>NC_030822.1:67423344-68119177 GCF_001704415.2 Capra hircus
GTGGCTCCTTCCTTCATTTGTCTCAAGACCTGCTTAAGTTACATCTAGGCAAGGGTGATATTCAAAATGTGTTTTAAAGATCATGGGATGAATACTGAACCAATCAGAATAGTCAACGGCACAGTGCAAAGATCAGGGTCTTGGTTGTCTACAGTTGAGCTATGAGTTCATCTTTTAATAACTGAATTATAGGGAGGATTCCAAAAGAGAGGCCAGGATAGCCAACTTGGTGACATGAACAATAGCAAAGAGGCTTCAGGCCATGTTTGTT
The DNA here is from genome assembly GCF_001704415.2 of Capra hircus. NCBI lineage: Eukaryota > Metazoa > Chordata > Mammalia > Artiodactyla > Bovidae > Capra > Capra hircus. The sequence continues at coordinate 67,423,616 of NC_030822.1, forward strand.
TACTGATTGGTAGGCACTATTTTAATATTTTAAGGGAGAGATCAGCTCTGATTATCAGGAAGATATCCCCGCAGCACCCTACCCACTAACCACCTTTCCCTAGCACACTCTGTAGATACCTTGTTTTACTAAATATTCGTCCAAAGCACTGTTATATCACCATCTGATCTAGTTGGCGGTTCACTTGTTTACTACATTTCTGCCATACCCCTCCCTCTAGAACAGTGTCATCCAATAGAGGTTTCTCTAATGGAGGAAATGTTCTTTTTTGAAGGCATTCGGTATAATATTCACAAACCACATGTGACCATCAACATCTGAAATGTGACCATGGCAACTTAGAAAATTGAATTTCTAATTTTATTTAAAATTTATTTTTTTATTTTACTTTATTTTAGTTTACAATACTGTATTGGTTTTGCCATACATCAACATGAATCTGCCACGGGTGTACATGTGTTCCCAATCCTGAACCCCCCTCCCACCTCCCTCCCCATATCATCTCTCTGGGTCATCTCAGTGCACCGGCCCCAAGAATCCTGTATCCCGCATTGAACCTAGACTGGCAATTCATTTCTTATATGATATTATACATGTTTCAATGCCATTCTCCCAAATCATCCCACCTTCTCCCTCCCCCACAGAGTCCAAAAGACTGTTCTATACATCTGTGTCTCTTTTGCTGTCTTGCATACAGGGTTATCGTTACCATCTTTCTAAATTCCATATATATGTGTTAGTATACTGTATTGGTGTTTTTCTTTCTGGCTTACTTCACTCTGTATAATTTAATGTTAATTACTTTAAATGTAAACAGCCTCACATAGTTATTGTCTATCATACTGAACAACACAACTCTAGAATGTAATAAGACTAAGGACTTTTGTAACTTATTCACTACTGTATCCTCAATGCTTAGAATTCAAAGTGTCCTGTAAGAGTTGGTGAATGAATGAATGCGCAAGCAAATGAATATGGTGGGTGGGGAGAGCAGTGGACTGCAAAAGGAGGTATTCACACCCAAATATTTAAAGCCCATTGAAGGTTATGTCCACAATGGATGTGGATAGTAGCTTCTCACCTACTCTCCATATCAGGCTCTCAATTTGGCAGTATGCACCGAGAAGGGAAAGATTCCTTATCTGAACCACAGTGCACTAATTTTTCACTCTCCCCTCAGCCAGTTGGCAAATGAGCTGGGCATAATAAGAGGTTTTCCTTGGCCTGTCCTTCTGGAATTTCAGTGGGGGACAGAGGAACTCGGTGACACTGGGGCTCTCAGCACCAGTCTTTAGGGGTGGCTGTGATAGAGATCAGATGCTGGAGGATGACTTCCCAAGGTCAACAGAGAAAGCCCACTTTCGAGGACAATTCTTCCCACTGTCCCTATGGAAGATCATCAGAAAGATCATCTTTACCTGAGCCTCAGGCAGGGCTCAGTGACTCTCAGGGATCCAAGGAGCCATTCCAAGGACACACACAGCAAGCAGCTCCCAGTCGCTGTTGCCTGCATACCCATCCCTGCAACCAATTCTAGCTCATATCATAGCCTTACTGTACCAGCCAGTACAGTACTATTCATATTATATAGCCTTACTGTACTGCATTTTACTGTTTGCTTGTGACAGTCCTTTTCACACTGTTGTTCTAACACCCAGTCTATGCAGTGGCCCTTTCGCTCTCAAAAGCATCCTGATAAATTATAGATATTGATGAGTTGTCTGGTTATCCTACTCTTTGTGAGTTCTCATTATTCATCAGGCTTCATTCTAAGAATTTCACATGTTTTTTTATATTTACACCGTGTAACCTATGGGGCAAATAATACCTCCACTCACCCTAGAATCTGAGAGGCTGACGGATTGGTCTGTTTTCCTGGGGACAAACAGGTTTAGATCTTGACAGTGACCAGGTAAATAAGGCTTCCAGGAATTTAACGGAGACTGGGCATCCCCTCCCACCCCCTGAAAAACATTTCCATTGGAGAGGAGGCCCTAACAGGGAAGAGAATTTTTGATAGTGGCTATTGCTTCTGTCTTGAATAATCAGTAGTCTGACAATTTCGGGGCAAAGGCACCCATGTCTGCTCTTATGGGCTGTTGTCGTTGTTCAGTCCCACAGTCGTGTCCGACTCTTTGAGACCCCATGGACTGCAGCATGTCGGGATTCCCTGTCTTTCACTCTCTCTCAGAGTTTGTTCAAACTCCTGTCTGTTGGGTCAGTGATGCCATCAAACCCTCTCCTCCTCTGTTGCCCACTTCTCCTCCTGCCCCCAATCTTTCCCAGCATCAGAGTCTTTCCCAATGAGTCAGCTCTTTGTATCAAGTGGCCAAAGTATTAGAGCTTCAGTTCAGAATCAGTCCTTCCAGTGAGTATTAAGGGTTGATTTCCTTCAGGACTGACTGATTGGACTGACAGGATTGACTGGCTCCCATGGGACCATTTCCCAAATCCAGTAGAAGATGCTCACACTCTGGTCTTATTATCTGAGAGCTGATGTTTCTCCCATGGGAGGATTTGAAACACTTGGAAAGAGATGGAATCTTCCAGGATAGGTCCAAGGAAAGCTAGCAGAAGCTCTGCTGCAGAGAGCATGGATGAGGAGCCTTTAATCCATTCCAAATTAGGTGTCTTCTTGGTTGACTCCGAGCATGTCAAGTAAAGGCTGAGGATGAGACAGTCAGACCAGAATGCAATGTGCCAACCATGGCTGTGTGATTCAAAGGGTAACCAAATTAACTCATGGAGTTGAATGAGTTCCAGATTGCTTATAAATGTCATAGGAAGGCACTGACAACATGATGGTTGTATTCCCTGTTTTTTCACTTTTCTTTGGAGTCTCTTAAAAAGAAGCTTTCAGCTCGGAGTATCATTGAAAATGTTAACAATAGCCTACCATTGAATAGCTCTTTATAATACATAAAATGTCTTTCACATCTATTATCTCAGTGGGTCTGACACCAACCTTATGAGGTAGACAAGCCTGTTATTAATAACTTTGTTTTAAAAGTGAGGGCACCGAGGTTCAGTGAGGTTAAGTGATTTGCTCAAACATGTGTGTTATGATAATAATAAGTATCACTTACAAAGTGCTTAAGTGCCTTGCATTTACAGAGTGCTTAAATTATCTCATTTAAAGCTCACAGCCCTCTGTCAGATAGAGATGTGATTCTCCCCAGGAACACTGAAGCTGGGGGCAGGTACCAGCCCACTGTCAAATCACTTATCTGGAAAGAGGTGCCACCAGGACAGGGATCAAGTTCCTACTCAGAACCCAGTCTGAACTGGATCCCATGCCCTTTCCAACATCCAGGAGAAGGTTTATGTTGCCAAAGCATTATTTAAAATGGAAAGTATTGTTGAAGCCTGAGCAAAGGAAAGTGGATGGAAGAAGTCCCAGTGGTGAAGTGGGAAGAGGGAGGTTGGGTCTGAGAGATGATGCTGTTGACACTGATCAGCTTGGGTCCTCGTGGGACCTCAAGGAGCCTTATGGGGCCTGGCACATGGCATGTTCCAGGAAGCAGGGACATTGGCTGCTCCAGAACATACTGGATGCTTAATAAACAGTTGCTCTGTGAGTAGAAGAATAGATGGTTCACAATTTATAAAATAAAACATGAATTATTCAAGAAATACTCTCTCTTTTTATCCAATGTAATTTGGGAGTAATTTATATGCAATCAAATGAACTCATTTTAAGTAAATGCTTGGGTGTATTTGAAAATATATATGCCTGTGTAGCCCGGCCACAGTCAAAATATAGAACATTTCCTTCATCCACCAAACTTCCCTGGTACTTCTTCTCAGCCTCTCTCTGCTTTTCCCCCTCATGGCCTCTAATTGTCCCTATTGGGACACTCAGCATCCTATACCATTTTTAACAATGTTGTGATATTATTTTGTTGTTCTTTAGTTTCTAAGTCGTGTCTGACTCTTTGCAACCCCATGGACTGTAGCCCACCAGGCTCCCCTGTCCATGGGATTTCCCAGGCAAGAATACTGGAGTGGGTTGCCATTTCCTTCTCCAGGGGATCTTCCCGACACAAGGACCGAACCCACATCTTCTGTACTGCAGGCAAATTCTTTACCACTCAGCTATCTGGGAAGCTCTGTGATATTATTATGTTATTTATTTATTTATTTTTTATTTTCCAGAAAGCATAAATGAGACTCACACTGAATGGCTTTTCAAAGAAAAAAGGGGAAAGAGAAGTATTCGCTTGCTTAAAAGACTAGAGGAAGAGCTATGAGATTGTGTCAGAAAGGGCTGGCAGTACAAAATGGACGTGGCCTTCTGCTGGCAGAGGCAGGCAGGGGCCCTCACAGGCCATGTGAAGCATGGGCTCAGTACAGTCATAGAAATTCAAGCAACCATCTATGTCTAGTAATTAAAGTTCCTTTTCTCTATGTCAAAATGATGTGTGGACGGAGATGCCTCCACTGCATGTGTGGAGGGAGGAGAAAGAAGAGAAGAGAGAGAAAAAAAGAGAGAGAAATAATATTTACATTTGGGTGGGCTTGGCAAATCTCTCTTATCTAAAAATTTTTCTCAGAGTTACTATATGATCCTGCAATCCCACTCCTGGGCATGTATCTGGAGAAAACTCCAACTTGAAAAGATGCATGCACCCCTGTGTTCATAGAATCACTATTTACAATAGGCAGGACAAGGAAGCGACCTATGTGTCCACCATCAGAGGAATGGATAAAGAAGACGTGGTACATATATGCAATGGAATATTGTTTGGCCATAAAAAGAAGGAAATAATGCCATTTGCAGAAACATGGATGGACCTAGAGATTGTCATACTAAGTGAAGTAAGTCAGACAAAGACAAATATGATATTACTTGTATATAAAATCTAAAAAATGCTACATATGAACCTATAAACAAAACAGAAATAGACTCACAGACAGAGAAGAACAAACTTATGGTCACCAGTGGGGGAATGGAGAGGAGGGATAAATTTGGAATTTACAATTAACAGATATACAATCTATAAAGTAGATAATCAACAAGATCCCACTGTATAATACAGGGAGCTATATTCAATATCTTGTGATAAAGTACAATGAAAAATAATTTGAAAAGAATATATATATGTGTATAACTGAATCACTTTGATGCATATGTAAAACATTGTAAATCAACTATATTTCAATTAAAAAAATTTAAAAAGTCTCTTGTTTGCCTGTCAATTTTCTAAAAAAATTTCTTTTTACTATTTTATGAATTTATCCTTAATGTGTAATGTAATGTACTTTATTAAAAAAAAAAAGAATGCAGGACTAGGAGTGAGGAAAATTGAATCTCCACTTTGGTTCTCTCATGAAGACTTTTAATTCTGTCCATGTTTTTTCTTTTCCTGGTTCCTCATAAACCCCACTGGTAAATGCATATAATAATCATTGTCCTAACAGTGTAAAGCCTTTTAAAACAGTAGGAGGCATTTTGCAGCCAGTTCTTGTGTCCTTGTGGCTGGACCTTGATCCTGTGCTTTGCATCCTACTTTCTTTTAATTCAGATAAAGGCCCAATAGTAATTGCTGATTTATCATTTAAATGAAGAGCAAACATGTCTCAAAATATGGAAGGGGTTTCTAGAATCATCCCTCATTCTCCTTAAAGGACATTTGTTTTATCCCTTGTCAAAGCAAGGAAGGAAAAGAGAAGAAATTTCTAATCACCAAGGACACATGCTGAAAGGAATGTTCTTTTTTTTGTTGTAAAACTATGAGGCAAGGGCTAGGTACTTCCTTGATGTCACCAGCATATTAGGCATAGAAAATCAGAGAATGTTTAAAAATGCTTAAATATTAAATATTTTCACACACCAAAAAGTATTATGGGCTCCCCCAGTGGGTCAGCAGTAAAGAGTTTGCCTACAATGCAGGAGATATGGCAGGAGCTATGGGTTTAATTCCTGGGTTGGGAAGATCCCCTGGAGAAGGAAATGGCAGCCCACTCCAGTATTCTTGCCTGGAAAATCCTATGAACAGAGGAGCCTGGCAAGCTACTGTCTATGGGGTCACAAAAGAGACATGACTTATCTACTAAACAACAACAGCAACAAAGAATATTTATAGCAATAAGCATATTTATAGCATTTTTGTGTTTTTAAAAAAATACAAAAATGAACAACCACACACTTACCACCCCAGAATAAGAAAGAGATTATTGTCAGAGGGTCATCAGAAGGCCCCATTAGGCTCTCTTATTGCAATCCATCTTCCTCCCCAGACTTAACCACTATGGTGGATACTGTGTTTATCTATCCCAGGGCTTATTTTAAAACCACATATTATAATATCCCTTAGCTTTTTCTAAGTGGAATCAGGCTGAAGGTATAATTCTGCAACCTGCTTGTTATGTGCAGTTTCACATTTGTGAAGTTTATCTATGTGGAGGCATGTAAACTGATTCCAAACACTTTTTAAAAATTTTTATTTATTTTTAATTGTAGGATAATTGCTTTACAATATTGTGTGGGTTTCTACCATATATCAACATGACTCAGCCACAGGTGCACATAAGTTCCTTGAACTTCTCTCCATCCCACCTCCCACCCCTTTAGGCTGTCCCAGAGCACCGGATTTGAGCTCCCTGTGTGGACAACTTTGAATTCTATACAGCACCGTGTTATATGACTGCAGCACAACTTGGTTACCCCTTTCTCTCTGGTGAAAGTTTGGGCTGTTTTCCATTTTAATCATTATAGATGAAACTGAAAGTCATTCAGTTGTAGCACCACGGACTGTAGCCTGCCAGGCTTCTCTGTCAATGGGATTTTCCAGGCCAGAATATTGGCGTGTGTTGCCATTTCCTCCTCTAGGAGATTTTCCTGACCCAGGGACTGAGGCTGCGTTTCCTTCCTCTCCTGCACTGCAGACACGCTCTTTACCGCTGAGTCATCTGGGAAGCCCTTAAACATTGTTATACAGTATACATTGCTAAATAGACTTTGCCAGTATTTTATTTAGGATTTCCTGGAACAAACTGCATGAAGTGGTTGGCTCATCATATTATCTTTTTCATTTTGTCGTTGTCAAGTTTAACTCTCCAGACTGTGCTGACCCAATACACCGAGTTAGGGAGTGTCCCTCTTTCTGTGCACTAGACTACTTTGCATATGTTTCTAATTTCTTTTTCTTCTAATGTTTGGAAAATTTTTCCAGTCTGTTTTATTTGTGTGGGAAATTTTTTTTTAATGATTTTTAATTGTTATAGGCTCATATTTTTAATTCCTCTGAAGCAAGTTTCAGTAAACTATTTTTTTTTTCTGAGAACTTTTCCTTTTTCTCCAAATTTTCAAATTTTTGACACAAAAAATCATCTTACATTTTTAATCCAATGAAATCTGCGGGTAAACTCCTTTATCTTAAGTAGTTTCTGTTTTGATTGATCGGTCTTGACAATGATTTTCCCAGAAAGGTTAAGGTTTTTCTTTGTAGCTCCTGTCTTCATTTCTACTCTCATCCTTATTATTTTCATTCTTCTATTTTCTTTGTGTTTATTCTGATTTCCCTTTTCTAATTTTGAATTTTGAGGCTTAGCTCATGAATTTTCAGAGATTTTCCTCTATAATAAATGATTTTAAGGTTACAAATTACTGCCCTCAAATCATCCTGAAAAAAACGTTTCTATTATTCAGTTCAGTTCAGTCACTCAGTCGTGTCCGACTCTTTGCAACCCCATGGACTGCAAGATGCCAGGCTTCCCTGTCCATCACCCACTCCCGGAGTTTACTCAAACTCATGTTCATCACGTTGGTGATGCCATCCAACCATCTCATCCTCTGTTGTCCCCTTCTCCTCCTGCCTTCAATCTTTTCCAGCATCAGGGTCTTTTCCAATGAGTCAGCTCTTCACATCAGGTGGCCAAAGTATTGGAGTTTCAGCTTCAACATCAGTCCTTCCAATGAACATTCAGGACTGATTCCCTTTAGGATGGGCTGGTTGGATCTCCTTGCAGCCCAAGGGACTCTCAAGAGTCTTCTCCAGTACCTCAATTCATTGTAAATATTTGAAATATTTTACTCTTTATTTTTTTCGCCCACACATTTCTTAATTTCCAAACAGATGATCTTTTTCTAGTAATCTTTGGTCCATAATCTCTTACTTAATTGCTCTTTGGTCAAAGAACTCGATCTAGATGATATGTCTTTTGATATTTATTGTTAGCAGCAGTAGGCTAGTCATTTGTTCTGGTCAGTCATATACAATAAGTGGAAGTTCTATCATGAAATTTTGAAGGTGGAAGATCAATGAGTGTAACCCCCTGAAGGAAGTGAGGCTCAAAGAGATTGAATGACTTGTCTAAGTTACTATTAGTAGTTAGTAGCGGGGCCAGAACATTGGAAAATGTTTCTCAACTTCCTACCAGTGTGCTTCTACTGTGCTTGCTACTTCCAGAACAATCTAAAACATTTTTCTGCTACATTAGTATACTAATTAATTATTGAAAAGTTGAAGTCCTCAGACAGGACTGTTTTGAACTTTCAAACAAAAATGTGGATTATTTCATTGATAAAAATATGTTTTAATTTCACCAAAGTGACATACATGTTTTATAGTGTTTGGGATGTATGTATACACACACATATATGTACATATTTATAAACACACACATACACATATATACACACATTGCATATTCACACATAGGACATGTTCATTAATATATTAAACTTTTATCAGACAAAGATATGAAAAATATTTATTATATAATTCCACCTATATGCTGTTCCAAAACTGATGAAATTTATTTATGGTGATAGAAAACACAAAACTAGACGCCTATTTGGAGCTTGAGATTGGCTTGGAAAGGGGTATGGTATGGTGGAAAAATGCTCAACATTTGATTTGGAGCATTGCTTATATGAGTATTTACATATTTTCTCAAATTCAACATTTTTTATTTAGCATAATAATTTTGGGTTCTTCTGTGTTTTGTGTAAGTAAGTACTTTGCCTTTTGTATTGCTGACTAGTACTTCATTGTAAGACTATAACATGCTTTATTTATTCATTCTCCCATTGAGCATTTAAACTGTTTCTAATTTGAGACCCTTTTCATTCGGAAGTTTTATAGATTTAGCTCTAATGTTTAGACCTGTAGTTCATTTAGAATTAATTTTTATGTCTGGTATAAGGTAGAGACAGGTTACTATTTACTTATTTTTCCCCAAATGTGTATCCGGTTTTCCCAGCAGTATTTGTTAGGATGGCATTCCTTTCTCCATTGAGTTGCTTGCAGGTTTGTTGAAAGTAAAATTAATGTTTGGATCTACTTCTGCCCTCTTAATTCTTTCCATTGACGTATTTGTCTAGACTCACACTACTTCCAAGCCTGCTTGATTTCTACAGTGCTGTAATTTCTCTTAGATTCAGGTAGTGTGAGTCTCCAAACTTGTCATTCATTTACAAAATTGTTTTGGCAACAGGCATCCCTTGGGGATATTGTGAGTTCAGTTCCAGACCACTGCAATAAAGCGGGTATCACAATCAGTTCAGTTCAGTCACTCAGTCATGTCCAACTCTTTGCAACTCCAAGGACTGCCACACCACAGGCTTCCCTGTCCATCACCAACTCCCAGAGTTTACTCAAACTCATGCCCATTGAGTCAGTGATGCCATCCAACTATCTCATCCTCTGTCATCCCCTTCTCCTCCTGCTGTCAATCTTTCCCCAAATCAGGGTCTTTTCAAATGAATCAGTTCTTCACATCAGGTGGCCAAAGTATTAGAGTTTCAGCTTCAGCATCAGTCCTTCCAATGAATAGTCAGGTCTTATTTTCTTTAGGTTGGACTGGTTGGATCTCCTTACAGTCCAAGGAACTCTCAAGAGTCTTCAACACCACAGTTCAAAAGCATCAATTCTTTGGCACTCAGCTTTCTTTATAGTTCAACTCTCACATCCATACATGACTACTGGAACCATGGCTTTGACTAGACAGACTTTTGTATCACAATAGAGCAAGTCATATATGGATGTGAGAGTTGGACTGTGAAGAAGGCTGAGTGCCAAAGAATTGATGCTTTTGAACTGTGGTGTTGGAGAAGACTCTTGAGAGTCCCTTGGACTGCAAGGAGATCCAACCAGTCCATCCTAAAGGAGATCAGTCCTGGGTGTTCTTTGGAAGGACTGATGCTAAAGCTGAAAGTCCAATACTTTGGCCACCTCATGTGAAGAGTTGACTCATTGGAAAAGATCCTGATGCTGGGAGGGATTGAGGGCAGGAGGAGAAGGGGATGACAGAGGATGGGATGGCTGAATGGCATCACTGACTCGATGGATGTGGGTCTGAGTGAACTCCGGGAGATGGTGATGGACAGGGAGGCCTGGCGTGCTGCGATTCATGGGGTCACAAAGAGTTGGACACGACTGAGTGAATGAACTGAACTGAACTGAACTGAAGAACAAGTCATATGAATTTTTTTGGTTTCCCAGTGCATATAAAATTATCTTTACCCTGTATTTTAGCCTATTTATTTTATATTTTAGTCTATTAAATGTGCAACAGCATTATGTCAGAAAATGTACATATTTTAATTGAAAAATCCTTTATTGCTGGAATATGGTAACCCTCATCTGAGCCTTCAGCCAGTTGTAAACTTTTTGCTGGAGGAAGGTCTTGCCTCAGTGTCGACTGCTGCTGACTGATGGTTGATGAGGTTGGGAAAGCTGCAAAATTTTTAAAAATAAGACAGCAATGAAGTTTGCTGCATTGATTGATTCTTCATTTCATGAATATTTCTTGGTAGCATGCAATGCTGTTTGGTAACAGTTTACCCACATTAGAATTTCTTCCAAAATGAGAGTCAGGTCTTTCAAAGCCTGCTATTGCTTTATCTAATGAGTTTGTATAATGTTCTCAATTCTTCATTGTTCAACAATCTTCACAGCATCTTCACCAGGAGTGGATGCAACCTCAAGAAACCACTTTCATCCATTGAAGTTGTATCATGAAATTGCAGCACATCAGTCACACCTGTAGGCTCACTTCTAATTTTAGTTATCTTGCTATTTCTACCACATCTGTAGTTACTTTTTCCACTGAAGTCTTGAAGCCCTTTAAGTCATCCAGGAAAGTTGGAATGAACTTCTTCCAAATTGCTATTAATTTGGTATTTCAACCACTTCCTAGGAACTGTGAATGTTTTTAATGGCACCTGGAATGGTGAATCCCTTCCAGAAAGTTTTCAGTTGACTTTTGCCAGATCCACCAGAGGAACCACTATCTATGGAATAGATAGGCTTGCAAAATGGATTTATTAAATAATAATACTTGAAATATTAAATAACTATTGATATTTAATAATTAATATTGAATAAAATTATTTATCAAATAATAATACTTGACAGTTGTAATGACTCCTTTATCTATGGGCTGCAGAATGGACGTTGCATTGAGTGTGTGCTCAGTCGCTCAGTCGTGTCTCACTCCTCATGACCCAATGGACTGTAGCCCACCAGACTCCTCTGTCCATGGGATTCTCCGGGCAAGAGTACTGGAGTGGGTTGCCATTTCCTGCTCCAAGGGATCTTTCTGACCTAGGGATCAAACGAATGTCTATGATGTCTCCTGTATTGGCAGGCGGATTCTCTACCACTGCTCCACCTGGGAAGCCCCTGGATTTTGTGCTAGCAAGCAAGAAAACAACTTGAAACTCATTGTACCTCTGCATGGGAGCTCTTGGGTGACCAGGTATGAGCAGTAATATTTTGAAAGAACTCTTTTTTTCCTGAGCAGTAGGTCTCAATAGTAGGCTTAAAATAATCAGTAAACTATGCTGTAAACCAATGTGCTGGCATTAGACTTATGTGTTCCATTTCTAGAGCAAAGACAGAATAGGTTACCTAGGATTTTCAGAATGTTAAATGAGCATTGTATCACCTTTAAGTCACCAACCGCATTAGCCCCTAATAAGAGAGTCAGCTTGTCCTTTGAAGCTTGGAAGCCAAGCATAGACTTCTCTCTAGCTATGAAGGTCCTAGATGACATCTTCTTCCAATATGAGGCTGTTTTGTCTACATTGGAAATCTGTTGTTTGGTATATCCACCTTCATTGACTATCTTAGCTAGATCTTCTGGATAACTTATTGCAGCTTCTATTGAATTGGCCAAAAAGTTTTGTGGGAAAACCCCAAACTTTTGGCCAACCCAATACCTCAGTTCTTGTGGTTTCACCTAGCACTTTTATGTAATACAGATGACTTCTTTCCTTAAATCACATGAGCCAACCTCTGCTAGCTTCCTTACCTCTCTCAGCCTTCATAAAATTGAAGCAAGTTAAGGCCTTGCTCTGGATTCAGCTTTGGCTTAAGGGAATGTGGTGCTTCATTTGATTTTCTATCCAGACCACTAAAGCTTTATTTATAGAGCAATCAGTTTGTTTTGCCTTTTTATCATTTGCGTGTTCACTGGAGTAGCACTTTTAACTCCCTTCATGAACTTTTCCTTTGGCTGTTTGGCACAAGAGGCTTAGCTTTTGGCCAGATTCAGCTTTTGACATGCCTTCTCACTAAGCTTAATCATCTCTAGCATTTGATTTAAAATGAGAGACATGCAACTCTTCCTATCACTTGAACACTTCAAGGCCATTGTAGGGTTATTAATTGGCCTGATTTCAGTATTGTTGCCTCTGAGGGGGTAGAGAGGCCTGTGAAAAGGGAGAGAGACAGGCGGTTGGCGGAGTAGTCAGAACATACATAGCAAGTATTAAGTTTGCCATCTTATATGAGTGTGGTTCATGGTGCCCCCAAACAATTATCATAATAACATGCAAAAATAACTTATCACAGATCACCATAGCAAAGAGAATAATAGTGGAAAAGCTTGAAATTTGAGAGAATTACTAAAATGTGACACAGAGACATGAACTGAGCAAACGCTGTTGGGAAGATAGTGCCAATAGACTTGCTCATCACACGGCTGCCACACGCCTTTAGTTTGTACAATACACAGTATCTGTGAAGCATCCATCAGCAAAGTGCAAAAAATTAGATTTACCTATATTCAGGTTCATTACATTTCTATATAAACTTCAGAACTAGTTCTAAAATTTTGCTCGAATCACATTGAGTCTTGTATTGGTTAATTTTATGTGTCAACTTGACTGGGCTACATGGTGTCTAGTTAATCAGTTAAACATTATTTCTGGAGGCATCTATCTATCTATGGTTGATTCTATTCTATTGATTCTCTTTCTCTGGAGAACTAAAGCTAATGCAAATCTATAGATCAATTCATATAGACCTGACATGTTAACAATATTTAATCTTCTAATTTATACAAATGCTATTTCATTTACTTAGGTTCTCTTTATTGTAGTTCAGCATATTTTATAATTTTTAAGTCTTGAATGTCTTTTAACAACTAATTTCCAAATACTAAGCAGTTTTTTATGTTACTGAAAATAGAATTTTTTAAACTTTAATTTTTAAATTGTTTGATGCAGCAAAATCTTGAAAACAAACTGGAGGTCCAGATAGATATACTGAAGGCACAGGTCAAGAAGATGCAAGAAATGTTTAACAAGGACCTAGAAGAATTAAAGAATAAGCAATCAACAATGAACAGTGCAATAACTGTGATTAAAAATACACTGGAGGCATGCAACAGTAGAGTAACTGAGGCAGCAGAATGGATAAGGAATATATTTTATTTTAGTATATTGATCTTTTAGTCTGTGACCATGGAAAGTATTTGACTAGTGAAATGAAATAATCAAAGAAGTATTTTTAGAAAGAATAATCAGAATTGCTCACTGCATATTGGTTGGATCCATCCTATGAAGATTCATGAGCCTTAATCTGAGCCAGGACAACAGATCATACTTCTGACCTTGAACAGCTGCCTGGACATTTGTGCTTAGAGTCATATGTGTTTGCTTTGCGGCCAAAGAATGTGGATAGATTGTTGCAAACCTATCCATCTCCCTAGCTGGCAACTCAGCTCAAAGCACATTCTTTAGACATGGAAGTGTAGCAGTATCCTCTTGATTTGTGAAGATTAGTTGAACACCGCTATTAAATTATACCCCATGCCAAAGCTTCCTTGCATGTAAATTGATGGGACTTGCTGAGTGAATGTTGACTATTTGTTTTATTTCAATTGAATTCTGAGGTTATTAATTTATATATAAATTTCTCATCACTTGCTCATTTTTTCATCCCAACTGTCTACCACTGGCTTGGGAATCTATTTGAGGTCCTTATAACCTTATATCATTTTCTATTTCTATCTTCATAAATAATTGGGCTGAGTTGGGAGAACTTGCAAAATCCCCTTTACTTCTCTGTTGTACAAACACTCCAAAACGTTAAGCCTATTATTTTACTAAAGCAAGGAGGTTAATAGAAAGCTTTTAATTTCCTTAGAAAATAGTAGGAGAAAATAAAAACATCTTCACTTTAACATCCAGTTCTTTTTTTCTGTCTGGTGACTTGCCTCCTTATTTTGATAAATATAATAATCACATGCTTTTCTTCAACATTCTTCATAATTTCAAAATAAATAATATACCATGAGTGGAAACAAACCAATGTTAGAACATATATATTTTTGAATTCTTAACACCTGCAAAGGTTCTGACATGCCTGTTCTCTATCAGTTGAAACATAATTGTTTAAAAAGTGTTTTTTCATGGTATCTTTACTGGTTTTCCACTGGAGGGGAAAAAAAAGTAAGATGCGGATAAGATTTACTGGAGTCTTGAGACAATAGACACTGTACCAAGTTTTATTTTTTTTGTGTGTTTTTTTTTTTTTTTGGTGTGGACCATTTTTAAAGTTTATACTGAATTTGTTACAATTTTGTTTCTGTTTTATGTCTTGGGTTTTTGGCTGTGAGGCATGCAGGATCTTACCCTGACCAAGGATTGAACCTGCACCCTCTGCATTTGAGTCTTAACAACCAGACCACCAGGGAACTCCCTGTACTGTGTTTTATAAAGTGTAGATTTGTAGTCTTGGCTCATTTGTTCAGTTCAGTTCAGTTGCTCAGTCATGCCCGACTCTTTGCCACCCCATGGACTGCAGGACGCCAGGACCAGACTCATTTGTTCGTCACTTGATATAGCTCTAAGAGTTGTTACATTTATAGAACTCTTCAAAGTTTTCCTCTACATTATGAACTT
This sequence comes from Capra hircus, assembly GCF_001704415.2. Taxonomy (NCBI): domain Eukaryota; kingdom Metazoa; phylum Chordata; class Mammalia; order Artiodactyla; family Bovidae; genus Capra; species Capra hircus. Next base: position 67,438,755 of record NC_030822.1, read on the forward strand.
ATTACACATAGAGCCTGGCTTAAGAAAAGTAGGAAAGCTTTGTCTTTGGTACTCTTGGAAGGTTCTAAGGAGGGACTAACCCCACTGCATCACTTGGTAGTTGAATACACTGACACATAGACAGACAGAGTGACTTGGAAAAGTCACACAGCTGGCTGGGGGCTGAGCTTGGATGAGGATCATGTCTCCTGATTCTTGAGCAGGATTCTTTATATTACTCCACATAAGCTTTCATGTTTCTCCTCCAATTTGCATCTTAATTTTCCCAGCAGGACCCTCGCATCCTCATCTCGTTCCATCACAGGGTCCTCCTGACTCTGCTCTTCCACATCAACTCTTTAAATCTTTCAAATCAAAGAGCCCCATCCCATGTCCTATTCCTAGGGGTCCTACCAGGGCTAAAGGTTGAATCTAGATAACCACTGGTGGACTGAATATGAATGCCTCTTCTGGGCTTAATATATTGTTTTGTGTCTAAAGTAGTTTTAATGCCTCCCTTCATATGAACGACTAATCATAATATCTCGAACAGTTAAATTTATTGACATCTCACTATGTGCCAGGCACTGTGCTTAAGGATTTCATATAAATTGTGTCATGGATATCATGTGCATTATGTCATTATCTTATTTGAGTAATGAATTATAAGGGACAAGCCCAATGAACGATATATTTACAGACAGGTGGGGTTATCCTACCCCCTTTTTGGTGATATCATTCAGACAGTAGCCTGATGCTCTGGGCATGGGGTCAAAAGATGAGAGGGGTCTGCCTTCACTTCCAGTTCCTTCCATCTCTGCCTAGTGAGTCCTCTGTGTTCTCTGCTGAATGTCCAAGCAGTGAAAACTGCTGCCTGGGTGAAATTACCAGAGCTGCTCTTCTAGATAGGATTCCTAGAGCTGGAAGGCTAACAGTGGGTATTCCAGTGTTCTGAAATGCGTTGTTTGCTAATAACTTGGAAAGCAATAAACGGGATGTAGGATACCATGTGTAACTTAAATGGAGAAGAGCCTAGAAAAGAGACTCTTGTAGAATTTCTCATGACCTTCTACCTATCTGCAAATTGCCTTAGGACTCATTTTCCTGCTTTGTCAGAGCAAATACCAAACAAGATGACTATCAAAAACCAACTGTCAAAAAATTCATATCTCAGAATCTTTTATAGTGCCATTATTGTAGCTCTTGTTTAGAAAGATTATTTTAGGGCTTATTAATATCTACAGCAAAAGATCCAATATGGAAAGCACCATCATCTGCATGGCACCTAATGATTTAAAGAGCAGCACACTATAGCAGGGGCTTCCCGAGTGGCTCAGCGGTAAAGACTCTGCCTGCCAATACAGGAGATGCAGGAGACTTGGGTTTGATCCCTGGGTCAGGAAAATCGCCTGGAGGAGGAAATGGCAACCCACTCCAGTATTCTTGCCTGGAGAATCCCATGGACAAGGAGCCTGGTGGACCACAGTCCATGGGGTCACCAAGAGTCAGACACGACTGAGCACACGTGCGCACTATACCAACTTTGACTTTCAAAGATAAATGTTTTGGAGGCTCATCTCTCAGATGCAGGTCTTAAAAGTCGGTGTGTCACCAATACAGTGTACTAACGCATATATACGGAATTTAGAAAGATGGTAATGATAACCCTGTATGCGAGACAGCAAAAGAGACACAGATGTGTAGAACAGTCTTTTGGACTCTGTGGGAGAGGGCGAGAGTGGGATGATTTGGGAGAATGGCATTGAAACATGTATAATATCATATATGAAATGAATTGCCAGTCCAGGTTTGATGTATGATACTGGATGTTTGGGGCTGGTGCACTGGGACGACCCAGAGGGATGGTATGGGGAGGGAGGAGGGAGTGGGGTTCAGGATTGGGAACACATGTATACCTGTGGCGGATTCATGTTGATGTATGGCAAAACCAATACAATATTGTAAAGTAATTAACCTCCAATTAAAATAAATCAATTTATATTAAAAAAAAGTCGGGGTGTCAGATGCAGGGTTCAAATCCTTTGCTCCTTAGGGAGCAGGTAGGGGTTATGAGTTCACTCCTAACTGTAGGTTGCCACACCAGGAGTAGGGTTTATGGTGCGATGGTGTCTCAGCCTCTTCCATCTATTTCAGTGTGGGGTTTTTTTTTTTTTTTCTATTCTTTTACTGTGTAAGTGTTGCTCAGTGATTTTTGGAGGTTTTTTTTGCTTTGCAGAGGAAATTTTCCACATATAGCTGTAATTTTGGTGTGGGAAAAGATGAGTTCAGGATCCTTCTATGTCACCATTGTGAACCATTCTCCTATACCAACTTTGAGAATCAAGGTATGAGAAAACTAAGGCTCTAAGTAGTTAAGTAAATTACTGAAGATAGATGTTTGGGTCAAATTCAAACACACCTGCCTAGCTAACAATGCTGCTCAGCTAGGGAAGTCAGACCATGAAAACACAGAGGTTTCTTATGGTTCACTAGGAGTCAGGGATTTTATATTGAAAATAACTCATTTAGGTCCTTTGAGAATGGGTTCAAAACTGCAAGGATGCTCTGCAGAGCTTTATTTGGATCAGTTACTAACAGGAACTATTGAACAATACCCAATCTCCTACCATATGTGAACTTATTTGTTCTCTCTTCATTCTCTCATGCATCTATCATCGTATTGAAAAAGTTCAGTATGTAGACACCTGTAAAACTGCTTCCCTTTCTCTGTATCTCTGTGTGTGGTTCCATGGAGTACAACTGTAAAGAATGATTCATTAATTAAGTCATTCAACAGGTATACAGTGGACCTGCTTGCCCACCTGTGCCAGGGAAACTCAAATCGTCCACTGGGGCTCAAAGATGCCAATCATCACCTCACTTTGTCTCAACAATGAGCCAAGCTCGTCACTCAGACTGGAAAAGAATAAGGAGGAGGGCTCAAGTGGGTGATAAATGTATTGAAGTTTGGGGTGTTTTCACTTAGAGGACAAGATTTTAGCTAGACCAGATCCCAGATGTGGGATAGGTGACCCCAGAAGACATACAGGAAGCCAAAGGAAAGGATCCCTGGGGAAGTGCCTCAGTGTTTACATTTATCTGTCTAACTGGACCATTGTTGCTGCTACGGCTGCTGCTGCTAACCATGGTTCAGTTCAGTTCAGTTCAGTTCAGTTCAGTTGCTCAGTCGTGTGCGACTCTTTGCGACCCCATGAACCACAGCACGCCAGGCCTCCCTGTCCATCACCAACTCCCGGAGTTCACTCAGACTCACGTCCATCGAGTCAGTGATGCCATCCAGCCATCTCATCCTCTGTCGTCCCCTTCTCCTCCTGCCCCCAATCCCTCCCAGCATCAGAGTCTTTTCCAATGAGTCAACTCTCTGCATGAGGTGGCCAAAGTACTGGAGTTTCAGCTTTAGCATCATTCCTTCCAAAGAAATCCCAGGGCTGATCTCCTTCAGTATGGACTGGTTGGTTATCCTTGCAGTCCAAGGGATGATCAAGAGTCTTCTCCAACATCACAGTTCAAACCCATCAATTCTTCGGTGCTCTGCCTTCTTCACAGTCCAACTCTCACATCCATACATGACCACAGGAAAAACCATAGCCTTGACTAGACGGACCTTAGTTGGCAAAGTAATGTCTCTGCTTTTGAATATACTATCTAGGTTGGTCATAACTTTTCTTCCAAGGAGTAAGTGTCTTTTAATTTCATGGCTGCAATCACCATCTGCAGTGATTTTAGAGCCCCCAAAAATAAAGTCTGACACTTTCCACCGTTTCCCCATCTATTTCCCATGAAGTGATGGGACCAGATGCTATAATCTTTGTTTTCTGAATGTTGAACTTTAAGCAAACTTTTTCACTCTCCACTTTCACTTTCATCAAGAGGCTTTTTAGTTCCTCTTCACTTTCTGCCATAAGGGTGGTGTCATCTGCATATCTGAGGTTAATGATATTTCTCCCAGCAATCTTGATTCCAGCTTGTGTTTCTTCCAGTCCAGCGTTTCTCATGATGTACTCTGCATATAAGCTAAATAAGCAGGGTGACAATATACAGCCTTGACATACTCCTTTTCCTATTTGGAACCAGTCTGTTCCATGTCCAGTTCTAACTGCTGCTTCCTGACCTGCATACAGATTTCTCAAGAGGCAGGTCAGGTTAAGTGACCTTCAAATCTTAATTGTTATCTTAATGTCATAATATTTGAGATGTGATGAAATTCTTTGCTTCATTTGCTGGAATCTTGAGAAATCACAAAATTGTATTTTTAAGAAATAGTAACTTTCATGCTGTTTGTTTCATTTTTGTTAGTTTTTTCTAAGATCCAAGGAAGGAAATGATAAAAGGAGATTTTTTTCCCCCAAGTTTGCCCAATATCTTCTTGGGGTCCATATATAATGAAATATTTCCTTAGAAACTCTTCTCTGTTCTAAACTGAGTGACTTTTTTTTTCTTTTTTTAAACAAAGGACTTATTTCCTTAAGCTCCCTCTTTGGAACAGCTAGAGAATTTAGAGTGGAGAATTTCCAGTTAGGCAAGCAACTGTATGGTTAATAAATGCTTCTACTTCCTCCTCCCTTGCTCATAGCAGATCCCACCAAACAAGCACATTTTCCTATTGAGACTAGATTTGTGTAGGTAGTAATATAATTTCTATTTCACAGAGGAAGAAACAGAAATTTAGAAGTTAAATAGCTTAGTCCCTTTTGACTCTAAAGCTATTATTATCCAGGGAACCACTACCAATTGATCAGAGCTGGCAACTAGTATGAAATGTATTTCATCCATTATCTAGTTTACCCTCATTATTTTTCATGAAATGTGGTAAGAGTTGGGATAGTTTGAATAATACAGTTGAAAGTGTCTTGCAAATTTTTAAAGAATGCCAAAGATGTTAATTGTTTTTTTTTTTTAATCAAGGACACAAGCCCAATTAGTATAAGTGCAGTCCCCAACCTTTTTGGTACCAGGGATTGATTTCATGGAAGACAAATTTCCACAGACTGGAGGGTGGGGAATGATTTGGAAATGGCTCAAGGACATTAAATTTATGATGCACTTTATTTCTAACCTAATGCTACTGCTAATTTGACAGGGGTTGCCAGTCCCCAACTGGGTGGTTGGGGACCCCTGATTTATAGCAATTCTCAGATTGTGTTGTGCATCAGAATTACCTGGAAAGCTTGTTAAAACAGATTTCTGGGGGTTGCCTCAGAGTTTCTAACTTATTAATAGTAGGTTTAAAGGGCCAATCCAAGAATTTGCATATCTAACAAATTCTTATGTAATGTTGGTGCTGCTGCTCCATAAATATCACACTTTGAGAACCTCCGGTTTATTGCATAGCTGAACACAAATGTGTTTACTATGAAATTTATCTTCTGCATCTTTTCTAAGGCTCAAAAATCATTTGAAAAATACTTTTTCCCCCTGTATTATCTCTAGCAAATATACTTTAGCCTGGAAAAGAAAATCAGACTGACTTTTGTAAGTATTTTTCTGCCACCCTCAAGCCTCCATCCTTGCATATTCAATGAAATGTTCATGTTGATAAATGTAAATGTGTAATCACTGGACCAGAGTCAGCATGGGGTTTGACACTAATTGAGAGAAAAATTGAACTTTAGGAATATGAGAAAAGAATTAGTCAGAGGCCAGGGTAAGGATGGAGTAGGTTACAGGAAGCCAGGAAACAGGAACCATTTGTAAAGGGATATGTGAGACAAGGCTAGCTGTTAGGAAGGAAAGCAGTAAGTTTGGAACCAAAGAATAAAATGATGCCTCATGTATTGATGAATTGATCAAGTATTGATGAAGTGGACCCATTCATTGTGCATGAAAAACAATCGCGTGAAATTTGGCTCAAATATTTGTAGGGCGCCCAAGTGAAATGGAATTAAATTTTTCTAAAGGAGCTGTGGAGAACAGAACTGGCTCCAGTGGGTCAAGTTTCAGGGAGGCAAGTTCTGAAAGAGCTTTGTAACAACCATTGCATATGAAGATGGACAGGGCTGCCTTCAAGGCAGGGACTTTCCTAATACTGAAATTGTTTTATTAGAATCGAATGACCCCTGGGAAGGGCATTTAAGCAACAAGTGTGGAGGCTAGACATGGAGGCATGCAGATTAGATTACTCTGAATTCTTCTGGGACTAGGGAAACCCAAGAACACTTTGATTTAGAATAAAGTAGAAACAAGATGGCAGACAAGGTAAGAATAATTTCACTGATGTCTGTCAAGAGGCTGGACTTTGGACTCAAATGAAAGCACTGAAGGTGATGGTTCAGTCATGTCCGACTCTTTGTGACTCTGTGGACTGTAGCCCTCCAGAATACTCTGTCCATCATTCTCCAGGCAAGAGTACTGGAGTGGGTAGCCATTCTCTTCTCCACAGGATGTTCCCAACCCAAGGAACAAACGTGGGTCTCCGTCATTGCAGCAGATTTTTTTTACCATCTGAGCCACCAGGGAAGCCTGACCTCAAACCAGACCCAGCTCAGTTTGCAGCTCCACATTTCCTTGCTGCTCTTTACCCCATCTCTCTATCAGAGGTGGAGATATGCTCTTGGCATCTGTAGATCAAGTGCAGAATCAGCTGTTTCATAGCACCCTAGGGAAGGTGCGTCACATGGAAATTGTTCCTGACACATAGTAGGAGTTTAATAAATTTTCATTATCTGCCCCTCTCTCCCCTTTAGTAATGTAGAGCAAACTTGACCCAGGGAAAGGCTGAATTTAGGAAATCCAGACCTAAGGAATTTGTAAGATATGTCTTTGAGGTGTACGCTCACAAAGAAGATGATGTTGACTCTGTATCCTGAACCTGAGACCCCTGAGATCTCAGTCACTTGAACAGCACTCTCCAACCATCACAATGGTCTGAATTTAAATCAGTAAGAAGCAGTTAGTACTATTGTGTCATACAGAAAGGAAGAGAGAACTGGGGGCTCAAGACTCTCCCTTCAGCAGCATAACCCCTTCCCTAAGGCTTGGGTGAACACTGATGACAGCCTAGACCCTCCCAGCAGGGGTCAAGGCAGATAGAAAACAAAGCCCAAGCTGAGACAGGTAGTTAGGATATTCAGGTCACAAGCTTATATATACTGCGTGGATCTGGGCCTGGGAAGGAGCCTGTTTATTTAGCTTTAGGCCAAGAATCTTAGCCTAACTGAACTTGTCTAAGAAACCTTGTTAGTATAAGTATTTTCTGAGATTGTGTGTGTAGATGGGTTGTGGTATCAATCACATGTTACCAGGCTAGGGAAGAAGGGATTATGAAAAATTTGTTTTCAAAAGGGGCATTGGATCTTATCAGGTAGAAAACTATTGATCTGGACGAACAGTGCCTGAAGCTTAATTGGTTACTTTCAGTCATAGTGGAGGGAGGAGCATAATCAAACTGAAGAGAAGGCCATCTCTTCCTTAACTGAGGAGACAGTCTTCCACTGCTTTGTACAGATAGAGCTTGCAGCCATCTTCTGATTCTGGGGGACATAGCTACATGCCAAGTGTTCGTGAGCAGTCGGTCAAAAATCTTGAGCCACACCCTGCACAGGGACTTTGGTATGTGAGATACTATATTTCTTAATTGTTTAAGCCACTTCATTTTTTAAATACTTTTTGGGGGGCCGCATCACATAGCATGTAGTATCTTAGCTCCCCCACCAGGGATTGAACCCACACCCCTTGCAGTGGAAGCTTGAAGTCTTAACTACTGGACCGCCACGGAAGTCCTGAGGCCACTTTTAATTATGTTTCTCAGACTTAAAGCCAAACGTACTCTGACTCTAAAGAGTGAGATGGGAGGCTACTGGTTCTCACTATAATCTTCTCTGAAATATCTGATTTTTTAAAAATGTCATGTACTTGTACTATTTTGATTTTTTTTTTAAATTTTAAAGGTCCTTAGTTTTCTTTTGTTTTTCATAAAGGTTAAAGATGAGCAATATAGATATTAGCCTTTCTTGTATGCATCATAAAACCTGAGAAGAGTTTCAGTTCAGTTCAGTCACTTAGTCGTGTCCGACTCTTTGCGACCCCATGAATTGCAGCACGCCAGGCCTCCCTGTCCATCACCAACTCCCGGAGTTCACTCAGACCCACATCCATCGAGTCAGTGATGCCATCCAGCCATCTCATCCTCTGTCGTCCCCTTCTCCTCCTGCGCCCAATCCCTCCCAGCATCAGAGTCTTTTCCAATGAATCAACTCTTTGCATGAGGTGGCCAAAGTACTGGAGTTTCAGCTTCAGCATCATTCCTTCCAAAGAAATCCCAGGGCTGATCTCCTTCAGTGTGGACTGGTTGGATCTCCTTGCAGTCCAAGGGATGCTCAAGAGTCTTCTCCAACACCACAGTTCAAAAACATCAATTCTTTGGCGCTCAGCCTTCTTCACAGTCCAACTCTCACATCCATACATGACCACCGGAAAAACCATAACCTTGACTAGACGGACCTTAGTCAGCAAAGTAATGTCTCTGCTTTTGAATATGCTATCTAGGTTGGTCATAACTTTTCTTCCAAAGAGTAAGCATCTTTAAATTTCATGGCTGCAGTCACCATCTGCAGTGATTTTGGAGCCCCCCAAAATCAAGTCTGACACTGTTTCCACTGTTTCCCCAACTATTTCCCATGAAGTGATGGGACCAGATGCCATGATCTTTGTTTTCTGAATGTTGAGCTTTAAGCAAACTTTTTCACTCTCTTCTTTCACTTTCATCAAGAGGCTTTTTAGTTCCTCTTCACTTTCTGCCATAAGGGTGGTGTCATCTGCATATCTGAGCTTATTGATACTTCTCCCGGCAATCTTGATTCAGGCTGGTGCTTTTTCCAGCCCAGCGTTTCTCATGATGTACTCTGCATATAAGTTAAATATATGCACCCATAAATTCACCCATTCCAGTCCATCTTAGTTCACTGATTCCTAGAATGTCGATGTTCACTCTTGTCGTCTCTTGTTTGACCACTTCCAATTTGCCTTGATTCATGGACCTAACATGCTAGGTTCCTATGCAAGATTGCTCTTTACAGCATCGAATCTTGCTTCTATCACCAGTCACATCCACAGCTGGGTATTGTTTTTGCTTTGGCTCCATCCCTTCATTCTTTCTGGAGTTATTTCCCCACTGATCTCCATTAGCATATTGGGCACCTACTGACCTGGGGAGTTCCTCTTTCAGTATCCTATCATGAAACTAAGCCATGCCAGTGGGGCCACCCAAGATGGGTGGGTCATGGTGGAGAGGTCTTACAGAATGTGGTCCACTGGAGAAGGGAATGGCAAACCACTTCAGTATTCTTGCCTTGAGAACCCCATGATCAATATGAGATCATGGGTATAGCTTTTAAAAAATCAGTTAATTCTTTTATATGTTTAGAGATGGTAAATCTTTTAGCTATCACAAGGTAAGCAGTGCTTTAAATGGCTTCATTTTTTTACTTTCTAACCAGTTGTGCAGCATCATACAAATAGGGTATTATAACATCAGAATTTAGTAAGTAGTAATATTGTACTAAAATATGATTAATACATCAGTGAAGCAATTTTCAATGCCCTATAAATAATGAGACTATTTGCAAAAGGAGGGTCATATTCCTGGCAAATGTGTCACAGTTAATGCCTATCAATTGAATAATGTTCATTAGCATTCAACACATTAATAGATTAGCTCTTTGTGGGCACTTCTGTTCTCAATTTATAGTTCTTTGTGGTGTGGTAGAGTAGAAATAGCATGTTCTTTCAGGCCAAGCTTGGGCTGAAATCCTAACTTGGAACTTACTAATGTGGAAACTTTGGTCAAGTCACTTGCTGCCTCTAAGCTTTAATTTCTTTATTTAGGCAACAGGGACAGAAAACCAAACTATTTCATTAGATTTTTTTGTGGAAAGAACTTATCTGTAAAGAAATTAACAATGTGCCTTCAGAAATTAAGTAATCAATACATATTATTTTTCTTTCTTTCCTTTCTTCTGATTTTCCTCATTAGAGCTTCTCAGCACCTTGATGTTCAGAGTACAAGAGGGAACCTAAGTATGACCAGAGTGAAAGCATATTCAGAAATGTCTATAAATGTCAGGTAAGTTGATGAGACTGGCCCTCAGAGGCCTATTTACATGGCTCTGTGAGTCTCCTGGGGAAGAAGACAAGCTTTCTGCCTTTGGGACAAGACACAACTGAGCATGTCTGGGATACAGCCCCGTCAGGAGCTGCTATGCCTCTGGGCAGTTTGGTGGAGGCACAGTGGATCTGCACAGAGCTGATCAGAGGGAAGGATGATGCAGCAAATGTTGATCACAATTTTGTTTTGTTCAGGTTTCCCAGTCAACGTCTGAATCCTAGGACACAGAACCTGTAAAAATGCAAAAAACAGTTTTCCAGTAATTCAGTGAGTCATATTTTCAATGACTCATCTGGATTTGGGCATGCCTAATTGGAGATACCTTAAACAACATGCAATGACAAGATTGTATGCTCTGTTCTCCAAATGTCCCCTCTTTTTTCCCCCACAGGACAGCCCTGGTACCATTAGAACTCAGAGAGTTAGTGGTGGGGCTGGTGGAGCTCTGGGGGCCCACCAGACATAGAGGATCAGCAGTGACTTGTCTACTAAGGTGTGGCCGATTGGAGAAGTAACAGAAGGGTCCATGGTGCACAGAATACAGGGAGCAGCCACTTCTCTGAGCAAGAATGAGGGCCTCTGCGTCCAGCTGCATGTGAGAGACAAACCTCCAAACTACAACTGTGTGTAAGCTTTAAATTATTTTATCACTTTTTTGAGCAAGAAGATACTCGTTGAATGATATTGAGAAATTATTGCAACTCATCATTAAAAAAAATTTCTTATGGGGGCATGTTTATCAACATCATATACCCTTGAAGTTAATTTATTTTTGTGATTGATAAAACAACTGGAAATTCTGAAAGGCAAAGGGTTAAATATTCATACTCCAATATTTCAAATTGAAAGCTAAAAATGAAATTAAGTGTTGTTAATTTGGAGTTGAGGTGTCATTTCAGGTAGATGACATAGACAAGGACCCTGAGTCATGCCTTGGGCACATAAGTGGGCTTAGCCCCAGGGGGACTGATCTCTATTCCATTTATCGAGCAACTGCTCTATGCTAAGCCCTGAGCTATGCCTTTGAAATAAAAAATGTCATTTATACATTTCTATATGTGGCGGCCGGGAGGAGAAACCCCGATTCCGAAGTCAGGGGCGGCCGGGAGAAGCCACCCCACCCTGAAGGCCAGGGATGGCGCCCGAGGCCAGGGGCAGTGGCTGGGAGGAGCAACCCAAGGAGCGGTGGCTGCACGGGCGCAGAAGGACCTAGAGGAGCCATCCCACGTTGAAGGTCAGGAAGGGCGGCGGTAAGGAGATAACCCCTCGTCCAAGGTAAGGAGCAGTGGTTGCACTTTGCTGGAGCAGCCATGAAGAGATACCCCATGCCCAAGGTAAGAGACACCCAGGTAAGATGGTAGGTGTTGCAAGAGGGCATCAGAGGGCAGACACACTGAAACCATACTCACAGAAAACTAGTCAATCTAATCACACTAGGACCACAGCCTTGTCTAACTCAATGAAACCAAGCCATACCCGCGGGGCAACCCAAGATGGGCGGGTCATGGTGGAGAGAGCTGACAGACTGTGGTCCACTGGAGAAGGGAATGGCAAACCACTTCAGTATTCTTGCCTTGAGAACCCCATGAACAGTATGAAAAGGCAAAATGATAGGATACTGAAAGAGGAACTCCCCAGGTCAGTAGGTGCCCAACATGCTACTGGAGATTAGTGGAGAAATAACTCCAGAAAGAATGAAGGGATGGAGCCAAAGCAAAAACAATATCCAGCTGTGGATGTGACTGGTGATAGAAGCAAGGTCCAATGCTGTAAAGAGCAATATTGCATAGGAACCTGGAATGTCAAGTCCATGAATCAAGGCAAACCGGAAGTGGTCAAACAAGATGGCAAGAGTGAACGTCGACATTCTAGGAATCAGCAAACTAAAATGGACTGGAATGGGTGAATTTAACTCAGATGACCATTATATCTACTACTGCAGGCAGGAATCCCTCAGAAGAAATGGAGTAGCCATCATGGTCAACAAAAGAGTCCGAAATGCAGTACTTGGATGCAGTCTCAAAAACGACAGAATGATCTCTGTTTGTCTCCAAGGCAAACCATTCAATATCACAGTTATCCAAGTCTATGCCCCAACCAGTAACGCTGAAGAAGTTGAATGGTTCTATGAAGACCTACAAGACCTTTTAGAACTAACACCCCCAAAAAGATGTCCTTTTCATTATAGGGGACTGGAATGCAAAAGTAGGAAGTCAAGAAACACCTGGAGTAACAGGCAAATTTGGCCTTGGAATGTGGAATGAAGCAGGGCAAAGACTAACAGAGTTTTGCCAAGAAAATGCACTGGTCATAGCAAACACCCTCTTCCAACAACACAAGAGAAGACTCTACACATGGACATCACCAGATGGTCAACACCGAAATCACATTGATTATATTCTTTGCAGCCAAAGATGGAGAAGCTCTATACAATCAACAAAAACAAGACCAGGAGCTGACTGTGGCTCAGATCATGAACTCCTTATTGCCAAATTCAGACTCAAATTGAAGAAAGTAGGGAAAACCTCTAGACCATTCAGGTATGACCTAAATCAAATTCCTTATGATTATACAGTGGAAGTGAGAACTAGAATTAAGGGCCTAGATCTGATAGATAGAGTGCCTGATGAACTATGGAATGAGGTTCATGACATTGTACAGGAGGCAGTAATCAAGATCACCCCCATGGAAAAGAAATGCAAAAAAGCAAAATGGCTGTCTGGGGAGGGCTTACAAATAGCTGTGACAAGAAGAGAAGCGAAAGGAAAGATATAAGCATCTGAATGCAGAGTTCCAGAGAATAGCAAGAAGAGATAAGAAAGCCTTCTTCAACAATCAATGCAAAGAAATAGAGGAAAACAACAGAATGGGAAAGACTAGAGATCTCTTCAAGAAAATTAGAGATACCAAGGGAACATTTCATGCAAAGATGGGCTTGATAAAGGACAGAAATGGTATGGACCTAACAGAAGCAGAAGATATTAAGAAGAGGTGGCAAGAATACACAGAAGAACTGTACAAAAACAGATTTCATGACCAAGATACTCATGATGGTGTGATCACTAATCTAGAGCCAGACATCCTGGAATGTGAAGTCAAGTGGGCCTTGGAAAGCATCGCTATGAACAAAGTTAGTGGAGGTGATGGAATTCCAGTGGAGTTGTTTCAAATCCTGAAAGATGATGCTGTGAAAGTGCTGCACTCAATATGCCAGCAAATTTGCAAAACTCAGCAGTGGCCACAGGACTGGAAAAGGTCAGTTTTCATTCCAATTCCAAAGAAAGGCAATGCCAAAGAATGCTCAAACTACCGCACAATTGCATTCATCTCACATGCTAGAAAAGTAATGCTCAAAATTCTCCAAGCCAGGCTTCAGCAATACATGAACCGTGAACTTCCTGATGTTCAAGCTGGTTTTAGAAAAGGCAGAGGAACCAGAGATCGAATTGCCAACATCTGCTGGATCATCGAAAAAGCAAGAGAGTTCCAGAAAAACATCTACTTCAGCTTTATTGACTATGCCAAAGCCTTTGTGTGGATCACAATAAACTGTGGAAAATTCTGAAAGAGATGGGAATACCAGACCACCTGACCTGTGTCTGGTGAAATCTGTATGCAGGTCAGGAAGCAGCAGTTAGAACTGGACATGGAATAACAGACTGGTTCCAAATAGGAAAAGGAGCACGTCAAGGCTGTCTATTGTCACCCTGCTTATTTAACTTCTATGCAGAGTACATCATGAGAAACGCTGGACTGGAAGAAGCACAAGCTGGAATCAAGATTGCCAGGAGAAATATCAATCACCTCAGATATGCAGATGACACCACCCTTATGGCAGAAAGTGAAGAGGAACTAAAAAGCCTCTTGATGAAAGTGAAAGAGAAGAGTGAAAAAGTTGGCCTAAAGCTCAACATTCAGAAAATGAAGATCATGGCATCCGGTCCCATCACTTGATGGGAAATAGAAGGGGAAACAGTGGAAACAGTGTCAGACTTTATTTTTTCTGGCTCCAAAATCACTGCAGATGGTGACTGCAGCCATGAAATTAAAAGACGCTTACTCCTTGGAAGAAAAGTTATGACCAACCTAGATAGTGTATTCAAAAGCAGAGACATTACTTTGCCAACTATGGTCCGTCTAGTCAAGGCTATGGTTTTTCCTGTGGTCATGTATGGATGTGAGAGTTGGACTGTGAAGAAGGCTGAGTGCAAAAGAATTGATGCTTTTGAACTGTGGTGTTGGAGAAGACTCTTGAGCATCCCTTGGACTGCAAGGAGATCCAACCAGTCCATTCTGAAGGAGATCAGCCCTGGAATTTCTTTGGAAGGAACGATGCTAAAGCTGAAACTCCAGTATTTTGGCCACCTCATGCGAAGAGTTTACTCATTGGAAAAGACTCTGATACTGGGAGGGATTGGGGGCAGTAAGAGAAGGGGGCGACAGAGGATGAGATGGCTGGATGGTATCACTGACTCGATGGATGTGGGTCTGAGTGAACTCTGGGAGATGGTGATGGACAGGGAGGCCTGGTGTGCTGCGATTCATGGGGTCGCAGAGTCGGACACGACTGAGAGACTGAATTGAACTGAACTGATGTGTAACAATAGCCCTTTGGTGTGGGTATAACTATCCCCATACTGATGGGGCTCTGAAGGCTTATGTGACTTAAGTTCTTGGTTGTTAAATTAAGTGTGGAAATGTAAACCCACATCTTTCCAGCTATAAATCTGTACTCCAAATCCATATCTATTGTTTCTCACCTATACCAATATTGTGTTTGATTGCAGTTATAGTGTTGATAACTGAACTCACACCATATCTCGGTCTTTACACTGGGAAGATTGGCAGTATTTGAGAATTTATTTTCAGAAACAAAGCATCTCTGGTCTCACCCCAAACCCACTGAATTAGAATCTGCATTTAAACAAGATTGCCAGGCAATTTGTACACATATGGAGTTTTGGGAGGCATGATTCTACTCTATATCCACCTTCTCTGCCTACAAACATTTTCAGTATATTCACTTGGTATAAAGACACAATGAATCCATTGTCTAAGGCCATCTCACAGCTTTGAGGAAGAAACTAGCTGAATAACAATTTATTCCTTTCTCTTTCTGACGCAATTTATATCGCATCAGAACAATTGGTTGAAAAGTGCACAATCAGGTGGACCAATGATCTGATACCACGGTTCCCCAAAGGACTCTTTTAAGAAAAAGTCTGCATTTTAAAAGAAATGATCTCATGCACTGTAGTTGTGTGAGTAACTACAGCCATCATCTTTCTTTAAGACAAGGCCAGGAGGATCACTCCATGCCTCTCTGGCCCTCCACTACCATAACTTAGCTCAGCATGAAGTCAGCCTTGCATCAGCTGGTTTCTGCCTATTTGTCTAAGGAAACAATTCCAAGACAGATCATATTCACAAGAGACTGCATTACTAAAGGCTCCAGAAATGTTAAGCTTTGAACAACATCTCTAGAAAATCCAGAACAATGAGGCTGTTTGTTGCTAAACATCTATAGAGTTTATGGTTATTGTAGTAAAAGAAGTAATTTTCATTGTTATTCCTGGCATCTGGATACCTAAGAATATCTTATTACCTAAGAACATTGTGAAGGAAAACTTGAGTTAATTTGCTCCTAAAATGACAACCCACCTGACATCTAGGTACGTGCTTTGCAAAAGGCTTCAAAGGTTTTAAAACTATTCCTGGATAAGAGAGAAGGAAACCAATTACCAGAGAATGGTAGTGATAATTAAGACAATGTTATGATTCATGAAGAAATGGCTGGGTTATGAACAATGAACACTGTGGCATATAAATTACCCAAGAGCAGAGTTTAATGATGTGTTCTTTCTTATTAATTGCTCGTTTGGTGACATGGTCTGTAAAGGTTATTTTTTCAAAGAAACAAAAGTAATCCACTGCCTCATTGTAACCTTGGCAAATTTCACACATTACTAAGTTTTATGACCTTGGAGTGTCTTTAGCTAACCCGTGATTTATCAACATGAACTGTAATTTGGTTTTATATGTATGTATGATAATCATGATGATTCCATATGGAATTTCCATAACTCTAAATGGCCTTCTATTAAATAGCATAAGTTGAACTTTATCATTCAGCACACTGATTTTGTTCACTCATTCATGTAAAATGTTCCTATTGTTAATATTATCACTTCTAAATCAAACTCCAAATAAAATGTATATTGTATAGATGGATATATTTTGGACCATGGATTGGGTTTACATGCAGCTGCTGAAGCAGACTGCAGTGAGCCAGATATGATTATCTTGGCCTTCTTCCCAAACAATCCCAATCACAGAGTCTAAATGCCAGATGGAATGGTACAGTGGTCATGATGATGGGATCACAGCTCAATCAATCAGCAAGTATAACTGACATCTATCCAGCTCCGCCAGCTGGCGAGTGAGAAAAAGTATTAACATTTACAATAATGTTTCCTAAATTTCAATAGCTCTGCATCCCCTACTCCCACCTGTTCGCATAGATAGTCCAGTTCTTTCAGATATTCTTTCTTAAATTTTCTTTCTGAATCTTTTTAGTGTTAGTCGCTCAGTCGTGTACAACTCTTTGTGACCCCATGGACTACAGCCTACCAGGCTCCTCTGTCTATGGGATTTTCCAGGCAAGAATACTGGAGTGGATAGCCATTCCCTTCTCCAGGGGATCTTCCCCATCCAGGGATCAAAGCCAGGTCTCCTGCATTGCAGGCGGATTCTTTACCAGCTGAGCCCCCACGAAAGGGCTTATAGGTGGAGCCTGAAAGCTCCCTGGTCCCCATCAGTTTATAGACCTTGAAAAGATCTCTTTTCTCCAAGAGCCTTTCAGGTAAGGAGGAGTAGACTGCCTCCCATCGGAGCTGAGTCACTGCTTGCATTCCAGGGCTTTAGCTCAAGGGACCACTGATATGCATGATGTTCATTTGTGATCTATTGTTCATTTGTGTTGCACGTACTGCTTGCCAACTTCCTCTGGAGCCCCGAGTTCTGTGTTCTGATGCACCACAGTCCTGCATCGGTCAGCTTCCTCCGGGCCACCGACGTCTGTGCCGTCTTCATTTGGGTTTCCGTTAATACTTTCTCCACCAGTAAGAGAACTGACTTCCGTTTCCTGAGTCCCACTCTCAGGGAACAGTCTCAGAGCAGAGAAGTTTAGGGTTCTGGCTGACAAATTTCTTTCATTTAAGAAGTCTTCTTCCTCACAGAACACACTCTCATCCCATATGTGAACCAATCCCCCCAACACTCAGATTCAGATCCCAAGGGGATCAGAGGATGGGTCCTGCTGAGGCTTGTGTGTACTTTTCAGAACACAGGGCTTTCTGGTCAAGGTGGAGTGGAGAATGGGATTGGCATCTGAGGTTAACGTGTGGCTTCTCAGTCTCTCCATCAGCTGAAGATGGCTCAGTTTACACATCAGAGCCTGACGTATCCACTTTGTCATGAGGAAGCTGAGAATGCAGACACAGTGCTGGGGCGAAGCAGCAGAGTAGGGTAAGGAGGAAAAGAAGTGCCACTTAACTTTATGGAGCGGATGCTGAGCTCCAACTAAAAAGAACCACCATGCAATATTCACGACCTAGCCACTTTGTGAGTGTAGTCAGGATCACAATGGCACTTGCCTCCCAGAGAGGGGTCAAGTTATGAGAATGCTGCTCATCTATGACACCATTCTTCTAACTGTTCATTCATTCAACAGATATTTAATAAGTACCTACATTGTGTCAGAGACATATATAGTGTGGATGAATGGACAGCTAAATAAGTAAGTAGAGTCCATGAAACAGATACTATTCTAACTTCCATGGAGTTGCATAGTAAATGAACATGCACATGAATATGCTAACACAGATTTTATTATGATTATGAAGGAAAATGACAGGAGATAGTATAACAAGGGAGTTAGGGAAGATCTTGAGGAGAGATAATCATATCATATAAAATTATAATGTATCTTATGTTATTTTGTGCCAGGTTTCCCTGGTGGCCCAATGGTAAAATACCCGCCTGCCAATGCAAGAGACATGGATTTGATCCCTGAGTCAAGAAGATTCCCTGGAAAAGGAAGTGGCAACCTGCTTCAGTCTTCTTGCCTGGGAAATCCCATGGACAGAGGAAGCTGATGGGCTACAGCCTTTGGGACCGCATAAGAGTCTGACATGACTTAGCAACTAAACAACAACGAATACATATTTTCTCACGTAATCCTCTAGGAAACTTTACAAGATAACTACTATTCATATTGCTAATTTTATAGACATGGAAACCTACAGAGATATTCATTAATATCTTACACAACCAGTAAGCAGTGGGTCTTGGATTTGAACCTAGGATTTAGGTTGAGATTGAAAGATAAGTAAAATTTAACTGATGAAGAGTGTGTAGTTTGTCAGACAAAGAATAGTACGTGTAAAGGTCATAATAACCTGGTGCATTTGAAGAAGTGGAAGATGACCAAATGAGTGTAGTGAATAAGAGGGACATTCATAGCACACGAGGCTGGGGAGCTAAACAGATCATGTGGAACTTTTTTCCTTCTTTATTTAAAATTATGACATAATTTACCTAGAGCAAAATTAACCTGTTTTAGTGTATATTTCTAATAGACACACCTATATATGTATACAGAGATATATACACAGTCATGTACTCACCATGACAATCAAGATATAGAACAGTTTTGTGAATCTCAGAAAATCCTCTATTGTCCCTTTGTAGTCAACTATCCTTCCTTCCTTTATCACCCACTGATGTGTTTTCTGACCCTAGATTTTGACCTTTATAAGAATGTTATAGAAACGGGGCGTATCATAGGTAGTTTTTCTGAGCCTAGTGTGTTTCTCTTACTGTAATGCATTTGAGATTCATCGTGTTGTGTGTATCAGCAGTTTGCTGCTTTTTGTTGCTGAGCAGTATTCCATAGTACCACAGATAAATTTATCCATACAGCAGCTGAAGGATGTCTGTATTGTTTCCAGTTTGGGGTTATTATGAATAAAGTTACCATAAATATTCATGTGCAAATTTAATTGTGAATATAAATTTTCATTTCACATGGGTAAACACCTGGGAGTAGAATTGCTGGGCCATGTGGTAAGTGTATGATTCACTTTACAAGAAACTTTTCAAACTGTATTTCAAAGTTTCTGTGCCATTCTGCATACCTATAGCAATGCATCAAAGTTTTACTTGCTTCACATCCTTACTCATATTAGTTACTATCAGGTTTTCTTCTTTACTTTTAGCCATTCTAATGAGTGGTATCTCACTGTGCTTTTGATTTCTGTTCCTTTGATCACTAACAATATTGACATCTTTTCAGGTACTTATTTGATAGTGTTATTCAGATTTTCTACATCTTTATCAATTCTCAGTCTACTTGTTCTACTGATTACTATGAAGTAATCTTGAAGTCTCTGGCTCTGTGAATTTGTCCCTTAGTTTGTTTTTTCTTCCCATTCTGTAGATTAAAACAGTTAAGCCAGACATGGAACAATGGACTGGTTTAAAATTGAAAAAGGAGTAAGCCAAAGCTGTATACTGTCACCCCCCTTATTTAACTTACATGCAGAGTACATCATGTGAAATGCCGGGCTAGATGAATCACAAGCTGGAATCAAGATTGCCAGGAGAAATATCAACAACCTCAGATATGCAGATGATACCACCCTAATGGCAGAAGTAATAGTAGTATAAGTTGCTCATTCATGTCTGACTCTTTGCAACCCCATGGATTATAGCCCACCAGGCTCCTCTGTCCATGAAATTCTCCAGGCAAGAATGCTGGAGTAGGTTGCCATTTCCTTCTCCAGGGTATCTTCCCAACCCAGGGATCAAAGCCTGATCTGCACTGCAGGCAGATTCTTTACCGTATGTGCCTCCAGGGAAGCCCACTGGAAGAAAACCAAGAGGAACTAAAGAGCTTTTTGATGCAGGTGAAAGAGAAGAGTGAAAAAGCTGGCTTAAAACTCAAGACTCAAAACAGTAAGATCATGGCATCTGGTCCCACCACTTCATGGCAAATAGATGGGGAAAGATGGAAACAGTGATAGAATTCATTTTCTTGGGCTCCAAAATCACCGTGAACAGTGACTGTAGCCATGAAGTTAAAAGATGCTTGCTCCTTGGAAGAAAAGCTATGACAAACACAGACAACATATTAAAAAGCAGAGACATCACTGCTGACAAAGGTCCATATAGCAAAGATTGTCACCCTGCTTATTTAACTTTTATGCAGAGTACATCATGAGAAACGCTGGGCTGGAAGAAACACAAGCTGGAATCAAGATTGCTGAGAGAAATATCAATAACCTCAGATATGCAGATGACACCACCCTTATGGCAGAAAGTGAACAGGAACTAAAAAGCCTCTTGATGAAAATGAAAGAGGAGAGTGAAAAAGTTGGCTTAAAGCTCAACATTCAGAAAACAAAGATCATGGCATCTGGTCTCATCACTTCCTGGGAAATAGATGGGGAAACAGTGGAAACAGTGTCAGACTTTATTTTGGGGGGCTTCAAAATCACTGCAGATGGTGACTGCAGCCATGAAATTAAAAGACGCTTACTCCTTGGAAGGAAAGTTATGACCGACCTAGGCAGCATATTGAAAAACAGAGACATTACTTTGCCAACTAAGGTCCGTCTAGTCAAGGCTATGGTTTTTCCAGTGGTCATGTATGGATGTGAGAGTTGGACTGTGAAGAAAGCTGAGTGCCGAAGAATTGATGCTTTTGAACTGTGATGTTGGAAAAGACTTTTGAGAGTCCCTTGGACTGCAAGGAGATCCAACCAGTCCATTCTAGAGTAGATCAGTCCTGGGTGTTCTTTGGAAGGACCGATGCTAAAGCTGAAAGTCCAATACTTTAGCCACCTCATGCGAAGAGTTGACTCATTGGAAAAGACTCTGATGCTGGGAGGGATTGAGGGCAGGAGGAGAAGGGGATGACAGAGGATGAGATGGCTGGATGGCATCACTGACTCGATGGACATGAGTCTGAGTGAACTCTGGGAGTTGGTGATGGACAGGGAGGCCTGGCGTGCTGCAATTCATGGGGTCGCAAATAGTTGGACACAACTGAGTGACTGAACTGAACTGCTGATTTTTCCAGTAGTCATGGACAGATATGAGAGTTGGACCATAAACGAAGCCGAGAGCCAAAGAATTGATGTTTTCAAACTGTGATGCTGGAGAAGATTCTTGAGAGTCCTTCAGATAGTAAGGAGATCAAACCAGTCAATCCTAAAGGAAATCAACCCTGAATATTCATTGGAAGGACTGATGCTGAAGCTGAAGCTCCAATACTTTGGCCACCTGATGCAAAGAGCCAACTCATTAGAAAAGACCCTGATGCTAGGAAAAATTGAAGGCAGGAGGAGAAGGGGACACCAGAGGATGAGATTGTTGGATGACATCCCTGATTCAATGGACATGAGTTTGAGCAAACTTGTGCAGATGGTGAAGAACAGGGAAAACTGACATGCTGCAGTCGATGGGGTCACGAAGAGCTGGACACAACTTAGTGACTGAACAACAACTATTTCTTCTTCTCATTCTGGAAGATTTTACCTCATGTTGTTTGAAGTTTTGTTGTTACACATATACATGTTTAGGATTGTTACATCTTTTTGGTAAATTGATCCTTTTTAACTTTACATACATTATGTAGCACTCTTTTTTTTTTTTTTTTTTGGCTGTGCTGAGTCTTCGTTGCTGTGTGGGTTTTTCTCTAGTTATGACAACTGAGAGCTACTCTCTAGTTGTGATGTATGAGCTTCTCATTGCAGTGGCTTCTTCTGTTGCAGAGCATGGGCTCTGCAGTAGTTGCGGCATGTGGGCTTAGAAGCTGCAGCTCTTGCATTCTAGAACGCAGACTCAATAGCTGTGGAACACAAGTTTAGTTGCTCCTTGAGAAGTGGGATCTTCCCAGATCAGGGATCAATTCTATGTTTCCTGCATTTGGAGGTGGATTCTTACCACTGGGCCACCAGGGAAACCCTAGTACTCTTCTTTATATTATTCTTTGATTTGAAGTCTGGTTGGTTTGTTTGATACTAATGTAGCCACTTCAGTTTCTTTTGAATAGTTTCTATGTATGTATAGATTTATATGTATTTATTTTTCAACCTTTATTTTCACCTTATTTAATTTTTTATTTAAAAACAGTATTTTATATAGACAGCAATAGTTTGCTTTTAAATCCAATTTGGCAAACTCTGAATTTTAATTGGCACATATAAACTACTTATGCAATTACTAATATACTTGAAACAAAATTGACTATCTTGTCAGTTGATTTTTTTTTTCAAAAAACTAATTTCATTTTTTTGTCAGTTGATTTTTATTTGTTCCATTTTAGAAATTATTATTCCTCTCATACTATCTTCTTTTGGGTTGAGTATTTTATGATTTGATTTTATGTCCACTAGGGCTTATAACCTTTAATGACATTTTTAGTGGTTGCCCTAGAATTTACAATATAGCACTTTAATTAATCACAGTCTACTTTGAATAATTCTTTACCACTTCAGGTATAGCATACCAATATTACCACTGTATGGTTCTCATTTATCCCTCCCACCCTTTGTGCTACTTTCAGGTACACTACCGTATATTTTTGTTTAGACATAGTATATAGATACACAGTACATGGCCACTGTCTTTGTTTTGAATAGTCCAATATTTTTTAGAATAATTAAAATGAGAAAAATATATTTAGTTTCATTAATTCTATTTAGAGTACTCTCATTTCTTCATGTTGAATCAAATTTCTGTCTATTATTGCATTTATTCTGCCTCAAGAATTTCTTTTAACATTTCTTCTACTACAGGTCTTTTGAGAATAAATTATTTCAAGTATCATTAGGAAAAGTCTTTATATTTTTTCTTTGTGCATGAAATTTTCTAGAGTGTCCTTTTTTCTCACATACTGCTATACTCTAAAGATGGTGCTCCATTGTTTCCTGACTTGAATTGTTCTGACAAGAAATTTACTATAATTTTCATCTTTTTTCCTCTGCATGTAATGTGTGTATGTGTTTGTGTGTGTGTTTCTGCCTAGTTGGTTAACACTTTGTTTTTGGTTTCTAGAAGTTTGAATAAGATGTGTCTATGTTTATTATTTTATTTTTTATTCTAATTTATCCTGCTTGATGGTCTCTGAACTTCTTGGATTTGTAGTTTCATATCTTTCATTGATTTTGGAAACCTCTCAGCCTTTATATCTTCAAATACATCAGTCTTTTTCTTCTTCTGGGATTCCAAATATATAGACTATTTAATATTATACCATATTTCACTTGCTTTATTTTCTTTCTTTCTTTTTTCCTGTTTGGTTTTTCAAATACCATAGCTATTGAATACCATATCCTATTTCTAATGGATATCTTTTCCCTTTGTGCTTCAGTTCAGTAATTTCTAAAGACCTGTTTTCAAGGTCATTAGACTAATGAGCCCATCAAAGGCAGTCTTCACGTCTGTTACCACTTTTATCATTGTTAGCATTTCCATTTGAGTCTTTCCTATGATTTTCAGTTCTTGGTTGATATTATCCATCTATTTATGATATTGCCTACCTTATATATCACAGTTTTTATCATGCTAATACTATCTATTTTTATATTTCTATCTGATAGTTTAAATATCTAGACTATATCTGAGTCTATCAATGGTTTTGTCTCTTAACAGTGTATCATTTCTTGTTTCCTTGTGTGAATCATAATTTGTGGTTAAAATCCTGACATCTTATGTAGGACAGTAGAGACTGAGATAAATACTGCTTACTCCTGGAAATGAGCATGCTGCCTCTTGTTAGATATTACGTATCAAGTGTTAAGTCAATCTAGTCAGAGGTTGAGTTGGACTTGGGCTTTGCTGTTGTTATGTTTGCCCTCAACACCTCACAGATCCAAATTCCTCTAGAATTCCTGTGTGTTTAGGATCAAGTATGGTTTCAGAAAGATTTTTCTCAATGTCTGTTCTTTTAAAAATTTTATTTTGTATTTTAAAAATCGGAAGAACCGATTTTTATCAATGTTGTAATAGTTTCAGGTGAAAAGGTAAGGGACTCAGCCATATGTGTACATGTATCCATTCTCCCCCAAAACTCCCTCAATGTCTCTGTTCTACTTGCAACTTTGGACATTAACTGTGGCCCTTAGAAAGAGAGTCTTTCTCCACTCTCTTGCCCTATACTTAGTAGTAGGCTGCTGTTATATGTCACTCAGTGCCTTCTGGTCTGGTTTTGGTGACAGGATGAAGGTGTTTTCTGTTGTCCTGGTTTAGCCGCCATCTTTGGCATATACTGTGTTTCTGGGTTTCAGTAGTGGGGGCTTCTCAGTGACCCTGCCTACTTCAGTGGAAAAGGATGTCTACTGTTCTGGGCTATTTTCCTGCCACTTCCCCAGAAATAGAATTTTTTTCTGTGTACATTCCCACCTGTGATGGTTCTTCACCTGTGCCCTGAGCTTTTGCTGACAAGTTTGCTGTACTTTCACTAGAAGTTTAAGGCCTTTGTTCCATGAAGAAGATAGGTTAGAAAAGTCTGGAGGGGCTTTGTGCTTTTTTGCCATAGCTGTTGTTCCCTTTTGACAAACTTTCATCACAAGGGAGTTTTTCTCCAATCTCTTCCTTTGATCCCATCTCTCATATGAACAGTCAGTGAGGTCTATGGGGAGAAACCTGCTATCATATCCATAACTACTAGGGGTTCTATACTCTAATGATAGTTCATGCTTGGCCTTTCACAGTTTGCCAAAAATTTTGATGTACCAGCTTTTCCATACTAGCCTGTGTGGTATTCAGCATCTGATAATTAAGAGCTCATTCCTCTTTAGCAGTACTAAAGAATGCTCAAGAGATACCTTGGAGATACCTGTCTTTTTAAATATATTTTAGGGTAGTTGGTTGCCTTATACATTAAGCTTTTTGATGGGTTCAAGAGAAGTTATGACTCTGTAGATTATCCCGTTAATTTTTTCTTTTTGGTAAGTGTTGGAGTGACTGCCCAGTTTTCTACATCATAAGTGAAAGCCAGAAGCCTTCATATTTTAACTTTTAAGTCATATTAAGAAGCTTCAGCTTTATCTCAAAAGCAGTAGGGATCCATAGAAGGGTTAAAGCAGAGGACTAGTTAGTCTGGATTTATATTTTTAAAAGATCACATGTTTTATTTTTATTGGACATCTGCTACATGTCAGAAGCAGAAGTTTCTAAGATAAAATTTTTAAATAGCAAGAAAAATGCACTGAAAGAGTCTATAATCAAGAATATAAATTTTACTGACTATAACAAATAGTTCTTTAAAAATGTCAATGCAAATGCTATAAATAAATGCCCAAGCAGAGACCTCTAGGAGAATTAGAGGTGGGAGAATTTAATTTTGGCATAGAGGGGTAGAAGCAGTAGATAATAACATTTGAATTGCATCTTGAAATTTAAGTAGGATATGGTTTCAATCTTCATCCCAATTCCCAAGAAGAGCAGTACTAAAGAATGCTCAAGCCTACCGGACAGTTGCACTCATTTTGCATGCTAGTAAGGGGAAACAGTGGAAACAGTGGCTGACTTTATTTTTCTGGGCTCCAAAATCACTACAGATGGCAACTGCAGCCATGAAATTAAAAGATGCCTACTCCTTGGAAGGAAAGTTATGACCAACCTAGACAACATATTAAAAAGCAGAGACATCACTTTGTCAACAAAGGTCCATCTAGTCAAGGCTATGGCTTTCCCAGTGGTCATGTATGGATGCGAGAGGTGGACTATAAAAAAAGTTGAGTGCCAAAGAATTGATGCTTTTGAACTGTGGTGTTGGAAAAGACTCTTGAGATTTCCCTGGACTGCAAGGAGATCCAACCAGTCCATCCTAAAGGAGATCAGTCCTGGGTGTTCATTGGAAGGACTGATGTTGAAGCTGAAATCCAATACTTTGGCCACCTGATGCAGACAGCTGACTCATTTGAAAAGACCCAGGTGCTGGGAGGGATTGAGGGCAGGAGGAGAAGGGGATGATAGAGGATGAGATGGTTGGATGGCATCACTGACTCAATGGACATGGGTTTGGGCAGACTCCAAGAGTTGGTGATGGACAGGGAGACCTGGTGTGCTGTGGTTCATGGGGTCACAAAGAGTCGGACACGACTGAGAGACTAAACTGACTGACTGAAGGTTATGATCAAAATCCTTCAAGCTAGGCTTCAGTAGTACTTGAATTGAGAAATTCCAGATGTACAAGTTGGGTTTAGAAAAAGCATAGGAACCAGAGATTAAATTGCCAATATTCACCAGATCACAGAGAAAGCAAGAGAATTCCAGAAAAAAAAAAAATCTACTTCTGTTTCACTGATTATGCTAAAGCCTTTGACTCTGTGGATCACAACAAACTGTGGAAAACTCTTCAAAAGAAGAGACTATCAGACCATCTTACCTGTCTCCTGAGAAACCTGTATATGGATCAAGAAGCAACAGTTATAACCTTATATGGAACAACTGACTGGTTCAAAACTGAGAAAGGAGTATGGCAATGCTGTATATTGTCACTCTGTTTATTTAACTTATATGCAGAGCATATATCATGTAAAATGCTGGGCTTGGATGACTTACAAGCTGGAATAAAGATTGCTGGGAGAAATATCAACAACCTCAGACATGCAGATGATACCACTCTGATGGAGGAAAGTGAAGAGGAGCTAAAGAACCTCTTGATGAAGGTGAAAGAAGAGAATGAAAAAGCTGGCTTAAAACTCAATCTAAAAAAATTAAAAGCATGGCATCTGGTCCCATCACTTACTGGCAAATAGAAGGGGAAAATGTAGAAGCAGTGACAGATTTCCCTTCTTGGGCTCTAAAATCACTGTGGATTGTGACTGCAGCCATGAAATTAGAAGATGATTGCTTCTTGGAGGAAAACCTATGACAAACCTAAACAGAATATTAAAAAGCAAAGACATCACTTTGCCAGAAAAGGTCCATTTAGTCAAGTTTATGGTCTTTCCAATTGGAGAAGGCAATGGCACCCCACTCCAGTACTCTTGCTTGGAAAATCCCATGGATGGAGGAGCCTGGTAGGCTGTAGTCCATGGGGTCACTAAGAGTTGGACACAACTGAGCGACTTCACTTTCACTTTTCACTTTCATGCATTGGAGAAGGAAATGGAACCCACTCCAGTATTCTTGCCTGGAGAATCCCAGGGACAGAGGAGCCTAGTGGGCTGCCGTCTATGGGGTCACACAGAGTCGGACACGACGGAAGTGACTTAGCAGCAGCAGCATGCTCTTTTCAATAGTCATGTATGGATGTGAGAGTGGGACCGTGAAGAAGGCTGAGCACCAAAGAATTGATGCTTTCAAACTGTGGTGTTGGAGAAGATTCTTGAGAGTCCCTTGGACAGCAAGGAGATCAAACCAGTCAACACTAAAGGAAATCAACCTTGAATATTGATTTGAAGGACTGATGCTGAAGCTGAAAATCCAATACTTTGGCTACCTGATATGAATAGCCTACTCTTTGGAAAAGACCCTGATTCTGGGAAAGATTGAAAACAGGAGAAGAGGATGACAGAGGAGGAGATGGTTGGATGGCATCACTGATTCAACAGACATAAACTTGGGCAAACTCTGGGAGATGGTGAGGGACCAGGAAGCCTGGCATGCTGCATTCCATGGAGTTGCAAAGAGTCAAACATGACTTGGCAAGTGAACAACAATGATTTCAGAAGGAATTTGAGTAAGTAAAATTAATGTCTAAGGTTTTCTTGTAACTTGCTTTCTAAATAACATTAGTTTAGTTTCTTAACCCTTATATCTAGGCAAAAATGAGTTGCTAAGAAAAGAAGGAAAACATTCAGATTTATCAACCAACTACCACTGGCACCACCAACAACTAATATTTTTCTTTTTTTTTTTTTAATAAAAAATCAGTTTCTAATCAAGAATCAATATAGTGAAAATGAGTATACTACCCAAAGCAATCTATAGATTCAATGCAATCCCTATCAAGCTACCAACAGTGTTTTTCACAGAGCTAGAACAAATAATTTCACAATTTGTATGGAAATACAAAAAACCTTGAATAGCCAAAGCAATCTTGAGAAAGAAGAATGGAACTGGAGGAATCAACCTGCCTGACTTCAGGCTCTACTACAAAACCACAGTCATCAAGACAGTATGGTACTGGCACAAAGACAGAAATATAGATCAATGGAACAAAATAGAAAGCCCAGAGATAAATCCAGACACCTATGGACACCTTATCTTTGACAAAGGAGGCAAGAATATACAATGGAGAAAAGACAATCTCTTTAATAAGTGGTGCTGGGAAAACTGGTCAGCCGCTTGTAAAAGAATGAAACTAGAACACTTTCTAACACCATTCACAAAAATAAACTCAAAATGGATTAAAGATCTAAACGTAAGACCAGAAACTATAAAACTCTTAGGGGACAACATAGACAAAACACTCTCCGACATAAATCACAGCAGGATCCTCTATGACCCACCTCCCAGAATATTGGAAATAAAAACAATAATAAACAAATGAGACCTAATTAAAATGAAAAGCTTCTGCACAACAAAGGAAACTCTAAGCAAGGTGAAAAGACAGCCTTCAGAATGAGAGAAAATAATAGCAAATGAAGCAACTGTCAAAGAACTAATCTCAAAAATATACAAGCAACTCCTGCAGCTCAATTCCAGAAAAGTAAAAGACCCAATCAAAAGGTGGGTCAAAGAACTGAACAGACATTTCTCCAAAGAAGACATACAGATGCCTAACAAACACATGAACAGATGCTCAACATCACCCATTATCAGAGAAATGCAAATCAAAATCACAATGAGGTACCATTTCACACCAGTCAGAATGGCTGCGATCCAAAAGTCTACAAGCAATAAATAAAATGCTGGAGAGGGTGTGGAGAAAAGGGAACCCTCTTACACTGTTGGTGGGAATGCAAACTAGTACAGCCACTATGGAAAAGAGTGTGGAGATTCTTTAAAAAACTGGAAACAGAATTGCCATACGACCCAGCAATTCCACTGCTGGGCATACACACCGAGGAAACCAGAATCAAAAGAGACACGTGTAACCCCAATGTTCATCGCAGCACTGTTTATAATAGCCAGGACATGGAAGCAACCTAGATGTCCATCAGCAGATGAATGGATAAGAAAGCAGTGGTACATATCCACAATGGAGTATTACTCAGCCATTAAAAAGAATACATTTGAATCAGTTCTAATGAGGTGGTGAAACTGGAGCCTATTATACAGAGTGAAGTAAGCCAGAAAGAAAAACATCAATACTGTATACTAACACATATATATGGAATTTAGAAAGATGGTAACGATAACCCTGTATG
This sequence comes from Capra hircus, assembly GCF_001704415.2. NCBI lineage: Eukaryota > Metazoa > Chordata > Mammalia > Artiodactyla > Bovidae > Capra > Capra hircus. Next base: position 67,468,248 of record NC_030822.1, read on the forward strand.
TGAGACAGCAAGAGAGACACAGATGTATAGAACAGTCTTTTGGACTCTGTGGGAGAGGGAGAGGGTGGGATGATTTGGGAGAATGGCATTGAAACATGTATAATATCATATAAGAAGTGGATCTCCAGTCCAGGTTTGATGCAGGATACAGGATGCTTGGGGCTGGTGCACTGGGATGACCCAGAGGGTTGGGATAGGGATGGAGGTGGGAGAGGGGTTCAGGATGGGGAATATGTGCACACCTGTGGTGAATTTATGTTGATGTATGGCAAAACCAATACAATATTGTAAAGTAATTAGCCTCCAATTAAAATAAATAAATTTATATTAAAAATAAATAATAAAATAAAAAATGAGTTCCTATACCCTAGTTATCTATGCATGACGGCTAGTGTGCTGATAAAGAGCAATAGAAATAATTTTAAAAAAAGAGACAACTTTGGAAGTCTATGAATGTGTATTACTCTGATTTCTAAACTGGCTTACTATTAGAATTTCCTTGAATGCTTTTCCAAGGGGAGAACCTGGGCTTAACCTCTGAAGCCTCAGGTTCATTCTGTGGAAGCCAGGATTCTCAGTGTTCACTTTTGTAATTTTCAGAGTGAATCTGAAGATGAACTAGTGTATGGCAAGTGGATTGTCTCCCAGATTTACAATTCTTTTATCTTAGTTTGAGTTCCTCCAGAAGCAGATCCAAGACAAATATGTGCTTATAGATTGTTTATTTGGGAGGTGATTCCAGGAAGCATGAATGAGAACATAGAGAAAATAAAACAGAGAAAGGGCATAAACCAATGAATTGTGATTAAATGAATTTGTTACCACTTTGATCATTTGGGGCTCAAAATCACTGAGTACTTTCTGAAAAGCCTGTACATAGTCCTTCTTGAGAAGGCAGCCTTTGGATAGCCATATTTTGACCTTGTAACTCAGTTTGCTTGCTATGTTTTGACCATTATATCTGTGTTTTCAGGCATAAGCATCTGACCCAAAGACTGCCAGTCTGTAAGATATCTAGTGTCCCATGGGATAAAAGATAAACCTAGTTGACCAGATCCTCTGAGAACAAGGAAGCTGATCAGATGCTTGAAACCATGTGATGCCATGAATTACAGATGACTCCTTAATAAGCAAGTAGATATGTGAGAGAATAGAGATGCCATTGGAGAGTGATGGAAAGAGTAGCCAGTCTTTAAAGCTTCCTAGGGTATTGATGACATCTCTGCTCTTGTTCTCATGAGGCCCAATTGAATAAATAGTACCTCTTCTTCTTGAGAGTAAAGCATCATCGTTTTCAGGGGCCCATGCAGATATAGCTTTACAGCAAATTTCCCATTCCTTAAGATAAACTGAATAAGTCAAAAGAGCCTTGATTTAATTACGAAAAGTAGCCATGGGGCTACGGATAGCAAACAAGATACAAAACAATCTCAAGATGTCCACAGTTTTTAGAAATCTAGGAGTAGATAATTGGAACTTGGTTGTAGTATAACTATAATGATTAGTTTTAAGTGAGAGCAGTTTTCCTTCATATAACTGTTAACTATGCAGTCCAAATAAGCTGATTATAAAGACCTTTATGCCTACATGCAGACACTATAAAAAGCAGTGCTTATTTTTGTGGAATTCTTCTAATATATCTCCAGGAACCTTAGCCAATTATATGGATTTCTCTTTATATATTTTCTGATTCTTCATATAATCAGTTCAAGGGAAAAAATATTACCATTTCAGACAGCTGTCCTTTTCACATGGTTGTCCTTTTCCCCATGTGAGTGAGAAATACAGTGCCTTATATTTCTCAGGCTGGGTCTGGTAGTCAGGTTCTCACAACCAGTCATTAATACCCAGGTAATCCGCTGGTCACAGCAGAACTTTGGAACAGACACTTGGCCCACTGCAACCGCCCCAGGCCAAATTCTGTCTTTGGATGAACTTATTGCTTTTGCTGAAGCCAGTGGGAAAGGCACTCATCCGTGCATACAGAAAACCAAGTTTCCCATACCATTTTTGTGGGGGAGGAGGAAGGGGCAAAGAGTTGCTCTCAAGATGCAAGAGCTATGTAAAATGTGTGTTCAGTTGCTCAGTTGTGTCCCACTATTTGTGACCCCATGGATTGCAACAGTGGGAAAGAAGAGGGATTTTAATGCTTGAGAGTCTGACCTTTGATTATATTTATTTTAACAAAAATTTCTCACTATGTATTTAGTACCAGGTTTCCCTGGTGGCTGATGCAGGAGCCACAGGTTCAATCCCTGAATCAGGAAGATCCCCTGGAAAACGAAACAGCAACCCACAGCAGTATTGTAGCCTGGAAAATCCCATGGACAGAGTAGCCTGGCAGGCTACAGTCCATTGGGGTTGCAAAAGAGTTGGACATGACTTAGTGACTAAACAACACCAATAAAAATGTGTTTAGTACTATTCTCAGCAGTAATTTAAGGGTAAAGAAAAATGTAAGATGTCATTTTCCTCAGAAAACCTACAGAAAACATGAATGATTAATTATGAAATAAATTAATTTACCCATAGCATTACATATAATTTACAATTCCTTATATATGTGAATGTATTACAAATATTTTATATCAATAAATATGTCTGTTTACATATACATAATACATATACCAGTGTGTCTACATATGCACATGTATTTGCATGCATTTCTTCTCTTATTTGATTCTCACAGCAACCCTCTAGGGTAACTGGTATAATTCTCATTCCATTCTATAGGCATAAAAACAAAGGGTTGAGTGAACTTGCTCATAACCCCTTGCATCTCTTTCCTCACTGCATAAACAAATGTATATCGGATCCCCTCTGACAGTGGACCAGGAGCTGGGGAACAGAGACCTCTTCACCTTTATTTTGTCAGCACCCAGCATTTGTTGATAGTTGTTGAATTTCAGCCCCAGTCTCCAGGTTACCCACATTGTCACAGAATAAATGTTTTCCAGGCTTCCTGGGGCTGCCTGTCAATCTTCATGCCTGGTGCCTATAAGTCCCAGTGCCCCCATCTGTGCTGCATTCCTCAGAACCCAGATCAGTGTGCTCTGTCCAGGTTACCTTACCATCCCCCACCACTGTTCTCTTAAGCCCCTGCTGCAAATTACCTGCTGGATGCAGAGGACATCATCAGCTCTCTCAACAGACCCAGCTCAGAGCAGAAGAGCAGGGGACAATGGATAGATGAAAATTCTAGGATCCTTCTGTAGGTCAGTCCCTATATTCATTTCTTTATATCCATTGTTTGGCTTACATCTCACAGGGACCTACATGTTATTATAGAAGCAAAAACAGGTTGCAGGAGTGGTGATTTGCCTAAGGTCACACAACCAAGTGGCAGAACTGGGATTTAAAGCCAGCTCTCTCTGACTCTTGTGCAGGTGTGCATGCTCAGTCACTCAGTTTGCAACGCTATGGACTGTAGCCTGCCAGGTTCCTCTGTCTATGTGATTTTCCAGGCAAGAATCTCGAATCCTTAACCATTAGGAATAATATCTGGATTTCTTACCTTCCTGGGTGCCCTTGTCAAAGGGCCTGCTTTGCTTTGGAATGTTGAATAGGATGTTTGGAGGAAGTGAATAAATCTAAGTGCAAGGTGTTGGAGACTCTTTTGCAATTACTCACTTGTTTTCCCTCGAACAATCCTGATACTACCAGTTCCTGGAAGCTGGCGCTGGGCTTTGCTGGTTTGTGCCTTATGCTGAGCATGTTCCCTGGAATGAATAGGTGCTCTAAAAATGCTTGATGAATGAATAAATGAATTGTTTTTTGCCCACATGCAATCTGATGTCAGGCTTATGACCTTTAAGTGCTGATACTGACAATCAACCTTGTCAGTGTACTAATTATATGATTACTTCTATGAAACAGTCTCATTTCTTCAACCATCAGGTATAGCACTCTCTTCCTGTTAAAAACAATTTGAAAAATAGTTATCATACACTGAAGAATGATAAAGGAGGGGTCACACTTTTGAAGGCAGCATGTGGGATGATTTTTTTAATATAAATTTATTTATTTTAATGGGAGGCTAATTACTTTACAATATTGTATTGATTTTGCCATACATCAACATAAATCCGCCACAGGTGTACACATATTCTCCATCCTGAACCCCCCTCCCACCTCCCTCCCTATCCCATCCCTCTGGGTCATCCCAGTGCACCAGCCCCGTTCATCCTATATCATACATTGAACCTGGACTGGTGATTCATTTCACATATAGTATTATACATGTTTCACTGCCATTCTCCCCAATCATCCCACCCTTGCCCTCTCCCACAGAGTCCAAAAGACTGTTCTATACATCTGTGTCTCTTTTGCTGTCTCACATACAGGGCTATCGTTACCATCTTTCTAAATTCCATATATATGCATTAGTATACTGTATTGATATTTCTCTTTCTGGCTCACTTCACTTTGTATAATAGGCTCCAGTTTCATCCACCTCATTAAAACTGATGCAAATGTGTTCTTTTAAATGGCTGAGTAATACTCCATTGTGTGTATGTAGCACAGCTTTCTTATCCATTCATCTGCTGATGGACATCTAGGTTGCTTCCATGTCCTGGCTATTCTAAACAGTGCTGTGATGAACATTGGGGTACACATGTCTCTTTTGATTCTGGTTTCCTCAGTGTGTATGCCCAGTAGTGGGATTGCTGAGTTGTATGGCAATTCTATTTCCAGTTTTTTAAGGAATCTCCACACTCTTTTCCATAGTGGCTGTACTAGTTTGCATTCCCACCAACAGTGTAAGAGGGTTCCCTTTTCTCCACACCCTCTCCAGCATTTTACTTATTGCTTATAGACTTTTGGATCACAGCCATTCTGACTGGTGTGAAATGGTACCTCACTGTGGTTTTGATGTGCATTTCTCTGATAATGGGTGATGTTGAGCATCTTTTCATGTGTTTGTTAGGCATCTGTATGTCTTCTTTGGAGAAATGTCTGTTTAGTTCTTTGGCCCATCTTTTTTTTTTAATTAATTAATTTATTTATTTATTTTTAGTTTTTTATTTTTTTAATTTTAAAATCTTTAATTCTTACATGCGTTCCCAAACATGAACCCTCCTCCCACCTCCCTCCCCACAACATCTCTCTGGGTCATCCCCATGCACCAGCCCCAAGCATGCTGCACCCTGCGTCAGACATAGACTGGTGATTCAATTCTTACATGATAGTATACATGTTAGCATGCCATTCTCCCAAATCATCCCACCCTCTCCCTCTTCCTCTGAGTCCAAAAGTCCGTTATATACATCTGTGTCTTTTTTCCTGTCTTGCATACAGGGTCGTCATTGCCATTTTCCTAAATTCCATATATATGTGTTAGTATACTGTATTGATGTTTTTCTTTCTGGCTTACTTCACTCTGTATAATTGGCTCCAGTTTCATCCATCTCATCAGAACTGATTCAAATGAATTCTTTTTAATGGCTGAGTAATACTCCATTGTGTATATGTACCACAGCTTTCTTATCCATTCATCTGCTGATGGACATCGAGGTTGTTTCCATGTCCTGGCTATTATAAACAGTGCTGTGATGAACATTGGGGTACATGTGTCTCTTTCAATTCTGGTTTCCTCGGTGTGTATGCCCAGCAGTGGGTCATAAGGTAGTTCTATTTGCAATTTTTAAAGGAATCTCCACACTCTTTTCCATAGTGGCTGTACTAGTTTGCATTCCCACCAACAGTGTAGGAGGGTTCCCTTTTCTCCACACCCTCTCCAGCATTTTACTTATTGCTTATAGACTTTTGGATCACAGCCATTCTGACTGGTGTGAAATGGTACCTCACTGTGGTTTTGATGTACATTTCTCTGATAATGGGTGATGTTGAGCATCTGTTCATGTGTTTGTTAGGCATCTGTATGTCTTCTTTGGAGAAATGTCTGTTCAGTTCTTTGGCCCATCTTTTGATTGGGTCTTTTACTTTTCTGGAATTGAGCTGCAGGAGTTGCTTGTATATTTTTGAGATTAGTTCTTTGTCAGTTGCTTCATTTGCTATTATTTTCTCTCATTCTAAAGGCTGTCTTTTCACCTTGCTTAGAGTTTCCTTTGTTGTGCAGAAGCTTTAAATTTTAATTAGATCCTATTTGTTTATTATTGTTTTTATTTCCAATATTCTGGGAGGTGGGTCATAGAGGATCCTGCTGTGATTTATGTTGGAGAGTGTTTTGTCTATGTTCTCCTCTAAGAGTTTTATAGTTTCTGGTCTTACATTTAGATCTTTAATCCATGTTGAGTTTATTTTTGTGAATGGTGTTAGAAAGTGTTCTAGTTTCATTCTTTTACAAGTGGTTGACCTGTTTTCCCAGCACCATTTGTTAAAAGAGATTGTCTTTTCTCCATTGTATATTCTTGCCTCCTTTGTCAAAGATAAGGCATCCATAGGTGCGTGGATTTATCTCTGAGCTTTCTATTTTGTTCCATTGATCTATATTTCTGTCTTTGTGCCAGTACCATACTGTCTTGATGACTGTGGTTTTGTAGTAGAGCCTGAAGTCAGGCAGGTTGATTCCTCCAGTTCCATTCTTCTTTCTCAAGATTGCTTTGGCTATTCGAGTTTTTTTTTGTATTTCCATACAAATTGTGAAATTATTTGTTCTAGCTCTGTGAAAAATATGGTTGGTAGCTTGATAGGGATTGCATTGAATCTATAGATTGCTTTTGGTAGTATATTCATTTGCACTATATTGATTCTCCTGATCCATGAACATGGTATATTTCTCCATCTATTAGTGCCCTCTATAATTTCTTTCACCAGTGTTTTATAGTTTTCTATATATAGGTCTTTTGTTTCTTTAGGTAGATATATTCCTAAGTATTTTATTCTTTTCATTGCAATGGTGAATGGAATTGTTTCCTTAATTTTTCTTTCTATTTTCTCATTATTAGTGTATAGGAATGCAAGGGATTTCTGTGTGTTGATTTTATATCCTGCCACTTTACTATATTCATTGATTAGCTCTAGTAATTTTCTGGTGGAGTCTTAGGGTTTTCTATGTAGAGGGTCATGTCATCTGCAAACAGAGTTTTACTTCTTCTTTTCCAATTTGGATGCCTTTCAATTCTTTTTCTGCTCTGATTGCTGTGGCCAAAACTTCCAAACTATGTTGAATAGTAGTGGTGAAAGTGGGCACCCTTGTCTTGTTCCTGACTTTAGGGGAAATGCTTTCAATTTTTTACCATTGAGGATAATGTTTGCTGTGGGTTTGTCATATATAGCTTTTATTATGTTGAGTTATGTTCCTTCTATTCCTGCTTTCTGGAGAGTTTTTATCATAAATGGATGTTGAATTTTGTCAAAGGCTTTCTCTGCATCTATTGAGATAATCATATGGCTTTTATTTTTCAATTTGTTAATGTGGTGTATAACATTGACTGATTTTCAGATACTGAAGAATCCTTGCATCCCTGGGATAAAGCCCACTTAGTCATGATGTATGATCTTTTTAATGTGTTGTTGGATTCTGATTGCTAGAATTTTGTTAAGGAAGGATTTTTGCATCTATGTTCATCAGTGATATTGGCCTGTAGTTTTCGTTTTTTGTGGCATCTTTTTCAGGTTTTGGTATTAGGGTGATGGTGGCCTCATAGAATGAGTTTGGAAGTTTACCTTCCTCTGCAATTTTCTGGAAGAGTTTGAGTAGGACAGGTGTTACCTCTTCTCTAAATTTTTGGTAGAATTCAGCTGTGAAGCCGTCTGGACCTGGGCTTTTGTTTGCTGGAAGATTTCTGATTACAGTTTCAATTTCCATGCTTGTGATGGGTCTGTTAAGATTTTCTCTTTCTTCCTGGTTCAGTTTTGGAAAGTTGTACTTTTCTAAGAATTTGTCCATTTCTTCCACGTTGTCCATTTTATTGGCATATAATTGCTGATAGTAGTCTCTTATGATCCTTTGTATTTCTGTGTTTTCTGTTGTGATCTCTCCATTTTCACTTCTAATTTTATTGATTTGATTTTTCTCCTTTGTTTCTTGATGAATCTGGCTAATGGTTTGTCAATTTTATTTACCCACTCTTAGAATCCGCTTTTGACTTTGTTGATTTTTGCTATGGTCTCTTTTGTTTCTTTTGCATTTATTTCTGCCCTAATTTTTAAGATTTCTTTCCTTCTACTAACTTTGGGGTTCTTCATTTCTTCCTTTTCTAGTTGCTTTAGGTGTAGAGTTAGATTATTTATTTGGCTTTTTTCTTGTTTCTTTAGGTATGCCTGTATTGCTATGAACCTTCCCCTTAGCACTGCTTTTATAGTGTCCCACAGGTTTTGGGTTGTTGTGTTTTCATTTTCATTCATTTCTATGCATATTTTGATTTCTTTTTTGATTTCTTCTGTGATTTGTTGGTTATTCAGCAGTGTATTGTTCAGCCTCCATATGTTGGAATTTTAATAGTTTTTCTCCTGTAATTGAGATCTAATCTTACTGCATTATGGTCAGAAAAGATGCTTGGAATGATTTCAATTTTTTTGAATTAACCAAGGCTAGATTTATGGCCCAGGATGTGGTCTATCCTGTAGAAGGTTCCGTGTGTGTTTGAGAAAAAGGTGAAATTCGTTGTTTTGGGGTGAAATGTCCTATAGATATCAATTGGGTCTAACTGGTCTATTGTATCATTCAAAGTTTGTGTTTCCTTGTTAATTTTCTGTTTAGTTGATCTATCCATAGGTGTGAGTAGGGTATTAAAGTCTCCCACTATTATCGTGTTATTGTTAATTTCCCATTTCATACTCATTAACATTTGTCTTACGTATTGTGGTGCTCCTATGTTGGGTGCATATATATTTATAATTGTTATATCTTCTTCTTGGATTGACCCTTTGATCATTATGTAGTGTTCTTCTTTGTCTCTTTTCACAGCCTTTGTTTTAACGTCTATATTATCTGATATGAGTATTGCTACTCCTGCTTTCTTTAGGTCTCTATTTGCATGGAATATCTTTTTCCAGCCTTTCACCTTCAGTCTGTATGTGTCCCTTGTTTTGAGGTGGGTCTCTTGTAGACAACATATATAGGGGTCTTGTTTTTGTATCCATTCAGCCAGTCTTTGTCTTTTGGTTGGGGCATTCAACCCATTTACGTTTAAGGTAATTATTGATAAGTATGATCCCATTGCCATTTACTTTATTGTTTTGTGTTTGAGTTTATACACCCTTTTCATGTTTCCTGTCTAGAGAAGATCCTTTAGCATTTGTTGGAGAGCTGGTTTGGTGGTGCTGAATTCTCTCAGCTTTTGCTTGTCTGTAAAGCTTTTGATTTCTCCTTCGTATTTGAATGAGATCCTTGCTAGGTACAGTAATCTGGGCTGTAGGTTATTTTCTTTCATCACTTTAAGTATGTCCTTCCATTCCCTCCTGGCTTGAAGCATTTCTATTGAAAGATCAGCTGTTATCCTTATGGGAATCCCTTTGTGTGTTATTTGTTGTTTTTCCCTTGCTTAAAGGCAGCAAGTGGGATAATTTTAATGTCATCCTTTAGCCCCTCCCAGGACCTTAAGCAAAAGAGCAAAGGAGGAAAAGTTGATTTTTGGGCTCATACATCTCTTTCTGGACTTTCATCCTGTGTGCTGAGTCATCATGTCCTTTGCCATCTAAGAAACAGATGATATCCTTTACAGTTCAAAGTCCACCTTTCCTCTTTAGATTATCTAAATAACAAACTTTCTCTCCTTCTCCTCACCATCAACATATCTGTGTCCCCACTGGCCAATTTCTGTTAGAGTTCAAATTATTTCATTACATAATTTAGAATGATTTAGGAATGACCTATAAATCTTTAACCCTTGGCTTTCTTTCTAATTAAGAGAAAAAAAAATTTAACCAAAGTGATTCTTCAGTCAGAAAATAAGAGATGTTACTATTCTGTGGATAAAAAGGTGAATCAGGCCAAATTCTTGCCCTATAAACGTTGCATTCTTGCAGTGGGGAGATGAGAGATAAGGGAATACAAAGTAGAACAGGGAGCAAGTCCTTCAAAGTTTGATCTTGAATTCAGCAAGCCATGCATGGGGTCTATTGGATACAATGGATACCAGAGATCAAATCTCTAATAGAAAGGCTCTATTGGCTGCTGTTTCTAACTTTTGGTCTCAGTGACCTGTTTGGTTCCTCTGAAGGCCCTGGAAAATAATTTTCTTTATTTATGAGAGCTTAGGAGGTGGTGGGGTAGATTAGGAAAAGGGGCTTTTCTAAAAGAAGCTGCTGAGGTCTTTTTGCTTATGGTAAGGAACTGGAGTTTATGTTTATTGTTCAGCCCAGAAAAGCCCCCAATAATAAAACCCTTGCAAAAGATGGCTCAGATATCCCTCCTCTGTTATCTAGCAATCATGACTATTACCTGCTACTCAGGCTTGCTCCAGAGAACAGGTGAAGAAATAGACCCTTGCCCAGTATCTGATATACAGTAGGTGTTCTGGATATATTTGATACTTTTTTCCCTCTTATTTTAAGGGAGAAATATATTTACAAACAATATCATAAAATACAAGTGGGATTCTTTCATTTTTCAGGTCTTGTTATAAGTGCAATATGGAAGGCAGTGTTATTTCTGTAGTATAATAGAATGAGCATCCTGGTGGAAGTGACCAGTTAATTGGTGGTGTGAGGGAGACAATCATAAACATGCTGTTTGTAATATTTGAGTTGGATTTTGAAGAATGTGTGGGGTTTAATCAGATAAAGAAAGGAGATGGGCTAGGTAGAAGCAATTGCACATGCAAAGGCACAGGTACTTGAAAGAACATAGTTCCATGTTTCCAGAATGTAGAGTGTGTTTATTCACTCATTGATTAATTCACGTGTTCATTCAACTAATATTTATCCAGTACCTACAATGCACTGGGCACTTACCAAGAGTTTTATATTTTATGTCTTTATTTTGTGTCTTACTGCAAGTTATAGTTGGGCTTCCCTGGTAGCTCACCTGATAAAGAATCCTGCAATGCAGGAGACACTGGTTTGATTCCTGAGTAGGAAAGTTCCCCTGGAACTACCCCTTCCAGTTTTCTTGGGCTTCCCTGGTGGCTCAGATGGTAAAGAATCTGCCTTCAATGTGGGAGACCTGGGTTCAATCCCTGGGTTGGGAAGATCCCATGGATGAAGGTATGGCAACCCATTCCAGTATTCTTGCCTAGAGAATCGTCACGGACAGAGGAGCCTGGTGGTCTATAGTCCATGGGGTCACAAGGAGTCGGACATGACTGAGTGATTAAGCACAGCACAACACAAATTATGTTTATAGAAATTTTTTCCACCAGTTATGAGTGATGTATTAAAGAACAGATAGTTTGACAACCTGGGTCTGAGTAATTTTTTAATCTTCTCAGGACTCTCTTAGTCTTCTGACTTTTAGAACCATTTAACCACCATCTTTCCCAGGTCCAGAGGAAGCCGCCCTGATTTTTTGGATATATTCCCCATTCTACAGTAATCTTCACCTAATAAATAACAAAAGATTGTAACCAGCAGTGATGGCGACAGGAGTAATGAGAACTTTCCTTTCCTTTAATTCAGCCCCATGGAGCTTGACAGATTCTACTTGATACACTAAGTAATGTGGATTGCCTTTTATGTTCCTACAACTATGGCACAATTCTAAGCATGTATTAGGGGCTCCATTTACGAAGTTCCATGTCTTCATCTTTCATCTAGAGCCACAGAAAATTTAGGTTGCTAAATCCCTTTGGAAACAGTCTTTGACATAGACCCTCAAGTGAAGATAATGAAAGGGCTTAGAGTGGATGGGGTGGAAAGATTGTATCAGGAGCAGATTTGGCTGCTTATTATGGAAATTCAAATAAATTACTTAAAAAAAAAAAAAAGATGTCTATTCCTCCTGTTAAGGAAATGTAAGGCAGCCACACAGGGAGCCATGGAGAGTCCCACAGTCATCTAGAGTCACGTGTCTCCCATCATTGGCCCCACCATCCTCAGTGTGCTTCTTCCCTTTTCAAGTTCAACTTGTGTTCTAAGATGGCTTCAAAACTTCACTCCAAAAGTAGAAGGGAGGGAGGAATAGCAAATTTAAATTTCCTGCCTATTGCCTGCCCCCCTTTGAGGCATTTTTCAAGGAATCCCACCCAGAAATTTTCACTTCCATGGTATTAACCACCCCTCACCGCAAGGAAAGATAAGTACATTCTTTAATTGGGCATATCTCCACACAGAAGAACAGAAAAAAAAGGTCTTAATGACCCAGCTAACTATGAGAAAGTGGTCACTCACCTAGAGCCAAGCATCCTCCAGTGAGAAGTCAAGTGGGCCTTAGGAAACATTACATGAACAAAGCTAGTAGATAGAATTGCAGCTGAGCTATTTCAAACCCTAAAAGATGATGCTGTTAAAGTGCTGCACTCAACATGCCAGAAAATTTGGAAAACTCAGCAGTGGCCACAGGACTGGAAAAGGTCAGTTTTCATTCCAACCCCAAAGAAGGGCAATGCCAAGCAATGTTCAATCTACCACACAATTGCATTCATTTCACATTCTAGCAAGGTAATGCTCAAAATCCTTCAAGCTAGATTTCAACAGTATGTGAACCAATAACTTTCAGATGTACAAGCTTATTTAGAATAGGCAGAGGAACCAGAGATCAAATTGCCAACATCCGCTGGATCATCAAAAAAGTAAGAGAGTTCCAGAAAAATATCTACTTCTGCTTTATTGAGTACACTAAAGACTTTGACTGTGTGGATCACAGCAAACTGTTGAAAATTCTTAAAGAGATGGGAATATCAGACCACCTTACCTGCCTCTTAATAAGCCTATATGCAGGTCAAGAAGCAACAGTTAGAACTGGCCATGGAACTGGTTCAAAACTGGAAAAGGAATATGTCAAGTCTGTATACTGCCACCCTGTTTATTTAACTTATATGCAGAGTACATCACATGAAATGCAATGCTGGATGAAGCTCAAGCTGGAATCAAGATTGCCAGGAGAAATATCAATAACCTCATGTATGCAGATGATATCACCCTAATGACAGAAATTTAAGAGGAACTAAAGAGCCTCTTGATGAAGGTGAAAGAGGAGAGTGAAAAAGCTAGCTTAAAACTCAACATTCAAAAAACAAAGATAATGTCATCAGATCTCATCACTTCATGGCAAATAGATGGGGAATAAATGGAAATAGTGACAGACTTTATTTTCTTGGGCTCCAAAATCACTGCAGATGGTGACTGCAGCCATGAAATTAAAAGTTGCTTGCTCCTTGGAAGAAAAGCTATGACAAACTTAGACAGCATATTAAAAAGCAGAGATATCACTTTGCCAACAAAGGTCCATCTAGTCGAATCTATGATTTTTCAAGTAGTCATGTATGGATGTGAGAGTTGGACCATAAAGAAGGCTGAGCACCAAAGAATTGATGCTTTGAACTGTGGTGCTGGATAACACTCTTGAGAGTTCCTTGGACTGCAAGGTGATCAAACCAGTAAACCCTAAAGGAGATCATTCCTGAATATTCATTGGAAGGACTGATGCTGAAGGTGAAGCTCCAATTCTTTAGCCATCTGATGCAAAGAACTGACTCTTGGAAAAGACCCTGATGCTGGGAAAGATTGAAGACAGGAGGAGAAGGGGACGACAGAGGAAGAGATGATTGGATGGCATCACCAGCCTAATGGACATGAGTTTGAGCAAACTCTGGGGGATAACGAAAGACAAGAAAGCCTGGCATGGGGTCACAAAGAATTGGACACAACTGAGTAACTGAACAACAACAACAATGTCCACCTGGAATAAAATCAGGCTTCTTTCTGGAAAAAAAAAAAGAACAGAAAGAAGAGAATGGCTAGGTAGGTGAATCTCAGCACAATTGCCTAACTCTCTGTGTTAGTAATCAAGCTTTAGTGGTTTAGTGTCTATCATGTCCAACTCTTGGGACCCCATGGTATGTAGCACACCCAGTTCCTCTGTCCATGGGATTTCCTAGGCAAGATTACTGGAGTGAGTTGCCATTTATTTCTCCAAGGGATTTTCCAGACCCAGGGATCAAACCCACAGCTTTTGCATTGGCAGGAGGGAATGTACTGAGCCACCAGGGAAGCCCAATCTGCTGTAAGAAAGAATGAAATCAAACTTAACTGGGCTTCTAAAGTCTCCAGAGCACATCTGTTGTTAGAAGTCTGGGAATAGAGCACAGAGTAAGGCATCTTTTCCACTGTAATGTCCAACTTCGATTTCTTTTCCAGATCCCTGGATATAAGTTTTCTAGAAAGCTAGCTAGCAGTAGTATATCAAGCATCAGGGAGAATATAAGCTTCAAGTAGAGAACGAGAATTCCCAAGAATTTAAGTAGCTGCAAACCTGTCTGATGACAGCAGGTATAGAGAAACATTTTTGAACTCAGTGCCATCAAATGAATGGAAAGAAATAAGTAAGTTTCTACTCCCCTCCCCCCAGGTCAAAAATGGTTGGTTAGATGCCTGCTAGCAGCAATCCCTCTGTTTCCGGCTTCACTTGCAGTACTTTGCTCAATAAACACCCATTCCTCCTCTCTCAGTCCCTTTACCTGGTTATGTAATGGTTTCTGTCAAGGAGATCAAACATGAGAGAGATGAACAGAACAACATACACATCATCACTGTTTCACTTTATAATGAGTCACGTTAAGAACTAATTTTAAAGAATATTTGGCATTGAAATAAAGGAACAGCTCATATTTGCTTGGTCCTGCACCATTTTATATAAAGCATAGAAGAAAAACAATTGATATGGTTCTCTGTTTTAATCTCACTGGGAAGATATAACATGTAAAACAGTTACTACTTGAAATAGCTATCAAATAGTGATGGGGTATAGGGGGCTTCAAGAATGGGGGAGGCCTGGAGAAAAGGTTGATGAACCATGGTGGGTAGTCCAGTGTGCAAAAAGTTCCCTGATGGCTCAGTGGGTAAAGAATCCACCAGCAATGCAGGAGACACAGGATATGAGGTTTCAATCCATGAGTCTGGAAGATCCCCTGGAGGAGGAAATGGCAGGCCACTCCAGTATTCTTACTTGGAAAATTCCTTGGACAGACGAGCCTGGCAGGCTACAGCCCTTGGGGATGCAAGAATTGAACACAGCTGAGTGATTAAGGATGACTTGGAAGGCATGCAAGGTAAGAACACCGTGGTGCAGTCTGGCAATGAAACCGATCCATTATGAAGTATCATCTTGGCTCAAGATGGCGGAATTGAAGAACGTGCACTCATCTTCTCCTGCGAGAACACCAAAATCACAACTAGCTGCTGAACAACCATCAACAGAAGGATGTTGTATCCCACCAAAAACAGATACTCTCCCTCCAAGGGCAAAGGAGAAGCCCCAAAAAGATGGTAGGAGGAGTGCAATCACATTTAAAATCAAAACACGCCTCCAAGGGCACAGAGAAAGGAGCAGTGACCTCCACAAGAAACTGAGCCAGACCTGTCTGTCTTAGCATGTTGGAGGGTCTCCTGCATAGGCAAGGGTCGGCAATAGCCTGCCACAGGGACAGGGGCACTGCCTGCAGCAGAACCTGGAGGCATGGCATGTGGCCTAAGTCCTCTTGGAAGTGGTCGCCATGAGTTCCACTATACAGCCACTGAGCAGATGACCCACAAACTGCAGGATAATTATTCCAAAGAAGTTCTCTCACTGTTGCAAAAGTTATAGAACCCACAACAGATTTCCCAACCTGGGGATCCAACAAAGGAACTGAGTATCCCAAGGGAATTTGACTTTGAAAGTCAGCAGGATTTGATTACAGAACTTCCATAGAACTCAGGAAACAGACTCTTGCAGGGCACAGCAAAATCTTATGCACACCAGGACCCAGGAGAAAGAAGCAGTGACCCACAAAAGACTGAGCCACACTTGCCTGAGAGTGTCCAGGAGTCTCTGGTGGAGGTGTGAGTCAAAAGTGGCCTGCCATGGGGTCAGGGGCACTGACTGCAACATTCCTGGGAGCCATGACATATTGGCACAAGTCCTTTTTGAAGGAGGTTGACATTACCCCTAGCATAATGTAGTTTGGCCTCAGGCCAAATTACAGCCCCACCCATCAGCAGAAGTTTGGATTAAAGATTTACTGAGTTTGGCCTTGCTCACCAGAGCAACACCCAGTTTTCCCCACAACCAGTCCCTACCATCAGGAAGCTTTCACAAGACTCTTATCCTCATCCATCAGAGCGTAGACAGAATGAAAACCAGTCATAGAAAACTAACCAAACTGATCACATGGATCACAGATTTATCTAACTCAATGAAACTATGAGCCATGCTGTGTAGAGCCACCCAGGATGTCTGTCCATGACAAAACATGGTCCATTGGAGAAGGAAATGGCAAACCACTTCAGCATTCTTGCCTTGAGAACCCCATGAACAGTATAAAAAGGCAAAAAGATAAGATGCTTAAAGATGACCTCCCCAGGTTGGTAGGTGCCCAATATGCTACTGGAGAAGAGTGGAGAAATAGCTCCAGAAGGAATGAAGAGGCTGAGCCAAAGCAACAGCCAGTTGTGGATGTGACTGGTGATGGAAGTGAAGTCCGCTGCTGTAAGAACAGTAGTGCAGAGGAACCTGAAATGTTAGGTCCATGAATGAAGGTAAATGGGAAGTGGTCAAACAGGAGATGTCAAGAGTGAACGTCAGCATTTTAGGAATCAGTGAACTAAGATGGACTGGAATGGGAAAATTTAATTCAGATGACCATTATATCTACTACAGTGGGCAAAAACTCCTTAGAAGAAATGGAATAGCCCTCATAGTCAACAAAAGAGTCTGAAATGCAATACTTGGGTGCAATCTCAAAACAACAGAATGATCTCTGTTCATTTCCAAGACAAACTATTCAATATCACAAGAATGCAATTCTATGCTCCAAACTCTAATGCCAAAGAAGCTGAAGCTGAATAGTTCTGTGAGGAACTAAAAGACCTTCTAGAACTAATATCAGAAAAAGATGCCCTTTTCATCACAGTGGACTGGAAGGCAAAAGTAGGAAGTCAAGAGATACCTGGAGTAACAGGCAAGTTTGATTGTGGAGTACAAAATGAAGTAGGGCAAAGATTAACAGAGCTTTGCCAAGAGAATGCACTGGTTATAGCAAACACCATCTTCCAACAACACAGGAGACAATTCTACACACGGCCATCACCAGATGGTCAATACCAATATCAGATTGATTATATACTTTGCAGCCAAACGTGGAGAAGCTCTCTGTGAATGTGAATGAATGTGAATGTGAAAGTCACTCAGCCGTGTCCGACTCTTTGCAACCCTATGGACTATACAGTCCATGGAATTCTCCAGGCGAGAATACTGGAGTGGGTAGCCTTTCCCTTCTCCAAGGGACCTTCCCAGCCCAGAGATCAAACCCAGGTCTCCTGCACTGCAGGCAGATTCTTTACCAGCTGAGCCACAAGGGAAGGCCAAGAACAGTGGAGTGGGTAGCTTATCCCTTCTCCAGTGGATCTTCCTGACCCAGGAATTGAACCAGGGTCTCCTGAGTTGCAGGCAGATTATTTACCAACTGAGCTCTCAGGGAAGCCCTGGAGAAGCCCTATTCAGTCAGCACAAATAAGACTGGGAGCTGACTGTGGCTCAGATTGTGAACCCCTTATTGCAAAATTCAGACTTAAGTTGAAGAAAGTAGGAAAAAACACTAGGCCATTCAGGTATGACCTAAACCAAATCCCTTACAATTATACAACAGAAGTGACAAATAGATTCAAGGGATTAGATCCAACAGACAGAGTGCCTGAAAAACTATGGATGGAGGTTCGTAACACTGTACAGGAGGTAGTGATCAACCTCATCCCCAAGAAAAAGAAATGCAAAAAGCCAAAATGGTTGCCTGAGGAAGCCTTACAAATAGCTGAAAATAGAAGAGAAGCTAAAGGCAAAGGAGAAAAGGAAAGATATACCCATTTGAATGCAGAATTCCAAGGAATAGCAAGGAAAGATAAGAAAGCCTTCCTTAGTGATCAGTGCAAAGAAAGAGAGGAAAACAAGAGAATGGAAAATACTAGAGATGTCTTTAGGAAAATTAGAGATACCAAAGGAACATCTCATGCAAAGATGGGCACAATAAAGAACAGAAATGGTATAGACCTAACAGAAATACAAGATATTAAGGAGAGGTGGCAAGAATACACAGAACTATACAAAAAATATCTTAATGACCCAGCTAACCATGATGGTGTGATCACTCACCTAGAGCCAGAGATCTTGGAGTGTGAAGTCAAATGGGCCTTAGGAAGCATCACTATGAACAAAGCCAGTGGAGGTGATGGAATTTCAGCTGAGCTACTTCAAACTCTAAAAGATAATGCTATGAAAGTGCTGCACTCAACATGCAAGCAAATTTGGAAAACTCAGCAGTGGCCACAGGACTGGAAAAGGTCAGGCTTCATTCCAATCCCAAAGAAGGGAAAAGCCAAAGAATGTTCAAACTACCGCACAATTGCACTAATTTCACATGCTAGCAAAGTAATGCTCAAAATCTTCCAAGCTGGGCTTCAACATTACATGAACTGAGAACTTCCATACGTACAAACTGGATTTATAAAAGGCAGAGGAACCAGAGATCAAATTGCCAACATTCGTTGGATCATAGGAAAAGCAAGAGAATTACAGAAGAGCATCTACAGCTGCTTCATTGACTACACTAAAGCCTTTGACTGTGTGGATCACAGCAAACTGTGGAAAATTCTTAAAGAGATGGCAATATCAGACCACCTTTCCTGCTTCCTTAGAAACTTGTATGCAGGTCAAGAAGCAACAGTTAGAACTGGACATGGAATAATGGACTGGTTCAAAATTAGGAAAGGAGTACATCAAGGCTGTATACTGGCACCCTCCTTATTTAACTTATATGCAGAGTACATCATGTGAAATGCCAGGCTGGAGGAGGCGCAACTTGCAATCAAGATTGTTGGGATAATATCAACAACCTCAGGTATGCAGATGACACCATCCTTATGGAAGAAAGCAAAGAGGAACAAAAGAGCCTCTTGATGAAAGTGAAAAAGGAGAGTGAAAAAACCTGACTTAAAACTCAACATTCAGAAAATGAAGATCATGGCATCAGGTCCCATCACTTCATGATAAATAGATGGGGGATAAATGGAAACAGTGACAGACTTTATTTCCAGACTTTATTTTCTATAAAATCACTGTGAATAGTGACTGCAACCATGAATTAAAAGATGCTTCCTCCTTGGAATAAAAGCTATGACAAACACAGACAGCATATTAAAAAGCAGAGACATTACTTTGCCAACAAATGTTCATATAGTCAAAGCTACAGTTTTTCTAGTAGTCATGAACGGATGTGAGAGTTGGACCATAAAGAAGGCTGAGTGCTGAAGAACTGATGCTTTTGAACTGTGGTATTGGAGAAGATGCTTGAGAGTCCCTTGGACTGCAAGGAGATCAAACCAGTTAATCTTAAAGGAAATCAATCCTGAATATTCATTGGAAGGACTAATGCTGAAGCTGAAGCTCCAATACTTTGGTCACCAATTCAAAGAGCTGACTCATTAGAAAACACCCTGATGCTGGGACTTCCCTGGTGGCTCAGATGGTAAAGCGTCTGTCTACAATGCGGGAGACCCAGGCTCAATCCCTGGGTTGGGAAGATCCCCTGGAGAAGGAAATGGCAATCCACTCCAGGACTATTGCCTGGAAAATCCTATGAACAGAAGAGCCTGGCAGGCTACAGTCCATGGGGTTGCAAAGAGTCGGACACAACTGAGTGACTTCGCTTCACTTCACTGATGCTGGGAAAGCTTGAAGGCAGGAGGAGAAGGGGATGACAGAGGATATAATGTTTGGATGGCATCAGTGACTCTATGGACATGAGTTTGAACAACCTCTGTGAGATGGTGAAGAACAAGGAAGCCTGTGGTGCTGCAGTTCATGGGGTCTCAAAGAGTTGGACAGGACTGAGCAACTGAACAACAATGTGAAATACCAAGGCAACATGCAGAAGTAAGGAAACATGGAGTTGAAGTTGGTCACCAGGAGTTGGTGCTTTGCTAGCCCAAGCAAGAGGGTGTATGTAGGAGTTTGGTTAGTAAGTCAAATGTTTGGGTGAAAAGATCAAACTAGGCATGAGTAGTAGGAGAATATGGTACAAAGATACATACCTTAGATTCAAAAACAAACCAGTCTACTCCATAGAAACAGGACAGGGACCTTACTCTCCTGACTCTGGTTCTCAGTCCTTGCTTTGGAAAAGCAAATATGTCCTGGGAGTTCTGTGTGGAAACAAGGGGAGCAGAAGTCTCCTAGCTTGGGTGGTTGCATCCCAGGGGAAGAACTTGTCAGATGCTTCTAATAGTTCCACATCAGACTCCAGAATGCCCAGTGCCAGATTACTGGAATTTCTTCTACTGACAATGCCTGCATTTTTTTGGTAGACATCACTAGAGATGGTAGCTTTGACTTTGCATTTAGAAAGTCTCTGATTTGAGGAAAGAACATTCAGAAAGTTGGAGGAAAAGTCTTGTTGGAGAACAAGGCACCAAGTTCTTCACCTATTCATGCCTAGGGTGTATAGTTAGGCAGCATAACCTCATTGTGGTCTCCATAGATACTAAAAATAGGTCTTCTTTTCAGAGACAAGGTCAGAACTATATGGTTTGTGGGGAGTAAGTGATAAATGTTATGACTTGAGTAAGAAGGTGAGCTGAGTGGCCTTGCACAGTGTCAAGTGCTTTTAGTACAAGTAGCTACCATTTTCTTTTTATTGAGCATTTCCTACATGCAAAGCAGAGTGCTAAGTACTAGAAGAATATATCTTCTGCTTACCTTTTTCTTGGGTTTCTCTGGTGGCTTAGATGGTAAAGAATCTTCCTGCAATGCAGGAGACTCAGATTTGATCCCTGAATCAGGAAGATCCCCTGGAGAAGGGAATGGCAACCCACACTAGTATCCTTGCCTGAGAAATTCCATGGACAGAGGAGCCTGGAGGGCTACAGTCTATGGGACTGTGAAGAGTTAGACACAACTGAGCGACTAACATTCTCTCTCTCTTAGGAGAGCCAGCTTGAACCAGCACTTCACAGATCTTACCATGATCTTGCAGTTCACATACTGGGTTTTTGTTTTTATACAAAGTATAGTTGATTTACAATATTGTGTTAGTTTCAGGTGTTCAGCATAGTGATTCATTTTTTTGTGTGTGATTAAGTCTTTTTGCAGATTATATTCCATTATAGGTTATCACAATATGTGCTGTGCTTAGTCGCTCAGTCATGTCCGACTCTTTGCGACCCCATGGACTGTAGCCCACCAGGATTCTCTGTCCTTGGGGGTTTTCCAAGCATGAATACTAGAGCAGGTTGCCATGCCCTCCTTCAAGGGATCTTCCTCACTCAGGTATTGAACCTAGGTCTCCCGCATTACAGGCAGATTCTTTACTGTCTGAGCCACCAGGGAAGCCCATGAATACTGGAGTGGTTAGGCTGTCCCTACTCCAGGGGGATCTTCCCAACCCAGGAATTGAACTGGGGTCTCTGGCGTTGCTGGCAGATTCTTTACCAGGGAAACTCCTATCACAATATACCAGGTATAATTCCTGTGTATGTATATGTGTCCTCAGTCTCTCAGCCATATCCAACTGTTTGCGACCCTGTGGACTATAGCCCACCAGGCTCCTCTGTCCGTGGAATTTCACAGGCAAGAACACTGAAGCGGGTTGCCCATTTCCTCCTCCAGGGGAATCTTCCTGACCCAGTGATCAAATCCACAACTCCTGTGCCTCCTGAATTGACAGGCAGATTCTTTACCACTGAGTCACCTGGGAAGCCTCATCATTTCTTGTGCTATACAGTAAATCCATGTTATTTGTCTATTTGATGAATAGCTACTTCTACTTGTTAATCCCATACTCCTCTTTTGTCCTTCCTCTGCTTCCTCTCTTTTTTGGTAACCAACCATAAACTTGTTTTCTATGTCTGTGACTGTGTTTCTGTTTGGTATGTAGATTCATTTAGTTTATATTTTGCTCATAAAGAAACTAGGGTCAAGAGTGCTGAAATAAGTTGTCAAGAATATCAAATCAATTAAGTGACAAAGTTAGAACTTCCTCCCTGGACATTCAGCTGGTGATCTTTCCATGCTACCCACTGTAATTTTCCTGAAAGCAAAGGCCTCATCTTTTTTCATCTTCATGTACCAAGTATTAGAAAAATAGCAACCTGTGTTGCCACCCTAAGGAGGAGGAGCATGCTGAGGGATAGTTTTCAGAACCCTTTGCTGATAATGAGACTTTGCCTTCAAGATGGATTCCTCAGCTCCAGCTACATTTTGATTGCAGCATCCGATTTCCCATCAGGTCCAGAGCTTATTGAATCTGTCTGCCTGGCTCTCTCCAGCTGTAGCTACCTTTCAGGAATCTGATTGGAGTCACATTGGGATTTGGAGAGCTTGTGGCCTTGAGGTTTGAAATTCCTTCAGCGGGCAGTGTGGGGACAGTTCTTAAAGGCAGTTAGCTTAGTTGACCTCCCTCTTCTTTCAAAGCCTCAAGAGTTTGGCCAGAGAAGCCATGGAAAATGTGAGTCTAGGAGCTGAATTCATCCTGCTCAATAGACATCAGTCAGTAGGCTGGAGTGCTTTCTGACACAGTGAGCTCCCTGACCTCTATGGACAGAATGGACCTACCGCCTGGGGTCACGTCAGGAAGCCTGGTGTGCTGATCTAGCCATTACCTCAATGCCTCTCATGAGATTCATGGGCCCAAGCAGGAGTCCGGGAGCTGGTGGAAGGGCTCCCACTCGGCCCACCTGCCCCAAGGTCAAGGGGCCAAGAGACAGTCTTGGGAGCACTGACAGCTGTGTCACAAATCATGAGACTTGGCCGGCTGCCTCATGGGGAAACCGAAGCTCCAGCCCAGTGTTTGTATGGTCACCTTTATGAGCTGGCGATGGTAGGCAGGCACATCTCCCCTGGGGCAATCACACATATTTATGGACGTGGAAGCACTGATCTCATTGCTTTTTAAATAACACAGTGTCTTTATAACTCTTTCAATCCCAGTCATTTGCAGTTGGCTCCCAAGGACTCAAGAGAAGAAATCTATCTTCTTTTTAAGGTCTCTAATAAGACCTTAAATTAGACCTCTAATAAGACAGTAAGAACATCTTCCTGAAAACAACTTCAGTTTTAATATAATTCATCCTACTTTCAATTTGGGCTTCCCAGGTGGTTCGGTGGTAAAGAATTCACCAGCCGATGCAGGAGCTACAGGAGACATAGGTTCGATCCCTGGGTTGAGAAGATCCCCTGCAGGAGGAAATGGCTACCCACTCCAGTATTTTTGCTTGGGAAATTCTATGGACAGAGGAGCCTGGTGGCTACAGTTCGTGGGGTCGCAAAGAGTAAGAGACAACTGAGCACCCTCAATTTATAGGTGGGAAAATGGGAACCTCAATCAAGCAAATCGCCTGTGGCACAGAGTGAGTCTAAGGAAAAAAGGTAGAACCTGGACAGGCGGTGTTTGGGGACTCTACTTTCTGCTCTATTTTGCTGCTTTAAAAAATTAATTTATTATTATTATTTTTTAAGCTAGAACCTGTACCTAGCCACCCTGAATTCTCTCTAGGCAGACCTTTCCTTGTCTGAGTCACAGAAAGTGCCAGATCCTAGGATGCTCATCACTTGCCTACGGTCACTTATTCTCACCAACAAACCCAACTGATTTTCATTCATTTAAAAATAATTTAGCAGTTTTCTTTAAAAATGGCTGAAAATACTAATAATATAGTGAACTTTCTTTTCAGCAACAACTGGGAAGGTCCCAGGTAGCTTTCTACACAGACTGTCAGGTACTGCATTGAGGTTGTGGGGGTGAGGCATACAGGGTATAATTTTAAAAGTACTTGCATCATAGGCTAGACCCATTATTTATCCATTGCATCATATTGTTTTCCTCAAAGTGAAGAATGATCTCAGTTTAGTTCCAATTTCTCAATCTAGATTGTTACATAATGTACTGAATTAAGATGCAGCACATGTATCAACTGAATTTTCTCTTTTCTCTCTTCCTTCACTGACTGCTTCTTCTAAGTCTCCTTATCTAGATCCTCTTCTCCAGACTGCTTAACATTGGAGTGCCCCAGGCTTGATCACTACCCCTCTACCTCTCTCTAACCAAATTCACTACCTTGGTGAACCCACCCAATCTCAAGTCTTTAAGTGCCATTTCAGCCATATACCTCCCTGTTGAAATCTAGACTTGCCCAGTCAACATCTTCAGCTCAATACATCAGAAACAGAACTCTTGATTTTCTCTTGTAAGTGTTCCACTCATAGTAATCCCAAATCTTTGATGCCAACACTTCCTTTCTGCATTCAGACCAAAAGCCTTGGAGTCATCATGGACTCCTGTCTTTTTCTCCTTCTCTTCATTTCATAAATCAGGAAAGCCTGTTGACTGTACCTCAGCTATGATCCAGCCATCTTGGGCTCTTGCCTATTCTTGCCAAGAACACTTCCACCCCAGGGCCTTTGCACAAGTTGTTTCTTCTGTCTGGAATATTCTCCCTTTAGGTATCCGCATAGTTATTCATAGAGGTTTTCCCAGTTCTCAAGATGGAAAACTTTTGTCCACACTAAGTTCATAGAAATGATAGAAGAGATTGTTCTGGGATGGATGTCCTGGGATCTTCCCAGTTGTTGCTGAAAAGAAAGTTCACTATATTATTAGTATTTTCAGCCATTTTTAAAGAAAACTGTTGACTGTAAAGTATATCTACAGTCCAACCATCAATGTTACCACCATGGTCTGAGCCATCATCTCCAACCTGGGTTTTTGCACTAGCATACTAATTCTCCTCCTCTGAGTCTATTCTCACCATGACAGCTGGAGTCCAGTTCAGTTCAATTCAGTCACTTAGTCGTGTTTGACTCTTTGTGACCCCCTGGACTGCAGCATGCCAGGCCTCCCTGTCCAGCTAGAGTAGACAGCTAGAGCAGCTGTCTTTAGATTATCTTACTTCCCTACTCATAAACCTCCAAAACTTTACCATCTTCCTCAAAGTAAAAGGAGACCATAAAATGGTCTCAAGACTCCACAAGCTGCAGCCTTCCTTATATCCTGCTGCTCATCTTCTATTATGCTATCATTTGCTGACTCTGCTCAGCTATGATCCAGCCATCTTGGGCTCTTGCCTATTCTTGCCAAGAACACTTCCACCCCAGGGCCTTTGCACAAGTTGTTTCTTCTGTCTGGAATATTCTCCCTTTAGGTATCCGCATAGTTATTCATAGAGGTTTTCCCAGTTCTCAAGATGGAAAACTCTTGTCCACACTAAGTTCATAGAAATGATAGAAGAGATTGTTCTAATTAATAAAAAATAGGTATAGTTGTTCTCAAGGGCAGAAGGGGAGCTCTAAGCACAACGGACATAGTGAGCACATCCCAAAAGATCCCTGGAGGCTCAGATGGTAGAGAATCTGCCTGTAATGAAGGAGAGCTAGATTCACTCCGTGGATCATGAAGATCCTCTGGAGAAAGGAATGGCTATCCACTCCAGTATTCTTGCCTGGAGAATTCCATGGACAGAGGAGCCTGGCAGGCTACGTAGGGATCACAAAGAGCTGGACATGACTGAGTGACTAACACTAACTAACTAACAGGACTGGATACGATCAGGGAACTGTAGCTCAATATGTGAGCAATGGTGGGTAGTACTGCCATAGAAGGTGTAGCTGGCAAAACCTTGAAGAAGGAGAGAGGATCAATATATCATTCATAACTATTTATTAAAATGGTGTTATTTGATTAACTGTGTCATGACACATTTTCAATGAATATTCAAGTTATAGTAAAACACATGTAACTAAGACACTCTTTTGGAAAATGTCATAAAGTAACTTTGCTGTCCAGTAATTACATAGGACAGGATGGAACAGATTATTTGTGGGTCTATTTAATGTAGAACACCTTGTAACATCACCTCTTTCTAATACAAGTCAATATTACTAATACAAGTAAACAAGTTCACTTATTTTTTTAAAGAAAAATAAAAAGGAGTTTCTATCTCCTGTCCAAAATCTTACATGGGGAAAAAAATTAGACCTGATCAACATCAACTTGTAAACATATAATAGATAAGTGTTTATAAAATACTTTGACTGTAGGAAATAATCAGAAACTGCCATGGAAGTCAAACCTACTTATTGCACTGTTTTGCAATACTTTCTCAACCACAAAATTTCTGTTAATAAAGCCCTGGCTTCCTGCCTTCAGCTGAGTGGTTTTCACAGATGCCCTTTTGGAAATGTCATGAAATACCTTGGCTGCCCAAAAATCACACAGGGCAGAATGGGACAAAGAACTTGTGGCCTGATTTTAATACAGAACACCTATCAACTTCACCTCCTTCTCAACTCTTGCTCTGGTAGAATCATCATCGCCTTTTTCTTTCTTTTTCTCAATGAAGATATAGC
The DNA here is from genome assembly GCF_001704415.2 of Capra hircus. Taxonomy (NCBI): domain Eukaryota; kingdom Metazoa; phylum Chordata; class Mammalia; order Artiodactyla; family Bovidae; genus Capra; species Capra hircus. The sequence continues at coordinate 67,494,682 of NC_030822.1, forward strand.
TGTTTCTCAAGAAGGTGTAGCTGGCAAAACCTTGAAGGAGAGAGGATCAATATATCATTCATAACTATTTATAAAAATGGTGTTATTTGATTTGAGAACAGATCAGATCCTTGCTTCCTATCTGGACATTCATTCATTCTCTACAACTCAGTTGTTTAGGGCTAGACACTGAGCTAGGCTCTGAAGACAAAAGATAACAGATCCAACCCATATCTTCAAGAAGCCTACTCTCTGGTCAGGGAGACAGACAATTCAGACAGTTTCTGGACAGCAGCTTAAATGTCGTATTGCTGCTCTTCTGAGGGCCCAGAGCAGGCAGCCTCATCACTGTAAAGTCAGTTAAGGCAGCAGTGCATGCGTACATATCCCTAAAGTAACCATAGATTCAAGTAGAGTAAGAGAAGGCATTCCAGGCAGATGGCATGTTGCACAAGGGCTTAGAGACCAAAACAGTGGGGTCTAGGTGGAGACGGTCTCTGAGTCTCCTTGGTGATACGGAGCTTTTCTGAATCTTCCTTGTAGTAGGACATGGGGTACCTTTCCTGAAGGGGTGACTCCACTTGTTCAAACCTATGCTGAGTTCCATCTCCTGGCTTCTCTCCCATTGCTCCAATAAGAAAGGCACATTTCTCTACAGCTCAGAGATACATGCAGTAAGAGTGACTGCTGAAAACCCTTAGAAGATACAAGTGGTGTATCTGTGATGAGCATAAGGGAAGCTGTCCATCCACATCTCCACATGGTGGGTGAGTGGAGTATGACACCTGCCAGACACTTGACAGATGCTGCTGCTACTGCTCCTGGAATAAACATAATATGGCCACTTGATATAGACCTGACCAACAAGAGGCCCCCAATGGGAAGGAAATGTGAGACAGTCTTCTGGAGCAGACAAGAAAGCTGTTTCCCATTGTCCCTAAGTGATGTGGTTTATGGGGCCTTGGGAGCCTTGACTGGGTTTCTTGAGTGTCCCACAGGTTAGAGGTTTGTTTGTTTGTTTGTTTGTTTGTTTGTTTAAGGTATTTTTTAGAAAGCATAAATGTTATTGCAGTGAGATGATTCTCTAAATTGATATCAGATGATTGACCTTAGCATAAATTCAATGATACCAAGCAGGGTCTAAAGGAATAGAACATAGAAGCAGGCAAAATTTAACAGAAAGAAGGAAATTCAAAAAGGTATGGAGCATGGGTAAGACATGTGAAGGGTAGTAGCAAGAGGCTATTTGTGCTCTTTTGGAGCAGGATTCTGCACAGGAGGAGAAGCTATCCAAAGAACAGAGGAACACACTTCCCACCTCACACCTTTGCATGGGCTCAGATTACCAACAATGGAAAACTAGGAGGAATACCTTTTGTCATCCTTTGGCCAATAGTACAACATATGGGTTCTATCTCAAGGAAAGAGGGGACAACTCAGAGGTGACAAAAGCCTACTGTTAGACCAAAGGGCAGTGGGGACACCAAGAAAGAGTAAATGCTATTTATTGGTGATGATATGAACCCTTGGCATCATGGCTGCCTTATTTCCTGTTTAGATGAAGTTATCTGACATCTTTCTTCAGCTCCCTTTACCTATTCCTCCCCTGCTGAATTTATTTCCTATAGCTGTGTAACAAAATATCACGGATTTAGCAACTTAAGACAACACATATTTATTATCTCACAGTTTCCAGGGGTCAGGAATTTGGACATTGGGCTGAACCAAGTCCTCTTCCTGGGTCTCACAAAACTGAAGTCAGGGTGTCGGCTGGGCTGCATTCTCCTCTGGAGCTCGATTGGGGAAGAGTTCACTTCCAAGCTCATTCAGGTTTTTGGCAGAATTCATTTTCTTGTGGCCATATGACCAAGTGCCACCACCTTCTACTGGCTGTAGGCTAAGGGCTGACCTCAGGTCCTGCCTGAGCTTCCCCACATCTTCCAGGGGTCAGCCATCATTCCTTGCCACATGGACTTCATCAATATGGCCATCTACTTTATCAAGCCAGCAAAGGGTGTTTCATGACCCAGTCTGCTAAAATGGAGTCTAATATAACTTAGAGCAAACCTGGGAGTGGCACTCCATCACCTTTCCCATGTCCATCACCTAGAAACAAGTCGCAAGTGAGAGTGTGTCCCACCTGTACTCAACAAAAGGGACAGAAAGAGGTATGAAGCACAATGGGGTACCCTCAATGCCTTTCCAGAAACCCCCTTTCAATATTGTGCCTGGGTAACTGCCCCTAACATCCTTCTCTAAATTAACATTCTTATCCTCCACTCCTAGGGGAAAAATCTTCAGATCAAAAAGACATTGGCATCACTGAGTCTGTGATTCTACCTGACGCATAAACTTGAATTGATCATAGACTATCGAGGCATTTAGATTTTCTGAAGCTCCCATCACCTTGGTGGCTCCCTTCTCAATACCTGGGAGAGTCATATCTAAGATCTTCCTACTTGGAGCTCGAATCTGCATCTCATTCTGAATGCAGGCTTGCTGTGATGTTTTTCTGTTCTTTCTATCCCATGGTATCTCTATTTATAGCAGCTCCTCTTTCAGGAAAACAATTTCACCACAATTTTTGGCTTCTTGTTTTCCTTCCTTGACTGAGTGCTTGACAAACTGCCCCATCCCAGGGGACTGTTTTTACCTGCGGTCTTTGAGTTATTATATTACTGGCCAGCTTTGCCTACTCAATCCCTTTGCTCTCCACTTCTCCACTAATGCAATTTTTCTTGCGAGTCCTTGGTTTTGTCTTCCTGCATCTCACCTGCCTCTAGGGAAATTATCAGCTGTGAGTGAAATAGTACAGCCTGCACCATGCCCTAACTCTGAGGAATGCTTTCTGCATAGTCAACTGAAAAGGGGCAGCTTAAGCCCCAAACAGGTGCTGGTGTAGGCGAATGAATCCAGGGCTTCTCAGAACTGGACCGCCTTTCTGTGTATGTATTTCTCACGTCTCGTCTTGCTTACTCCTGCTTTTCTGTCCTCTCTTGCACATTCACTTGAACTCTCTCTTTTCACATTACCTCTAGACTTCAGTTTGCCAAATGTTTTAGGTTCCACAGACCTGCCTTTTTCTAGTCTCTCCCATGAAGCAAGGACTCCATTACTTGGTGGCCATCTCCCACGTGAGACCAATCCGTTATGCTGCAAAGGGATCAGTTAGGAAACTATTTCGCTTTCCCTAAAGGAATTCACTGTGGCTCAAAATAATTCAACCAGCTTCCAGAAGTTTCTTTCTCCCAACATGTTTAGCAGCATGAAGAGTCAAATGTTCCTTAGTGCCTATGGCTCACTCCCCATATACACAAACAGGTTTGACGAAATTCAGTTTTTTAAAAAAACATTCAATTGAGATCAGAAATCCCAAATGTTTTTCAGCTTGAAGTTTCCACTTTTCAACCAACTGTTTTTATATCCTGTTGGCTCAGCCTAAGCCACTGACTATTTGAAAGTTGTGTTGGTAGGAGGCTTGTTTATTTTCCAGGCCACTAGGAGACCTTGTGGGGTATGATTTTATGGCTCTGTATCAAATCCATCAGTAATTATGTGTACACTGTAATACATGCAGGCAAGAATAAACCTTGTTTAGGTGTTATGGTGTAAGAGACATTGCTTGATGGGTTTGTTCTCAAAGGGTAGGTAATAAACTACAGCCTCCAAGTATTAGCTTCATACACATGCAGTGATTATATATTTATTACCTACATGTGATATTTTATGGGGTTTCCCAGGTGGTGCTCGTGGTAAAGAAGTGGGCTGCCAATGCAGGAGACATAAGAGACTTGGGCTGAGTCCTTGGGAACATGAAGATCCCTTGCAGGAGGGCATGGCAACCCTCTCCAGTACTCTTGCCTGGAGAATCCCACAGACAGAGGAGTCTGGCAGGCTACAGTCCCTAAGGTCACAAAGAGTCAGACATAACTGAAGCAACTTAGCACGCATGCATAGTATTTCATGTACTACACAGATTATAGTATACATCGACTCTGGTGTATATTGACTATGGCTAATATTTATAATAAATGTGACATGTGTGTGTGTATTCTGTCCAAAGTAATACTTTCATGCTAACATAAAATGTTACAATCCCACCCATGGTTCCTGATTCACCTCCATCAGTCATGTTCCTCAGAGAAAACCAATTTTTAATGACTTTAGTTTTGGGGTTCTCTGATGGTTATCCTAAATAATATGCTTATATTCTTGATTCTGGCTTTGTAGACTTTAGACACTTAGCTCTTTGCTTCATACTATCATTTATTTAGTTTATCTACTGTTTTTCTCTGTTCTTATCTCAGGAAAATTGTAGGATATTCCTTTAAGCTTCAATGTTCTGAAATTTCACTATATTGTCTTGAGGGGTAACTGTCTTTTTTTATTAGTCTGGGCACTATGAGCCCTTCATATTTAAAGGTACTCTCCCATCAATTCGGGGAACTTTTTTTCATTGAAATACAGTTTATTTACCAAGTTATGTTAGTTTTTGGTATATACCAAAGTGATTCAGTCTCACACATGCACACACGTGTAATTCTTTTCCATTATGGTTTATTACAAGACATTGAATATAGTTCCCTGTGTTAGACAGTAGGACCCTGTTCTTTATTTACCTTATATATAGCAGTCTGTACCTGCTAAACTCAAACTGTAAATTGTTTTTTGTTTTTTATAATTTCTTGCCCTCTTTTATCTCTATTTTCTCTAGAATTCTTAATAATAAAATGTCAGATCTCTTAATACTGATCTCTAATGTGTTTTAATTTTTGCTCACATTTTCTTCCTAACTACCTTTAATTCTGTTTTCTAGAAGTTTTCTTCAACCTGGCCTTACATTCTGTCTACTGAATGTTCAATTTTGACATGACATTTTTAACTTCAAAAAAATCTTTATTTTTAAAATATAACTTCCAATTCTTATTTTATCCATGCCAAATATTCCTGAGTACTCCTGAGTATACCAAATTAGTCTTGTTCTGTAAATTCTCATCTATTCCCTAAGCTCTCTTATTCCTCTTGGGAATGACCAACATGTCTGTTTACCTTGGTGTTTCTCTTTCTTGTTGCAGACTTTCTCAAATATCTAGTGATTTTTTTTATTGTTTCTCTAGATATAAGAATTACCAATAAGCCCGCTGCCCAGGAGCCCTGGATAAGCCCTCAGGCTGCATCAGCTAGTAGGCTTTCTCCAAGCTGGATGCTCTGAGTACTGTGATGAAGGCAGAGAGCCCCAAGGAATGAATGAGGAGGGTCTTACTCTGGCTCATTAATATTGACATCACTGCTTAGTTCTTCCCCCCACAGTTCATGCTGCCCTGTTTTGAAGAGAGCTCTCTGATGGCTGTCTTGCGGGCAAGGACCTGCATTTGTATTGCATATGGGGTTGAAGGAAAGTTATGTCTGGGATCATCTCTTCTATGTATAGGCCTTCTATTTTTGCAGTGAAAAGTGAGTTTTCCACTCCAGATTTTGAATCCAGAGTCTCTCTTGATTTTGCTGGTCCCCTACCTGATAGGCTGCAGCATTTCCCTTACATTCAAGGCTGTGTCTTTCTTCCATTGGCTCCTTAGTTGATGGTCTTCCTTTCACTTTTGGTAGCCTACAAATTCATTGAAATCTCTCATCCTCCTCCTATTCATTTCATTGTGGAAGATTTTTTGCTTTAAAAAAAAATATCCTGGTTGGGAGAGCAAGATGGCAGAGGAGTAGGTGGGTGTGGAGTACATCTCTCTCCAGGGATGCATCAGGAACACACCTTCAGACACCGAAGTGCATACAGACCACCAGCTGAGGGTGGAGAGGAGAACCTGACCAGCGGAAAAGAATATATGCTACGCTATGCTATGCTAAGTTGCTTCAGTCGTGTCCGACTCTGCAACCCAATAGGTGGCAGCCCACCAGGCTCCACCGTCCCTGGGGTTCTCCAGGCAAGTACACTGGAGTGGGTTGCCATTTCCTTCTCCAATGCATGAAAGGGAAAAGTGAAAGTGAAGTCACTCAGTAGTGTCCAACTCTTCAAGACCCCATGAACTACAGCCCACCAGGCTCCCCTGTCCATGGGATTTTCCAGGCAAGAGTACTGGAGTGGGGTGCCATATAGGATCATGCAAAACTCAGTAGGACGAAGGAACCAGGGGGAAAAACAGGAGTACTGGATTGGATTGTAACTCCCCTCAGTGGGTAGGAGAACCAAAGCAGGAGTTGATCCCCATACTGGGGCAATTGTCTGAGTCAGAGGACAAACATCTAAGGCTGAGAGTGAAACAGCTGATCTGTGGCAGCCTGAATGGAATGAACATCAGACAGTCCTTGTCATAGCCATACATAACATGGAGAGGGATGCAGGTCCCCTAGAAGGTGCAGTGGCTGGGAGCTGCAGCTTAGGGATTGTGGAGCAATCCCAAAGTGAGGGCTGCTGTTGACTGTGGAGAGATGGATCGAGGAGATGTGAAGAAGGAGATTATGGTGGAAAATGCCTGTGGAGGAAAGTCAGGCAGCCATGGAAGCAAGGGGATACTGCTGAGTCATACATAGGGGGTGGAGCCATCACCATAGCCTCTCTCTCCCCACACACCAGCATCAGCAGCTGAACGATAGAGAGGCTGGTCCATCAGACAACTGACACAATGAACTACAGAGTAGGATGCCACACAGGGTGCTCCTTTAAGTGACTGATGCAGAACTACAGAGCAGAACCCCAGCCGGGTGGGGGGGGGGCCACTATGTGCCTGACGTGCAAAACAACAAAGAAGGACCCCAGGCAAGGGAGCCCTCTAAGTGCAAGAACGGGCAGATCTATGGAGAAAGACTGGTCAAAGAGGCCTTCTGATCACCAGCTACCAGAGGCTCAAGAAAAGATTGATAGGGCCATAACTCCAGTGGCTGAGGCAGTCCATGTCCCTGCACACTTGGTGCCACCACCATCCCCGTGACCCAAGCAGCTGCGCCACCTCCACGTTCAACCCTCACTGGGGCAGAGCTGCCACAGGCTAAATAAATATATTGCAATATATATATATATTGCATCTATGCAGGTGAGGGTCACTTTGGTCATGTCCAACTCTTTGCGACCCTGTGGGCTGTGGCTTGCCAGGCTTCTCTGTTCGGGGCGGGGGGGGGGGGCGGTGCGGTGGTTCTCCAGGCAAGAATACTGGAGCATATTGGCCAATACTGGTTGCCATACCTTTCTAGAGCACTGTATTTCCTGCTGCCCTAGTTGCCAACTCCCCTGAGTACCTGGCGCTGCGAGAATCCCTACAACCCAAGCAGCTGCACCACCTTCACCCCTGGCCCTCACAGGGGCAAACCCAAGTCCTCCAGGGCAGCCTCAGGAGCAAATCCCAGTGGACGACCCACATTAAGAAGTGGAAATAAAACCACAATTGAAACTCAGGGGCAGTGCAGCTAAGGAAGAAGACCCAAAACCTTCCCACCAGCTGTACAAGCTGCAGATTAAATCCACATGATCAACTAGGCAAACTGTGTGTCTATGGAATATATAAAAGGACACTGAGAGCTCCCACAAAAGAAAACACACTAGTTCTGACAGCTGTTGACATTAGAGGCAACAATACACAGGAGTAGGACCAGATTAGAATCTGAGCTGCCCCCACAGCAGGTCCAGAGATCAGCACAGTGTTGGAGGGCATCCTAGGGAGGTGAGGAGGACTGTCACTCCCAGTGAGGGAAAGGACTCTGACAGCAGTGACTCAGGGAAAACATTGATTATTCTCATGTTTTGACTTGTTCTGTAGATTCTCCTGGATTTTTTTTTCTTTTTTCCCCCTCCCCACCCCACACAACTCCCCATTTCAATTATTGATTTTATTGGCATGATGAAATCTAATTAAGTTTTGAGTCTTTTGTTTCAATCACACTTTTTACTGTTGTTATAAACCTCTGTCTCTACATTGGGCTTTTGCAGTTCTGTGGTGTTTTTCTTTTTCTTTTCTCTTCCATTTTTTTTCTTTTTAATTTTTTAAACTATTATTATTTTTTCTACATTACTTTGTTTGTTTTTCCTACTGTTCTTTTCCCCCTGCAGTTACTCTTTAATGTATATAAATCTTTATCTACCTCTATTTAGCTTTGCATATCTATTCTTACTTTCTTTTCTTTCTTTCCTTTCCCTCTCAACATATTTATTAATTTTGCTTTAATTGCTTTATGCCCCATTTGGCACGTTGCTTTAGGTTTGTTTCCAGTTTGTGCTTAAGTTAGTTTCGTTCTTAACTGGTAGATATAATTTTTGCTTTTCTTTGTTCACTGGGTCAATCTATTGTACTTTATTTTTATTGGATGGTTTTGATTTTTCTTATGGATGCATATATATATATATATATATATATATATATTCCATGATTTTAATTATTATTTGCCTGATTGTGTAACTGCCATTTTTCTGGGGTTCATCTTGGGTTTCTTATTTTGGGGTATTTGTGTTAATCTCACTTAACATCATAACAAACCACTTGTGGAATCTTCATTCCTGAACAGAGATCAAGCTCTGAGCCTTTGGAGTGGGAGCACTGGCTCCAAGACCCCAGACCACCAGACAATTAACCTTAGGGAGTATCAAGTAATGAGAACTCCCACAAATGAAACCACTTGAATATAAGACTGGGAATCACCTAACCACCAGTAGGACCCTGTGCAGGTGCCTCAGCCAAACAACAACAAACAAACAAAAATACAAACCAAATCATCAACAGACAGGATTACCACCTCACTCAGCCTTACCTATCAGAGGAAAAACAAAACAAGCAAGCAAACAAACAAACAAAAAGCTCAGCAAAAATCTCACCCTATTCAAAACTTACACAAACCACAGCACCAACCTGAGGGGGGCAGAAACCAAAAGAAAGAAAGAATTCAACCTTGAGGACTGGGAAAAGGACACCTCAAACACAATAAGTTTTAAAAAAGAAAGAAAAGGCAGAGACATAGTGCACAAATAAAGGAACAAACTAGAAACACAGAAGTCCAAATAAATGAAGAGGTAATAGGAAAAGTACTGGAAAAAGAATTCAGATTAATGATAGTAAAGATGATCAAAGATCTTGAAAACAGAATGGATAAAAAGCAAGAATCAGTTAACAAAGACCTAGAAAAATTAAAGAATAAACATACAGAGACAAACAATACTACTGAAATTAAAAATACTCTGGAAGGAATTAATAGCAGAATATCTGAAGCAGAAAAACGAATCAGTGAGCTGGAAGATAAAATGGCAGAAATAACTTCTGAAGAGCAGAATAAAGTAAAAAGAATGAAAAGAACTGAGGATAGTCTCAGAGACCTCTGCTGCTGCTACTGCTAAGTTGCTTCAGTCGTGTCCAACTCTGTGCAACCCCATAGACGGCAGCCCACCAGGCTCCGCCGTTCTTGGGATTCTCCAGGCAAGAACACTGGAGTGGGTTGCCATTTCCTTCTCCAATGCATGAAAGTGAAAAGTGAAAGTGAAGTCACTCAGTCATGTCTGACTCTTAGCGACCCCATGGGCGGCAGCCTACCAGGCTCCTCCATCCATGGGATTTTGCAGGCAAGAGTACTGGAGTGGGTTGCCATTGCCTTCTCCAAGAGACCTCTGGGACACTATCAAACATGCCAACATTGGAATTACAAGAGTCCCAGAAGAAAAAGAGAAAAGGAAAGAGTATGAGAAATTTTTTGAAGAGATTATAGTTGAAAATTTCCCCAATATGGAAAAGGAAATAATCAAGTCCAAGAGGCACAAAGAGTCCCATACTGGATAAACCCAAGAAAAAACATGCCAAGGCAAGTATTAATCGAACTGGCAAAGACTAAACACAAAGAAAGAATATTAAAAGCAGCAAGGGAAAAACAACAAGTAACAAAGCCATATGTTTAACAGCTGATCTTTCAGCAGAAACTTTGCAGGCCAGAAGGGAATGGCAGGATATATTTAAAGTACTGAAAGGGAAAAATCTACAATCAAGATTACTTTACCCGGCAAGAATCTCATCGAAAATTGATGGAGAAATAAAAAACTTTTCAGACAAGCAAAAGTTAAGAGAATTCAGTACCACCAAACCAGCTTTGCGACAAATGTTAAAGGACTTATATGGTCAAGAAATACAAGCGAAGGAAAAGATCTACAAAATCAGACCCCAAACAATTAAGAAAATGGCAGTAGTGACATATATATCAATAATTGCTTTAAATGTAAATGGATTAATGCTCCAGCCAAAAGACACAGATTGGCTGAATGGATACAAAAACAAGACCCATGTATATGCCCTCTCTGAGACACCCACTTCAGACCTCATGACACATAGACTGAAAGTGAGAGGATAGAAATATACATTCCATGTGAATGCAAAGTAAAAGAAAGCTGGAGTAGAAATCCTCAATCAGACAAAATAGACCTTAAAATAAAGATTACAAGAGATAAGGAAAGACACTACATAATGGTCAAGGTATCAACCCAAGAAGACATAACAATTGTAAATATCTACGCACCCAACATAGGAGAACCTCAATACATAAGACAAACACTAACAGATATAAAAGGAGAAATTGACAGTAACACAGTAATAGTAGGAGACTTTAACATCCCACTCACACCAATGGACAGATCATCAAAACAGAAAATTAATAATGAAACAAGTCTTCTATGATACATTAGATGGGATGGATCTCATTGATATCTTCAGGACATTGCATTCAAATGCAGAAGAATACACCTTCTTCTCAAATGCACATGGAACATTCTCCAGGGTAGAACACATCTTGGGTCACAAATCAAACCTCTGGAAATTTAAGAAAATTGAAATCATGTCAAGCATCTCCTCCAACCACAACACTATGAGACTAGATATGAATTACAAGAAAAAAACTGTAAAAAACACAAACATATGGAGATTAAGCAATACATTTCAAAATAACCAACAGGTTACTAAGAAGTCAAAAGGGAAATTAAAAAATTTCTAAAAACAAATAACAATGAAAACATGACAACTCAAAATCTATGGGATGCAACAAAAGCAGTTCTAAGAGGGAAGTTTATAGCAATACAATCCTACCTCAAGAAACAAGAAAAATATTGAATAGACCACCTAACTTTACACCTAAAACAACTGGAAAAAGAAGAACAAAACAACCCAAAATTAGTATAAGGAAAGAAATCATAAAGACCCAAGCAGAAATAAATAAAGAATAAATGAAAGAAACAATAGTAAATATTAATACAACTAAAAGCTGGTTCTTTGAGAAGATAAAAAAAAAAAAATTGGCAAACCTTTAGCCGGACTAATCAAGAAAAAGGGAGAGAAGAACCAAATCAACAAAGTTAGAAATTAAAAAAGAGAGGTTACAGCAGACAGTGTAGACATACAAATGATTATAAGAGACTATTATGAACAACTATATGACAATAAAATGGATAACCTGGAAGAAATGGACAGATTCTTAGAAAAGTCCAATCTTCCAAGACTGAACCAGGAAGAAGCAGAAATTATGAACAACCCAATTACAAGCACTGAAAATGAAGCTGTGATCAAAAGTCTCCCAAAAAATGAAAGACCAGGACCGATGGCTTCACAGGAGACTTCTATCAAACATTTAGAGAAGAGCTAATGCCTATCTTTCTAAAACTCTTTCAAAAAATTGCAGAGGAAGGAACACTTCTGAACTCACTCTATGAGGTCACCACCACCTTGATACCAAAACCAGACAAAGACAACACAAAAAAAGAAAACTACAGGCCAATATCACTGATGAACATAGTTGCAGAAATTCTCAACAAAATTTTAGCAAAAAGAATTCAGCAACACATCAAAAAGCTCACCCCATAGAATAGATTTAAGGGACTAGATCTGATAGACAGAGTGCCTGATGAACTATGGATGGAGGTTCATGACATTGTACAGGAGAGAGGGATCAATATCATCCCCATGGAAAAGAAATGCAAAAATGAAGAATGGCTGTCTGAGGAAACCTTACAAATAACCGAAAAGAAAGTGAAAAACAAAGGAGAAAAGGAAAGATATTCCCATTTGAATGCAGAGTTCCAAAGAATAGCAAGGAGAGATAAGAAAGCCTTCCTCAGTGATCAATACAAAGAAATAGAGGGAAAGAACAGAATGGGAAAGACTAGAGATCTCTTCAAGAAAATTAGAGATACCAAGGGAACATTTCATGCAAAGATGGGCTTGATAAAGGACAGAAATGGTATGGACCTAACAGAAGCAGAAGATATTAAGAAGAGGTGGCAAGAATACACAGAACTGTACAAAAAAGATCTTCACGACCAAGATAATCACGATGGTGTGATCACTCACCTAGAGCCAGACATCCTGAAATGTGAAGTCAAGTGGGCCTTAGAAAGCCTCACTACGAATAAAGCTAATGGAAGTGATGAAATTCCAGTTGAGCTATTTCAAATCCTGAAAGATGATGCTGTGAAAGTGCTGTACTCAATATGCCAGCAAATTTGGAAAACTCAGCGGTGGCCACAGGACTGGAAAAGGTCAGTTTTCATTCCTATCCCAAAGAAACGCAATGCCAATGAATCCTCAAACTACCGCACAATTGCACTCATCTCACATGCTAGTAAAGTAATGCTCAAAATTCTCCAAGCCAGGCTTCAGCAATATGTGAACCATTGTCAGTAATGCCTAACGCGGCTCACTTGTGAATACATTGTAACTCATGCTACATTCCTCAGTTTACTACTTATTTTCTAAATTCTGTTTGCCCCTAACATCCTGAGCTCACTATCTCTTAACAAGGCTTCTAGCTATAGTGTCTCTAAAAATTCCTAACTTCTATAAGCTATAGTAAAATATGCTAACTTTGCAACATTCCTTAAATCTTTAACTTCTAACTATTTTAATTATTTCTAAGCCCTAAATTCAGTAAACTCCTTTGCCATAAACATTTTCCTCACAAATACGCTTCACATAGCAATCCCTCCCATGGCCTCAAGCTACGGACTATGTGCTCATCCTGGAATAATCTTTTGTAAAAGTCCTTAAACAAATGTCAATGATTAACTTTATGAATTATTCTCTGAGCACAGCTGCAGAAGGCTTTGTGCCTTCTCATGCTCCTCTCAAGAACAATAAGTACCTTAATAATCCTTTCTAGTCAACTCAGCTGAGGAGAGAAAGGACAAGTCAGAATTACAAGGCCTAACTCGTTCATCCCAGGACCATGCCAGTGGAAAACTGTAAACTTCCAGATGTTCAAGCTGGTTTTAGAAAAGGCAGAGGAACCAGAGATCAAATTGCCAACATCTGCTGGATCATGGAAAAAGCAAGAGGGTTCCAGAAAAGCATTTATTTCTGCTTTATTGAGTATGCCAAAGCCTTTGACTGTGTGGATCACAATAAACTGTGGAAAATTCTGAAAGAGATGGGAATACCAGACCACCTGACCTGCCTCTTGAGAAACCTATATGCAGATGAGGAAGCAACAGTTAGAACTGGACATGGAACCACAGACTGGTTCCAAATAGGAAAAGGAGTACCTCAAGGCTGTATATTGTCACCCTGCTTATTTAACTTATATGCAGAGCACATCATGAGAAACGCTGGGCTGGAAGAAACACAAGCTGAAATCAAGATTGCCAGGAGAAATATCAATAAGCTCAGATATGCAGATGACACCACCCTCATGGCAGAAAATGAAGAGGAACTAAAAAGCCTCTTGATGAAAGTGAAAGAGGAAAGTGAAAAAGTTTGCTTAAAGCTCAACATTCAGAAAATGAAGATCATGGCATCTGGTCCCATCACTTCCTGGGAAATAGATGGGGAAACAGAGGATACAGTGGCTGACTTTATTTTGGGGGGCTCCAAAATCACTGTAGATAGTGATTGGAGCCATGAAATTGATGCTTACTCCTTGGAAGAAAAGTTATGACCAACCTAGATAGCATATTAAAAAGCAGAGATATTACTTTGCCAACAAATGTCCATCTAGTCAAGGCTATTGTTTTTCCAGTGGTCATGTATGGATGTGAGAGTTGGACTGTAAAGAAAGCTGAGCGCCAAAGAATTGATGCTTTTGAACTGTGGTGTTGGAGAAGACTCTTGGGAGTCCCTTGGACTGCTAGGAGTTCCAACCAGTCCATCCTAAAGGAGATCAGTCCTGGATGTTCATTGGAAGGACTGATACTGAGGCTGAAACTAATACTTTGGCCATCTCATATGAAGAGTTGATTCATTGGAAAAGACTCTGATACTGGGAGGGATTGGGGGCAGGAGGAGAAGGGGACGACAGAGGTTGAAATGGCTGGATGGCATCACCAAGTTGTTGCACATGAGTTTGGGTGAACTCCGGGAGTTGGTGATGGACAGGGAGGCCTGGTGTGCTGCGATTCATAGGGTTGCAAAGAGTCAGACATGACTGAGCCACTGAACTGAACTGAACTGATCAAGTTGGGTTTATTCCAGGGATGCCAAGATTCTTCAATATATGCAAATCAATCAATGTGATACACATATTAACAAATTGAAAGATAAAAACCACATGATAATCTCAACAGATGCAGAAAAAGGCTTTGACAAAATTCAGCAACCATTTATGATTAAAACTCTTCAAAAAATAGGCATAGAAGGAACCTACCTAAACATATATGGCCATGTATGACAAACCTATGGCAAACATTATTCTCAATGGTGAAAAAATTGAAAGCATTCCCCCTAAGATCAGGAGTAAGACTAGGGTGCCCACTTTTATCACTATTATTTAACATAGTTCTGGAAGTCCTAGCTACAGCAATCAGAGAAGAAAAAGAAATGAATACAGATCAGAAAAGAAGAAGTAAAACTGTCACTGTTTGCAGATGACATGACCCTGTACATAGAAAACCCTAAAGATAGTATCAGAAAATTACTAGAGCTAATCAGTGAATTTAGCAAAGTTGCAGGATACAAAATCAATACACAGAAATCACTTGCATTTCTATATACTAACAATGAAAAATCAGAAGGAGAAATTAAGGAATCAATCCCACTCACCACTGCAACAAAAACAACAAAAAATATTTAGGAATAAACTTACCTAAGGAGACAAAAGAACTGTACCCAGAAAATTATAAGACACTGATGAAAGAAATCAAAGATGACATAAACAGTTGGAGAGATATTCCATGTTCCTGGGTAGAAAGAATCAATATTGTGAAAATGACTATACTAACAAACTCAACCTACAGATACAACACGATCCTTAGCAAATTATCAATGGCAATTTTCACAGAACTAGAACAAAAAATTTCAGAATTCATATGGAAACACAAAAGACCCAAATAGCCAAAGCAGTCTTGAGAAAGAAGAATGGAGCTGGAGCTGTCAGCCTTCCTGACTTCAGATTATATTGCAAAGCTACAGTCATCAAGACTATGGCACTGGCAGAAAAACAGAAATATAGACCAATGGAACAGGATAGAAAGCCCAAACTTAAACCCATGCACCTATGGATATCTTATATTTGACAAAGGAGGCAAGAATATACAATGGGACAAAGACAGCCTCTTCAATAAATGGTGCTGGGAACACTGGAGAGCTACATGTAAAAGAATGAAATTAGAACACTTCCTAACACCATACACTTATTTAATTTACTCATAGTACATCATGAAAAATGCTGGGCTGGAAGAAGCACAAACTGGAATCAAGATTGCCAGGAGAAATATCAATAACCTCAGATATGCAGATGACACCACCCTTATGGCAGAAAGTGAAGAGGAACTTAGGAGCCTCTTGATGAAAGTGAAAGAGGAGAGTGAAAAAGTTGGCTTAAAGCTCAACATTTAGAAAATGAAGATCATGGCATCCGGTCCCATCACTTCATGGGGAATAGATGGGGAAACAGTGGAAACAGTATCAGACTTTATTTTGGGGGGCTCCAAAATCACTGCAGATGGTGACTGCAGCCATGAAATTAAAAGACGCTTACTCCTTGAAGGAAAAGTTATGACCAACCTAGATAGCATATTCAAAAGCAGAGACATTATTTTGCCAACAAAGGTCCATCTAGTCAAGGCTATGGTTTTTCCAGTGGTCATGTGAGAGTTGGACTGTGAAGAAAGCTGAGCGCCGATGAATTGATGCTTTTGAACTGTGGTGTTGGAGAAGACTCTTGAAAGTCCCTTGGACTGCAAGGAGATCCAACCAGTCCATTCTGAAGGAGATCAGCCTGGGATTTCTTTGGAAGGACTGATGCTGATGAATTGATGCTTTTGAACTGTGCTGTTGGAGAAGACTCTTGAAAGTCCCCTGGACTGCAAGGAGATCCAACCAGTCCATTCTGAAGGAGATCAGCCTGGGATTTCTTTGGAAGGACTGATGCTAAAGCTGAAACTCCAGTACTTTGGCCACCTCGTCCAAAGAGTTGACTCATTGGAAAAGACTCTGATGCTGGGAGGGATTGGGGGCAGGAGGAGAAGGGGACGACAGAGGTTGAGATGGTTGGATGGCATCACCAACTCGATGGACATGAGTCTGAGTGAACTGCGGGAGTTGGTGATGGACAGGGAGGCCTGGCGTGCTGCAGTTCATGGGGTTGCAGAGTCAGACACAACTGAGTGACTGAACTGAGCTGAACTGAACACCATACACAAAGACAAACTCGAAATGGATTAAAGATCTAAATATAAGACCAGAAACTATGAAACCCTTAGAGGAAAACATAGGCAGAACACTCAATGACATAAATCAAAATAAGATTCTTTATGACCCACCTCTTAATAAACAGAAATAAAAACAAAAGTAAACACGTGGGACCTTATTAAACTCCAAAGCTTTTGCACAGCAAAGGAAACTATAAGCAAGGTGAAAAGACAACCCTCCGAATGAGAGAAAATAGTAGCAAATGAAACAGCTGACAAAGGATTCATTTCCAAAATATACAAGCAGCTCATACAACTCAATACCAGAAAAACAAACAACCCAATCAAAAAGTGGGAAAAAGACCTAGACAGACATTCTCCAAAGAAGACATGCAGATGGCTAACAAACACATGAAAAGATGCTCAACATCGCTCTTTATTAGAGAAATGCAAATCAAAACGACAATGAGATATCACCTCACACCAGTCCAAATGGCCATCAGCAAAAAATCTACAAACAATAAATGCTGGAGATGGTGTGGAGAAAGAGGAACGCTCTTGCACTGTGAGTGGGAATTAAATTGATACAGCCGCTATGGAAGATGGTATGGAAGTTCCTTAAAAAACTAGGAATAAAAGCACCATATGACCCAGCAATCCCACTCTTAGGCATACCCTGAGGAAACCAAAATTGAAAAAGACACATTGTTCATTGCAGCACTATTTAAAACAGCTAGAACATGGAAGCAACCTAGATGTTCATTGAGAGATGAATGGATAAAGAAGTTGCGGCGCATATACACAATGGAATATTACTCAGCCATAAGAGGGAACACATTTGAGTCATTTCGAATGAAGTGGATGAACCTGGAGCCTATTATACAGAGTGAAGTAAGTCAGAAAAAAAAAAGATAAATATAGTATCAGTTCAGTTCAGTTCAGTCGCTCAGTCATGTCCGACTCTTTGCGACCCCATGAATCGCAGCACGCCAGGCCTCCTTGTCCATCACCAACTCCCGAAGTTCACTCAGACTCACGTCCATCCAGTCAGTGATGCCATCCAGCCATCTCATCCTCTGTCGTCCCCTTCTCCTCCTGCCCCCAATTCCTCCCAGCATCAAAGTCTTTTCCAATGAGTCAACTCTTCGCATGAGGTGGCCAAAGTACTGGAGTTTCAGCTTTAGCATCATTCCTGTTAACACATATATATACAGAATCTAGAACAATGGTACTGAAGAATTTATTTTCAGGTCTCAATGGAGAAACCGACATAGAGAATAGACTTATGGACATGGGGAGAGGGGAGGGGATGTGTGGAGAGAGCAAGATGGAAACTTAGGTTAGCATATGTAAAATAGATAGCGAACAGGGATTTGCTGTATGTCTCAGGAAACTCAAACACAGGCTCTGTATCAACATAGAGGGGTGGTAAGGGGAGGGAGATGGGAGGGAGGTCCAAAAGGGAGGGGGTATATGTATACCTATGGCTGATTCATGTTGAGGTTTGACAGAAAACAACAGAATTCCATAAAGCAAAGATCCTTCAATTTAAAAATAGATAAATTAAAACTGAAAAAAAAATCCTCTAATGGAGTCTTAGTAAAAAGAGGCAATAAATACATATGCTCATTCCATGATCCTGAATTAGAAATCAGAAGGAGAATTTTGTCTCCAATTTGTCTATTTCAGGAATTCGTGTGAGGATAGTGCCTTCTGGGCCGTTTTTTTTTTTTTTTTTAACTCAGAGCTATATGGTATCAACAAAGCTTTAAATGGCTGGATTCACAGCAGAATAAGTTAGTTAAAAAATATTGGGAGCATCTATTATGTTCTCTAAAAGTGAGAGCCATAGCACCTACCTTATGTGGTTTTTATGAGAATGTAAGAATAATATATATGCATATATAAATAATATATTTATTTACGTGAACATGCCTAGCAGAATTCATAGATCATGGAAGGGACTAAATTAAAACTAGTTCTTTCTCCTCTCTGCTGTCACCTGCCATGTGTGTGCTAGCTTAAAATAACTATTAAGTTTTAACTGAATTATTGATATCCTCTCACCCCAACTTCTGCTCTGTAGCAGCCAAAAATTTTACATGCAGTTGGCATAATTACAGGGCATTTTGTTAGTAATTTGAATGTAGGATTGCTGATTCCTTTTTGGTTATTGTAAAGAGTAGACTAAAGAAAGTTGAGCCTTCAGTAGCTCTGGTTGCTATCATTTGTTTATTATTATTTTCTTGCTTGTATTACTTGAACTCCAGTTAGGTAATAGAATTCTCTTCCCAAATCTTGAGCTGCTAATGGATTTTTCAATAACTGGTTTTAGGGGAAAAATTTAATAGACTTCATTTTAGAAGAGTCAATATCCAGTGAACCCAAGTTCACTCCTTAAAAGAAGGAGTAGAGACTCCATGGGGCCAGAGGTAACTCCAGCCTGGAGAACACAGCCCAGAGTCAGCTCATGAATCAGGAATGAACTCCATACTGTAAATGAGCCCAGAAACATTATACCAAGGCAGGGCTAGGTTGACACATACTCTGGGCATCGTTAGTTAGCTGGGTCTGGAAAAATATGAAGATCATGACCAGGCAGAGGCCTTTCCTATGATTCATTTTTTCCTGAATCTGTCTTTCACTGAGGCTCTGCAGCTTGGGGAAGCTATGTGTTGGGATAGGATGAGCAAAGTTTAGGAGATGAAGACCTGTATTCAACCTTGACCTTACCTTAGCATGTCCTTCAGCTATTTATATTAACCCTCTAAGATTTAGCTTCCTCATCTGAAAAACATGGTTAATAATATTTACCATATAAGGTTTTGGTGAGGATTGAAGTTTAAGGTGCGAAGCAGTATGCTTGGCACAGAATAGATTTTCTGTTAGTTATTGTCCCTCTTTACCCCACCTTTACAGATTGTCCCACAGGGAAATAAGACAGTGGTTACCATACTGGCTAGAGTGGTCTATGAAGGCATTGAAGAACCCAGAAACTGTTTGGCTTGATCCCAGCCTTTAAACACTTGCACTCTACATGACTGGGTGACTCATGAAAATGATGGGCCTTGAAATACAGGAACATAAATTTAGAATAACCAGCAGAGTTGGAAAGTGGATTAAAGTTATTTACAAAGCAGTGGAATGGTACAACCAGTGATAGCTCCAAGTTTTAACTTCTGAACAAATATATTGAACCTAAATTTTGTTGAAGGCATTAGGAATTCACAATCATTTTACCTTGACCCACAAAAATAGTCTTTCTTTTGTTTTCTTTTAGGTTGGGGATTTCTCTGGAGGTTGAGGAGATGAGGAACAAAAGCAAGCATCCTTTGCATATTAAGTCCACAGGACATTTATCTCCTCTCTGGCTGATGACCTAAAACTAAACAAGTCACTATAAAACCTGGAAGAAAAAGAAAGATAGCAATTTTGCAAGCAAAATTCTTTCAGCCTGGTCAAGACATCCAGAATAGCTTGCAAATGGTATTTCAAAACTTTCCAATTTCATTTGGTTTCTGATCTTGAAAGAAATCTAAAACAAATATCTAAAAAATTTCTTTAAAATCCCCCCCAAATACTAGAATTCCCAGGGCATAAGAACTCTAGATGACTAAACCATTTCCCCACCCCCTTCAGGAAGTTTGGGGAGGAAATCTGCAAGACAAATTCCCAAATATCCCAAAGATCATTTTTTACACTTTCTAATAGATTTCAGAATCTGTTTTGGAGAGGTTGTGGGGCTGGACAGTATCCAGATGTATCTGAAATACTTTTTGCCTTTTGGCAAACAAGTTGGACAAATTTTATAGTAGGTCCACTGGAAGCCCAGAGTGGGCCTACCACCAATATTTTTTAGAGGCTTTCATCTCAGAATGAGTGCATGAAAAATGCTTTGATTGAGTTGATTTGATTGTGGGAAAAAATTCCTTCCTTCTCCCCATATTCCAATTTGAAAACATTTCAATTCTACTTAGTCTAAAAAATCTGCTGCTATAGGTTAATTTGCTGGGCTCAAGATTTTGCTCCTCATAGAAACTCCAAACCTCACCATGAGTTGGTTAATCACTTTTATTGTAGCTTGCATAATTTGATTGAGTAAACTAAATTTTTAATTGAGAGCTAGTTTTGATGAAAAATCATAAATGGAGATAAGAGAATCCTTGGTCCTCCATGGGGAGGGATCTTGGTGGAAAGAGGAAATGCTGGTTCTTCCCTTACTTATTGTGTCCCTTTGTTGATACAGAAACTTACTTCCCTTTCCACTAGGAGCCAGCATTCAGGATGCTAATAGAGAGGCACTGTTGTTGCTGGAAGGGAACCCAAGAGCCCAAGAGTGTGCTCTTGTCTAAAGTTGGAAAGGAGGTGACCAAGTGTCTCACTTGTATTGGCAGCAAAAGACTTTTTTGGAAAGGGGCACCTGGGTGGACAGCAGCGAGGTGAGAACCCAAGAGAAATGCTCAGTCACATGACTTGTGCTCTCAGGTTTTATGGTGATGGGGTTAGTTTCTGGGTTATCTCTGGCCAATCCTCTTGCTTATGCTCATATCGGGTCTGACTCACGGCCCTTCCCGGTGGTGGGCACATCTCTCAGCCAAGATGGATTCCAGCCTGAGAGCTCCAGGGAGGTTGGCAGGGCACATTAAGGGCTGGCACCTCCTCCCTCCTTTCGGGTGCGTTAGCCACTCAGTCGTGTCTGACTCTTTGTCACTCCGTGGACTGTAGCTCACCAGGCCCCTCTGTCCATGGGATTCTCCAGGCAAGAATACTGGAATGGGTTACTGTTTCTTTCTCCAGAGGATCTTCCTGATTCATGATTGAACCTGGGTCTCCTGCATTGCAGGCAGATTACTTACCACCTGAGCCACCAGGGAAGCCCTCCATTTGGCCCCTCCCAGATTATCTCAGTTAATTTTCCATGGCAGCATAATGTTTCTTACTGGGACCGCCTGTTGTGAGACAACTCATGCAGACGGTTATTATCGTGCTTGGCCAAGGCGGGTGATTTCAGTCCATAGTTCCTTAAAGTGTAGCACAGTGGTCAAGCCAGACACTCCTGAGTTCAAATTGCAGGCTCATTTACTAGCTAGCTTAACACCTTAAACAAGTTATTTAAACTTGAGCCTCAGTTTCTTCATCTTAACAATGGAAATAATAACAGCTACCTCCCAGGATTATGGTGAGAATTTAATGAAACCAGGCATATTAAGACTCTTTGATAGTGACTGGTATAGAGTAAACACTCAAAAACCTGTGGACATCATCACCATCACGACATCATCATCTGGTCCCAGTAGGTATGACCTCTGAGCACAAATCATCTGTTACTAGTTAGCTGCTGCCCAGCCAGATTCAGTTCTATTTAATCCTGGGTTTTCATCTGTCCTTTCTTGAGCTATGAAAAGTAAGGCACACACATCACAGCACACTCTGACTTAGGGAGAGGAGCAGACGAATAGGGACTCATGCACACTTCTAGAGTTTCTACTGGATCTTAGACACCTCCCTAAAGTTGGACCTGTGTCATATTTAAGACCCCAAAGTCCTGAATAAGAAGACAGAAGTAGCCACAGAGAATTGTGGATAAATTTTTTGTATCTAGATATCATGGTAGCTTTTCAAGATGTGCTAAATTTCCTCCCTGTTTTTAAAATGCTGATGTTCAGGTCCCACAGGGGGAGAAAAAAATAAGTCAAGTTTTTGGCCTGCTTCCACACCCTATGGAATCTCTTGGGGTATTTTTCTTCAATATTCAGCCATCATGTGAATGTGGCCCCATGATATGACATTTGCAAACAGCTCTGTGCTAACAATATGATCTTGTTTCTCTCCCCCTTTTCAATTCCCCATGGAATTTTGGGGGATGAGTAGAGCCTTTTTATCCTGAAAGCGAGAATAAGTTAGTATCCAGTTCTCTTTTTACTGTTTTCCCTCCCCCACTCTCTTCAAATCAATCTTCATTCAAGGATTTGTGCTGTGAAGAAGACAAGTCCTGAATTGTTCTGTTATGTGCAAAGTTGAAAGGAGCCAGAGAGAAAGAGAATGATTCCCCAACCTCAGGAGGTTTGGAAAAATATATTTTATTCAGAGAAATGCCTTCAAAGGCACACCTTTCCAGTGTATATAAAAGGGACTATTTTCAAAAAATCACATTGCCCTCCCAAGAGCCTCCTTGAGACTATAAAACCACTGAGAGTCAGTCTGAAAATGCAAATTATGAGCCAGGAAGCTCAGAACATCACATGTGGGCCTCATCTGCACAAAAGATTTGTAACTGAAATGACAACTTAAGATATGACTTAGGTAATGTAGATATGACTGACTCGATTTTCCCATTTGCGTTCTGTGGAAAGTCCAATCCTTCCCAAGATTTCTGCAAATCCCCAGGGGACTTACATGCCCATGATAACCTTTGAACTGAGCGATTTACACTGAATTTCGATTAATTTCATGAATTTTAAGCTGACCCTGTTTTGAACTAGGTGTGGAACAATCCCTGATGTTTATAATACTCCACTCTCATGGGCCTTTTTTGGCAGTTTGTAAAAGCAGAGAAGTAATTAGAAGGCAACATGCATGTGTGTGTGCTCAGTTGCTCTGTCATGTCTGACTCTGAGACTCCATGGACTGTAGCCTGCCAGGCTCCTCTGTCCATGAGATTTTCCAGGCAGGAGTACTGGAGTGGGTTGCCATTTCCTCCCCCAGGGGGATCTTCCTGATCCAGGGATCGAACCCACATCTCCTGTGTCTCCCGTATTGGCAAGCAGATTCTTTACTACTGAGACACATGGAAAGCCCATAAAGCAACATAGGCACCATTTGCTTATTAGCCAAATCTGTCTTTAAAGATGTGCTTTATATACATTCCAGCTTGGGCAACAGCCTCCCCCCAAGCTGATAGTCTTCCTGTTTCTTCTCCCCTATTCTACTCATTCCTAGTGGAAATTTATCAAGCTCCCTTTCTCGCTTTTTCTTTCATTCTTTTTTTCTTCTTCCTCTTCTCCTTTGGATTGTCTCCTGCTTATGTATGCCCACAGAGTACCATACTTTCAACCTTTCAACACCCAAGACTTCCTAAGGTACTTTTCTATATAAATCCAGTTCCTTTCCAAAGAAGAAATTTTGGAGAAAGCTGCTAAGATAATAGTGGTTTTCAAAACTTTTAAAAATATGTTCTGGAGGTGTACAAAAGTTCGCTGAAAAAATGACTCCAATCTTAATTTGAGGAAAGTTCGCTATTTAGAAGATTGATATGTTGAAACCACAGGAAACGTGAAAAATTCTTATTTTGGATTTCCAGACTATTTTAATGAAAGAATTCTGAGTTGTTCTTCTTTCTACTTGGCACTAAGTTGGATGGAAGGGCTCTGTGATATTTCTTTCCGTAGGAAGAAGGATTGTGGCCAAGCTACTTATTAGCTTCTAAAAGGAGATGCATACCACATGCTTTTCAGCTGTATGTCAACCAGTGGTGTCTAGGCCTCGTCCCCAAATGACATGCACACATAAACACCCGAACCCACCACACAGAAGAATCTCTCTCTTATGCTTGGAGGAAGAGGCAAACAATTAAACTGGCATAATTTAGGAACATGGAGGAAGAGTCTTTTTCTTTCCACAATAACATCTCCAATTTCATTCTGACTCCTGAAATGTCCTTCACAGATGATTTAATCCTCTATTCTACAGTTTGATATAGGGCTTAAAATTCTGTCCAAGAGAGGGAGCATGGGTAGTGTATATTCATACATTTACATTCAGATGTGAATTAGTATGAGATCTTTATTCTTAAGAGCTATATATATATATACTATATATACTATATATATATACTTTTACAGGAAAAAGAAATCCGAGAGGCCTTGAAGTATGGGGAGTTGAAAAAGAGAACAGAATGGAAATGCTGTGATGTAGATAAAGTCTATCTATAAAAGGTGGAAGATTGGAAGGGAAAGGGGACTGATGTCCACTGAGCCCCTGTCTTATG
Organism: Capra hircus; assembly: GCF_001704415.2. Taxonomy (NCBI): domain Eukaryota; kingdom Metazoa; phylum Chordata; class Mammalia; order Artiodactyla; family Bovidae; genus Capra; species Capra hircus. Next base: position 67,519,227 of record NC_030822.1, read on the forward strand.
CCAGGCAAAGTTCTGGGATTTTACCAATGTATATAATTTTACCATCATATATAATCCCCAAACACTCTGAAGGATATAAAAGATTGCCTTTCATACTGAGCCACATCTGCCTAACTTTTAGTCACCCTAACCCATTCCTTAACTGTAATAATGTAACAAAGCTCTATGGACTACCTCTAGCTAAACCCATGTCCCCACCCACTCCTACACATAAGCACAAAGAGGTGCAAAGTATCTGATATGGATCATTAGGAACGAAAAAGTACCACTCCCCAACACATATTTACTCCACTATCTTCTTATCTCTGTTTTGTGCAACCATGCTAATATAACCATGCTAATATATGTTTTGTGCAATCAACTTGTTAGAGCGGAATTGGTGGGTCTTATGGTAGCTCTATGAGTGCATTTGAAGAAGTGCCAAGACTGTTTTCTAAAGCAACTGTGTGTGTTTTTTTTTTAAGTAATCTCTTTTAAAAAAAATTATTATTCAGTCTTGTCCAACTCTTTACAACCCCGTGGACTGTATAGCCCGCCAGGCTCCTCTGTTTAGATGTCTGAAAAAAGGGCCACTCTTTCATATATCAGAGGAAAGAAAAAGGATGCAGAGTATTAAGGAAATAGACCAATGCTCATTTTCATCCTTGTTGAAGGCAAGGTGGCATGCATGTATGTGTATGTGTATGTGTAAGTACACTCTCAATGTATGAAGAAGCCTGGATACAGGTGGACAACCCTAGTCACCTTAAAAACACATAGTGTAACTCCACCATTTGATCCTAATGATGACCTGACCATGAAATTCCCTACTAGGGAAGGGAATTTCATAGAGCATTTTCCTTCCATTTTTATGTCATGTAATCAAGAACAATTAATAGTTCTATTGTTTTAAACACCTAGAAGAAACACTCTAAGGAGTAATTAGCTACATTGCTAGTGGATTCAATGTAGCAGCCCTGCCAAAAGGAGTTTTCCTTGGTTCCTTATGGGTGGTTCTGAGCCTCATGGAGAGAAGCCAGAAGAAACTGACTTGACTGTTCAAGAGAAATTTCATCATGAAACTAAGTTCAAGTACAGTTGTTCTGAGGCCCAGGCAACAAATCATGGCGCTGATTCTGGAAGGAGCATCTTCTGTCTCCTCCCATCACTCTCTTCGGCTGTGGCTGCCATCTACTCCAGCACCTTGGGGACTGGGGGCATTGAGAGTGTCTGGAGGGAGTGGCTCTTAGGTGGGCAGTGGTTGCAGAAAGCATTTTTCTTTGCTGCTTTGCAGGTAGCTGATGGGGACAAAGGGGAACTAGAGTGAGATAGAGGCTGACCTGAGGCCACATGCTAGCCACAGCTTTCAAAATGGTTTAAGGAAAATTGCAAAAATCTGCTTCAGGGAATCTGTTATTATTGAAGGGTAAGGGGCAGAGTGTACTCTGTAGAGGTTGACTGGGGTCTTGCTCAGATGAGAGCTCTTGGGTTTGTAGATATTTGCACTGTGCAGATTTCCTTACCTTGATGAGATGATGTGGCTCCTCTGGTGGAGGGAATATCCATCAAATATCCAAGAGCAATACATAAATAATTTTCCCCAGCACACACTGGTCATGGGAAAAACCAAGGCTCCTATCAGATCCAAAGTAACAATCAAAGAAGTTTAACTCCAGTCCCACAAGGTTGTTGCCTATGCCCCAACACCAAAATCACCCTCAGACTCAGCATCTTGTCTTAGGTGTTTTCTCCTGGTAATAAGGACAATTATAAGAAATTACTCTTCCTAGAACTAAAGAGCATCCTGATGAAAGTGAAAGAGGAGAGTGAAAAAGTTGGCTTAAAGCTCAACATTCAGAAAACTAAGATCATGGCATCCAGTCCCATCACTTCATGGCAAATAGATGGGGAAACAGTGGAAACAGTGGCTGACTTTATTTTGGGGGGCTCCAAAATCACTGCAGATGGTGATTGCAGCCATGAAAGTAAAAGACTCTTATTCCTTAGAAGGAAAGTTATGACCAACCTAGACAGCATATTAAAAAGCAGAGACATTACTTTGCCAACAAAGGTCCGTCTCATCAAGGCTATGTTTTTTCCAGTAGTCATGTATGGATGTGAGAGGTGGACTATAAAGAAAGCTGAGAGATGAAGAATTGATGCTTTTGAACTATGGTGTTGGCGAAGACTCTTGAGAGTCCCTTGGACTGTAAGGAGATCCAACCAGTCCATCCTAAAGGAGATCAGTCCTGGGTGTTCATTGAAAGGACTGATGTTGAAGTTGAAACTCCTATCTTTTGGCCACCTGATATAAACAGCTGACTAATTTGAAAAGATGCTGATGCTGGGAAAGATTGAAGGAAGGAGGAGAAGGGGACGTGATGGGATGGCATCACTGACTCAATGGACATGAGTTTGAGTAAACTCTGGGTGTTGGTGTTGGACAGGGAGGCCTGTGGTCCATGGTGTCGTGAAGAGTCAAACACGACTGAGTGACTGACCTGAACTGAACTAAATTTCGCTAACATTGGACATCTCCTTTCACCACCACAGAACTCAAAAAGGAGTCATAGAGACTGGACCAGAAGACAAATTATTTGAAGAAATATGACCCTATGGGTGGAGAAAAAGGACAGTTTCTTCTAAGGCTGAAATTTGTCAGTCTGATTTCTCCCTTAGGTTAAGTTCTCTCATTATCTCTAATGCAGGAGTCCCCACACTCTTGATCTAATGCCTGATGATTTGAAGTGGAGCAGACACAACAACTGATGCTTTTGAAGTGTGGTGTTGGAGAAGACTCTTGAGAGTTCCTTGGACTGCAAGGAGATCAAACCAGTCAATCCTAGAGGAAATCAGTCCTGGAAAGACTGATGCTGAGGCTGAAACTCTAGTATTTTGTCCACCTAATGTGAAGAACTGATTTATTGGAAAAGACCCTGATGCTGGGAAAGAGTGAAGGCAGGAGGAGAAGGGGATGACAGAGGATGAGATGGCTGGATGGCATCACCAACTTAATGGGCATGAGTTTGAGTAAGCTCCGGGAGTTGGTGATGGACAGGGAGGCCTGGCGTGCTGCAGTCCATGTAGTCACAAACAGCTGGACATGACTGAGTGGCTGCACTGAACCGAGACATAACAATAATAGAAATAAAGTGTATAATAAATATAATGCATTTGAATCATCCCCAAATCATGCCTCTCTCCCCACCCGGTCTATGGAAGAATTGTCTCCCACAAAACATCCCTGCTGCCAAAAAGACCGGAGACTACTATCAGTCTAATGCAAACAGATTGTTGGCAGTGTCATCCACCCAACCCATCCAATGCATTCTGACATATCTTAGTCTCACCAAACACTGTTTAAGTTAGGTTAAGGAAACTAGTTAGATTAGACACAACCTAGTGTCAAGCTGAAGCTCCAATATTTTGGCCACCTGATGCAAAGAGCTGACTCATTGGAAAAGACCCAAATGCTGGAAAAGATTGAAGGCAGGAGGAGAAGGGGACGACACAGGATGAGATCGTTTGATGGCATCACTGACTCAATGGACATGAATTGGAGAAAACTCCAGGAGATAATGAAGGACAGGGAAGTTTGGGATGCTGCAGTTCATGGAGTCACAAAGAGTCAGATATGACTTAACAGCTGAAACGCATTAGTATCAAAGGATCTGTCTACCAGTTCCAAAGTCCCTAAGCCATGCTGTTTTCTCTCAAGTGACCTGAGGACCCTCATTCAAAGTGTATGCCTTGACTTCTCAGAGTTCTTGAAGTGGGCATGCATATTGTGTTTCCTGGCATCTCCTTTTTGATAGAGCACGTAATCAAAAAAAAAAAAGAAAAAAGACAGTGATGCAACCAGCATAAGCAATGGCCTGCGGTAAGAACAAGGTAAGAACAATTCATCCCAACTGGGAGATCAGATAAGATTTCATGAAAGAGGTTAAATTTGGACTAAGGTCTTTTAAACACTGGGCAGAATTTCAGCAGATGAATAAGTACTAAAGCATTCATTCATTCACCCATTCCACAAGCATTTACTGAGATTCCATTGGCTGGCTCTACTTTAGGCCCTAGGAACATACATTAAATAGGGCATCATTCTTGCCTCCAGAGAGCGCACAGAATCCTCCTTGCTGGCTGAAGAGACAATGTGAGCAAAGGCACAGACACCCACAATGCATGTGACAAGTTCAGAGAAGAGTGTGATTGAGACTGAGGTCCATCGTGTTAGGGATCAGGAAGAAAGTGCAGGGGAGGAAGAGGCAGGAGAAAAGGCTGGAGACCAAACACAGAGGATTTTAATACTACCATAGAAGGTGTAAATTATTCTGTATGCTATGATAAGTCACTAGAAGTTTTGAGTTGAAAAGAGGCATGATTAATTTCTATTTTAGCTGAAAGTATTTCACTGGCTTCCCATCGCCTGAAACACTTCAGAGGTTTTTCATTACTCATGAGATAAAGAAGAAAGTTTTCAGCATTGATTTTAAAGATTTGCAATGTCTGGCCCCTGCCTATCTCTTCAGTCTTATCTGAAATCTCTCATCCCCACTTGGAGCATGTGGGCCTCAATGATCTTGCATGATCACAAACCACCATGGGGTCTTTGTACAGATCATTTCCTCTTCCATGAAACCCTTTCCCCTTTGCTTAATTCTCCACCTTCAGATCTCAGCTGAATCACTTTTTCATTGAGAAAGCTTTTCCTGATCCCCTCTCCCATAGATATATCCCCATGTGTATCTGCGGCTTCTACTTTTTGTCTCTTTCACTAAAATACAATCAAGAGCAAGGACTCTGTTTTGTTCATCATTTTCTCTCCAGCTCCTACCACAGTGTGAGGCACATTATAGGCATGCTGTAAACACTTATGCAAAGCAAACTAGAAAATCTTTTTTTTTCTGTGACAACATAGAGGATCATTTGGGGTAGGGGGACTAGGTTGTAGGCAGGACCCAAGCTTGTACCCAGGGTATCAGCACACGCTATAGTCAAGCATGTAGCTGTAAATGAATAATCTCTCCTGGTAGCCCTGAGCCCATCAAAGTGATGTCTTCCTCTAGCAGCTGATTAGGCTGAATTCAGGGGCTGATTAATCCTTTTTTCCAGGAATCATCTCAGTCTTGCGCTGGCTGTGAAAAGGACCTGTTTTTTATGTTTGTTTGTTTCTTTTGTTTCCTATTTCTTCCACATTGATTATTATTATTATTATATTTAATATAAATTTATTCATTTTAATTGGAGGTTAATTACTTTACAATATTGTATTGGTTTTGCCATACATCAATATGAATCTGCCACGGGTATACACGTGTTCCCCATCCTGAACCCCTCTTCCACCACCCTCCCTATCCCATCCCTCTGGGTCAACCCAGTGCATCAGCCCCGAGCACCCTGTATCCTGCATCGAACCTGGACTGGTGATTCATTTCACATATGATATTATACATGTTTCAATGCCATTCCCCCAAATCATCCCACCCTCACCCTCTCCCACGGACTCCAAAAGACTGTTCTATACATCTGTGTCTCTCTTGCTGTCTCACATACAGGGTTATCATTACCATCTTTCTAAATTCCATATATATGCATTAGTATACTGTATTGGTGCTTTCTTTCTGGCTTACTTCACTCTGTATAATCAGCTCCAGTTTCATCCACCTTATTAGAACTGATTCAAATGTATTCTTTTTAATGGCTGAGTAACATTTCATTGTGTATATGTACCACAGCTTTCTTATTCATTCATCTGCTGATGGACATCTAGGTTGTTTCCATGTCCTAGCTGTTATAAACAGTGCTGCGATGAACACTGGGGTACACTTGTCTCTTTCAATTCTGGTTTCCTCGGTGTGTATGCCCAGCAGTGGGATTGCTGGGTCATATGGCAGTTCAATTTCCAGTTTTTTAAGGAATCTCCACACTGTTCTCCATAGTGGCTGTACTAGTTTGCATTCCCATCAACAGTGTAAGAGGGTTCCCTTTTCTCCACAGCCTCTCCAGCATTTATTGCTTGTAGACTTTTGGATTGCAGCCATTCTGATTGGCATGAAATGGTACCTCATTGTGGTTTTGATTTGAATTCTCTGATAATTAGTGATGTTGAGCATCTTTTCATGTGTTTGTTAGCCATCTGTATGTCTTCTTTAGAGAAATGTCTATTTAGTTCTTTGGCCCATTTTTTGATTGGGTCGTTTATTTTTCTGGAATTAAGCTGCAGGAGTTGCTTGTATATTTTTGAGATTAGTTTTTTGTCAGTTGCATCATTTGCTATTATTTTCTCCCATTCTGAAGGCTGTCTTTTAACCTTGCTTATATTTTCCTTTGTTGTGCAGAAGCTTTTAATTTTAATTAGATCCCATTTGTTTATTTTTGCTTTTGTTTCCCACATTGGTTATTATTAATTATGTGCAGTGACTGGTCACACATCAGAAAGGTGAAGGTATCATATTGAGTGAGAACATGCAGAGAATGGAAAGACAGTGAAATTTAGCTGTGTTACGGATAAAGGGGTTAACATTCAAATCATAGAAAGGAGACGGCACCTGGAAAATCTCTGAAACTGTGAAGGGTTAGAATAAGTGGGCAGATGAATCAGGGCTTCTCTTCCCCCACCTCATTCCCTGCTCCCCTCCACTGACAACTGTATGAGAGAAAATGGGCTCCATCCACACGGAGAGAAATTTGAGCAAATTATTTCTCAATAGATTTCCAGAGGGAGTATAGGGTCTTTGTTTCTGGAGAAAGAATAAGGTGGAACCAATAACTTTCACTGATGAGCACTGCTCTGTCTGGAAACAGTGTGAGCTGCGGCGGTGGTGGGTGAGGAGCATATTATTCCCCAACTATGCTGTCCGCATTAGCATTACGTTGCCACACAGGTTTCTGAAGCTATTGAACGGCTGCTCTGCATGGTGTTTCTTGTTTGACTCTTTTAATGCTTTGCAAACCCCATGAATCATCACATTTACCATGCTTGAAGGATTTTGACAAGTTTTATGAGTCCACCTAGTGATATTTATTTTCGTTCTCTCTCATTCCTTCCCTATAGGGAGGCATTCTTTCAAGGGCATCGTTTACAGAATTGGCCAGGGGCCACAGTGACAAATCTAACTCCATCATCCTGGGGCAAGGAGTAGCATGTTTTGCTTTTGCCAGCTCGCTGGCATAATGTTAACTTGACTGATGGAGTCAGCTATTTGCACAACCAGTAACAAGGGCAGACTGCAGAAATTGGTGTGGGCAAGTGAGATGCTATTTTTCTAACATAAATAAGCCATGCTGGGGTGTCCAGACCCATAAGTTTGCTGAGGACCTATCTGGTAGAATTGAAAATTCACCCACAGGCTCTATCCCAAATATTTTCAACATGGCCCACTGTCTGCATCGTCTTCCATGATGATTTGTTCTGTGGGATATGGCACTGAAAGAACTATTAATAAGCAAAATTGCTATATGGAAATAGTAGTAAGCAAAACAGTGCTATTTTATCACCTAACTAATTCATTTATTTGGCATAAATTACTAAATCTGTGTTGCCCAGTACAATGACCACTAGCCCATATACAGTTATTTAGAACTTGAAATATGACTAGTTAACTAAAGCATCACAGTCTACTTAATTTCAATTTTATGAGATTTTGATTAGTATGAGACTCCAAAACCAAAGTGGGATCCATGGTCAGTGAGTCTGAGAAATCTGATTTTTGCAAAGTTACACTTCTTATCTATAGCACAATTTCTAACAGTCTTCAACATGCCAATATTCATGATGTATTTCTCAGAAGGGGATGCTATAGGCCACTTTTACAACAATATCTAACCACAGGAGAGATTTTTGTCTCTTTCCAAACTGTATCTCAAGGAATACCATTTGAGAAATGACACTCTTCATGGATAGAACCCAGAAATAATATTCCAGACAGAGATCTATGCCTTTAATGAAGGAAGGTGGGTCCCAAAAGTGGACCCTGGAGGGTGAACTGCAGGATGGTAAATCTTACTATAATTTCTTTGTTATGTATATACTCATACGGTTTTGTGAAATTTGACATCTTTTGTGACTTCATCTATCACTTTCACCCTATACTTGGAGAAAGAAATGGTAACCCACTCCAATATTCTTGCCTGGAGAATCCTATGGACAGAGGAGCCTGCCAGGCTATACAGTCCATGAGGTCTTAAAGAGTCGGACACAACGGGGTGACTAACACACTTCACCCTATACTGACTTTAGTGATACTGTTTCTCCTTTGAAAAAAAAAAGAGGGGGCTGGATTTGATAAGATGAACTATATAGTCTTTTCCAGGTTTCAGTTCAGTTCAGTTCAGTTGCTCAGTTGTGTCCGATTCTTTGCGACCCCATAAATCGCAGCACGCCAGGCTTCCCTGTCCATCACCAACTCCCGGAGTTTACCCAGACCCACGTCCATCGAGTTGGTGATGCCATCCAGACATCTCATCCTCTGTCATCCCCTTCTCCTCCTGCCCCCAATCCCTCCCAGCATCAGGGTCTTTTCCAATGAGTCAACTCTTTTGCATGAGGTGGCCAGGTTTTTTTCCAGGTTTAAAATCCTACAATCCATTCTTTGACTCTAATCTTTCAATTTCCTACTTTCAGTTGCATAGTGCCTGAATAAGTCGGAAAATAAGCTGAGATAATATCCTGTGGATGGCAGCTTTCTGCTTCCCCGAGTGCTTCCTGCCTGTAAGAAAGGAAAGCAGACCATGAAGAGAATGATATGACCCTGAAGGACATGGGTGTGTGCTAAGTTGCTTCAGCTGTGTTTGACTCTGTGTGGCCCTACGGAGCCAGTGAGTTTCCTTGTCCATGGGATTCACCAGGCAAGAATACTGGAGTGGGTTACCATGCCCTCCTCTAGGGACCTTTCTGACCCAGTGATCAAACCTGCCTCTCCTGCGTCTCTTGCATTGCAGGTGGATTCTTTACCACTAGCAACACCTAGGAAGTCCCCTGAGAGACATGGAAAGTGAAAGTCGCTCAGTCGTGTCTGACTCTTTGCAACCCTATGGACTATACAATCCATGGAATTCTCCAGGCCAGAATACGGGAGTAGGTAGCCTTTCCCTTCTCCAGGGGATCTTCCCAACCCAGGGATCAAACCCAGGGATCAAACCCAGGTCTCCTGCATTTCAGGAAGATTCTTTACCAGCTGAGCCACAAGGGAAGCCCAAGAACACGTGGTAGACATATGCAGTACCAGACTAAGAAGGTGATGCAGAAACCTGAAGACAGGGTAAAATATTTTTTTTTTTAGTAAGTAAGTTGGTCTGCAAGGGCTTTAAATTATGAGTTTATGTTGATCATAATTTTGAGCCCCTGAAGACAGAAAAGTAATAGGATCGCTGATAGACCAGGAGTAGAGAGTGGATGGGGAAGTACCTGTGTGTCATTGAAAGTGACATGAACAGATCAGAAATACCTCTTGGAAATAACAGCAATTATTCAAGTCAGAGAGGTTGGCCAAGGATTATGCCCAGGTTTTTGACTTGGACAACCAGGTAGAAGGAGCTGTTCATTCTAGGAAATAGGAAGGATGGACAAATCAGCAGTTTGGAGGGTGGGATCAAGATAATGATGTCTTCAACTTGGGACCTGTGGATTCTGAGATGGCCATAACTGTCCAAGTGGTGATGTATGGTAGGAAGCTAGGAATATAGATCTGAGTCTTAAGAGAGAGAACACGGCAGGAGATGGTATAGTAGAAAATGGTATGAAAGGGAAAGTGTTGGCGGCTCAGTCTAGTCTACTCTTTGCAACCCCATGGACTGTAGCCCACCAGGCTCCTCTGTCCATGTGATTTCCTAGGCAAGGATACTGGAGTGAGCTGCCATTTCCTTCTCTAAGAGTATAATATAAAATATAGGATAGTTGTAGTATAGCACAAAATAGTATAGTAAATATAGCATAACCTAGTATATCGTGGGCTTTCCAGGTGGCACTTGTGGTAAAGAACCCACCCGCCAATGCAGAAGAGACATGGGTTCCACCCCTGGGTTGGGAAGATCCCCTAGAGGAGGGCATTGCAACCCACTTTAGTATTCTTGTCAGGAGAATCCCATGGACAGAGGAGCCTGGAATATGATAAGTACAATAAAATTGCTATTAACAATAATAATGAAAACAGCAATATCCTCTCCATCATTTACTATTTGTAGATTTTTTTTTGATGATGGCCCTTCTAAACAGTGGGAGGCAATACCTCATTGTAGTTTAGTGATGTTGACCATCTTTTTGTATGCCTTTTGACCATCAACATATGGGCAGAAGATCTAAACAGACATTTCTACAAAGAAGACACACAGATGGCCAAAAGTGTCTCCTTTTAGAACTAACTCAGTAGAAGACAAGAAGAATCAGAGGACAGAGCTTAGTGGAGCTGGCAAACCCAAATGGCTATTACTCTTTAGACTGGGCAAATGGGCTTAGGAGGAGTTGGACACAATAGAAAAAATTTAAATCTCTTAAGTCTACAGATCTCTCCTGACAGTGGCTTCATCTGGTATCAACTGGAACATATCCTCAAAAGAAATATCTCTACAAAATGAAGCTTGGAAGACAGGCGAATGGGAGACAAATGAGGCCAGAGGTACAGAAAACACACAGGTCAAACTCAATCTGACTCTTGGTTTCCTACTCTCTGATCTATTCATGTAGCTTCAGGATTTGTTTATGATTGTTTACATAGTTGAGAATCTCTGGGGCTTTTTGATTGTTTCTTCTTTCAAAATCCAACACAGCAGGATACAAGTTTTCTGCTTCTATTCCCATTTTATCAGGAAAGAACAGAGCGAAAACTTTTCAATCTCCCCCCCGCCCCACTCCCAACATTACTGACATGATTTAATGCCTCATAACAGAAGTAATTTTGTGATAATGACACAAAGGCAGCAATTAAAAAGTATTGCTTATTTCAGGGCCTATAAATTGACTGTTGGTAATTGACAACAGAATGTGTTTTCTAATCCACTGAAATGATATCCTATTGCAAGCTGGCATGGTAATTACTGTATTTGTACAGTACCAGAGGAGTTCCAGCCCGAATTTGACAGGGAGTTGATTAAATCACCCAGGTGTAATTGAAGGTTTTGATTGCATTGCCTCTTAGCTGATCAGCATTAGTAATAGCTCGGCTTTCTGCTGTCATGTGTTTTTAGAGCTGGTGGTATATCAGCCCCTTCAATCTCTCTCCCAGTCCTCAGCCTGCTCTGTTGTGTCAAAGGGAGCAAAGAGAGTTCCTCAGAGCAGAAAAAATGAGAACAGACAGCAGTCCTTCGTGCTGGACCTGAATGACATCATCTGAAACAAAGAGAAACCTGTTTCTAACTGCCTGCTTTGTTTCCTTAGACAGAGAGGGCAGGACTATGGTACTCAAAGATGCAGCTTGCACATAGCTGTCGGTGCAGAGTAAGGACATATGTCCATGCTAGACAGAAAAAGGTTTCTGTTCATGATTTGCTCATTTGGTGATTGCAAATTTTTTTTTGAAAAGTACCACTTTTCAAAAGGGGAAATTTAACTTGTTGATCTTAAATGTAGCATCTCAGTCAGTTATCAGGAAAGATTTTATGGTGCTGTGTTGTGAAGAACCCTTGAATTCATTGATATTGTTCCATTTATTTAAGTGGTATTTTCTGAGTACCTCTTTTGCATAAAGCACATCACCAAGGAGAAGATAAATAATTTCCCGTACAAAGCTGAACATGGTAAAGGCCTTACAGTTAATATAAACTTATTGAGGTAGAAGTACAGAAAATATTCAGCATATTTCAAACACTTATCAACCACAAGCTAAGATTATCTATAGGTGATAGGAAGATGAAGGAAATGAGACTTCTTTCCTTTAAGAGTATACAATCTAATCAAGAAAGTAACAGACAATAAAATGATAATAGTTACTTTTTTAAAATGTGCTTTATCTCTGAATTTTCATAGAAACTTCTGTGGGAGATGCAATCTTTATTTCCATTTCACAGCTTCATAAACTGGGTGTAAAGAAGTTAACATCTCTAAGGCAGACTTGGAAACTGGGGATGCGTGATTTGAGTCCAGATTCCTCACAATAACTTGACAAAATAATTGTTTTCCCCACTTACGAATAAGAAAACTAAGTTAAACGGATTAAACAAATTGCCTAAGCTGAGCTGTTAAAAAGTCGTAACGTAGAACCATAAGCCAAAGCAGAAATAAATGTTTTAGCACATCAAACAAAAGTGCTATGTGAGCACTAAGGAAGGGGGAAATAATTCAAATGAGGTTTGATTAAGGAACCATTCATTAAGGACTCAGTTTTTCTATTGAGACCTGAGTGTAAGAACTGAGATGTGGAAATGTTCCAAGGGCTTCTTCATGTTGGGAACATCAAGTCCAAATCAATCAGTTTTCTTTTGCTACCTGTCATCAGATTCAACAAGGAACTAGGCAAAATGGAGAGAATTGTTTTAAAAACAAATTTTCTGATACAGTTGAGAATTTTGAAGTATCTCTGGAATTCTTCTATCTACCCATCTTCCCCCTGGTGTGATAACTGATCACTGATTAGAAAATTCAGATCTCTTCCCTCCAATAATTGGGCTTCCTAGGTGACTCAGAAGGTCACAAATTCACCTTCAATGCTGGAGACCCAGGAGACGTAGGTTCGATTCCTGGGTTAGGAAAATCCCCTGGGTTGGGAAGATCCTTTGGAGGAGAGCATGAACCCTCTTCAGTATTCTTGCCTGGAGAATCCCATGGACAAGGGAGCCTGGGGGAGCTACTGTCCATAGGGTCCAACATGGCTAAAGTGACTTAGCACACGCAGGCAAACAGTCTCTGAGCCAACTTCCCTGTTTTCTGGATAGATGAAAACTCACAAAAGAGGGGCCCCCTGTCACAGTTCTGTTTTTCTGTTGTTTTGTAGCATTAAGAGGAAAACTGAGCCTAGGATGAAAAAGCCTTTTCATCCCATGCTCAGCTGATGGTTGTGCAGCAGACCCGGAAGATACTGGGTCACTTCCGGGGTGGATGGGAAGAAATTACTGGGGGTTTCAGGTGGACACTCCAACATGTTTGGCTGATGCTTCTTAAGAATTCCTTTAAAGGAATGCTACAGGTGCAAAGCCTTAGAGTTAGTTAGTTCTTCCTAGCAAGGCATCTTTGGGTAGATCTGCCTCTAGTCAGCCTCTAGAAGCCAGTGCCATGCATTAATTGTCAGGATTTATTTTCTCAGTACTTAAACCAGTGAGGCCATTTGACATTATTTCCTCTGGACAATATCAATCTCTATCCATAACGATTAAGAGGGGTTTTGAAACCCAAAGGAGAGGAATATATATCTCTGAAGGCTGAGCACATTGAGCAAAGAATGAGCCAAGATGGACTTTATTTCCTATGCAAGCTAGGCTGTGAAGCTCAGTTCAAGGACACATTTGGAACTGTGCCATTTCCTGTGTCATGTGGCCCAAGTCCTTTTTAATCCTCTTGCAGAAGGGCAAGGTGGGGACAAGGGTGAGGCAAGTGAGGCACTGACTTTGGGCACAAATTTAAGGAGCCATCTCAAATTCAGAATCTAGTGAATGTCTGCCCAAATCCAGCTTTAAACATAAACAAAGACAAGATCACTATCAAAGTTTTTTTTTTTTTTTCCTCTTACTTCAGATTCCAATACACGGTGCCAGACACTTGCAAAGGGGTGACACTTCGGTGGCACCTACCCTGATGTGCAGCACCCAAGGAGAGGCAGAAGAGCCTTCTCCAGTGCTTGTGATCCTAAAGAGAAAGTCAGACATTTGGAAGACATAATAGACTAGGATCTAATTAGCAACATGGATCTTGTTCTATTACCTAAGTCATTCAGAGGATTCCAGGATATCTCAGGCCTGGTGTCTACTGCCACTGCAGTTTCGTTAGGTGTGCCTACTATTGTTTGCAGTTGTGTGTTGGCAGCCAGAAGTTAGAGGCTTGCACGTACAGTCAGGATGTACATTTGTAGTCATAACGCATGTGGAGTAACAGACATATGAATTACAGTAGTGACTAGCTTGTTCTCATTGCTGAATAAGTAAATGCATGAGTAAGTGAACAAATGGAAAAAATAGGACAAAGATATAGGACAGTCCAGGAAACTCTTTTTGCATAGTTGCTCGTTTTCTCTTCTTTGCATATCTGCAGTGAGAGCACACTTAGGCTCTTGGTTCCCCGCTGATCTTAAAATAGTGAAGACCCTTGTTACAGGATGATCACACATTTATTCAGCAGCTACTATACTTAGCTCTAGAGTGGGCATTTAAATTTGTTTTGCTACGTTTCTTAAAGCTAGCTTTCTCATCTGTTAAAATAGGGATAATTAAGTCTAAGGTGGTGATCCAGATGGCAAGGTGGCAAGTTTTATTATCCCTGAAAGAGGGCTATGGAAGAAAGACAAAATATAGTCTCTGCAGAGTGTAGTGTGTTGGTCTGAAGTTAATGGGATCCTATATTTCTTCACAAGATAAAGTAATTTCTTATTATCCATGGGGTTTGGCACATTGCCAGTACTCAACAAATGTTTACTGTGTAAGAAAATGTGATGTAAGAGACATTACATTAATTTAACATCTTTGGAAGGAATCACAAAGGCTTTTCAAGTTTTTTTAAAGGTGCCAAAGTAGAAAATACATCACGTCGACTAATTACGTGCATTGACTTATTGAGTGACAAGGTTTAACGTCTAGCAGGGGCCAATCAGAAATAAGGTTATATTATTTACAGTCTCTCCATGTATAACCATAATAGCGTTAAAGAAAACTCCATCTACTGTCACAGCATTCAGCCACAATTTAATCAAGAGTCACATCAATCCCAGTTCATCTGGACTGGAAGCTGCCATTGTTGGGCGGGTGGGTTCATTTAAGAGAGGCAGAAGAAAAGCCTCAGTTTCATGACACGGTTTATCCTGAGACAAACTGTGAGGAGATAGATTGTGGGAGACTGAAGAGAGTGAACTGTTGCTCATCTTTAGGAAACAAGACTCAGATGGGTAAAGGGATTTCCAAAGGTTACACAGCAAGTAAGAAGCACCATGTTTCAAAACTGGATCTTCAGATTCCAGATCCCATCAGCATGCCACAGGGTCAGTGCAGGAATAGTTTCTCCGAGCTTCCATGTGATTTCTCAGTGTTCACATCCCACTCCACTATTCTGTTTGCTTCTGTCTCTACCTATGGCAGGGATTGTTCTAAGCCATTAATTACCTCCTAATTTTCAAATCCAATTACTCTGACACAATCTTTATTTTCCTTGTCCTCTCTTTAGTGTTCCACCATGCCCTCTATCCACCTTGAAACTGTTTTTCCTTGACCTCAATTGTGAACAAAACGACCCATCCAGTTTTCAGATCAGAAACCTAGGCAGCATCACTGTCCTTAGTAAACCTCCCCCCTTCTTTAACTATCTTTCTTTCTCACACCCACACGAATACCACACACTGGATTTTGGTAACTAATACCTAGCAAATATGGGCTTCCCAGGTGGTACTAGTGGTAAAGAACCTGCCTGGCAGTACAGGAGATGCAGGAGACCCAGGTTCAATCCCTGGGTCAGGAAGATCCACTGGAGGAGGGCATGGCAACCCACTCCAGTATTCTTGCCTGGAGAATCCCATGGACAGAGGAGCTGGATGGGCTAATGTCCACAGGGTTGCAAAGAGTTGGATACAACTGAAGTAACTGAGCACACAGCCAGCAAATATGTCTTTTTAAATATCCTTCTAACCCCCCATTCTCAATCTTCACTGTCTCTGGCTTTGTTTATCTTTTATTGACTAAAATGCATTGCAGGAGTCCCCTGTGTGGACAACTTGTTTCAAAACCATCTATCTTTCCTCCATGCTCCCACCCATTCCATTCTTTACTAGAAGAAGAAAGGTGTGCTATCATATGGCAGTAATTCCAACATGTCTTCATGGCCCAACAGTCCTTAAAGGAGACCTGTAAGTATATCGAGGCACCTCTTCATTTGCTGGAGGTGTCCTTCTCCTCTCCTTGAAGTCCTTTACGTTCTGCTAGGTGGTTCACAGGGAGGTAAACTATGAACAGATAGAGCTACACAGAGGATGTGACAGTGTCCTGTGGGTACAGATGCAGCATCAGGTGGTGGAAAGCACTGAGGTCGAGTCCTACCTCAACCACTCCCTAACCATGTGACCTTGAGCCAGTTCCTGAACTCCTCTGAACTTCGGCTTTGAAGTAGAGTGATAATACCTTCCTATGAGTTATTCTGTGGTTTTAAATAAATATTAAATAGAATAAATATAATATCACCTCTTCAACCTTTTATATAAGTATAGGCAAGTTGGTTATTTTGTTTTTAAACTATAAATGGAGGGAAATTTGGAAACAGTAGCTCTAGAGAAGGTAAAGAGAAGAAAATAGTGGAAGTGAAATAGGGAGAGGGCTAAAGATATAAATTGGGATGCAGCAGAAATGGCTTAATCTAAATGGTTGCACTCAAATTCAGAGAAACTACAACCTAGAGTTTATGAGCACCAAGTTAAATTGTCCTGTATTGGAGTTCTAAGTCTCCACTTGAGAGTTGTGTCCTTCAGACACATGAACAACCCCAAAATAATTTATTATTCTTACTATTTTCCATAGCCTTTATT
The DNA here is from genome assembly GCF_001704415.2 of Capra hircus. Taxonomy (NCBI): domain Eukaryota; kingdom Metazoa; phylum Chordata; class Mammalia; order Artiodactyla; family Bovidae; genus Capra; species Capra hircus. The sequence continues at coordinate 67,535,849 of NC_030822.1, forward strand.
AGTATATGTGCTAGACCCTGTTCTAAAGGTTTACATGATTATTTCTGAGTTTCAATTTCTTTGCATATAAAATGAAAAGCATAACTCTTGTGCTTTCCTCGTAGAATTACTGTGAGAATCAAATGAATTAAACGGTGCTGGTCATGTACATACAATTCAAAACAAGGCAGCCATCACATTATCATTAGCTGTAGAAATACTAAGGGTGAAAACAAGTGAGTGAGTAGATACATTTCTCTCTAGTCTTCCTGCTAAGTATAGTTCCAAACCCTGGACATTGTATATAAAACAAACATAAAAAGACTCCAAGGTAGAATGATAAAGACAATCTTTCTGGGCACCTTGGGCATGGCAGTGAGTTTTTTGGGCTATCTTTGTGCCTCACATGTCCCAGACACCAAGCTGAAGGGCCCAGCAGCCTGGAAATGTCTGTAGGAGAAATAACAAAAGCCCCAACAAAAGCCAAAGACGGGGATTGGGGCACCCTAGCAAGACAGAAAACTTTTAGAGAAAAATGATTCTCCCACAGCCTCCCCAGCATTAGCCAAGGCTGAATGGGGAACCTAGCTTGGTTATTTACAGCCCCATTTGCTTGGATAACAAAATTACAACAAAGTTCTTACCCCCAACTCCTGCCCAGTGGTGTCAGAGAAGACAGAGTGGGGAGCCAGGACTTTCACACCCATCTAGTGAAAATGTGCTCCCTGTAGAAGCCCACTTGAGGACCCCATCCAGGGGTAATAAGGCTCTCCTACCTCTTCCTGCAGAGGCAATGACAGAGGAGGCCAAGGGGGGAACTTGGACTTTCACTTCCACATGGCAGTAAAGATGTGTTCCCACTTTCTTCTGCCAGAGTAGTATCAGAAGATGCCTACTACAGCAAAAGATTTGAAGAAGGTGCAGAATTTCATGACAATACTCAAAATGTCCAGATTTCAATAAGAAAAATACTCATACATACCAAAACCCAAGAAAATGTCAACTTAAAGGAGAAAAAGTATTCAACCTCCACCAACACCAAGGTAAAATAGATGCTGGGATTATCTGAATAGAATGCTAAAGAAGATATCCTAAAAATGCTTCAGTGAGCAGTTATGAACATGCTTGAAACAAATGAAGAAATAGAAAATGTCGGTAAAGAAACAAAAGATACATAAAAGAACCAAACAAAAAATTTTAAATTGCAAAATACAATAATCACAATAAAAACAACAACTGAGCTCAATAGCAAAATGGAGAGAATAAAGGAAAGAAACAATGGAGTTAAAGATAATATAAAATACTCAGTCTGAACAACAGAAGACAAATATCCAGAGAGAAAATAAAAAGACTGGAGGGACCTGAAAGATCTAACATTTGCGTTTTTAGACACGAGGAGGGCAGCAAGATACAAGAATGAAAAGTATTCAAAGAAATAATGATCATACTATGTTCGCTAAGAGTTGGATACAACTGAGCAACTTCACTTTCACTTTTCACTTTCATGCATTGGAGAAGGAAATGGCAACCCACTCCAGTGTTCTTGCCTAGAGAATCCCAGGGATGGGGGAGCCTGGTGGGCTGCCATCTATGGGGTCGCACAAATTCGGACACGACTGAAGCGACTTAGCAGTAGCACAGTGTCATAGTGTGATGTATAAGTGCATCGAATCAACATGCTGTACATCTTAAAATTGTGTGTCTCAGTGATGAAGAACCCACCACCAGTACAGGAGATGTGGGCTCGATCCCTGGGTCAGGAAGATCCCCTGGAGAAGGAAATGGCAACCTACTCTAGTATTCTTGTTTGGGAAATCCCATGAACAGAGAAGCCTGGCAGACTACAGTCCAAGGGGTTGCAAAGAGTCAGACATGACTTAGTGACTAAACAACAACAACAACAGCACCTTAAAGTTACACAATGTTTTATGTCAATTATATCTCAAAATAGCAAAAAATGAATAAAAAGATCCAACTCATGGGAAAAAATCTAACAGGCTAACTTAGTAAAATTAAGATATTGAAACAAAAGAAAGAATGGCTGAAAATTTCACAAATTTGGCAAAAAACATAAATTTAGATTTTCAAGAAGCTCAACACTAAACAGGATGAATTTAAAGAAATCCGTAAGACAGTATGGATTAACTCAAACTTCTGAATGCTGAAGACAAGGAAAGAGCATTAAAAGCACCCATCAAGAAATGATACATAACCTGTAAGGGAAAAACCATTTCAATGACAACGGATTTCTCATCAGAAACCGGTGAGGATGAAAGAAAGTGGCACAATATTCTTCAAGCACTTAAACAGAAGAATTGTCAACCCAGAATTTTATATCTAGGGAGAATATTCTTTGGAAATGAATGGGAAATCAAGACTTTCTCAGATAAGGAAAATCTAAGAGAATTTTCACCACAGTTGTATCCTAAAAGAATGGCTAAAGAAAGGTCTTGAAACAGAAAAAAGAAAAAAAAAGATTAAAATATTCAAATGTCTGAAGAGAAGAAGGAATAAGCAGCAACAGAAAGATTTAAAATATGGATAAATTCAATAAACTTTCTTCTGTTGAGTTTTCTGATTTATCACGTTGATGTGATGTTCAATACATATAAAGAAAATACTTAAGACAAATTGTAAATGGGAGGAGGGAAACAGAGTTAAAGGAAAGTAATATTTCTACACTTTATTCAAACAAGTAAAATGTTGACATCAGTCAGCTGTGACAAGTTATATGTGCATAATATAATGCTATGGGCATCATTTTAAAAAATCTATATGAAGAAATATATCCAAAAATGCTGCAGATAAATCAGAAGGGAATTCTAAAATTTGTTCAAGTAACCCATAGGAAGGCAGGAGAAAGAAGAGAAATTAAAAATAGAAAAAAAAAAAAAACCCAAAACAAACAAAAAAAAAAGGCAAGCTTAAGCCCTTATATATCAGTAGTTATGTTAAATGTAAATGGCCTGTGATTCCATTTGTATGACATTTTTGAAATGATAAAATTAAAGAGACGGAGAGCAAATTAATGGCTGTCAGGGTTTAGAAAGTTGGGAAAGATGAGTAGATGTAATTGGAAAGGGGTAGTGCCGGGGAGTCTTTTGTAATGATGGAATAGTCCTGTGTCTTGATCCCGATGGTGGTTACATGAAACTACACCTGATAAAATGATATTGACCTACACACCCATTGTATCAATGTCAGTTTCCTAGTTCTAATACTGTAGATGTAACCAGTGGGGGAAATAGATGAGGGGTAGGAGGGACCACTTGGTACTATCTTTACAGCTTACTGTGAAACTTTTCTATTTCAAAAGAGAAAAGTTTATCACTTTGCTTTGTCTTAAGTAAGTGCAGAAAGCAGCAAGGGAAATAGCTTGTTTAGCATCCCCCCTCAAAATTCTCAGGCAAGTAGGGATGGGAGTGAGATTTTGAACACTTTTTATTCCCTCTAGGTTTCATTTCAGTTTTTTTTTTTTTTTTTAACTTGTATGGAGAATGGAGGATTCGATGCCTTCTGTTGACTGCTAAGATTTGACTGCATAGTTGAAAGCTAAAACTTGTCAAAGGCTAGCAGTCTGTCTCCAGCTTTAGCTAGATTAAGCCTCTAAACATCATCAGGCACAAGGTTTCAGCCACCAATCAAATGTACCACTATATGAAGTTCAATGCTGGGGCTGGGAGAGGGTAAAAAGGGAGACAAAGAGCATGGCACATTTTTCACAAAAGACATGCTCCGTTTTCTTGTGACCAAGTATGTTCTCATGCTCTGCCAACAACAATATTCAGTTTTGAGATCCAGTTTTGCTTAGTAAAACCTTCAGCACTTTACACAGCTGAGGGTTTCTTTTTATTTTATATTTTTCTCCTTTACATGAACATGGAGATTTGATTACCCTCTGAGAGTGAAACAAGAGCGGGTGCAACTCTGTGGCTAAAATTGTCTGAGAACATTCATGTGTAATCATATAATCTTGTGCGGTAATGGGGCATGCCTAGATTGCAGTCATATTGAATTAATTATATTGTCTTTCGCCTGAAGGAAGAGTGCTAATGAAATAAAAAGAAAGAAAAGAATAATAATGAAAAGAAAGGCCAAGCAGCAGGGATTTGTCAGCCTTTCCCCAGAACTGTAAATGGCAGAAATGATGAATCTCACTCGACCCAGCCATACTCTAGCCTTTTACACTCTGGATCTCTTACCTGTCTTCATGCTTTTTAGCCATGGGAGGTCTAGGAGAGACCTCAGGCTGGTGTCATTCATTATAAATCAAGCAGGTACAAGTGAAGTGGGCTTTTCTTTATGTTTTAGGGTAAAGACTAGATTTTTATATATTAAAAAAATAAGGCCATAAATCATTGTGGCCTAAATAAATGAGAAAACAATAGTACAACAGTGAGAAGTGCAATTGGAGGAGATGCTTCAAGGACCCAAGTTTCCTCTTTCTGGTTGCTATGCTATCCTCAGTTGTTGTTCTAGCCACAGGGTTGGATCTGGATCTTGCCAAGTGAACATTTTATAGCCTGTGGAAAGGGCAAGTTTTGTTGAGAGTGTATCCAGCTTTACAATTCCATATCAAAGTCTGATTTGACTGCTCACATCCTAAACACATGGATTTATCTAGATATAGGGAATCTATAAAATACAGGCTCTGGCTCTCGAGCTGGGCAGTCATGTATCCTAGGTTAAATGGAGAGTAGTTGGTATGGATGTCCATCCTCAAAAGAAAGCAAGAGGCAATAGGTACTGAGGGGACAGTTAGTATCTCATCCACATTTCGCATCTCACCACCATTCCCCTAGATGTCCCGGATTCCAACTCAGAAGTATATTTGTGTCCTGAGATGTTAAGATTTCCATGAGTCAGTCAATATAGACAGAGCAGAGTCTCAGGATAAAGCTGGTACCAGTCAGTCGATCTGTGCTCTGAATGTTATTATAGCCTTCACAGGACATTGATGGGAAGAGGAACCAATGAGAAAGGTGAAGCTTGAATGGAGTTCCCTCCACTGTATGCTCTTCTGATGTTTATCCCAAGTCCTTCAATTCCCCTGAGATCTCATTTTCTGAGATTCAAAGTCTAACTTTCTCTGCTCTTCTCTTTTAGCTCTGGTCTTCCTTCCATAAGGTATAAGTACAGACTGTGAAGCTAACTAAAAGAAGGGTGGGCCAGAAGGATAACAGAAAATTGCAAAAATGAAATTAACAATAAATGTAGGAGTATATACATTATGCATTTTTATACTCTCAGACCCCAGAACAGTACCTGACATGTAGTAAATTTTAAGAAATGTTTCCTGAAGTGAATTATATTTTTTTGAGAGCAAAGATAATTCTGAGTTAGTCTTCTGAGATACCAGACAGGTGGTTTTACTCCACCGTTTTCCTCATTAGCTCCTGGAGTACAGTTCTGCCAGGTATTTAGTAACTAAGTTTTTGCTCCAGAAACCTCAAGTACAAACCAAGTAGACACTGAAATAACATAGGTCAAGATTCAGCTTGCTTCTGTGTTCCAAACAAAAGATAAGCTGTTCCTTTTCAGACAAATAAACCACATTAAGTTTACTATGCTATTGCATTAACAAAATACAGTGTTCAAAACACCATGTTGATGGCCAACAAGAAACATGTAACATTCATTTATTTAATCTATCCACTTTGCATGGATTTCTGATAAAGTTAAATAGATCTATCTTTTTCCTCGTTTTTTTCCGTATAGACTTCTAAAATGGTATACTCATTTGTTCTTTAAGGGTGTCTTGTTTTTCATATTTAATTTGATCATTTTCATCATTCAAAGGCTTTCTTCCTTTTAATTAATTGGAGACACTCTTTCTAAGTATATCTTGACCTTAATCAGTACAAGACCCATCAGACATCCCCTTCTATCTCACAAAATGCTTACATGTTCTAAATAATGAAAACTTTCAAATAAACCTTTACATAGCTTTTCTGGGCACATAATGTACAGCATAAAATATTACATAGGAAATCAGGGCTAATATTTTTTTTCTTTTCTGCACTTTATATTTTACACATCAGCTTTCACTTTCATTATTTGACAATTTTCGCAGCTTCATGATGAGTTATTTTTATTATCAAAACTCTATAGATGAGGAAATAGGGCTCAGAAACGTACCTAAGGCAACACAATCAAGATCCAAATTCAGGTCCACTGACTTCAAATATTTTCCTACACCAACATTTCCCCGTTTTGTGCTTTGTTTACAAAATGTCAATATTTGTCACTGAAAGTCAAAATTGCTCATAGACTTTTTCCCATCAGCTGTTGTTGACCATGGAAATATATCAAGAACAAAAAGAAAGTTTCAAAGACAGTCCGGAGACATTTTTGAATGTAATGTCCACAAAGGATGGTCAGCATAAAAGATAATCAGCTTTGCATGGTCAGACAGGTAGTGGAAAGCAACATTAGTAAGAAGGGCTGAGTGTGGTTTACTCCTCCAGAGCTTCTTAGTCCCCATTGCCAGCTAGTAAAAAGTGAAGCCATGTTTTTAATCCAAATCTCTGATTCCAGCACCACAGTTCAGAAGCATCAGTTCTTCAGTGTTCAGCCTTCTTTATGGTTCAACTCTCAACTGTGGTGCTGGAGAAGACTGTTGAGAGTTCTTTGGACAGCAAGGAGATCAAACTAGTCAATCCTAAAGGAAATCAACCATGAATATTCATTGGAAGGACTGATGCTGAAGCTGAAGCTCCAATACTTTGGCCACCTGATGTGAAGAACTGACACATTGGAAAAGACCATGATGCTGGGAAAGATTGAAGGCAGGAGGAAGAGGGGGTGACAGAGGATGAGATGTTTGGATGGCATCACCAATTCAATAAACATGAGTTTGAGCCAACTCTGGGAGATAGTGTAGGACAGGCAAGACTGGTGTGCTGCAGTCCATGGGACTGCAAAGAGTCGGACATGGCTGAGCATCTGAACAACAACTGATTCCAGAGATAGACACCATTCCTATGCTCTCCTATCTCCCTAATTACACTTAGAGTCTTCAAAAACATACTACGTGATGACAGGCAGAGGTGACTTTGTTTCTCCACGTATCATAATGGTTGACAACAAAAAGGCTATGTAGTTAATTTTTTTTTAAGATTTGAAAGATTTTTCTTTGGGGACAATCATGAGTTTTCTATATTGGCAGCTCTAGAAGAATACTTGTCAGAAACAGTTACAGGAGGAACTCTGGAAAAGCCAAATCATAGAGAAGGGCTTTGTGTATTCTAAAAGGATTTTTCCTGTTGTCAGGAAATGAGTTCTTTGTTAGGCAGTCATTTAAATAGATGCCTGTCCCTCTTACTATGGTTCCATTTACTTATTAATTCATCAAACTTTTTTATTATCTCCTACATGCTAGGCTGTTTGCTGCATGATGAATAAAACATGGGTCCTGACCTCAAAGATTTGTGGCACCTGGAGAAATGGGGAGGGAGTAAAGTTTGGGTGAGATCATGGTTCCTGAGAGTGAGAGATGCGGATGAAGACGCAAAATTGAACAGGCACGTTCAGTATATTGTCATCAAGGACGGACTGCTGCCCAATCTCCTCTAACAGGGAATCTACCCCAGCTTTGAGGATCAGGAAAGACTTAGAAAGGGCTAACACTCAAAGTGGGTTCTGAATTAGGAATAAAGAAGCTGACCAGATTGGATATATCAAATATACTTCCAGAAAGCAATTGGGTTTAGAGGAAGATGAGGAAGCTCAAGGCCAAGAGTACTTTACTTACCTTACTGCACAGGCCTCCTCCAAGGCCCATGGAGGAATCCTGGAAATGGACCCATGGTCATTTGTTTTGTAAAATTTTAGAAAGTAGATTCATAACTCCAAAAGATTAGGAATCCTGTTCCTCCCTTTCCACTATGAGTTTCCCTCCATTAGATGCCGCATTCATTTGGGTTGGCAGAGTGGCTGCAGTCATTTCTGAGATCCAGTCTAGGGGAAGCCGAGTTGGGGATACCTTTATTTTGCACTGGGTGGGATAAATTTTATGCCTTACAGTCTCCTCCTTGTATGTCTCCTATCCATATACCTCCATACCAAAGGACATGTTTCGTGACAGAATGACCATGGGTCCTCCCAACTGCATGTTACTCCCCTCCCAAGTCATCCTAAGCAAACCCTGCCAAAGGGGAGGCTGAATTATTTTTCTGTTCTTTTTATAGAAAATAATATTACACAGTTGGTTGTCTCACAAAGAGGCAGTTAAAGAGTGTGCAGCAAAAAATGGATATATTTTCCCTGCACATCCAGCTTGGCATATGACTGAATTTGCTATCCCAGAACATAATAAATTACGTCAAGATTTTACGAACATATAGAGAATGTGTTCCATCTTGTGATGCCCTGCTCATATCCCCCAACCTTCCTTAGAAGTCATAGGCTTTCAGGCATACAGATAACTTTCTGTGTGTCTCTGTTGAGAGCATTCAAATAGCTATGAATGTGTGCTCAGTCTGAAAACAGGGCAGGGCGAGCTGATGGGCCAGGAGCAACCCTGAGCCAGCGAGGGACTGTGATTGGTGGAAAATGCCCCCACTTTTTCTTCCCGCAGTGGGTTAGTTCTGAATCATGTCCTTCTGTCTATCATGATAACATAGCCCTCAATCTCTGCCTTTGAGTCTCCTTTGCTATGGCAGAGGACCCTGGATGGACACTCTGCTGTGTGGGTGTCCATGCCTGTGGATAAAGCATTCTGTGTTCTCAGTCACACTGTCATGTCTGACTCATTCTGACCCCATGGACCCACCAGGCCCTCTGTCCATGGAATTTTACAGGCAAGAATACTGGAGTGAGGTGCCAAATCATAAGCATTCCATAAGCCCTGGTTCACGGTGCTAGCTGAAATGTAGTGGGCTGGAATGGCAAACCCATACCCAGAAAATGTGTCTATCCATTCCAGAATGAAAGGGTCCTGCGTTATCACTTTCACACTGAGGTCGTTTCCTTGAGAAATAGGGCCATATCAAGGATTCAGAGCTGTTTATTTTTGCTGGCAGGTTGGTAATCAAGAGGTAATAAGAACTAGTAGTCTTGGAAAGTTGGCACCTGTGTTGTTGAGCCCATATGTAGCTTTGTCTATGTTACAAACCACAGCATTAATGGGTCCTAAGTGCCAATCTGGAGTTGCTGATAACCAAGGCTGGCTAATATCAACGAGCTAAGTCTACTTGGTTGCTCATTTTGTCTACTCAGTTGTTCAGTGTGTCTTCAATAATTGATGATGGTAAAAAAAAAAAAATGTTTGATGCTCATTCATTGCATCTAACCAGATTTCCTGTCTCCAGTCTTCTAACTCTCTTTTATTCCAAGCCCCTGACCAAACAGTCAAGTCATTGACCACTGTCTGAAAATCTGCACACAGCCTCCCCTTGGGCTACTTCTTTTCACATAAAGTGGAAGACCAGATACATTGCTCATACCTCCACCCACTGAGATTAGTCCCCTCGTCCCTGTCTCTCAAGGCCCCTAGAATGTCTATAATGGAGCTGCCAACCATTTTTAGCTTGCACCCATGTACCATGCTGACCCTTCTGTAAACCAAGCTTGAGATTTTTCCTGCTCCATCAACTGCTTCTATGGGATATCCTGCCCCAGTATGATCATAGGAGTCGATTGGTGCAATTGAGGTGAGTAACATGGGAGTGTGGACTATCTACTGGTAGTTACTCATGTTCACAGATCCTGCTCAGGCTCAACCTGAATGTACTCCTCCCATCTTCCAAGGAGCTACTGTTGTGCTGACTTTGTGACTGGGCGGGTTCAACAGGACTCAACAGGACAGTTCCAGTGGCATGGCCACTTGGCACCTCATAGCCAAGTGTTCTTTCTTTACCAAGGTACTATTCCAGATGCTATTTCTCAAAAGGCATATAATTCTCTGCTGCAGATGGCATGGCCTCCCTCCAGAATCCCAGTGGCCTGACTTGTGATTCTTGCCCGGAGACTGCCATAGACTCTGTATGAGGTCTTTTCCCACCACAGACACCTCCAACACCAGGGAGTCTTCTCTATGGTACGGCGAAAGTGGCTGGACTGCTTGCATTGCTGTTAGAGCTGGCTGCAGAGTCCCTTCCTGCTGCGGGCCCCACTCAAAGCTGTCACAGAAAATGGGCTAGAACAGTATCCCAGGTATGGAATGTTATGTCTTCTTATTCCAAAGACGTCTAACAGATATTGTGTTGCTTTTGTGTGTGTGTGTGTGTGTGTGTATGTGTGTGTGTGTGTGGGGTGGTGGTAAAGAAGACAAGACACATTTATTTTCCTCTTACTTTGGACGTTATACTCCTTATGCCTAGACCACTAAAAACTTAACTGGTGACAGAGTTCCTGAATCTTCATAAGGCTTATCTCCTATCCTCTGCAGCTTATGAGTCTTCCAAGCAAATTAGTCAACTTTTGCCCATCCCATCTGAACAGTATGAGGTCATCCATATATTATACCCATGACAATCTGTAGGATGGATATTCAGGTCATCCTGATCTCTTATGAATATGTCATGACGGAGGATGGGAGAGTTAACACAGCCCAGAGGCAAAATCTTCCCCCTTCAGCCAGAGGATCCAACAGACTTTATGAATATTGTTTTCTGTCCTACACGAATGCAAAGTTTTTCTAATCTTCTTTTCTAATTAGAATGGAAAATAACACATCTGTCAAATCAATCTTACATACCATGGATTTGAAGGTTTATTAAACTGCTCTAACTCTGATACGTGTCTGGCATAGCAGCTGCAATTGGGGCTTCTATAATACTTGGTTATGCCTTCAGTGAATTGGCTATGCCAGTGAAGTCATTCATTCTTCAGGATCCATGATTCCTGCAGGAGCCAGACTGGTGTATGAAACAGAGATATAATTATTATCTTCTTTTATCTTGCATCTTATGGGTCTTTATTTAATGGTAACATTATCTCTACCATGACCTTCCTTGGTGGCTCAGATGGTAAAGAATCTGCCTGCAATGCAGGAGACTCAGGTTTGATCCCCTGGTTAGGAAGATCCCCTGGAGAAGGGAAAGGCTACCCAGCTCAGTTTTCTTACCTGGAGAATTCCATGGACAGAAGAGCCTGGAGGGCTACAGTCCAGGGGGTTGCAAAGAGCTGCACATGACTGAGTAGCACGCTCTCACTTCCATCTCTACCATGCAACCACGGATGTGTTATTGCTTTTGACTCACTGTCTTGGCCAGGGTCAAGGGCAGTTTCAGAGGTATCTGTTTGCTTTATCCAGCATAGTGGATAGAGTTGATAGCTCTTATCCTACAAGCCAGTGGTCCCCAACCTTTTTGGCACCACGGACCAGTTTCATAGAAGACAATTGTTCCATGGATGGGGAGGGGTGTGGGGGGTGGGGATGGTTCAGGTGGTAATGCAAGTGATGGGAAGCAATGGGGACCAGCAGATGAAGCTTCACTGCTAAGTCACTTCAGTCGTGTCCAACTCTGTGCAACCCCATAGATAGAAGCCCACCAGGCTCCCCCGTCCCTGGGATCCTCCAGGCTAGCTCACCCCATTTCTCCCCTCTTGCTGTGTAGCCCCGTTTCTAACATGGACCAATACTGGTTCATGGCCTGGGGGTTGGGGACCCTTGCTATAAGCCAAAGACCAACATAGAGATTATTCCAACTGCTAAGTACATCAGTTTCCATTATACACTCCAGGACAGGGAAAACAACCACTAGGTGGGTTCCTGATTCCAGTCAATCCACTGGAGGTCAGATTTTAACCAGGACTTCTTATTACCTGGCTCTATAAGTCCCCACTCTAACAGAGTGGCCATGATGTATTTTGGGTCACCAGCTATAGATAGCAGTTTAGGCTCTGTGTCCAATAGTCCTCAGAATGTCTAGATCCTTCCATTTCTTCAGTGTACAGTCACCTGAACAAGTAGCCATCAGTCACTAAGGGGGAAGATTTGGAGAATCATTAAAGTTTACATTTGCCAGGATATCACAGGGCTTTCCTTCCTGGGGACCTGGTCTCCTCTTCAACTAATGAGCTTCCAGACGAAAATCGGTTCAGCTCTGGGATCACGGCTTTTTACTGGGGTGAACACCCTCAGTGAGTCTTCTGCTCCCCCAGTCATTCATTCATTCATTTCTTCACTCATTCGTTCTTTCCCTCCCTCATCTTCCCTGTCTTCTTTCCTTTCTTCCTTCCTTCTTTCCTTCTGTTTTTGATTATATGTTTGCCAACATTTTTGTCAGCTGCCCATCTATTTTGCCCCTAGGAATCCCAAGCTCTTTTAACTGTCTCCGCAACTCCTTGGGGCTCAAACTTCCATGATAGTGTCCTCCTAGCTTCTGTTAATAAAGTGCTGCCACCTGGCCCTTCTTATTTGGAGACCATGTAGCTCCCTTGGCTGTTAAAGCTCTGTGATTGTCTGTCTTCATCAGCCCTGGCCCACAGAGGACAGCCACCCCTTCTCAGCGGTTATGCCCCGCCCCCTCACCTGTACATTCCTGCTGGCCTTGATAAAAGTGGTGTCCTCTGGTCACTCTTGGGAAGCATAATCCTCTGGGGATTTCTAATTTCATAAAATATATCCACGCCTCTTTATTTCTTCCTCTACCCTTGATCAGGTTAAAACAAGCGCTGGTTCACTCAATATGTCACTCATTATTTTTCTCTAAGTTTCCGAGAGCCAACCTAGCAGCAAGGTTGTCCCATACCTGAGGTTCCTGAAGATGTTAAATCGCAGGTTCCAAGGAAGTGTTCCCAAATCAATGAATTCTTATTTTCCCAATCTCTCATTCCAGCCCTCTTGATCAAGTACCCTCAAAACCCTATCCTAGTGGTACTGCATTTTCTCCTTCTGGTACATCTGATTCCATCTTGAAATCTGCTTCTTGCAGAATCACATTAACACACAGTCCTTTAGAGAACCCCAGTGGGTGAGCCCCAGCTGAACCAGTGGAAACTTACTCATCATCATACCCTTTTTTGGCTTTTCTATCTTCATTGCCTAACTCCCCAACTCTCTTATGTGTTTCCCAAGATCTCCTTTCAAATAAACTACCTGCATCCAAATGCTTGCATCACAGATGACTTTTGGAGGAATCCAAACTAAGACAACCTCTCTCTTAAAGCGTAGCTACATAAAGGGAATAAATGATTTCCAAAAGCGTTTATTTGCTAATTTTTTTTTATTTAGCAATCATCTTTATTTTCTGATGTGTGCTTCTTTTAGAATTATGGTAAGTTATGATTGGATGTCATTTAAGACGACCTCTCCTACCACAAAGAAAGTTTAAACAGGGGTCGGAATCTCTTTGCTCGTTAAAGTCATTGTTCAGTTACACCCATGGTGCTGGCCGACAGGTTGTGACAAGCCTTTCTGAACACCTCCGAAGACCAAAGGAACTATGTCAGTTCAGCAATCCAGACCACTTTCATTTCCAAAAGAAATTTTACCTTTGGTAAAGGGCAGAGTTCTTCTTTGTCTCTTGAGATCGTGAAATTTCCGTTTTATTGTGAATAAAAGAATCTGAGTAAGAGGAAACTTTAAGGAGTGAGGAATGAAGCAATATTTTTTTCCCCACAAACCCTAACAGGGCTCATATTGGACTTTCAAAATTATTGAAAACCTTTCATTTTAATATATTATTTATTTTAAAATATGAATTGATATCCTCAAAATCAGCAGCGAAAATTGACATGCCAGAAAATCTGATTTGTTCTCATAAGAATTCATGTTTTCACTGAATACTGCTGCACAGCCCAGCCTGAGAATTGTGGCCTTTCATTAGAAAGACCCCCTACCCCATGACCTGTTCTGTAGGGTTTGAAAAGAAAATTTCTTGAGAGCAATGATATGAGTGATTATGCGAATATAAATGTATGCATGATGTAAACTCTGCTATGTTCAAGCAATTCCCAAAGATTTACATGTAAAGGTAAAATGAAGAGAAAAATGGTTTAAAAAAGCAAGGGGTAGCATGAAACAAGGGTCTCAGGGTACAAAGAAAAAACAATGAAATTAGTACATCACCAAGTCTTATGCACAGGCTTGAACCCCAATGGAAGAAGAGAAAACTTAATCAAACCCAATGCTGCACAAAATGTGAAGGATAAGAGGAAAATAGAAAAGAGACTCCCAGTAACTCTAGCCTAGAGGAAAAGTACATCTATGAACCACCACAACAAAAAGCAGCCATAAAACCTAAAAACTTCTCACAGTTAAGGTAGTAAATTCCGTGAGATAAAATCCCTTAATGTTAAATAAACACTGGGGACTCTGAAATCTCTACTAGTCAATCAATCGAATAAAATTCCAGTTGAAACGCTATTTTTCACTGCTATCTTTAGAAGAAACATTTGAATCTGACTGGACCAATTAATTATCTATTCCTTTATTGATGCCTGCTGAAAGTTGGGTCCATGATTGGCGTACATATCACTCAGTTTGGGATCTTGAAACTATCCTACTTGTTTGGCTTGCCTGCCCCTGCCCATCAGGATGAGTGGTGGGAGGGGTTACCTCTTGGCAGTTGGGCAGTAAAGCTAGTGTTACAAGGACCTGGCACCTATACAGTGATGCTACGCTCAAAGTGGTGCCAACTCTGCATGCCCCATTACCTTTGTCCCTAATTATACTTTGCCTTTAGCTATTCATTTATAATAAAGTGTCCTGGAACACTGAAGCATAACAAATTTGGGGAGAGATTCTGGCAAGTGTGCAGATTTGCTCTTTGTGGTGTCTATACAATGCCTCTGGGGCAGCAGGTGAGGCTGTTAGAAGGATGAAACATCCAGCACTGTCTCTGTCCATGCTTCTGGCAGAAAAAGACAGTGTCTGCTCAGGGTGAAACACATTAATCATTCAGAGGAGAATTCATCAGAGGAGAATTCAAATGCAATCTTTACATTTCAGAAAATGGCACCAGAACCCACTCAGTCACTCAGGCTGAAAACTTAACAGTCATGATTCTTTTTAACTTTTTCTCCCTCACACACTATTTCCAAACCACTGACATGTCTGCTGTAGCTCTGAAACCATCCTGAACCCACCCACTTGTCTTTATGTCTTCAGATCTTACCTTCAAGCCGTCATTTCACACCAGGCTCCTGGAACTCTCCCTTCATTGGTGACTCTGATTCTTTCTTGCTCCCTTATCATACATCTTCCTCAGAGAAGCTGGTTATCTGATTTTGAAATGTAAATCAGATCACCACCCTTCTGCTGAAGATTTTATCCGTCTCATACTGACCTTCAAATAAAATCCAGAATTCTCACCATGACTTTGCCCTCTTCACTGACCTCATCTTAGTCCCCAATTTTTGCCCTATTCTAGGCATTTTTTTGCTTTAAGTTTAGTTCCACCTGAGCACCATTGCACTTGTTTCTGCCCAAATCTTCCCACTTAGGACTTTGCTCAAATATTGCCTCCCCATACTATACTTTATTGATGAATATGTCTAAAGTACCTCTTCCTATAGCCAAACCTTGCTCAGAATAGTTTGCTATTATATTATCCTGTTTTATTATCTTCTTAGCATTTATTGCTAATTCAAATCATCTTATTTATTTGCATGTATATTTATTTTCTGACTCTTCCCACCTAGAAAACAGACTCCAAGACAACAACATTTTTGGTTTCCAAAGCTTACATCAGTGCCTGTCACATAGTAGGCATCTAAAACACAACTTTTGAGTGTATGGATCAATCAAATAAACAATCAACCAATGGAAACTATGTTTCATTTCTGGTAAAAAGGAACCCTGCCATCTTTAAGTTAGTGGCTCTAACAAATACCTAAATTTTTCTGGGGAATATGCTTGGTGATTGGGTGAAACTCATAAGGCAAGTCTTTTAGGGTAAGATTTTTTGTGATTAAAGATATCATTCAGATAATTTGATGTTAAGAATGAAATTTTAATCAACCTTCCCTCATAGGATAGAAACTTCCATTGACCAAAGAACTTTGAATGCTATGTACTTTCAGGATCAGAGACTGCTATGGAGAAAAAAATAATATAAATGAGTTTCTTTTACCTATTTACTCTTCTTTTTTTAATTTTTATTTTTACTTTATTTTACTTTACAATACTGTATTGGTTTTGCCATACATTGACATGAATCCACCACGGGTGTAAAAAATAATTTTATTTATCTTATTTATTTCTGGCTGCGCTGGGTCTTTGTTGCCATGAGGTCTTTTCTCTAGTTGTGGCAAGCAGGGGTGATCTGCCAGTTGTGGTGCACAGGCCTCGCAGGGCAGTGGGGTCCCTTCTTGTGGAGTATGGGCTCTAGGCATTCAGATTTCAGTAGCTGCAGCCTGTGGACTCAGTTGTGGCAGCTCCTGGGCTCTACAGCACAGGGTCAATACTTGTGGCACACAGGCCCCGTGGCATGTGGGATCTCCCCAGGTCAGGGATCGAACCCAAGTCTCCTGCATTGGCAGGCAGATTCTTTACCACTGAGCCACCAGGGAAGTTTTCATCCCCTTGCTTTTGACCTTATCCTTCTCTGATCACACAGAAGAGAAGCCTTGGATGGATTCTCCAGGAAACACATTCTGAGATGGAGCTTAGCATGCAGGAGATTCATTACGGAGTATTATTGGAATGAACACCTGTAGAAAGGAAGAGAAGGAAACACTGAAGGAGGGAGAAGTTGAGCTGTAATTCAGTCTCCCTGGAGGTCTCAGTCAAACCCTATGGGGAGTTCTGAAGCTGAAATCACCTTTTTTTTTGTCCCAAGTTGGAGCAGGGCAGCTGAGCTTTAATATTTCCCCTGGGATCCGTCATGGGATGTGAGACACTCTGGAAAAGGGCACGGTTCTCAGCCAGGCAGCTCTCTTTAGCAGAGGGAATCCCCATAAGGGAATCAGAGATGCTGGGGCTCTCCACTAGCCATACTCCCCATCAGCTGGGAGAGTCAGTCAGTCATCCCCAAAGGGGAATCTGGGTGATGCATCACAGCATCACCACAGACCCAGAGTCCAAGAAGGACTGAAGTTGACCCTTCCTCACCAGAGAAGGAATGGAAGGAACTTATGCTCTCTGCCTTGAACCGATATCACAGAGGGGGCAATGTGGGACGTTCTTTAGCATGACACTCAGCAGCTGCTTTTAAAAAAGAGTCTTGTTCTTTTTTGTTTGTTTATTTCCTACTTAAGAAATGGAAAATCTTTCTGCTCTGCTCTGTGTCAGACTGTGGCTAAGCTTTTGTCGATCTAAACTCCTGTCTTTGCAGTGGAGCCTCCTCTTTTAGTGGCTGTCTTTCATCCATAGCAGCTTCTAGGTCATAGAAGGGTGCATTTGAAAGAACTACTTTCCTAAATTGTATAGTGACCAAAGCCTATGGTAGGAGTTGACCTAAGAAAAAAAATATATGATGAGTGAGCTTCTGAAGTTCCAAAAAGGAGAGGTGATTGTGCCAAACCTCTTCCTCATGTTTTCTGTTTCATTTTGTTTTTAATTCACTCTAATGTCCCTGATGTTAACAATGTCTGTCTCTTTGGACCTCAAACTATAATGCATCCTAGAATAAGCTGTTGTCCTTTCGAAAAAAGTATTATTGGGCTTCCTTCCCACGGAGTCAGAAGATCCAAGTGGGACCCAGGAATCTGCATTTTAAAAGTACTCCAGATGATTCCTGATGCAGATGACCCAGACATCACACTTTGAGAATCACTAACTCATTTCATGGCAAACACCATTTAACTAATGAAACAGTACCTGCACTGACTGATTCTTAGAAGTAATACAAGCAATGTAATTTGAGAAAGAACTTAAAGACAGCCTATTGTCTTGCCCAACTTCAGGGAACTCCATTCACACAAAGCACAATTGGATTATGCTCCCAGAATTTCATTGTTCATGTTGCAGTCTCCTCTCTGTCAGCAGCACCTGCAAACTGATTTGAGAGGTGGCTCTGTTAAAGGAAATACAATCATCTCAGGATGAGTGGCAGGCCTAGGTCCTCACTCAACTGCTGAAAACTCTGGTTTCCTTTCACATAGAGAAGGACAAGGATGGCTCTCGATCTTCTGGAAAGGAACAAGCCTCTCCCAGTCCCAGTCCTCTCCCAGTTCCAATCCTGGGGGCTTCAGTCAATTCCCAGACACCCTTCAGAGAAAGAAAGTTTCTTACTCCCATCCACACCATGTTACCCAAAGCACAATGTTTTCTTAATTTCTCTCCAGAGCTATCTTGAACCCTGACTATCAGTTCTCTCATATAATGCTAAACTACACCTTTATGGGAGGCAAGGAGCATTCCTTAGCATTGTCTTTCTCATAACCCCCTCTCTCAGTTAAAGAGAGTATCCTCTAATTGATAACCTCTCTCCTCTGATGGGTCAGACTCTTTTCTTTGGACTATTTTAAAGCCACCAAACAAAACACAACATGTTATGGTTATGAATCAACTTACGCACATCTACCACAATTACAAGGTGCCCAACCTAAAGAAACTGTTTGCTTCCCAGGGTCAGGAAAGAAACCATATTCATATTTGCTATCAAAAGCTCTGTTCTGAAGACCAGCTGCATAATTACCCTTCTTTAGGTCAAAGACTTTGTATTTGTATAAACAAATTTTTGGAAGATGGGATTATGCCCTTGAAATATACCAAATACTGTACCCAACATAGTATCTGTATTAACTCATCTTGTTGTTGTTTAGTCACTAAATCATGTCCAACTCTTTTTGATCCCATAGTCTATAGCCTTCCAGACTCCTCTGTCCATGGGATTTCCCAGGCAAGAATACTGGAGTGGGTTGCCATTCCTTTCTCCAGGGGATCTTCCAGACACAGGGATCAAACTCATGTCTCCTGCGTTGGCAGGCAGATTCTTTACCACTGAACAACCAGGGAAGCTTACTAACTCATTTAAATCTCATTAAAAATCCAAGATGGTAGTATTGTTAGTGTCTCCATTTTACAGATAAGAAAACCGACTGTGTGTGCAGTGTACTAAGTCACTTCAGTCATGTCCGACTCTTCGTGACCCTGTGGACTGTAACCCACTAGGCTCCTCTGTCCATGGGACTCTCCAGGCAAGAATACCAGAGTGGGTTGCCATGCCTTCCTCCAGGAATCTTCCCAACTCAGGGATGGAACCTGCATCTCTTACATCTCCTGCATTGGCAGGTGGACTCTGCCTGACAAAGCGGAGGGAAAGTTTAATTTTTGATGATCACAGAACAAGAATTGGCAGAGCCGAGGTTTGTACCCAGAATCATAATTAGGCACAAAAATACACTTCCCAGGGCAAGACTGCAGTTTATATCATGAGATCTTACCTGCCCCTAGGATGGCTTCCCCTCATTCTGCTACCATAAAATTCCTATCATGAGACAAATTCTTGATTTGAGACCATATTTTCAGAAAACCATCATTAAAGCCAGAATATAGCCTAAAAACAACAGACCTTTTCCTCTTTTACACATAAGCACCACTAGAAAACATTTCTGGACTATTTTAGGAGATAATCTGTTCCAATGTTGAAAACCAGAGAACAGGAAGCCTTGGAGAAGAAGCTTTAGGACTGGTACTATTTTTTAATTTTTCAAATTTTAGTTTTAGGAAACTTTTAAAAATTTCTTATTTGCTTTTTAAAAACTTTTTATTTTATGTTGGAACATAGTCTATTAACAATGTTGTAAAAGTTTCAGGTAGACAGCCATACATATACATGTATCCATTCTCCTCTAAAATCCCCTTCCATAGGACTGGTACATTGTGGTGGGGGGATGAAAGGAAAGTTCTGAACATTGAATCACTGATTATATTTCACTGTACGTTTCCGGGAAGCTATGACAAGTGAGCCTACTTTGAGAAAGCAGAATTAAAGGAAGAGATCAGGTAAAGTCAAGAGATGTGCTACCCAGCACAGATTTGGCCAATTTTTACCATCTTGCTTTATTCTTTACAGTCTTCTTTTTAATTTGACTTTCAGAAGTCAATTTGCCATGTACAGCTTCAAGCTTTCTAATGGATAATCAATGAAACTCCTTCTCCAGATTTGATAACTGAGTGCTTATCAATCATTTAAAGTGAAAGTGCAGTCGCTCAGTTGTGCCCAGTTCTTTGCAATCCCATGGACTGTAGCTCACCAGGCTCCTCCATCCATGGAATTTTCCAGGCAATAGTACTGGAATGGGTGGCCATTTCCTTCTCCAATCAATCATTTAAAATAAGCCTCTGTCCACCAGCCCACACCAATCCCCCACCACACTTTGTCTTCTATCCTGATTATTCCTCTTCAAAACCAGCATCATTACCCCAAACCACACTCAATTACATTATATTTTATTTCATTACATTATAGTATTTGCTTGTTTATCATGTCTCTTTGTCAAGATAGTAAATCCCATGAATTTGTCAATCATCTCTATCCCTGCATTGCCAACTCCTAAAACAGTCTCTAAAATGTAGTAGGTACACAGTGAAAAGTGAAAGTGAAAGGCACTCAGTCCTGTCCTACTCTCTGCGACCCCATGGTCTACACAGCCCATGGAATTCTCCAGGCCAGAATACTGGAGTAGGTAGCCTTTCCCTTCTCCAGGGATTCTTTCCAACTCAGGGATCAAACCATAGATGTTTGTTAGATGAACTAATAAGTTATGGTATAGACTGCTGTAAGAGGTACTGAGGAAATTCATATAAACATTATTTAATGTTTACTATTTCCCAGGCCTGTTTCAAGCACTTCACAGCCATTCAGTTCTTTAATATTCTTTATATTTTTATAAAGTAGATGCTATTATTATCCTCATCTTACAGATGAAGAAACTGAGGCACAGGAGTTTATGCAACTAGCTCAATGTCATGTCTAGGGCAGGGTGGTTTCCGTAAACACCATATTAAATAAGACAAGACACCACCAGTTTGTTTGGGAAAAGAAGTCTCACCCACATGAAAAAGAATGAGGCTGATAGTAAATAACAAAGGAGGGATGATCAAGTTTCCTAAGGGCTGAGAGGAGAGAAGCCTCCTGGAGGACTGAGATGGTCAAGGAAGGTCTCAAAAAGAATCTGAAATGTGGCTGGTTCTTGAATAATGGTTTGGCTAGTGATAGAGATCTTAGACTCTGTGGGAGAGGGCGAGAGTGGGATGATTTGGGAGAATAGCATTGAAACATGTATAATATCATATGTGAAACAAATCGCCAGTCCAGGTTCAATGCATGGTACTGGATACTTGGAACTGGTGCACTGGGATGACCCTGAGGGATGGTATGGGGAGGGAGGTGGAGGGAGGTTCAGGATGGGGAACACATGTACACCCATGGAGGATTCATGTTGATGTATGGCAAAAACAATACAATATTGTAAAGTAATTAGCCTCCAATTAAAATAAATTTATATTAAAAAATGATCTATCACTGAAGTCCCAGTGATTACAGTTAAAAAAAAAAAAGTTGCTCCAATAAAGACATAAGGGACAGTGATCATGTGACACGCAAACATCTTTTTGAAGGTTCTGTTTGCCTCGGCTTCAAAACATTTACTGATGCTTATAATCAATCGGGGAAGAGAGGAAGCAACCCAAAATGGCCTGAAGATGTCAGTCTCCTGAGATATTCTGGGGGAGACATCACTGCTTTGGGGACCCCAGTTCCCAGAAGTCAGGAATTCTGCCTGGAGAAAGCAAGACAACTGAGAAATGCTCACCCTCTTTCCTCCGTTTTGTCTTCCATCACTGCAGTAAACACTGAGCTATTATTACCAAAATATTTAGAAAGTCAGAACTCATTTGTGCTGGGTGGTGATCTCCCAAGGGAAGTCAAAATTTCAATACATGATTCAATACTGATTGCTTTGATGATTTTTGAGATGTCAAAAGATTGGCATTGCTGTCAATGAGAAATAAAGCGGCTCATTCCCTGTGGGGTTATGATCTATGGAGTCAGGCACTGTAGGGTTTCAGTGAGGTGAGAAAAACAGCATGCAAGACATAGCTCCCATTTTTCACTTCCCCATCCAAGGCTGGACCACAAGATTCCATTAGCGGTACTTTCAATTCCTTCTATTCATCAGGGTGGCAGGATTCATGATTCAGTGAACTAAGAATTAGAATCTTTTCTTTTGAAAATTGTTTTTTGAAAGCGCCTGGTGGGTATGACTAAGAGGTTTTGTTCACTGGGGTTTCAGTTGATGTTTGTGTTTTTTTCTTATTATGACTTAAAGGAAAAAACCAAAATCTAAAATTAGCACTTGTTTTTTTTTTTCAACTTGGAACTTTGTAAACAGACCAGCGAGGGTGTGTGTGTATGTGTTTTGCAATAAGCAGTATTACAATCTTTTGACATTTTCATTGCTGTTTTTTGACGTATTTAGTGAGGTTTTAAAGGTTTCTTTAGAGAGAGAGGGGGAAAAAAGAAAGAAGAAAAAAATGGCTGGCTTCCAAATCACCATATGTTTCCAATTGCAAATTTAAAAGCAGAAGACAGGCCTGAACTCCAGCTGTACAGACTTTTGTGGCAGTTAGAGAGCTAGAGAAGTAGGTCCTCTTTTAAAATTTTGCTAGTAGGGTTTCAGTGTTACCCAGTAACAAGTGATTAGGAAGAAGATAAAGTGTTAGTCGCTCAGTTGCGCCCAACTCTTTGCGACCCCATGGACTGCAGCCCATCAGTCTCCTCTACCCATGGGATTTTCCAGGCAAGGATGCTGGAGTAGTTGCCATTTCCTTCTCCAGGGGATCTTCCTGACCCAGGGATTGAAACCGGGTCTCCTGCACTGCAGGCAAATTCTTTATCAACTGAGCTATGAGGGGAGAAGAAAGAAGATACAGCATTCAGCAAATATTCATTGAGTACCATATACTCAATGATGGTACCACATACTCCAGTATGGTACTGGATGGGTGATGGGGGTGAAGAGGTTTAAATGCGATATAGTTGGGGACACAAGATATGAGAGAAAGCAAAAATCCAATAAAAGATGGTAAGTGTATTCAATCAGAAATTCTCTAGGAGATCAAAGCAAGGATTGTGAAAGAAGGATTCATAGAAGAGGTAAGATGTGAGCTGAGTCTTAAACATGGACAATGGAATATTCCAGATGAGAGACACTACAGGGCCAAAGCCACAAGGATGGATGTGCAAAGCACATTCCAGTGTGGTTACCGAGTCTGTGCAGCTGCAACTGAGTTTGTGTGGGGGTGGAGAAGGGAGACTGGAGAAAAGATCGGAAAAGTAAGTGGAAGTCAGAATATGGTGACCTTGAAAGACAAGTTTGCTATGTGGTTTAAATTTTATTGAACCCAAACAATTCCTGAGTTAAGTGTTAATTATTAGCCCCATTTTATAGACAAAGAAACTGAAGCTCATAAAACTAAGTCGTAAATGTCCAAAGTCGAATAGTGAAAATTTGCTGAAACCAGATTAGAACTGAGGTCTCAGTCAGTTCAGTTGCTCAGTCATGTCCAACTCTGTGCAACACCAAGACTGCAGCACGCTAGGCTTCCCTGTCCATTACCAACACCCAGAGCTTGCTCAAACTCATGTCCATCGAGTTGATGATGCCATCCAACCATCTCATCCTCTGTCTTCCCCTTCTCCTCCCACATTCAATCTTTCCCAGCATCAGGGTCTTTTCTGATGAGTTAATTCTTAGCACCAGGTGGCCAAAGTATTGGAGTTTCAGCTTCAGCATCAGTCTTTCAAAGAATATTCAGGACTGATTTCTTTTAGGACTGATTGGTTGGATGTCCTTTCAGTCCAAGGGACTCTCAAGAGTTTTCTCCAGCTCAAAAGCATCAGTTCTTTGGCACTCAGCTTTCTTTATAGTCCAACTCTCACATCCATACATGACTACTGGAAAAACCAAAGCTTTGACTAGATGGACCTTTGTTGGCAAAGTAGTCTCTGCTTTTGAATATGCTATCTAGGTTGGTCATAGCTTTTCTTCCAAGGAGAAAGTGTCTTCTAATTTCATGGCTGCAGTCAGCATCCCCAGTCATTTTGGAGCCCAAGAAAATAAAATCTGTCAATGTTTCCATTGTTTCCCCATCTATTTGCCATGAAGTGATTAGACCAGATGCCATGATCTTTGTTTTCTGAATGTTGAGCTTTAAGCCAGCTTTTTCACTCTCCTCTTTCACTTTCATCAAGAGGCTCTTTAGTTCTTCTTCACTTTCTGCCATAAGGGTGGTGTCATCTGAGTATCTGAGGTTTTTTATATTTCTCTTGGCAATCTTGATTCGTTTGTGCTTCATCCAGCCCAGAATTTCTCATGGTATACTCTGCATAAACTAAATAAGCTGACAATATGCAGCCTTGATGTTCTCCTTTTGAGTATTCCAAATTGACATACTCCAATTTGGAACCAGTCTATTGTTCCATGTCTAGTTCTAACTGTTGCTTTTTGAACTGCATACAGATTTCTTAGGAGACAGGTAAAGTGGTCTGGTATTCCCATCTCTTTAAGAATTTTCAACAGTCTGTAGTGATCCACATGGTCAAAGGCTTTGGCATAGTCAATAATGCAGAAGTAGATGCTTTGCTGCCATTCTCTTGCTTTTTTGATAATCCAACAGATGTCAGCAATTTGATCTCTGGTTCCTCTGCCTTTTCTAAATTCATCTTGAACATCTGGAAGTTCACATTTCACATACTGTTGAAGCCTGGCTTGGAGAATTTTGAGCATTACTTTGCTAGAGTGTGAGATGAGTGCAATTCTGCAATAGTTTGAACATTTTTTGGCATTGGCCTTCTTTGGGATTGGAATGAAAACTGACCTTTTCAAGTCTTGTAGCCACTGTTGAGTTTTCCAAATTTGCTGGCATATTGAGTGCAACAGTTTCACAGCATCATCTTTTAGGATTTGAAATAGCTCAGCTGGAATTCCATCACCTCCACTGGCTTTGTTTGAAGTGATGCTTCCTAAGGCCCACTTGACTTCACATTCCAGGATGTCTGGCTCTAGGTGAGTGATCACAGCACTGTGGATATCTGGGTCATGAAGGTCTTTTTGTATAACGTGGTCCACTGGAGAAGGAAATGACAGACCACTTCAGTATTCTTGCCTTGAGAACCCCATGAACAGTATGAAAAGGCAAAAAGAACTGAGGTCTATTTGATTCCAAATCCTCTTAATCTCTTTACCTACAATGGTTGAGCAGACTCGAGTGATAATTACTGTTGGCCAATGGGTGCAGTATTCCTATAGGTGCAGGAACTCCTATTTTAGGAAGTCCTATTTTATGTCAAGGCCAAGAAATAGAATGTGTAAATTAAATATCAACTGCTTAGACCAAGAGGAGAATAAGCATTGTCGAAATGGCAAGACCACTAGAGCTACTGTGCCCTGTGTGAATCTTCAAGAGATTACATCATTGAAGGCTAGATTTCCTAGCCTCAGAGTAGGACAGTCCTCCTTCCAACTCTGTGTATGAATGGAAGCACATTCATTTATTAAGAAGCCCATATTGGGTAGGGAGTCAAAGCAGCTAAGGGTGTTTGGACCAGTGGCCATCCAACATTTCCTGTTTGAATAATTGTCCTCCTTGGAGACTTAAAAGATTTCCAAGACTCAGGTCCTTGAGTCGAATCCAGTTAATAAATATCCCAAGGCACTGTGAGTCACTGAAGTGACAGGGGCTAGGGCCTCTGAAGCCACTTTGCTTGCAAGCAACATATCTAATTGTACAAAAGGCTTATTGTTTCGTGTCTCTGTAAAAAACAAAAAGCTGAGTTGACTGCAAGTATGGCTCAGAGGTTAAAGCGTCTGCCCGCAATGCAGGAGACCTGGGTTCAATCCCTGGGTCAGGAAAATCCCCTGGAGAATGAAATGGCAACCCACTCTAATATTCTTGCCTGGAGAATCCCATGGACAGAGGAGCCTGGTGGGCTACAGTCCACAGGGTTGCAAAGAGTCGGACATGACTGAGCGACTTCACTTTCACTTTCATAGCTATTAATAGATCCAGGTGCTCAGAAAATATATGTGATTCGTCTTTCACCACCTCTTAGCTTTGTTATTCTCAATAATGGTTTCATTCTAGGGTCATTTCTCTAAGTGGTGGTAAAAATCACTAAAAGTTCACATAATCCAAGGGAATGCGGATAAGGTGACAACGCATGCCTGCTAAGTCACTTCAGTCATGTCTGACTCTTTGTGACCCTATGGACTGTAGCCTGCCAGGCTTCTCTGTCCATGGGATTCTCCAGGCAAGAATACTGGAGTGGGTTGCCATGCCCTCCTCCAGGGGACCTTCCCAACTCAGGGATCCTATCCGTGTCTCTTATGTCTCTTGCATTGGCAGGCAGGTACTTTACCACTAGTGTCACTTGGGAAGCCCAAGGGTAACTGTGCAGTGTTTCTCTTTCCAAAAATGCAGCAAAATTCCTAGCACTAGGTCTTAAGGATCTAGCTCGAGTCACATGCTCATTCCTTAACCTATTACAGCAGCCAGAAGATGCCATGTTCTGATTGGCTGGTCCTGGCTCACAAAGCTTCCCCCATGGTCAGGAAAGAGGCCCAGCTGCATCCAGTCCACATGGTATGAAACTGGGAAATGGATGATTCTCCGGGAGAATGGGGTTGCCATTACTAAAAGATAAGAAAGGGTTGCTGGGCAGCTTCACAGTAATGTTGAAGGTACTACTGATATAAGGAGTGGAGACAGGCCAAAGGGATAGGAGAAAAGAGCTATCTACCACTGTGATGAAGTAGACTGGCTTCTAAGTTTCCCACTTTCTGTGGGAAGTCTGTGCCTCCTGTCTCTCACAACTTCATTGCTATGCCCTTTGCTCTGGACTTGCCAAACAAGCTGGGCCCCATCATGCATCCAGGCCTCTGCATGGACTGGTCGTCTGTCTGGAATGCAGACGCACCCTGACATCCTCCTCATAAGTCTGTATTTTCACATCCTTCAGCATACCTCCCAGCAGCACATCAGACATTCTTTTCTGTCTGTTCCCATGGCAATTCAACTTTTCTGGAGGGGGAGTAGGCAGTGGCCATTCCATGTTATGAGCTTCCCTTGGGAACAGTGACATATAGTATGCCACCTTGATAAGCCCTAAGAGTTTGCTGAATAAATTGTTTGCTGATTGCCGTCTTTGAGGGGGCAAGGGAACCCAGTCCGTTCCTCACAGCTGATGCGTTATACATGCTACACATAGGACATATATGTCTTAATATCATGTGTCACTTAATATCAACCCTTAGCAAAGACATGAAGCAAGGTCTTTTAACTTTGGCTTCCTCACAGAACACAGATGTCTTTTAAGGAGACATCAAAATACAAAATCTTCTAGAACTTTCTAAGAGTAATTTAGATCCTTCCCTTACCACTGTGACTCAGTGCTAGATAACCCTTTGAGGTCCCTTCTAGTCATGTGTGAAGTGGCCTGATCCTTCCCACAGAGGCTTCTAACAGATATCACGACTTAAGAGACCATTAGGACAGATGAAAGATGGCAGAATATTCCATATTTGATGACAGAGCCACCATTCAACTTCAGGTAACCCAGTTTATTCCATGTGAGGAACCCCAGGGAAGCCTACTTGGAATTAACACTCTTGCCATCATTTTTCACAATGTGGCATATTTAGGACAGAAATCGTCAGACATTTTATAATGGTGCTTCCCTGGAGGCCACTGGCAAACCTTAGTTCCTCACGGGACAGAACTTTCACCTTTTTTAAGTTGTGAGAACTGTGACGGTGAGCTTGCCAAGTTTCCAGAATGCAGCAGGTCCTGCCCAACCAGCCCGGTCAGAGTGAGGTGATTGATAAGCCAAAGTCTGAGGCACCAAAAGGGAAAAAAAGAATGGAAAGCCTCCGAAAGGGGCAGCTAAAAATAGTTTTCATTCTTTTACCTTCCCATGATGCTCTGGGATGGTCTTGGTAAGTAGGCGGCTGCATCCGTCTGGGGAAAGTCCATTGCATAGTCACAGCAGATATTGGTGATCAAGCAGGGCATTCTCGCTCTCAGGACCTGAGCTGGTCCTTCTTGTAACTGAAAGTGGGGTCCAACTGCTTGCCATTCAAAAGCCAAAAACAGGACAAGATTGCTGGAAAGAAAAGTTTGCTTTATTTTGCAAGCTGGCAACAAAGGGAGTGCAGATGTCCGTCCAAAGATTGACGCCCCCCACCTCCACCCACTGACAATCAGTGGGAGTGGGCAAGAGCTTTTATAGGCTAAGGAGGGGGCTACAGGCAGAAATAGTACAGTTAGCTCTGGAAGTAATCTTGTAATTCGTCATCAGTTGTCCGACTAATGTCATCTTGATTGTTTTAAGCACGTGAATCTTCGGTTCCAGGGTTGGTTTGTTCCCATTTCCTTGAGGCCAGTTCTTGGAATTGATGCAGTTTATGTCAGAGCTACACTCTGGCCATCGTGTAGTTAACTTCTACCACCCAGTGGGGATTTCAGTATCTATAAGATAGCTCACAGAATATGGTTTAGAATGTTATCTATAGCCCTGGAGAAGCAACTAAAGGTTAGTGACTACATTATTATTATTTGGTCTCCTTTGGCTGTTTTCCTTTGTTTCTGCATTTTCTCACTTCTCTGATTAAACTTATTCTTTGGCTAAAATATGTCCACAGACAAAAAGCAGGTAAAGGACGTGGGGGACAAGGATTACAGGGTCTTGCTCTGTTTCATCATCACAACCAAATCCTTAGAAGAGGCACCTGAAATGAAACTCACTCTTTTCATATGTTTTCTATGTTTTCTATGGCTTCCCAGTGACTTCTAGTAACACCTTTTCCTACTCTAGCCAAATTTCACTGATTTTCTAAAATTTCTCCTCTCTAAATCCTATTTGAGACTCTTCATCATCCCAGTCAGTTCAGCATTCACTTGCCCTCTATTTATCTTAAGGCTTTCCAGTAAGATCATAAGGGATCTTAGTGGGTTCTTCTGTATCCATAACTTCCACAGTTCCAGCCAGAGGAAATAAAATTGCTCACTGATTGGCAAATGAGTTTTGGACAAATAATTTAGCTACTGAGTATGTGAGGGAGGAAATAACATTTATATAGCTATAGCTGTATGTTGGGCACTGTGTCAAGTGCTGAACACACTTTATCTAATTTAATGCTTGCAGCAGAATTTTGAGGTAAATGTTATCATCCCTGTTTTACAGGCTCAAAAACTGAAGTTCAGAGGACTTATAGACTTGATTAGGTGGTGCGGTGGTAAAGAATCCACCTGCCAAAGCAGGAGACACAAGAGACATGGGGGGCTCAATCCCTGGATCAGGAAGATCCCTTGGAGGAGAGCATGGCAACCCACTCCAGTATTCTTGCCTGGAACATTCCATGGACAGAAGAACCTGGTGGGCTACAGTCCATAGGGTCACAAATAGTCAGAAACAGCTAATCAACTTAGTACTCACACAAAGAGTAATAAAGATACCCAGAAAGAATGGCAATACTTAGAGAAATCCCACAGAAGAACCTGAGATATATAAGACATATTTTCTGAGGTTCAATATATTTGATAAGTTCCATATTAAGATAATGGATTAAAAGAGAATAATTTAAATCAGAATTACCATGAAAAATTTAAAAAATGTGGCAACTTCAAGAACATAAGAATTATATATATATATATATATATGAGAATATATTTATTACTTTATTCTTACCAACAAGGCTTCTTTTTTTCCAGATTCATGGAAATATAATTGACAAATAAATTATACATATTTAAAGTATACAATGTGATAATTTGACATATGTATACACTGTGGAATAATTACCACAATCAAGTTAATTAACAACCCATCACCTAACATAGTTATTTTGTGTACATGTGTCTGCTGAGAATGACTAAGACTTACTCTCAGCAAATTTGAAGTATACAATATGCAATATTGACAGTGACATGCTGTACATCAGATCCTAAGAACTTATTTATCTTGTAGCTTAAACTTTGCAGGCTTGACTAACATTTCCCATTTTCCTCAGCTCTGGCAAATACCATTCAACTCGCTGTTTCTATGAGTTTGACTTCTCTCCTTTCAGATTCCACATGTAAGTGAAACCATACAGTATTTGTCTTTCTCTCTCTGGTTTATACCCCAGAGCATAATGCCTCCCAGTTTCACTCTTGTTGTTGCAAATGGCAGGACTTCCTTTTTCATGGTTGAATAATGTTCCATTGTACATATAGCACATTTTCTTTATCAATTCACTCATGCATAGACACTTAGGTTGTTTCCATATGTAAGATATATATATATATATATATATATATATATATATATATATATATATATATATATATATATATATAAATTCCTGTTCATTGTTCTTACTCACTCTCCAAAAGATATTCACTATTGCCCAATGCAGCCCCACTCCACTGGCTGGTCTGGGAGTTCAGTTCTCAGCTGGCAGAGCCTTTTCTGAGAAACTGCCACCCTGAAAGGTGTTCTGAATCTCTAAGGCCCAGGCTTGGGCCCTCAGAGGTGGTGTGCCAGAGAGGCTTAGCTGCTTGGCAGGGCTGCTTTTCCTGAACATGGTACAAGCACACAAAAGCAGTTGGAGTCCCCTAGGAATGGATAACTTTGTCATTCAAACACCCAGAATCCAGAATAGTCCTCAGAAGAAAGATCTTGGAGGAAAGATTTATAAGCAGGCCACCACTGAATCTCTGGAGAAATCAAGCCCAGATCTTTTGGAGTTGGAGCACTGACTCCAAGACCCTAGACTACCAGATAACTAACCTTAGGGAGTATCAAATAATGAGAACTCACATGAAGGAAATCACTTGAATACAAGACCCAGCATCACCCAACCACAAGTAGCACCCTGTGCAGGACATCTCATCTAAACTACAAACAAAACAAAAATACAAACCCAATCAAGAGCAGACATATTACCACTTCACTCAGCCTTCCCCATCAGAGGAAAAACAAAGAAACAAACAACAGCAACAACAACTCAGCACAAATCTCACCCTATATGAAGCTTACACAAAGCACTGGACCAAACTTAGAAGGGCAGAAGCCAAAAAGAAGAAAGAATTCAACTTTGAAGCCTGGGGAAGTGAACCAGTGAGGTTGCTCAGTGGTGTCTGACTCTTTGCCATCCTATGGACTGTAGCCTACCAGGCTCCTTCATCCATGGAATTTTCCAGACAAGAGTACTGGACCAGGTTACCATTTCTTTCTCCAGGGGATCTTCCTGACCCAGGGATCAAACCCAGGTCTCCTGCATTGCAGGCAGATGCTTTACTGTCTGAGCCACCAGGGAAGCCCTGGTGAAAAGGAGACCTTAAACACAATGAGTTGAAAAAAAAATAATGAAAAGGCAGACTAATAATGCACAAATGAAGGAACAAAGTAGAAACACAAAAGTCCAAATAAATGAAGAGGAAATAGGAAAACTACCTGAAAAAGAATTCAGAACAATGATAGTAAAGATGATCAAAAACCTTGAAAACAAATGGAGAAAATGCAAGAATCAATTAACAAAGACCTAGAGGAATTAAGTACTCTTGCCTGGAAAATCCCATGAATGGAGGAGCCTAGTAGGCTGCAGTCCATGGGGTCGCTAAGAGTCCAACACGACTGAGTGACTTCACTTTCACTTTTCACTTTCATGCATTGGAAAAGGAAATGGCAGTCCACTCCAGTGTTCTTTCCAGGAGAATCCCAGGGACGGCAGAGCCTGCTGGGCTACCATCCACGGAGTCGCACAGAGTCAGACACGACTGAAGCAACTTAGCATCAGCAGCAGCAGAAAAATTAAAGAATAAACATACAGAGACAAACAACACAATTACTGAAATTAAAAATACTCTAGAAGCAATTAACAGCAGAATATCTGAAGAAGAAGAACTAATCAGTGAGCTAGAAGATAAGATGGTGAAAATAACTTCTGAAGAGCAGAATAAAGTAAAAAGAATGAAAAGAACTGAGGATAGTCTCAGTGACCTCTGAGACTATATCAAACACACCAGCATTCAAATTATAGAGGTCCCAGAAGAAGAAGAGAAAAATAAAAGGTATAAGAAAATTTCTGAAGAGATTTATAGTTGGAAATGTCCCCAACATGGAAAAGGAAATAGTCAATCAACTCCAAGAGGCACAAAGAGTCCCATACAGGATAAATCCAAGGAGAAAAACACCAAGACACATACTAATCAAACTACCAAAGACTAAACACTAAAAAAGAATATTAAAAGCAGCAAGGGAAAAGCAGCAAGTAACATACAAGGGAAACTCCGTATGCTTAACAGCTGATATTTCAGCAGAAACTCTGCAGGCCAGAAGGGAATGGCAGGATACATTTAAAGTACTGAAAGGGAAAAATCTACAACCAAGATTACTTTACCTGGCAAAGATCTCATTCAAAATTGATGGAGAAATTAAAAGCTTTTCAGACAAGCTTTTCTCAAAAGCTAAGAGAATTCAGTACCACCAAACCAGCTTTACAATAAATGTTAAAGGGACTTATATAGTTAAGAAATACAAGAGAAGAAAAAAGATCTACAAAATCAACCCCAAACAATTAAGAAAATGGCAATAGGAACATACATATCAATAATTACTTCAAATGTAAATGGATTAAATGTTCCAACCAAAAGAGACAAACTGGCTGAATGAATTCAAAAACAAGGCCCATATTTATGCTGTCTATAAGAAATGCACTTCACACCTAAAGACACATATATACTGAAAGTGAGAGGATGAAAAATATATATTCCACACAAATGGGAAGCAAAAGCTGGAGTAGCAATTCCCTATCAGACAAATAGACCTTAAAATAAAGATTACAAGAGGTAAGGAAGGACACTACATAATGATCAAGGGATCATTCCAAGATGAAGATGTAACAGTTGTAAATATCTATGCGCCCAACATAGGGGAACCTCAATACACAAGACAAACACTAACAGACATAAAAGGAGAAATTGACAGTAACACAATAATAGTAGGCGTCTTTAACACCCCATTCAGACCAATGGACAGATCATCAAAACAGAAAATTAGTACGGAAACACAAGCCTTAAATGATACATTAGATGGGATGGATCTCATTGCTATCTTCAGGGCATTCCATCCAGATGCAGAAGAATACACATTCTTCTCAAGTGCACATGGATAGACCATATCTTGGGTCACTAATCAAACCTCAGTAAATTTAAGAAAATTGAAATTGTATCAAGCATCTTCTCTGACCACAATGCTATGAGACTAGATATCAATTATAAGAAAAAAAAAAACTGTAAGAAACGCAAACATATGGAGATTAAACTACATGTTTCTAAATAACCAATAGGTTACTGAAGAAATCAAAAGGGAACTAAAAAATTTCTAGAAACAAATGACAATGAAAACATATGATGTGGAGCAAAAACAGTTTTAAGGGACGTTTATAGCAATACATTCTTATCTCAAAAACAAGAAAAATACCAAATAGACAATCTAAATTTACACCTGAAACAACTGGAAAAAGAAGAAAAAAAAATTAGTAGAAGGAAAGAAGTCATACAGATCTGAGCAGAAATAAATGAAAAAGAAATGAAAGAAACAATAGTAAAGATTAATAAAATGAAAGGATGGTTCTCTGAGAAGATAAACAAAATGACAAACCTTTAGCCAGACACATCAACAATAACAGAGAGAAGAATCAAATCAACAAAATTAGAAATGAAAAAGAAGACATTACAATCGACAATGCAGAAATATAAAGGATTATAAGAGACTGTTATGGACAACTATATGGCAATAAAATGGATAACCTGGAAGAAATGAACAAATTCTTAGAAAAATTCAATCTTCCAAGACTGAACCAGGAAGAAATAGAAATTGTGAACAACATAATTATGGGCACTGAAATTGAAATTGTGATCAAAAATCTCCCCCAAAACAAAAGCCCAGGACCAGATGGCTTCACAGGAGAATTCTCTCAAACATTTAGAGAAGAGCTAATGCCTATCCTTCTGAAACTCTTTCAAAAAATTGCAGAGGAAGGAACAATTCCAAACTCGTTCTATGAGGCCACCACTACCCTGATACCAAAACCAGACAAAGACAACACAAAAATAGAAAACTCCAGGCCAATGTCAATGATGAACATAGATTCAAAAATCCTCAACAAAATTTTAGCAAACAGATTTCAGCAACATAACAAAATGTTCATACACCATGATAAAGTTGGGCTTATTCCAGGGATGCAAGGATTTTTCAATATATGCAAATCAAACAATGTGATACACTATATTCACAAACTGGAAGATAAAAACCATAGATCATCTCAATAGATGCAGAAAAAGCTTTTGATAAAATTTAGAATCGATTTTTTATTAAAACTCTTCAAAAATGGGCATAGAAGGAACCTACCTCAACATAGTAAAGGTCATATATGATAAGCCTATGGCAAACATTATTCTCAATGGTGAAAAACTGAAAGCATTCCCCCTAAGATCAGGAACAAGATAAGGGTGTCCACTTTCACCCCTATTATCCAACATAATTCTGGAAGTCTTAGCTACAACAATCAGAGAAGAGAAAGAATTAAAAGGAATCCAGATCAGAAAAGAAGAAGTAAAGCTCTCACTGCAGATGACATGATACTGTACACAGAAAACCCTAAAGATAGTATCAGAAAATTATTAGAGCTAATCAGTGAATTTAGCAAAGTTGAAGGATACAAAATCAAAACACAGAGATCACTTGCATTTCTTTACACTAAGCATGAAATATACAATGAAAAATCAGAAGGAGAAATTAAGGAATCAATCCTATTCACCACTGCAACAAAAAGAATTAAATATCTAGGAATAAACTTACTAAGGAGACAAAATAACTGCACACAGAAAATTATAAGACACTGATGAAAGAAATCAAAGATGACATAAACAGATGAAGATATATTCCATGCTTCTGGGTAGGAAGAATCAATATTGTGAAAATGACTATACTACCAAACACAATCTACAGATTCGATGTGATCCTTATCAAATTACCAATGGCATTTTTCACAGAACTAGAACAAACAATTTCACAGTTCATATGGAAACACAGAAGACCCAAATAGCCAAAGCTGTCTTGAGAAAGAAGGGGCCTGGAGGAATCAACCTTCCTGACTTCAGATTATACTACAAAGCTACAGTTATCAAGACAGTATGGTCCTGACACAAAAACAGAAATATAGACCAATGGAACAAGATAGAAAGCCCAGGCCTAAACCCATGCACCTATGGGCACCTTATTTTTCACAAAGGAGGCAAGAATATACAATGGGGACAAAGACAGCCTCTTCAATAAATGGCGCTGGGAACACTGAACAGATACATGTAAAAGAAAGAAATTAGAACACTTCCTAACTCCATACACAAAGATAAACTCAAAATGGATTAAAGACCTAAATGTAAGACCAGAAACTGTAAAACTCTTAGAGGAAAACATAGGCAGAACACTCGGTGACATAAATCAAAGCAAGAACCTCTATGACTCACCTCTTAGAGTAATGGAAATAAAGTAAACAAGCGGGACCTGATTAAACTTAAAAGCTTTTGCACAGCAAAGGAAAGTATAAACAAAGTGAAAAGACAACCCTCAGAATGGGAGAAAATAATAATGAATGAAACAACTGATAAAGGATTCATTGCCAGAATATACAAGCAGCTCATACAACTCCATACCAGAAAAATAGACAACCCAATAAAAAAGTGGGGAAAAGACCTAGACAGACAGGTTTTCAAAGAAAAACATGTTTCCAAAGAAAACATACAGATGGCTAACAAACACATGAAAAGATGCTCAATATTGCTCATGATTAGAGAAATGGAAATCAAAATTACAATGAGATAACACTTCATACTGGTCCAAGTGGCCATCATCAAAAAGTCTACAAACAATAAATGCTGGAGAGGGTGTGGAGAAAAGGTAACGATCTGGCATTGTTTGTGGGAAGGTAAATTGATACAGCCTCTATGGAAGGCAGTATGGAGATTCCTTAAAAAAACTAGGAATAAAACCACCATATGATCCAGCAATCCCACCCCTAGGCATATACCCTTCAGTTCAGTTCAGTTCAGTTCAGTTCAGTTCAGTTCAGTCGCTCAGTCATGTCCTACTCTTTGTGACCCCATGAATTGCAGCACGCCAGGCCTCCCTGTCCATCACCATCTCCCGGAGTTCACTCAGACTCACATCCATCGAGTCAGTGATGCCATCCAGCCATCTCATCCTCGGTCATCCCTTTCTCCTACTGCCCCCAATCTCTCCCAGCATCAGAGTCTTTTCCAATGAGTCAACTCTTCGCATGAGGTGGCCAAAGTACTGGAGTGTCAGCTTTAGCATCATTCCTTCCAAAGAACACCCAGGGCTGATCTCCTTCAGAATGGACTGGTTGGATCTCCTTGCAGTCCAAGGGACCTTCAAGAGTCTTCTCCAACACCACAGTTCAAACGCATCAATTTTTCGGTGCTCAGCCTTCTTCACAGTCCAACTCTCACATCCATACATGACCACTGGAAAAACCATAGCCTTGACTAGGTGGACCTTAGTCGGCAAAGTAATATCTCTGCTTTGAAACCAAAATTGAAAAAGACACATATATCCCATTGTTCATTGCAGCACTATTTACAATAGCTAGAACATGGAATCAACCTAGATGTCCATCAACAGATGAATGGATAAACATACATGGAATATTACTCAGCCATAAAAAGGAACACATTTGAGTCAGTCCTAATGAGGTGAATGAACCTAGAACTTATGATACAGTGAAGTAAGTCAGAAAGAGAAAGATAAATATGGTATTCTAACGCATATATATGGAATCTAGAAAAATGATACTGAAAAATTTATTTACAGGGCATCAGTGGAGAAACAGACAAAGAGAATAGGCTTATGGACATGGGGAGAGGGGAGAAGAGGGTGAGATATATGGAAAGAGTAACATGGAAACTTAATTACCATATGTAAAATAGATAACCAATGGAAATTTGCTGTATGGCTCAGAAAACTCAAACAGGGGCTCTGTATCAACCTAGGGGGTAGGATGGGAAGGAAGATGGGAGGAAGGTTCCAAAGGGCAGGGATATATGTATATCTATGGTTGACTCATGTTGAGGTTTGACAGAAAACAAAATTCTATAACGCTATTATCTTCAATTAAAAAAAATTTTTTTAAGATATTCACTGTTGGTGGTAAAAATTGTGCATTTTCAGTGTTAAATTTGGTGTGGAATTAGCCAGACAGAGGGAAAAGTTTGGGAAGTTGAGCTCAGAGAGTGGAGCACAGAGAATATCATTCCAAGCAGAGGACACTGCAGAAGTAACGGCACACAGGAAAGAAACAAGACAGCTTGGGTAGAGACTATATAACTAGTCTGACTGCTGCAGCATAAAATGTGCAAATGAAAGTAAATCGAGATGGAGCAAGGGAAATAAGCCTGGGACATATTCAGAGGTCATACTGGATGCAGCGGACAACAAGCATACTACAGCCACCAAGCTATCAGAAGAGATACTGGTCTGGGAGTCAACCTGTGTGGACAGGCGTTACCCTTTAGATGCTTGATTATGGAAGAAAGCCCAGAAAGCTAGGAGGTGTGGCAAGGATGGGTGGAACGATACGGTGAGCTCAAGATGGGGAGCTAGACAGGGGCCTAGACAGTTCATCTAGAGTAACCACGCTACGTATGCCAATGGGGAGATGTGGTCTGGAGCTTGTGGAAATTCTTTTCTAATTGTTTGGCTTTTCCCAGTGAAATATGAAGCCAGGCCATCAGCTAAGCTTGAGGATGGAGCAGAAGGGGCTGGAGATTTGTTGAGGGATGAGAAAGTCTCAAATAATCACGTGGAAGGGAGAGTGAATCAGAAGGATGTGCAGGGTTGCTGGGGAGCACTAGGAACCCACTGAGGTTAATTATCATGAGACAGAAGTGAAACTCATCAGTATGATCCTGTGTTTTTCCTCTGTCAATGCTGAGCCCCCTGAGTGCTGGTGTGCATTAGGTAGAGTGTTGGATTTAGACAAAGCTGTGCTTTTTTCCAAGTAGATGTGAACGAGAAGTTAAGGCCTGATGTCACAGAAGTATCTATACTTCTATGTATAGATAGTGTTTCCATACTCGGTATTGTAAAAGAAGACTGAGGGACTTCCCTGGTGGTCCAGTGGCTAAGATTCCATGCTCCCAAAGCAGGGGGCCCAGGTCCAATCTCCGGTCAAGGAATTAGATCCCACATGCAACAACTAAGAGTTCACATGCAGCAACTAAGACCCAGCACAACCAAATAAATAAACAATTTTTAAAAGATTGGATAAAGCAAGTCTCACCCTATCTCTTAAATCAATTTTGCATACAGGCCCCTGACATCTTGCTCCTCCTCTTCACAACTAAATCTCTTGAAAATGTTGTCTACACCAACTGGCTTCATTTTTTTTTTTTTTTTTTTTTTTTTGGCGTCCCACTGAGTTTTCACCTTACTTCTTTGGACATCTCTCCCAGTCTTCTTTGTGAATTTGTTTCCTCGTGTTCATCTCTGATTCCCTTTTGACGCTTCCCATTATCCCTGGGCTCTCACCTCTTTCCACAGTTTTCATGCCATATGCTTACAGAGCACTTTTAAATCTGTGTCTTCCGTTCTTATCTCTCTTTGAGCTCTGAGCAGCGTCTCCCACTCCTTCTGTGACTAGCCATTCAGATGTTATTTGCACATCACAAGTTCAAATGTCCTAAATGATTTACTATCTTTTTCCTAACATATAGCTCTTAGAGCTAATGTTCCTCTCTGCTTCAGTGGTTCTAGTCAGAAGCCTGAAGAAGTGAAGTGAAAGATGCTCAGTCATGTCTGACTCTTTGCGACCTCATGGACTGTAGCCCACCATGCTTCTCTGCCCATGGAATTTTCCAGGCAAGAATACTGGAGTGGGTTGCCATTTCCTTCTCCAGGGCATCTTCCTGACCCAAGGATTGGGCCTGGGTCTCCTGCATTGCAGGCAGACTCTTTACCATCTGAACCACTACACTCAATTCCCCCTTTCCTCATCACATGTATCCTATTAATCAATCAGCAAGCAACCATCAATTCTACCTTCTTGATATTTTTCTGAATTTCCAAAATTACTGGCAATGCATATTTAATCAGAAAACTCTTAATTAAAGAAATATTTTTAATGTCAAGTTGACACTGGTGCTCAGATCACCTCCACACTCTTGGGAAACTTATCACAGACATTTGGCAAAATATATATATATTTTTTCCTCTACAAACAGCCTGACAGTTCTTGGCTTCTGCAAAAAGAGACTGAGGGCAGAGCTATGAATATTTAATCTGTTTCTCATTGAATTATCCAAAAAAACAGAAATGGAAACCCCACCCACTGACCAGCCCTGGTTGCATAAGTCAACATTCTCACATTTTATGGTTGGGGCGACAGGAGAAAATTCAAAGAAAAATTACGGGTCCTTTATCTTACTGTGTCAGAGCCTTTCATGGGCTCATGGGCTGACTGTGTACCTTTCCATTTAGAGCTGCTGCACATCATGACTTCTAAAAGGAAAGTTAGCTGGACTGATTTCTTGGGAAATGCTGGATAGCTGGGGCATATCAAAGGGAGTTTGGAATGGTTTATGTGGTTTGAAAATTTTGGGGGCAAAACTGCCTTCCTGTTGCTTTTGGAAACTGCAGTCCAGAATTGCAAAGGAAGTAAACAACAGAAACTCCCTCACCATTTGCTTTGTTTCCCATTTGTACTTAGCTAATTATTTCATGCTAACAAGAGAGTATGTTTCTCCACAGTCTTTTTTTTTTTTTTTTTTAAGGTTGGCTGCAATCATGGGACACTTGGAAGATGAAATCAGGTCACTTTCCATTTACAAGTTTACACACAAATGGAGCCAGTTGTCTTCTGCTGTGCAAACCAATGAATGAACTTTCTCATCTGCTTCCCTGCTCTCTCTGTTCCATGGTACCTAAAAGGGATGGAATTCATTTGGGATGTGATTAGCCATCATCCAAGGCTAGCAATACTGAAAATTCAAAGCAGTAGTTGTTGCTCATTCACTAAGTTGTGTCCAACTCTTTGTGACCCCATGAACTGCAGCATACCAGGCTTCTTTGTCCTTCACTATCTCCTGGAGTTTGCTCAAACTCATGTCCATTGAGTTGATGATGCTATCCAACTGTCTCACTTTCTGTCACCCTCTTCTTCTGTGCTCAATCTTTCCCAGCATTAAGGTATTTTCCAGTGAGTCAGCTTCACGTCAGGTGACCGAAGTATTGGAGCTTCAGCTTCAGCATCAACCCTTCCAGTAAATATTCAGGCTTGTTTTTCCTTAGGATTACTGGTGTGCTCTCCTTGCAGTCCAAAGGACTCTCAAGAGTCTTCTCCAGAACCACGGTTCATTTGAAGCATAAATTCTTTGATGCTTAGGCTTCTTTACAGTTCAACTCTCACATGTGTAAGTGACTACTGAAAAAACTAGCTTTGACTACACAGGCCTTTGTCAGCAAAGTGATATCTCTGCTTTTTCGTATACTGTCTGGATTTGTCATAGCTTTTCCTACAAGAAGCATCTTTTAATTTCATGGCTGCAGTCACCTTCTGCAGTAATTTTGGAACCCCCCAAAATAAATCTGCTACTGTTTCCATTTTTTCCCCATCAATTTGCAATGAAGTGATGGAACTAGATACCATGATCTTAGTATTTTGAATATTGAGTTTTAAGCCAGCTGTTTCACTCTCCCTTTTCGCCTTCATCAAGAGGCTCTTTAGTTCCTCTTCACTTTCTGCCATTAGAGTGGTATCATCTGCATATCTGAGGCTCTTGATATTTTTCCCACCAATCTTGGCTCCAGCTTGTGAGTCATCCAGCCCAGCATTTGACATGATGTATTCTGCATATAAGTTAAATGAGCAGAGTGACAATATACAGCCTTGATGTACTCCTTTTCCAGTTTTGAACCAATCCACAGTTCCATGGCTGGTTCTAACTGTTGCTTCTTGACCTGCATACAGGTTTCTCAGGCAGCAGGTCAGGTGGACTGGTATTCCCATCTCTTGAAGAATTTTCCACAGTTTGTTGTGATCCACACAGTCAAAGACTTTAGTGTAGTTAATGAAGCACAAATAGATGTTTTCATGGAATTCCCTTGCTTTTTCTATTATCCAATGGACGTTGGCAATTTGATCTCTGGTTCCTCTGTCTTCTCTAAATCCAGCTTTTACATCTGGAAGTTCTTTGTTCACATACTGTTGAAGCCTAGCTTGAAGGATTTTGAGCATTACCTTGCTGATATGTGAAATGAGGGCAATTGTTCAGTAGTTTGAACATTCTTTGGCATTACCCTTCTTTGGGATTGGAATGAAACTGATCTTTTCCAGTCCTGTGACCATTGCTGAGTTTTCCAAATTTGCTGGCATAGTGAGTGTAACACTTTAACAGCATTATCTTTTAGGATTTGAAATAGCTCAGTAAGAATTCCATCACTTACACTTTGTTTGTAGTAAAGCTTCCTAAAGCCCATTTGACTTCACACTCCAGGATGTCTGGCTCTAGCTGAATGACCACAACATCATAGTTATTAAGTCATTAAGACCTTTTTTGTGCAATTGTTTTGTGTAGTTTTTCCACTGCTTCCTAATCTCTTCTGCTTCTGTTAGGTCCTTGCTGTTTCTGTCCTTTATTGTGCCCATCTTTGCATGAAATGTTCCCTTGGTATCTCCAGTTTTCTTGAAGAAATATCTAGTCTTTCCCATTCTATTATTTTCCTCTATTTCTTTGCATTGATCACTTAAGAAGTCTTTCTCATCTCTCCTTACTATTCTCTGGAATTCTGCATTCAATTTGGTATATCTTTCCCTTTATTCTTTGCCTTTTGCTTCTCTTCTTTTCTCAGCTATTTGTAAGGGCTCCTCAGACAACCATTATGCCTTCTTGCATTTATTTTTCTTTGGAATGGTTTTCATCACTGCCTCCTTACAATGTTAACAACTTCCATACATAGTTTTCAGGCATTCTGGGTATCAGATCTAAACCCTTGAATCTACTATATCACTTGCACTGTATAATCATAAGGGATTTGATTGAGGTCATTCCTGAATGGCCTAGTGGTTTTCCCGACTTTCTTCAATTTAAGTGTGAATTTTGCAGTCAGGATTTCATAATCTGAACCATAGTCAGTTCCAGGTCTTGTTTTTGCTGACTGTATAGAGCTTCTCTGTTTTAGGCTGCAAAGAATATAATCAATCTGATTTCGGTGTTGACCATCTGGTGATGTCCATGTGTAGAGTCTTCTCTTGTGTTGTTGGAAAAGGGTGTTTGCTATGACCAGTGCGTTCTCTTGGAAAAACTCTGTTAGCCTTTGCCCCGCTTCATTCTGTACTCCAAGGCCAAACTTGACTGTTACTCCAGGTATCTCTTGACTTCCTACTTTTGCATTCCAGTCCCCTATGATGAAAAGGACATCTTTTTATGATGTCAGTTATGGAACCTGCTGGTGAATCTCTCACTGCATTCTCTATCCCCATCAGGAGAGCTTTGGGCTGTTACCGTCTTCCGTTCCTCTCAATGTGCACTTCTCTTCTATCTGCAATTTTTGTCCAAAAAATTGCTCTCTTGTAATCATCTCTGCTATTCTTTTTGCTTTTATGGATTACCACATCTTTATATTCCTTTACTATGATGTTTTGTGGTCTGGGGAAGGAGAGAAGGTAAACCACAAGTGTCAGTCACTAATTTTTAACCAGACCCCTAAATTCCTTCAAGGCAGAACTGGGTTTATTAATTTCTGTCCCAACTACTCATCACAACGAAGAGTTGGCATTTTCAGTCATGCTTAAGAAAAAAAGGGAAAAAGATGGAATGAATGTCTCCAAGAGTTGTTTTGCTATGCTCATGCCTACAACAAGATATAAGCTATACCGAAAAGTTTAAACAGATAGTGGTTACAGAGCAGATAATGATACTAGAAAATGGGTCAAACATAATTTGGGATCTACAGAAAAGCCAAAATGCATTTTCCTAAGTGGTGTTTTCAGAGATTTGATACTTGTCTTTGACTCATATGTACTATTCAGGTTTCCAAGAAAAGTTTTCCTATTGCCCAGGTGTGCAGCTTCCCACGTGGTGCTAGTGGTAAAAAACCCTCTTGCCAATTCAGGAGACATAAGAGACACAGTTTCGAAACTGGGTCAGGAAGATCCCCTGGAGGAGGGCATGGCACTCCACTCCAGTATTCTTGCCTGGAGAATCCCATGGACAGAGGAGCCTGGTGGGCTACAGTCCATAGGGTCATACTGAGTCAGGCATGGCTGAAGTGACTTGGCATGCATGCATAGGGCATATTTATATACAACAAGTCTTGGCCCCTTCACTGCCCTTCCTCTCCTGCCACCAGTAACCCTGACCATAGCTGCATCCCCTCTGAGTTGTTCCCTGAGGGTCAGGGTGCCAGCACTCCTGAACTCA
This sequence comes from Capra hircus, assembly GCF_001704415.2. Taxonomy (NCBI): domain Eukaryota; kingdom Metazoa; phylum Chordata; class Mammalia; order Artiodactyla; family Bovidae; genus Capra; species Capra hircus. The sequence continues at coordinate 67,579,206 of NC_030822.1, forward strand.
TAGCTCAGACGTTGAGTAGGAGAAGAGGTGGGTGGTTCAGTCATTTATTTTTGCATGCCTGATTTCAACCATGCCCTCCTCATGCCCTGACTTCCCTGCTGGCTCAGATGGTAAAGCGTCTGCCTACAATGCAGGAGACCCAGGTTCAATCCCTGGGTCAGGAAAATCTCCTGAAGAAGGAAATGGCAACCCATTCCAGTATTCTTGCCTGGAAAATCCCATGGATGGAGGAGCCTGGTAGACTACAGCCCATGTGGTTACAAAGAGTTGGACACGACTGAGTGATTTCACCTTCACCTTCACCTTCTCCTCATCAAATGGGAGCTTTCAGCTCTTAGAGATGTGCAGCCCCTTTTGTTCCTCTGCCTTTCAAGCTGCAAAGATGCCTTTCCCCAGATCAAAAGATTAAGGTTCCTTCCAGAATTCCATACCAGCTGGTTCTGAGCATTTTAAATGTGCCTGAAAAAAGCATCTGCTCTTTCCATGTTGCTTCTATCTTCCCTTTACACTAAACACCTATTCATTTATGTCTGCTAAGGCTGAGAAGTGGAGAATCTCTAGTTTGTAAATATAAAAGCAGAACCCTTTGTCACGCACTTACTGCGTCCCCAGTTATAAGGCTTCCAGAGCCTGTTTTTGACCAGCTGCCAGCCTGCTGTGCCCAGTGTTGACTGGAACTATCTTTCTCAGGGTAGAACATGACATTCACACAAGAACTTGGCTTATATTTTGATAAACTTAAATCCTTGAGAGGCTTTCTTGAACTGCTGTTTTGAAACTTCCTAATGCTCCAATTAAAGAGACTTTCAATTTTCTCTGAGTTTTACAGCTCAGCCTGGTGTAATCTGGATTGGGATAGTTCCAAGAGAGGAGGTCAAAAAAAGTGCAGATTCATACATAATGTATGTAGGATTTTAATAAGCATCCTTTCATACAACAGCTTCTCTTCATGGCTTCCCATAAAACTTCGCAAGCCACAGGCACTATGACTATTATTTTTTAAAACAGTAACAGAAGGAAATGTTCAACCTCTTGCAATCTAAGTTGTTCCAAGAATTTCAATGTCTTTTATACAGATGCCTCACAACAAAAATCTGTACTCTATGGCAGTAATCCTCATCAAAATTAGATAACTCAAGCTCAATGAAGTTATACAGGCTTGAGAAATTTCAACACTCATTTCCCACTTACAAAGTGATGGTAAATTAAATTAATGCCTAATGAGAAAGGGGGGTTGAGCAACTACCTACTAACACTAGAGATGGAATAGATAAGAGGATATAATTTTTTAAAATAGACTAGGAAAAGCATTTTTTTGAAGTTGATTTTGTCCTATTTTTATTTCATAGGATAAGGGCATATCAGATTTGAATGAGACCTTGGACAATATATGAGATACTCAACAAAAATCTCTACTGAGTGGTAAGGCACATGGGATTGACTATCTACCCAAGAACCATCCCCAGGCATCTTTCTCTTTCATTAACCCTTGGGAATACATCTCAGCATTAAGAGAAGTCACATCGAGCCTTGATAGACCAACACATCATTTAGAGCTTATGGACTGAGAGCTGAATACAGTCCTGGATGAGATTCTAAGTTGTCTTCTCTTCGAGTAGTGACTGAATGCATTTCATAGATGTGGTTACCATCCACTTACTGGATAACCTCCAGGGAAAGGGAACTCAAAATAGTCTTTTCCATTCTTGGCTAAGTCTGAATGTTAGGAAATATTTCCTATATAAGAAGCTGAGGACTAGCCATAAATCTTTTAGTTGCAAGTCATAACTCCTAACTTAAATTATTTTGGTTTTTAAGAGTGGACTAATTGAAGAGTCCCCCAGAGTTGTTCAGGCTTAGCTGGATCCAGAGGTTCCAAAGCCCTGGGAAGCTTGATTGAACTGTCTCCCACTCATCTGTGTGCCAGTAACTGTAGTTGTGAGCTTAGAGGATCCTGGTCCATCAGTTTTAAGTCAAACATCTATCTCTTGGGACCAACAGCTGGGGGAAGAGGAATCAGTCCCTCTTGAACCACATAGGTTGAACAAAATCCCCATAAAACAAGATAAAGAGAATTACCCAAAAGAAGGAGTGAAGAATGATACTGCAGAGAAAAAACCTCATTCTTGGTGCACAGATCATTTCACATATACCCCTCTCCCTACATGATGCAAATTGCTCCATATACAACAGGAAAGACAAGGCATTCCTCTGCCAAGAGATATATTCAGTTACCCCCGAGTCCTGCACCTAGGTGTAAACTGAAGTTGTCCAACTGACAAGCATTCTTCTAGGGCAGGGCCAGATGTAGGATTTTTAATACATTACTAAGTGATATATTAAAGCAGTCTCCCTCAAAAAAAGAACATGCAATATGGAGGGGGAAAGAAAATATCTGCAATTCAAATTCCCAGTTGGAAAGGAGAGAAATTAAGACAACATCAAAGATTACTAGATCACAACAGATCTCACACAGGTGGACAGAATTAGCAAGGAATCCCTGCTTGCAGTGCAGTAAGACAGTGGATGGCCTTCCTGGCTGACTCCAGGTTCCGCTCCAGGGGCCCAGTGTCACATGGTTCCTCTTTGGAGAATGGCCCTGTATCTGTTAAATCTAACTGCACTGGCTCTGGATGCAGATTTGGAATTTTAGGGGTTTTTTAGGGTTGAGAAGTTGTAGAATTAGGGTTTCTCTGGCAGTACAATTCCCTTAAAAATTCAATCAGCAACTGGCCAGCTTGTTAATAAACACAACCATATGTCTTACTGAATCTTGGTCTCTGAACATGTACCCTGTTTCATAGTTTCTGTGTCTTAGGAATATGCCTAGCTCTTTATCATCCTTCTTGCTTTCAAGAACTGTGTCTATTTTAATTATGCCTCAATTCAGTTCAGTTCAGTCGTTCAGTGTCTGACTCTTTGCAACCCCATGAACCCCAGCACGCCAGGCCTCCCTGTCCATCACCAACTCCCGGAGTTCACTCAAACTCATTTCCACCGAGTCGGTGATGCCATCCAACCATCTCATCCTCTGTCGTCCCCTTGTCCTCCTGCCCCCAATCCCTCCCAGCATCAGAATCTTTTCCAATGAGCCAACTCTTCGCATGAGGTGGCCAAAGTATTGGAGTTTCAGCTTTAGCATCAGTCTTTCCAATGAACATCCAGAACTGATTTCCTTCAGAATGGACTGGTTGGATCTCCTTGCAGTTCAAGGGACTCCCAAGAGTCTTCTCCAGCACCACAGTTCAAAAGCATCAATTCTTTGGTGCTCAGCTTTCTTCACAGTCCAACTCTCACATCCATACATGACCACTGGAAAAACCATAGCCTTGACTAGATGGACCATTGTTGGCAAAGTAATGTCTCTGCTTTTTAATATGCTGTCTAGGTTGGTCATAACTTTCCTTCCAAGGAGTAAGCGTCTTTTAATTTCATGGCTGCAATCACCATCTGCAGTGACTTTGGAGCCCCCCAAAATGAAGTCTGATACCATTTCCACTGTTTCCCCATCTATTTGCCAAGAAGTGATGGGACCAGATGCCATGAACTATGCCTCAGGGCACCTGGAACAATAGACTATAACAGTAAGAGGTAAGGCACAGGTACTTCAGTGAAATACACAGCAGGAAGTATTTGTATATTCTCTGGATCCTCCTGGGTCTTCATACGACCACATCCTATTTCCCCACCTCCCTGTCTTGCTCCCACCAACCTTTGTCTGAGGTAGAGAATTCAGATTTCTAGTCTTGCAAAGAGTATGACTATATGATGCTCAGCTACTTTGCATTTCTGGGCAAAGACAGATATGTTCTCTTTTAGCAACAAAACAGCCCAGGCTTGCGTATCCATTCCTGAAACTATATCTGTGGCTGGTGGGTGAAGAACTCTGATTGGTCAGGCTGAGCCATTTCCCCACTCCTGGGAGCCAAATCAGTTTATCTTTGCTACAGAGACAGGACCTCTTATGCCCACCATTCCTTATGCCCACCTCACATCCACTCTGCTTCCTTGTTTATTCCAGCCAATTGCAGCATCCAGACATAAATGACAGCATGTTACCTTAGGTACAATGTGCCTGGTATGTGTGTGTATAATATAGAGGAAGTATGCATATGTATTTTGCCATTTCCTGCTGCAGGGGATTTTCCTGACTCAGGGATTGAACCATGTTTCTTGCATCTCCTGCATTGGCAGGCACATTCTTTACCACTTCCCCACTTGGAAGGCTCTGTGTATATATATATATATAAAATATATATATATATAATATATATATATAATATATATATGTGTGTGTGTGTGTATATATATATATATACTTGTATATATATGCCTTGTATATATATAAGCCCTGTATATATATACACACACACACACATATATATGGTGGTTTATATATTTATATATATATAATTTATATATATATAATTTTTATATATAATATATATTTATATATGAATAATATATATAAATATAATATTGTAAATAAATATATAGAAACCACCATTTACATACATGGTGGTTTAGTCACTAAATCGTGTCTGACTCTTCCAACCCCATGGACTGTAGCCTGCCAGGCTCCTTTGCCATGGATTCTCCAGGCAAGAATAGTGGAGTGCAATTTTCCTTTCCAAGGGATCTTCCTGACCCAGGGATTGAACCCAGGTCTCCTGCATTGCAGGCAGATTCTTTACCAACTGAGCTAGGGGAGAAATCCATATATATATGTATGTGTATGTATATGTGTGCATATATATATATACACATATAAAACTATGTGTATACTTCTATATATGTATATATACATATATATCTTACATTATGTATCTCTTTATATAATACATTACATTGTTATATATCCAAAGTATACATTAGTCTTTCCTAAAACCTCTTTTTCTCCACTGGTAAGGTTTACTCAGCTGTTCTGTGTGGGTGTGTGTGCTAAGTCATTTCAGTCATGTATGACTCTTTGCAACCCTGTAGACGGTAGCCTGCAAGCTTCCTCTGTCCATCAGGTTCTCCAGGCAAGAATACTGGAGTGGGTTGCCATTTCGTCATCCAGGGGATCTTCTCAACAAAGGGATCAAACCCGCATCTCCTCTGTCTCCTGCATTGGCAGGTGGTTTCTTTACCACTAGCACCACCTGGGAAGCCCCAGCTATTCTGATGAAAGTGCAAATAGGAGGTGAAAGAGACTTACACTATGGACAGCCCTTGACCACTGAGGACACAAGTCAATGGATTAACACAGCCTCTTCTATTCCATTTCAAGATGCACTCTACATAGTTTCTCAGAAGGTTTCTAGCAAGATGGCAGTTTTTTTCTCCTTCATTTTAACCTTCACTGGCCTACACTCCTGTTCTTTGAGAATAGTCCTCAAAATAAATTACTTTTGTATAAACCTTGCTTTACACAAGTGGCCCTTAGGAAGCAACACTATGAACAAAGCTAGTGGAGGTGATGGAATTCCAGCTGAGCTATTTCAAATCCTGAAAGATGATGCTGTGAAAGTGTTGCACTCAATATGCCAGCAAATTTGGAAAACTCAGCAGCGGCCACAGGACTGGAAAAGGTCATTTTTCATTCCAATCCCAAAGAAAGGCAATGCCAAAGGATGCTCAAAGTACTGCACAATTTCACTCATCTCACACTCTAGTAAAGTAATGCTCAAAATTCTCCAAGCCAGGCTTCAGCAATACGTGAACTGTGAACTTCCAGATGTTCAAGCTGGTTTTAGAAAAGGCAGAGGAACCAGAGATCAAATTGCCAACATCTGCTGAATCATCAAAAAAGCAAAAGAGTTCCAGAAAAACATCTACTTCTGCTTTATTGACTATGCCAAAGCCTTTGACTGTGTGGATCACAACAAACTGTGGAAAATTCTGAAAGAGATGGGAATACCAGACCACCTGACCTGCCTCTTGAGAAATCTGTATACAGGTCAGGAAGCAACAGTTAGAACTGGACAAGGAATAACAGACTGGTTTCAAATCAGGAAAGGAGTACATCAAGGCTGTATATTGTCACCCTGCTTATTTAACATATATGCAGAGTACATCATGAGAATTGCTGGACTGGAAGAAGCACAAGCTGGAATCAACATTTCTGGGAGAAATATCAATAACCTCAGATATGCAGATGACACCACCCTTAAGACAGAAAGTGAAGAACTAAAGAGCCTCTTGATGAAAGTGAAAGACGAGAGTGAAAATGTTGGCTTAAAGCTCAACATTCAGAAAACGAAGATCATGGCATCTGGTCCCATCACTTCATGGCAAATAGATGGGGAAATAATGGAAATAGTGACAGACTTTGTTTTGGGGCTCCAAAATGACTGCAGATGGTGATTGCAGCCATGAAACTAAAAGACGCTTGCTCCTTGGAAGAAAAGTTATGACCAACCTAGACAGCACATTAAAAATCAGAGACATTACTATGCCAACAAAGGTCTGTCTAGTCAAGGCTTTGGTTTTTCCAATCATCATGTATGGATGTGAAAGTTGGACTGTAAAGAAAGCTGAGTGCTGAAGAATTGATGCTTTTGAACTGTGGTGTTGGAGAAGACTCTTGAGACTCCCTTGGACTGCAAGGAGATCCAACCGGTCCATCCTAAAGGAGATCAGTCCTGAATATTCATTGGAAGGACTGATGCTGAAGCTGAAACTTCAATATTTTGGCCACCTCATGTGAAGAATTGATTCATTGGAAAAGACCCTGATGCTGGGAAAGATTAAAGGTGGGAGGAGAAGAGGACGACCGACAGAGGATGAGATGGCTGGATGGCATCCCTGACTCGATGGACATGAGTTTGAGTAAGCTCCAGGAACTGGTGATGAACAGGGAGGCCTGGCGTACTGCAGTCTATGGGGCCGCAAAGAGTCAGACACGACTGAGTGACTGAACTGACTAACTGACTGAAATCTTGCTTTAGAGCATGCTTTGTGATGGATGACCACTGAACATGACTGTTACAGGCTGAGAAGTAAATGAAGAATCATAGTCAGTGTCATGGCTGGTGTGTACTGAAGCCTTACTCAGCAGGCGTTCTTTGAAACGTGCTACTTGCTTTGACTTGTTCAGTTCTCACAAGTCAGTGAAATAAGTGTTCTTTTACCTGTGAAGCATGGAAGGATGATAACTTGTCCAAGGCCCTGCAGCTGTTAAGCAGAGGAAGTAGGACTTGAACATAGGCAGTTGACTCCACAGTCTTCACTTTTCATCACTACATAGCCCTGCTTATCAGGCTCACCCTGTGGTCTAACACCTCTTCAATAAGTCTGCTTATAAATATTTGAAGGTTTCTTGCAGAGCTTTTTGTGACTTTTCTCCTCCAGGTTTATCTAAGCATTTAGATCTCTATGAGTATTTATTGAGAAAGCACTATGTGCTGAGCAATGTGACAGGTATTGGGGCTGATGGAAAAAACAGGGCCTTTGGTCTCAAGATGCTTATAAACCAGGAAGGGCAGGGACAGATGGAGGGTGGGAGGGAAACAGGAAACTGGGTGTGCTGTGTGATGGCCATTGAGACAGAGGTCTGCACAGGCATGATGGAAAACTCTAGGAGGTACAATTACCCTGGACCAGTGGGGGTTGGAACGTGATCACATCTGTTTATAGCCTGGACACTGAGAGTCACTGAGAAAGGGAGGGAACCAGTGTTATCGTGTGTGTGTGTGTGTGTGGCAGGACACCTGGGTACTGAGATGCCTTCAGAGAGGGAGAGGACACTCAAGAAGAGGAATGGGGAAAAAGGTAGTTTGATTTGGAAATTAAATGAAGTTGCTTTGGGACTTCATATAATCTGCTCTCCTTAGTGTTTATGTGCAGTTTATGGGGGACAGCAGATATAGGACCTTAAAGATACTTTGTTCATATATTTTATAATATGGGTAAGCTCTGTAATTCCAGCCAGTGGTAACCTTACTTCCATCAACTAAGGTAGGTGCTCTTCTATGAGCTTCATGTTTACTTCTTACGCCTTATTTTTGGCTATGTTGGGTCTTCATTGCTACGCGTGGGCTTTCTCTAGTTGCGGTGAGCGGGGCACCTCTCCCTTGCGGTGCGCAGGCTTCGCAAAGCAGCGGCTTCTCGAGTTGCGGAGCATAGCCACTAAGAGCACGGGCATCAGGAGTTGCAGTTGTCCAAGCTGCAGTTGTTCCAAGTTGCAGGGAAGTCCAAGCTTCAGTTTTGAAAACAATCTCACTGCCGTCCATGTTTCTGAACATTGTACTACTCCTCAATTCGTGTTTCTCTGGTTTTGCTTTTGCTTGCGTTTTGTTTCTGACCTTGTTAGCCACATCACCCTTAGGCCTCCCACTGAGTCGCCAGTCAACCAAAATCTTTGATTTCTTCTCATATTTCTTGGGGGTTTTGTTGTTTTGTTTCCTTAAGTGTAGCTGCTACTTTGTAATACGTCTTTCATGAAATTGAGTTCACTGCTGTAACTTGTCAAGATCTCCTGAGTTTGGATACTATTCTTAAATACTTTGGCTTCTCCTCCAGTTTTGTGCCATTGATACAAGGCTGTAGTTTAATAATTATGAGAATAAGTAAGGTTTCAAAAACTTATAGGCACATGCTGTCCTAACTTTGAAAAGGAGGAGAAAGAACTGTCTCAGGAAAGCTAGATCACTGAGATTGCCTATTCATTCCCGGCAAAATGCTAAAATAAATTATTAAATAGATGTTTGGATAGCACTGAGCAAAGAAAGTACCAACTGCTTGAAAACAGCATAAGTCTACTAAGAAAAAATATACCGAACTAATTTGATTTTTCCTTTCATGGTGCTGTAGACATACGCTATGTGAATTTCAGCAGGGAATTTAATAAATCCAATTCTTTTAGTTGAGATGGATTGAATTATAACAGAACAAAGCATCCTAACCAAGTGTATATGGTATAGTTGAAAGAGCATGAGCCAAAGTTTCTTGTCAAAATGTTGCTGTGAGTTCCTTTCCCACTCAAAGACAGACAAGTAAGGTAAAATGAGAAGTGAGAGATAAAAAGATATAGCCTTGCTCAAAAAACAAGATAACTTCTCTGACCACCAAATAAAGAACAGAAACATACAATGCCAAAGGGGGTCTAAAGGCCAGATCTCCAAAAACAGGAAGACAGAGCTAAAAGTTTGAGTCCTACAGAGTGAAAGGGCCTGAAAACAGTCCATTTATGCATTTGGGTGGGCCATGTTCAATCATTCTTGAAAAGGCTGGATTTACATGTTCTCTTAAAAGAAAAAAAGAGAGATGTTTGGACAGTAGTAAGCCCTATAACAATAACCTGCTAGAAGAAAATCTCTCATTTCATCCTTTCCACAACAATTTTTTAATATAACTTGCCTGGCATCTAGGCTTTTAAGTTTGATATCTCCACCAAAGGTAAAAGTTATAATGTTTTATATATATAATTACATTTGTAATGAGGCACAGATCCAAAGTCACCTGCTCAAGGCCATGTACTTGTATCATACCACCTGTCCTTTGCATGGACTTGGGCAGGGAAATTTTGAAGGAAAATTCATGGATGTCAAACATTACTCATGTTGAAACTTCAGGTAGAAATGGTGGCAGAGGCCAGTAGAGACCTATCTCATACTTGCCTGGTCCACTGCCTATTGCTTTTGACATTGTGGCTTTTCTGGGTTTACCATATGCATTTCCCATTAGCATACAGTTTTCAGTTGGCCACAGAGGAAGGCAGCTGAAAGCCAGGGTGTGGGAAAGAGCACACACCTCGACTGTTTTGCAGCTAGAACTCACCAGGGGAATTGACACTCCAAAAAACACCCAGCTCCTGCTCCAGATGAGTCTTCCAGCCTCATGAATTCTAGCCTCCCTTTGTGAACCTTAGTGCCAGAGAATTGAGGGGAGAAACAGAATCATAAGCAACAGGAAAAATAAGCAACTTGGGTATGTGTCCTGTAACACTCAGGGGATTTCCCGGTGGCTCAGCTGGTAGAGAATGTGCCTGCCAATGCAGGAGATGCAGGTTCAAACCCTGGGTCAGGAAGACCCCCTGGAGAAGGAAATGGCAACCCACTCCAGTATTCTTGCTGGAAAATTCCATGGACAGAGGAGCCTGGCGGGCTACAGTCCATGGGGTTTCGAAGAGTCAGTCATGATTGAGCGCACACACACACACACACACACACACACACACACACAACTTTTTCCTTGTCTTCTCCCTCCCCTTTCAACTCCCTTTTCACTCCCTTCTTCAGCAAGTCATCCGAAACAGAAGGCTTTTGGGCAACCTAATGGAGTAAGCACTTTTTTTTTTAGGAGAAACTTTCCTTGTTAATGTCTCTGTTTTTCTCAGGACACCTCTTTGTTGCCTTAATCCAAACCAGCCAAGGACTCTTTTGGTATAGTTTTGGACTTGAGGTGGTAGAAAAGTCTGTTGGTCCTCCCAAGGGGTAGAAACTATAAGACTAAAAGAAAAATTTAAAAAGCTTGGATCTATCACTCCCACCCTACTCCCACATTTTCAGCAATGTGGACAAAACTAATTTGCAATGACACAGAATGAATTTCCTATGAGGAAAGAAGACCGTGCCAGAGTTGGAAAGGCGGGGCGGCGGGTGGCAGGGTGGGGGTGGTGGGGAGGGTGAAGGGTGGGGACGTGGCAAGGAGAGAGAATTTCTTGTTTCTTTACTGGAAAGCATCCTTGTTCTTCCCATAATTTGGTTGTTAAACAATTTCTTAGTTGTAATGGACAAAATTAATTCCCTTAAAAAAAAAAACAACTAGTTCTAGTTTTCATGCTTTCACAGCAGACAAAAGGTCAACTAATACAGCATTAAAATTCTTCCAGTAAGGAAACGTCTTTTACCTATGATTAGATTATTCTAAGATGCAACATTCAGACCCATCAAGTTGGGCCACTCTGTCAATACCAAACCAAGATGGCTTGCCCTTCTCAGCTATGAAAAGGTCACATCCTATAAATGTTTCAAGTAGAACACTGTCCCTGGAGGAGATAATATCAAGTTACCACCCACATGCCCCAACCCATGTGCTTTTCAGTTGTAAATCTTCATGCATCTCCCAAGCTAAAAAACAGCAAAAAAAAATAGTCTTGACCTTACCTTACTCAAAGATGAAGAAATAGGCAGCTGAATTAGCTAGGATTTCAGACCACAGATATTGTCCCGGGATAACAGAAAGGCTTAGTTATGCTCTCTCTGAAGCAGTGATTCAGAGTCGGTTGCACAGGGAGGGGCTAGCCCTCAGGAAAGTTTCATCAGAACCTTTGGACCAGAGTGGGATGGGGAAGCACACAAGAAGTATCCATTTATGCTTATTCAGCCCTTCCCAAACCCTAAACTGCTCCCTTCTCAGGTGAAGATCTAATTCTCTCTATAGCTTGTAATTTACATCTATGTAATACTATGCAAATAAATACAAGTGCATTTATTTCTAAAGCAGAAATCATAGTTAGATATGGTCTTCAATGTGAATGTATGCTCAAGCCACTCAGAGAATACAAGAGGGCTTGCTTAGGTCAGCTAAACAGTGCTTTTCCAGTTAGGTGGCACAATCAGCTATAAGGTATGTTTGAAATAAATTATCACTAGTAATATAGTACTGAAATTCATATAGTGTTTATTTATAAAATATAGTGGACTCATGGAAATCCCTTACATCACTTTTTACTCATCTCAACCCTTCTGCATGGAGGGAAAGAAAAATGTATAGGTATTACATTTAATTAAAACACAAGAAATTGGATATAACCTTAGGTAAGTCTAACACACGAATGTAGGAAAAGTCTCAAACGTGAATATTATCAATCATGTCTGTGAAAGAAAAAAAGCTGAGACATGCTGAGCAGAGGGTGTACTAAAAGAGGTATGGGCCATGGAATGATTATGTACAAAAATTAATACCACATTTGTAATGGTGGAAATCTGAAATCAGTCTAAATAGCCAACAACAGAGGATGGCTTACATATACTACAATTTGTAGATACACAGTTAGACTGTGATTAAAATATATGTCTTCAAACACTAATGACATGGGCAAATGCTCAAGAGATACTTGGAGTAAAACAAGAGTATTTTTATAACCTCATTTTTAAAATAAAAAATAGAAAAATAAATAAGGAATATATCAAAATGCTAACAATATCAGAATAGTGGGATTGTGGGAAATTTTAGTCTGATCTTTTGATTTCTCTGTATATTCCATATTGACTCTGATGAGCACAAATATTAAGAATTCTATCACTGGGATTAGTGGGAATTCATTCAGAAAATAAAAATTAAGAATCTTAAGATCAAAATGAACACAGAGAATGTTAGTGTTTCCCCTATGCCTTCTCCACATCAAGTCAAATTCATTTGGGCAGCTAAATGTTGGAGGAGGTAAATGAGAAGCGTGAATGAAATAGCTTGATAATCTCAACTGGAAATTATTTAAGACGATAACTTAAAATGCTTTTCTCTTTTTCTCATTTACAGCAGAATCACTTAAAAGAAGTATTCTGTTTCTTCAACCAAAATCAGAATGATTTTATTCTCTGACATTTACCCTTTAGACACCAATTTTTTCTGCTTCTTGATTCTACTCTGTAATTTGAAGCCTTTTCTAATAAATATTTTTGGTCAAAATGAAGATGATTTAAAATGACAAAATCTAGCCCTACACAGTGCTGAGACTCAACTTCTGATGTTCCTTTTTCTAACTTAATTCCACTTCCTAAACTCTCCTCTATACTCACCCGCTTTGTTCCCACTGCTTGGTGGTGATTTAGTCACTAAGTCATGTCCGACTCTTTGCAACCCCATGGACTATAGCACACAAGGTGCCTCTGTCCATGGGATTCTCCAGGCAAGAATACTGGAGTGGGTTGCCATTTCCTTCTCCAAGGGATCCTTCCAACACCGGAATCGAACCCAGGTCTCCTGCATTGCAAGTAGATTCTTTACCGCCTGAGCCTCCCACTACTTACCATCAATAAACTCATTCATACTAAGGGTTAGGACTCTGTGATGGTAATAGACCCAACGTCCATGCATGTTCTCTTCATTCAGCATCCTCCTAGGACTCAAGTTTCTAAACACAAGATTAAGGTGCTTTGTTTTGGTTTTTTGCCCTTCTGCTACCAGATGTCATGTGGGGGCTTAGAAAAAGTTCTGAAAATGTACTCAAAAAAAAAAAAGAAGAAGAAGAAGAAAGAAAAGAAGAATGTGGATTTGGTTCTAATTACAAATTCAATGACCCTGGGAAATTTTCTTAATCTTGGCAGCTGTGAGGATCAGATAAAGTAATTGATTAAATATTTTAGTGCAGCACTGGGTACATGTTCAGTACATGTTTAATTGACATTTTGGGGATCAAAGTCAGATATTTCTGGGTTCAAATCCCTATTCTATCACTTGCTAATTCTGTGAACTTGGACCAGTTTCTTAATCACTCTAATCACTGGAGACAGTGATATCTACCTTGAAAGTCCATTAAATATACCTAGGATAAAATGCATGATAAATGCCCATCATACAGAATGTTGTTAGTAATAATAATAATTTTGTTATATTTTTAAAATAATTATTATTAATTAGTGAGACACCAGAAGGACAAGTTATAGCAGAAGACTATCTATATAGGGGGAAAAAAGGAAAAGAAACCACATCAGTTCAGTTCAGTCACTCAGTCATGTCCGACTCTTTGTGACCCCATGGACTGCAGCACGCCAGGCCTCCCTGTCCATCACCAACACCCAGAGCTTACTCAAACTCATGGCCATAGCGTCAGTGAAGCTATCAAACCCTCTCATCCTCTGTTGTCCCCTTTTCCTCTTGCCTTCAATCTTTCCCAGCATCGGGGTCTTTTCAAATGAGTCAGTTCTTCCCATCAGATGGCCAAAGTATTGGAGCTTCAGCCTCAGTTCTTCCAATGAATATTCAGAACGGATATCCTTTAGGATGGACCAGTTGGATCTCCTTGCAGTCCAAAGGACTCTCAAGAGTCCTCTTCAAATCACAGTTCAAAAGCATCAGTTCTTCAGTGCTCAGCTTTCTTTATAGTCCACCTCTCACATCCATTTATGACCACTGGAACAACCATAGCTTTGACTTGACAGACATTTGTTGGCAAGGTAATGTCTCTGCTTTTTAAATATGCTGCTTAGGTTTGTCATAGCTTTTCTTCCAAGGAGCAAGAGTATTGTGATTTCATGGTTGTCATCACCATCTGCAGTCATTTTGGAGCCCCCAAAATAAAGTCTGTCACTGTTTCCATTGTTTTCCCATCTATTTGCCATGAAGTGATGGGACCAAATGCAATGATCTTAGTTTTGTGAATGTTGAGTTTTAAGCCAAGTTTTTCACTCTAGTCTTTCATTTTCATCAAAAGGCTCTTTAGTTCTTCTTCACTTTCTGCCATAACGGTGGTGTCATCTGCATATCTGAGGTTATTGATATTTCTCCTGCAATCTTGATTCCAGCTTGTGCTTTACTCAGTCCAGCATTTCTCATGATGTACTCTGCATATAAGTTAAATAAGCAGGGTGACAATATACAGCCTTGACGTATTCCTTTCCTGATTTGGAACCAGTCTGTTGTTCCATGTCCAGTTCTAACTGTTGCTTCTTGACCTGCATATGGATTTCTCAGGAGACAGGTCAAGTGGTCTGGGATTCCCATCGCTTGAATAATTTTCCACAGTCTGTTGTGATCCACACAGGCAAAGGCTTTGGCATAGTCAATAAAGCAGAAATAGATGTTTTTCTGGAACTCTCTTGCTTTTTCAATGATCCAGTGGATGTTGGCAATTTGATCTCTGGTTCCTCTGCCTTTTCTAAATCTTGCTTGAACGTCTGGAAGTTCACAGTTCATGTACTATTGAAGCCTGGCTTGGAGAATTTTGAGCATTACTTTGCTAGCATGTGAGATGAGTGCAATTGTGCGGTAGTTTGGCATTCTTTAGTTCTTTGGCATTCTTTGGCATTGCCTTTCTTTGGGATTGGAATGAAATTCCAAATTTGCTGGCATATTGAGTGCAGCACTTTCACAGCATCATCTTTCAGGATTTGAAGTAGCTCAACTAGAATTCCATTACCTCCACTAGCTTTGTACACACAAAAATTCAATTTTCCAATTTTCTTTGCTTCTAAAATCTATCCAAAAAAATATTCCTTGCTAACATGAGTGAACATGCAGACTTTTTTTTCCCCCATCACCAGAGATGGTACTAGAAATGGAACTGGTGAACAGGCCCAATTCAAACAAAGATATCTACAGGAATAACACTGGGAGAGACACAAGATTTGTTTTGGCAAATAGAAGAGATTTCTGATTGTTTTGTTTTTCTTCTCTTGGAGCCAGTCAGCATCTGGCTTTGAGAACTATGGGTATGGTCACCATATGTCCTACATTTTTAAAAGGCAGTCTCTATTTAAAATGTTGAGTCATGTTGCCCCCTTAAGAACATTTGTATTTGTGAACCCATGAATCCTTATTTGTAGTTCAGAAAATACAGTCATGTAACAATAGAAGTCTGCCCTTGACAGCTTGAGTAGAAATCACAGGAAAATGGGGCAGGTCATGAACTAAAGAAAAATAAACTGGAATATATATATATACACACACATATATTCCTTTGTGATATTGATTCGCTCACACTTTATGCCAAGCACTGGTTTGGCACATTTCTCTCAAGAAAAGAGGCAACATAATAGGTTTCCAGGGTGACTGTGACCAATCCAGTATCTCAGAACAGAGTCAGATAATTTTTTATTGAAAAACTGGAGAAGGGAAGTGAAGAACAGTACCAACAAGTCATTGCTTGCAACCACCTTATAAGCAAACACTAGTATTCCTTTCTTTTGCTTATATGGTAACAGGCTCAGAGAGATTAAGTAACTTGCTGACAGTCACATGGCTGGTGAGAGACAGAGCTGGGATTCAAGCCTGGCTTGGATCCCAACTCTTTTCAGTGTTAAACTCTTCACACATTGAAGTAAAGTGATTATTTTTGAAACAGGAAGGTTGAGAGTCAGGTCTGAAATGTCTGGGGTGACTATGCAGCTGTGGGAGAATCAGGCAGGCTGCTGCTCTCAGAAGACCAATTCTCTCTAGGAGTTGTTTTTCATACTGCAGAAACCTTGGAACCAGAACTCTATTATATGAAAGTAACTGTATCTGGATGGGATTATTAGAGATGTGCAAACCCAGGGGTGTTTGAGGTTTGGCTACACATTATGTTCTATTTCTCAAAGGTTCTGGGAGAGGCAAAACCCAAAACATGTTCCTGCACAGCTATTATCCCCTTTGGTTTCAAATCCACATATATTTCCAGAAGAACTAACTACTCTGGGCCTGTTTTTTTGTTTTTCTTATTTTTGTTTTTCCTATTTTATTTTGTTTTTCTCATAGAAATATCCACAAACAGACCAAGCCCATAGTCCTATAGGACATGGTGGAAGTCAGAAGACACAAACTCAATCTAGTGAGACCAGAGCAACAACAAAGGAATATGTTTAAAACTCTCCATCCTCTCTCTCTCTCTCTCTCTCTCTCTCTCTCTCTCTCTCTCTCTCTCTCTCTCTCTCTCTCTATCGGAGAAGGCAATGGCAACCCACTCCAGTACTCTTGCCTGGAAACTTCCATGGACAAAGGAACCTGGTAGGCTGCAGTCCGTGGGGTCCCGAAGAGTCAGACACAACTGAGTGACTTCACTTTCACTTTTCACTTTCATGCATTGGAGAAGAAAATGGCAACCCACTCCAGTGTTCTTTATATATATGTATGTATTTGCATGCATATATATATCAGGGTGAGAAAAAGAAAAAAATATATATGCTGGGTACCTACTATGCAAGCTAATGTTCTTGATGCTAGTGACCATCCTTACCCTCAAGAAGCACTCACCAGCAAATGAATAGACAATTATTCTACAGTTTTTTGTTTTTTATTTTTAGTTTAATCTAAGGAGCCTGGTGGAGCTTCCCAGGTAACTCAAACAGTAAAGAATCTGCCTGCAATGAGAGAGATTCGGGTTTTGTCCCAGGGCTGGGAAGATCCCCTTGGAGAAGGATATGGCAATCCACTCCAGGATTCTTGCCTGGAGAAGTCCACGGACAAAGGAGCCTGGCAGGGTACAGTCCATGGGGACATAAAGAGTGGGACACAACTGAAGTGCCTTAGCACACATGCACGCACACGTAGTGGATTTACGTTATATTCGCTTTAGGGATATGACATAGTGACTCAGCACTTTTATAGATTATACTCCATCTAAAGTTATTATAAAATAATGGCTGTAACTGCCTGCGCTGTATAATCTTCGGGTCTATTTTATACATAGTAGATTGTACCTCTTAATCCCATACCCCTACCTTGCCCCTCTTCCCTTCCCTCCCCAATGGGCCCCACGCATTTGTTTTCTATATCTGTGAGTCTATTTCTGTTTTGCTATATACTTTCATTTGTTTCATTTTTTAGATTCCACATATAAGTGATTATCATAGAGCATTTGCACTTTTTGTTCTGGCTTATTTCACTAAGAATAATGTTCTGTAGTTTCATCCACATTGCTACAAATGGCAGAACTTCATTCTTTTTTAAGGCAGTCTGGGCTTCCCTGGTGGCTCAGTGGTAAAGAAACTGCCTGCCAATGCAGGAGACTCAGGTTCGACCCCTGGGTCTGCCAGATCCCCTGGAGAAGGAAATGGCACATTTCTTCAGTATTTTTGCCTGGGAAATTCCATGGACAGAGGAGCCTGGCAAGCTACAGTCCATGGATTGCAAAGAGTTGGACACAACTGAGTGACTAAACAACAACAGTAGTTCACTGTATATACCTACTACAACTTTTTTATCCATTAATATCTAGATGGATATTTGTGCTGATTCCATGTTTTGGCTATTGTAATTAGTGCTGCTATGAAAATGGGGATATGTGTATCATTTCAAATTAGTACTTTCCTTTTTTTTGAATATATACCCTGGATTTTAGGTCATATGATAGCTCTATTTTTAGTGTTTTGAGGAACCTCCATGTTTTCCACTGTGGTTGTATCAGTTTACATTCCCACCAGCAAGGTAAGAGGATTCCCTTTTCTCCACGACTTCATCAACATTTGTTATTTATGAGCTCTTTGATAATAGCCATCCTAACAGGAATGGGGTGATATCTCATTATAGTTTTGATTTGCATTTCCATATTATTGGTGCTATTGAGCATTTTTTCATAGGCCTGTTAGCCACCTGTATGTCTCTTTGGGGAACATAGCTGCTCATTTTTTGATTGGGTTGCTTATTTTTTTTGATATTAAGCTTTATGACTGTTAATATACTTTTAATATTAATCCCCTGTCTGTTGTATCACTTGCAAATACTTTCTCCTATTCTGTAGACTGTCTTTTTGTTTTGTTGATGGTTTCTTTTGCTGTGCAAAAGCTTTTAAATTTAATTAGGTCCATTTGTTTATTTTTGCTTTTATTTCTTTTGCCTTAGGAGACAGATCCACAAAAATAATGCTGTGATTTATGTCAAAGAGTGTTCTATGTTTTCTTCTAGGAATTTTATGATTTGAGGTCTTACATTTAAGTCTTTAATCCATTTTGACTTAATTTTTGTATATGGTGTGTAGAAATGTTCTACCCCCAATCTTTTACATGTAGCTATCCAGTTTTACTGGTATCACTTACTGAAGAGACTGTCTTTTCTCTGTTATGTACTCTTGTCTCATTTGTCATAGATTAATTAACCATAGATGCCTGGGTTTAATTATCAGCTCTCTATTCTGTTCCATTAATTTATGTGTCTGTTTTTGTGCCTATTTGGTGCTGTTTTGATTACTGTAGCCTTGTAGTATGGTCCGAAATCAAGGTGGATGATACTTTCAGATTTGAACTTTTTTCCTCAAGATCACTTTGGTAATTCTGGATCATTTGTGATTCTGTCTAAAACTTAGGATAATTTGCTCTAGTTCTTTGAAAAATTTCAGGGGTGTTTGATAGGGATGGCATTAAATCTGTAGATACCTTTGGGTAGTATGGCCTTTTTAATAACATACATTCTTCCAATCCAAGAGCACAGTATATCTTTTCATTTTATATCATCTTCAATTTCCTTCATCAGTATTCTATATTTGTCAGAATATAGGTCTTTCACAGATGATTATACTACATAGTTTAAAAAGGATAGAGTTTCATAGAGGCATAGACACAGGGCATTTATAGCTGGCCTTGAGTGATATTCCAGTTATTTTCTGCTGTATAGCTATCAAAAAAATTAGTCACTAAAAACTATAGCCATTTATTTAGAGCTCATTTGTTTATAATTTAGGAATTTAGGCAGGGGTCAGCTAGGTGATTCATTTCTTCTGCATGTTATTGATGGAGGTTACCTGGTGATATTCAGCTTTGGGGTCAGATTATTCTGAAAATTCCAACATGACTTCACTAACTTGTCTGTGACCTTGCCGGGGATAACAGGACTCTGTGGGTCAAAGCAGTCACAAGCCTTTCTAGGTTCAAGTGGAGAGGATTTAGATAACTTCTTTTAATAGGAGTGTTAAAATTGTTAAACCTTTTAAAATTGTCACAGTCATCTCTGTTACCAAAAGTCATCTAAATTTCTCATATATGCAAAACACATTCACTTCCTCCTCCTTTAAAAGTCTCATCTTGTGGCACTGGGTTCAGGCCTGAGATCGAACATGTCATTGCCTAAATTATATCAAGAAACAGATGAGTCTCCTCAGGTCCAGTTCTCTAGGTACAGCCCCTCTAAATCTAAAGAGGCATTTTTCCATCTTCACCCCCAAGGTAGTGATAAGGAATAGGAAAACTGAAATATATCATCCTGTTCCAAAAGGAAGGCAATAGAAGGCACATAGCAGTCACTGATTCATAACAATTCTGAAACTGAATCAAGAATATGTTGTCTATTCTATGGTTAGGCCTGAATCATGCTCCTAGGAATTCTCCATGACTCGCAGGTCTATTGTCTGTTCTCTTGATTCCACTCCCTGCCTATGTTTTCAGCTGAGTAATTTTCTCAGTGTGCTTCTCGCTCATAGAAAAGACATCTTTTCTTTTTGTATTGTTTCTGTCCCTTTCAGTCCCTATTGACATACATTCTTTTAAAAGTTTGTGGGTTGCTTATGTAACAATTAATACAATTTATTTCAATAAACAAAAAGTCATTGTCATAAATCTCTTAAAGATGATTTCTTTTCAACTTTGGGCCACCTGTGAGGCTATTGTGGGGAAATGCCTCTGAGTCTTGGAAACAATACTTTTACTAAGAAGGCCTATGAGATACATCCTTAAGATACTTAGAGAACTTTTTATTAAATTAAGAGGGTATGTGAGGCATGACACAAGGTAACATCCCCTATTCATTTAAGAGATGACCTAGAATGTAAGATCCCACATAGCTTAATTCACTTGCTGTTGCCTTGGTAGAAATTTCTTGAAGGCTTAACTAAAGTTAGGCTTAACTGTAGCTATTGTCCCAAATATCTACACATGGTGTGTCCATCATGGAGGCTTCAAAGTAGCCAGATTTCTTACATGTAATTGGGGATTCCAAGAGAAGGTATTCCAGTAAATGATGCAGAAATGCATAGCTTTTTATGACTTAAACTCACAAGTCACATAGTGTCACTTCCGCTGTTTTCTAGTGGTCAAAGTAGTCGATAAACACTGAGATTTAAATGGAAAGGATTTAGAAGTGTTCATAGACTTCTTTAAAAATCTTCACAGAAAAAGATATAATCTGAGAGTTAAAAATAAGGGAATAGAGGTGAAGGGGAAAGAATGTTCAAGGCAGAGATGAAGACAGGGATCAGTATAGACTTAGCCTGGGCCCTTCAAGAGGCCTGAGGACTGCCTAGGCAAAGCTAAGGAGTGTGTGTTATGTTCTGAGTTGTTTTTGTTCAGTCAGTCAGTCATGTCTGACTCTTTGCAACCCCATGGACTGCAGCACGCTAGGCTTCCCTGTCCTTTATCATCTCCTGGAACTTGCTCAAACTCTTGTTCATTGAATCAGTGATGCCATCCAACCATCTCATCCTCTGTCATCCCCTTCTCCTCCTGCCTTCAATCTTTCCCAGCATCAGGGTCTTTTCCAATGAGTTGACTCTTTCCATCAGGTGGCCATAGTATTGGAGCTTCAGCTTCAGCATCAGTCCTTCCAATGAATATTCAGGACTGATTTCCTTTAGAATTGACTGATTTTATCTCTTTGCAGTCCAAGGGACTCTCAAGAGTCTTCTTCAACACCACAGTTCAAAAGCATATATTCTTTGGTGCTCAGCTTTCTTTATAGTCCAACTCTCACATCCATACATGACTACTAGAAAAACCATAGCTTTGACTAGACGGACTTTGGTTGGCAAAGTAATGTCTCTGCTTTTTAAAACACTGTCCAGGTTTTTCATGGAATTTCTGTTCAGAGAGTAGTGTGGATTTTCACTTTTGGCAACTGTAACTCAGGCCGTGTAAGAAAAGGGATTCTGGGAAATGTAGTTCCAAACATAACTAAGTTGCCAACAGAACTATACACTATATTATATGCTGTATCTCTGGAGGTTAAATTGCTTCTGGAAAATAGAAAATCTCCAAAATCACTTATATTTTGAAATAGTCTGTATTTGGTCTGCATTTCCAGTGATCCACATCTTCAATACTATTGCAACAACACTTTAAATCATACAGTGGTAGAAACTTTATGTTTGGGATTCAAGAAAAGGAAACATACGAAAAAGATAGAGCATATGGAGTTTGGCCTAAGATCTTCACTGCAACCTTGACAGTGTATTATAACATAGACTTTACTGGTAAGTAAAAATTCCCCAAAGCATTATGCATAAATTGAAATCAGCTCAATCTAGAGTAGCCCTGCCTCTTTGGGCATCTACCCTTCTCAGCATCATCTCTTACTCTTCCCAGGAGGCTTCATTCATTCATACTTACCCACCTTGCTTTCCAGAAGAAATAGGCTTTCTCTTGATTGTAAGTTCTTTGTAACTTTTCTGCCCCTGCTTCTTGACTGGTTAACTCACTCATCTGCTGAGATTCAGTGTCAATATCTATTCTATAAGGATGCCTTTTCTGAATGGTCTTTTATTTGAGCTTGGGTTATTGACCATTCTAAGTGATACTATTACTTCTCCTGTCCCTTTAATATTGCATTGTAGTTGACCAATTATTGTCTAGGATTCCCATTAACTTTGAGTTCTTCAAAGGCAGAAATTGTGCCTTTGTGGCCTCAGTCTCTGGCTTGGTGCACAGCAGCTCAGTGCTATATAGGTGAATGAATCCATTAAATTAAAAATCTATAAATTAGTGTGGTTAATTGGATGGACTACTCCTGTTTCCATTCTGAAGATGAGAAAACTAAGGCTCAGGCTCTGCATGATGATTCTTCCCTTAGACACAGGGTAGGAGAGCTGGGACAGAAGGCAGAGCCCCCACCAAAGCCAATCGGGGGCCTTCCCCCAACATGTGATTCAGGCACCTCGGAGCTGTGTCACATGCCTTTCCCTGAACTTCCACAGGAGATTAGCTCTTGCTTCTTGGAGAACTGAACTGAACAAGCAGAAAGAAAAGATGTTTGTAACTAACACCAAAGAAAAGTCTGTTTGTTCTCAAGACACTGAGCGTGTTGTTCAACCCAGTGAGTTCATCCATGCATTTTCTTGGACACTGTAAGGGTCATTATGGCAGCAGGGTAACAAGCTACTCTGTTCAAGTCAGGCCCATTCAGGCTGCCCTCAGGGCAGTATTAATTTAGGCAGTTGTTTTTCTTTACTTCCCTGGGTTAAAAAGAAGAAAAAGAAAGAAAGAGAAAGAGAAAGAAAGACTAGAAAAAAAGGAAAGAGAATACGTGTTCATCTCGTTCCTTTGCTTAGTTGGACTCTTTGTCTCTCTTTCTCTCTCCTGCCTTTGGGCAGAGGCACTTCTTGGTGTCCTCATTCTCCATGCTAACTCTCCTTCTCTAGCTTGGCATTGAGACACAGGGACAGAGATAAGGAGCCCAGACTGCAAACAAGCAGGCCTCTAGCCCCACCCTGGAAATCAGCACACGGGATGCCACAACAAAATGGGAGTGCAATGGAGGGCCTCAAGCCTCCCAGTCTAGGTACTGGGGAGCAGGAATTCTAATCCTTGATTCAATCTGATTACTGCTGAGGATCCAAATCCTATAAGCACTTTAAGGTGAGGGCCCAGTTCTGGGAAATTCATATCCTAATACTCAGAATAGCATATGACCAATTAGATGAGAGAAAAAAAAATCTCTCCTTAATCGGCCATGTGTATAAAGATTAACATTCAAGGATGAGTATTGACATATTATTTATAGAATTTGAAACTTGAAATAACCCTAAATATCTACAGTAAAGATTGGTTAGATATATTTGTGGACTGTGCACAGAGTGAATCTATGCAATCATGTGGCAGGAAATTTTTGATATAGGAAAATTCTTAATGTATTAGGGACAAAAGAACACATAATGATTGATCCCAAATTAGGGAAGGCACATATGTATTCATAAAAGGAGAAAGAAAAAGCATGTCATTAGGTATATTTAAAACTATCTTTTCAATGTTTTAATAAAAAACATGTCTAATTTCATAAGCAATAAAACAGTACTTTTGTAATAAATCAGTTTTGATTACAGTTGTCCACATGAAAAGGAATGAGGCATGGAGGCCTGTTCTTATCTAACTGCTAACAAGACAAATAATTAGCAAGCATTTACTCTGAGAAACTGAGAGGCTGACAGAAAGTGATTCCACAGACTTGCATGACAAGAACCCTAGGTTCACTCTCCCTTCAAGTCAGAACCTGCATCTAGGAGATGATCTGGCCTCAGTACTGAATATTCTAGTGTTATCAGAAGTCAGTCTAGTGTGCTTTCCCTCCTTCTGATGCTTTCATTAAAAATCTTATCTTCAGTAAGATCATAAAGGCACTGCCATCTGTTAAGGAACTTCAGATCTCCAGGAGGGTATCAAAGGCATGTGTAACTGGTTTTATGATGAGAGCCTGAAGTCCAGGTTCAGAATCCTGGGCCTTGTCCACAGCTTTGTCAGCTACTCTATGCCTTAATAAGCTCACTCTCTGAGTTTCAATTGCTTCGTTTGTAAAACGAGGATAATAACTACCTCCACATGTAATCATGAGGATTTAACCCAAAAGTATTTAATGAGCATGTACTTTGTACTTTGCTAGACATTTAAGAAATGAGTGCCAACTCCTCTTCTAACACTGTTTACAGTCCAGTAGAGATAGAGGCAGATACACAGAAAATTACAAAGGAGTGTGGTGATTGCTATAACAGGGCAGTATATAACACTGTGGGGGCTCATAAGAATGGTACCTAAAGCAGAACAAATGGGGATAACAAAAATAAAACACGAAGGTCAAGCAGAAATTTTCCAGGCAGAAATGAGGATCAGATAGTCCCAAGAGGGCCAGAAAATATGTTCTAAGGCCTAGAAGTGTAGCCAAAATATTTCTAAACTTGAGAAATAGCAACCAGTTTAATGAAAATTGGGTAGTTTAAAATTGGTTGAACACGTTCACCTGAAGTGTACTACTTAGTGTAGACCTCATGCTGTAAGCCTTTGTGTTAGGATAAAATATACTCAATAATTTTTACTGATGACATATAAAAATACAAAGAGTTCTCTCATCAAAACTTGCTAATGATGGGTAGTTAGTTGAAAGCACCCATTAATACACTCAATAATGTATCCAAAAATATCTTAGCATTTCAGATTATAAGAAATAATGATAATTTTTCCTTCTATAAATAAACAATCAGTGCTTACAGTAAAGATTCTGCCTGCAAAGAAGGAGACCCAGTTCAGTCCCTAGGTTGGGAAGATCCCCTGGAGAAGGTAATGGCTACCTGCTCCAGTATTCTTGCCTGGAGAATTCTATGGACAGAGGAGCTTGGTGGGTCCATGGAATCATAAAGAGTCAGACACGACTAAGCAACGAACTTTTTACTTTTTTTCACATTGAAAATTGAAAATGCACATAATTTATATCTAAAGGAATACAATGTTTCTTGTATAGTAATTCATATGTATTATATAAATAACCGGAGAAGGAAATGGCAACCTGCCCCCACTATTCTTGCCTGGGAAATCCCATGCAGAGAGGAGTCTTGTGGGCTACAGTCCATGAGGTCACAAAGAGCTGGGCATGGCTTAGCGACTAAACAACCACAGTGCAAATAATAATGTTTTTAAATCTCTCGTGTTATCACCTGGATAATTTTCCTTAATTTTGTTCTCTCTAAATCCCCGGAGTTGGATGAGACATGAACCATGCCCAGCTGGTGTCATTGTCTTGGGTCCATATATAAGTGTATACAGATAAACAGAAGGAAGATGAGCACAGGGGCCATGTTTAGGTGTTTTAGAGCCAAGGAGCTCAGTATAGTCAACAGCAGTTTGTGACCATGGTGCCGTAGAAGTGTAATGTATAAGGCCAAGAGTTCATAGCCTCACTATATTAAAGGGTGGTGGGGCCATCTGTGAACAATATAGTATATTCAGCTCTGGGCATCAAACTTAAAGATGGACATTGATAATCTGGAAACTGTTCACAGGACAGAATGTGAAGAATACTTGAAAATAGCGGGAGTAATGATGGGAGCAATAACACAGCGTATTTAGAAAAGGTTGATTCAACAAGACAGGCTAGTTATCTACAGATGAAAAAAGTCACATAAGTGGAATCAGGTGTACTCTCTCTGGCTTCGAAGTGCAGAACCACAAAGTACAGAAACACTAATGGGCTATTTTCCAACTCTATAAAAGGAATACTGCCATAAATAAAGATGGGTGGAGATGTAATAAGTTACTTCAAAGGGGATGGGTTGCCTATTCCTATGTAAGTAGATATTGAATGACCTCTTGTAGGTGATACTTTAGAAAAGAGTCAAGCATCAAATGGATAACTTAGATTATATAAACCCTAAGTTCTCTTAACAGGTAATGATGCTTTATGTCTGGCACATTCAAAGTTAATAATAATTGCATCATTAGCATTATCTTCAACAGCAACAAAATCAAAATCTACTCTTACACTCTGGAGATACACTATTCAATAGGATAGACACTAGCCACATGTGGCTCATGAGCACTTGAAATGTAGCTAGTTTAATTTGAGATGGGCTGTAAGTGTAAAATACAGACTCGTGCTTGTGCTTGCGCTCAGTTGCTTCAGTCGTGTCCCACTCTTTGCCACCCTATGGACGGTAGTCCCCCAGGCTCCTTTGTCCATGGGATTTTTCCGGCAAGAATACTAGGGTGGATTGCCATGCCCTCCTCTAGGGGATCTTACTGACCCAGGATTGAATCCACACCTCCTGCACTGCAGGCAGATCTTTTACCACTGAGCCCCTGGGGAAGCCCAAAGTACAGACTAGATTTAATAATTCTTCATACAGATTTCATGTCGAAATAATATTTTAGATATACTTTGTTAAATAAAATCTATTATTGAAATTAATTTCACTTATTTCTTGTGTGTGTGTGTGATTACTAGCAACTTAAAATTACATATGTGGCTGGCCAAGAAGGCTGTCAATCCTGGCCTGATGCATACACACACAGTCTTTGGGCAGAGCTTTACTTTGGCTTCTCCATATTCATTAGGACAGGTTATGGGCCTACAGGAAACCCAATAGCCAGGGCCTTGCACCAAAACAGGCTATAAACCATGATGGGGAACAAACTGTACTGAACTCAGAAACAAGCTCCGTGGATCAAAAGTGTTTAATTTCCTAAAACACTCAGCTGAAATATGACCAAGGAATGTCTTCAAATTGGAATCAAACCTACCTACATATTTCCTAAAACTAGTGAACAACCATATCACACCAAGCCAACATTAATTGGATTTGGGTCTTTGCTTGTAACCAAGTACAAAATATTTACCAACTCTGTGTATTTTGGCTTTTGGCATAGAGAGTGCTTTCATAGCAAAATGAGTAGTCAGCACTCTTTTCTACTAAGCAAGCATAAATGGGTGTTCGCTGTTCACAAGTAGGCGGAACTGCCTTATCCACATTCAGACAACCTGAGCAGATGGGGTGAACTTTTCACAGACTGTCAGACTGCAAGATCAAAGAGCTGAAAGTTGAAGACCACGGCTCTGCAGTCAGAGGTTGTTTGAGACATGGCTCTTCCTGATGACTAGCCCCATGCAGGCTATACAGGTGACCTCCAAAGCCTCCGTCTCCTTGTCTATATAGTAGGCATGATACCACCTACTTCAGTAGTTTCATAACTTCATTTATTATTATAAAGATGCAATGATTATATATATTTGTATATATTTATCTTCCTAATCCAGGGGTCAAACCCACATCTCTTGCACCACCTTCATTGGCAGGTAGATTCTTTACCACCAGAGCTACCTGGGAAGCCCATGTATATATACGGCACTTAGTATCATGTACCATTATCGTCATCATGATAATCACTACTACCCTTAGCTAGACTATGAGTTCCTTAGGGACAGGGTTATACCTTTATCTACTCATCTTCAACAACTATCCATTCAGGGCTGATTGTGTACCAGCCCTCTTCTGGGTTCTGGGGATTTGAAAAGGAGAAGACTGACAAAGTTCCTTAGCTCTGTGGAAGTTTATAATTCCACAAGAAATCATACCTAAACTACTTTGCAAATATACCTTTTTTCAGCATGATAAATGCTAAGAGGGAAGACACAGGGTAAGGGAGTAGAGGGTAGAACAGGGGATCATAAGGGATGTGATTTTTAGCTAGGGTGTCAAGGTGGCTTCCCTGAGCAAAGATTTTACTGAAGTTAGGGATGGAAACTGGTGAAAGTCTGAAGGAAGCACATTCCAGGGAAAGGAAGCAGCAAAGTTTGTAGAGGAAAGATTACTGGGTTTTGAAGAACAGTAAGATTTAACAGAGGGGTTGAAAACTCTGGACAAGGTATTATTTGAGCGGATTGTTAGTTTTTGGCAAGATGGAAATCATTAGTGATCTTAACCAGAGCATTTTTCAATACAGTTCAAAGATACAAATGTGACTTGAGTGGGTTAAAGAGAATATAAGAGGCTTAGAGTTAGAGACAATATGATATGATATGATATAAAATTAAAAGATGCTTGCTCTTGGAAGAAAAGTTATGACAAATCTAGACAGCATATTAAAAAACAGAGATATTACTTTGCCAACAAAGTTCCATCTAGTGAAAACTGGTTTTTCTAGTAGTCATGTATGGATGTGAGAGCTGGACCCTAAAGAAGGCTGAACACTGAAGAACTGATGCTTTTGAAGTGTGGTGTTGACTGTTGAGAGTCCCTTGGAAAGAAAGAAGATCAAATCAGTTAGTTCTAAAGGAAATCAACCCTGAATATTCATTGGAAGGATTGATACTAAAGTTCCAATACTTTGGCCATCAATGTGAAGAGCCAACTCATTGAAAAAATCCTGATGCTGGGAAAGATTGAGGGCCAGAAGAGAAGGAGGTGACAGAGGATGAGGTGGTTGGACGACACCACTGGCTCAATGGACATGAGTTTGAGGACACTCTGGGAGTTGGTGAAGGACTAGGAAGCCTGGTGTGCCGCAGTGCATGGGATCTCCAACAGCCGGACACAACTGAGCCACTGAACAACAACGTGGTATGGCCGATGTAACACATTATAACTCTTGAAGAGTTTTGCTACCAATGAGGGCAGAGAAATGGGTCAACAGCTAAGATGGGAGATAATAAAGCACACTGTTATGTAGATGAGAATGATTCTGCAAAGAGGGGGAAATTGTCAATGCTGGAGAAAGAGGGGGATAAAGCAAAATCCCTGAGTAAATGAAAGAAGAAAGGAAGCAGCACCCAGGGGAGGGCTGGGGCCTGGTAGCAGCAGGACCCACTTCTGTGCATAACAGGAAGGTGGGCAGAATATGCGGGTCTGAATGCAGGCAGGGTAGGTGATGGTGATGGGGAGATGAGAGAGGTCCCCTGGCTTCCATCTGCTCAGAAAATAAGATGTGCTGAGAGGGAGGAGACAGTAGGGTCACATTTGCCATCTTACTTCTCACCCCTGAGCAGAGCCTACACAAAGGTTCTCAGAAATCTCGGTTGACTACACAAAAGAGTTAAGCAGCAAGACCTGTGGGAAGAGAAAATGCCCACTTCCCCTCCAGCTGTATTTCTAGCTCTCCCCTGTCTTACTCTTTCTTGCACCTGCCGAGCTTTGCTCACACTGACATTTCAGTTCAGGCCAATAAGCGTTTATTAAGTGCTCTCTCAGTGGCTTTTCTCAGCGCTGAAGAATTGGTGCTTTCAAACTGTGGTGCTAAAGAAGCCTCTTGAAAGTCCCTTGGACAGGGAGGAGATCAAACCAGTCCATCCTAAAGGAAATCAACCCTGAATATTCATTGGAAGGGCTGATGATGAAGTTAAGCTCAGATGCTTTGGCCATCTGATTTAAAGAGCTGACTCATTTGGAAACAACCCTGATGCTAAGAAAGATTAAAGCCAGGAGGAGAAGGGGGAAACAGAGGATGAGATGGTTGGATAGCATCAGCAACTTAATGGACATGACTCTAAGCAAACTCCAGAAGATGGTGAAGGACAGGGAAGTCTGGCATGCTGCAGTCCATAGGGTTGCAAAGAGTCAGACACAACTGAGTGAGTGAACAACTCAACAACTCAGTGATACACCTGTGTTAGATCTGACCATACGCAGTTGAACAAATAAGGATGAGGACTTAAATCTCTTGTCTTATGTCCAAAGAGTTTACAATAAATTCCAGTCCTGAAGATAAGCACTTTGA
Source organism: Capra hircus (assembly GCF_001704415.2). NCBI lineage: Eukaryota > Metazoa > Chordata > Mammalia > Artiodactyla > Bovidae > Capra > Capra hircus. Next base: position 67,608,998 of record NC_030822.1, read on the forward strand.
CAAAAGTCCTCAGGAGAGGGGCTTCAGCCATTTGGAGTGTTCTCAGGAGATTATTCCCATCCTGAGTCTCCAGCTCTATCCAAGTTTCTCTTCTTTTATCTTCTCCAGTCATCTTAATCATGCCTCACTTTTAATGCTCTTCTCAAGTCTCACCTCCACAATTAGAAGTGATCTTGCACTGTTCTGATTTTAAAAGGGCACTGGAATAGTGTCTGCTGCAGGCCAAGGCCAAGGGCTCCCAAGTGCTTCCCTCAGGAGAGCTGTCCCTGGTGTCAGCCACCTGATTCCACGCCAAGACTGTGGATAAAGGAGAGTTCGTGGTTCCCACCAGGCCTTTCCATTGCTGCTGCCAATGGGGAGGGGTGAGCATGGGGGGATGAGGGAGGGGTCAGGCTAGGACCCCGTCCAGATTCCTCCTGTGAGACTCTGTGGGGCCCTGCTGAGTGCTCAAGTTTCATTTAAGACGCTTGAACTGAGCAAAGAAACGGAGCTGCTGACCTGTGGGGAGGCCGTGGGCAAAGCAAACATGCTGCCTGGCACTTTTGCTTGAGGGAGAACAAGGACGAGGGTTGTAGGGCTGTTTTGCAGAATCAACCGCCAACTCCAGCAAGTGGAATAGCAGGCCAGAGACTCTGCCAAGGTCCCAAAGCAAAGGGAGCATCATTAAAAGGGCTTCTGTTTATCACTGGGAATATTGATTTCAGTGTAGCTTAGCAGTAAGATGTGGGACTGTAAATGCCACTTTTTGGCTTTTTAAAATTTATTTGTAGTTTCCATATGTTATATCATGAGCATGGGATTCTTCGGTCACAAAAGAGTAGAGCAATGCAAAAAACAGAATTTCAAATCTCATTTTGAAAAAATGAGAAAAGGCTTTGGTTTGTGTTTTGCTCAAAGCCCTAGCAAATCTTTGCTATGCCTCTTTATGGATGTGTGTGTGTGTGTGTGTGTGTGTGTGTGTGTGTGTGTGTGTGTGTGTGTTGCTCAGCTGTGTCTGACTCCTTGTAATTCCATGGAATTCCTCTGTCCTTGGGATTCTCCAGGCAAGAATACTGAAGTGGGTTGCCATTCTCTTCTCCAGGGGATCTTCCTGACCCAGAAATTGAACCCAGGTATCCTGCACTGCAGGCAGATTCTTTACCATCTAAGCCACCAGGGATTAATACCATAAAACATCCTTAGAAAGGTCCACCCACATCCATACAGTATCATCCAGTGGCCACCCAAGTATCCTGCCTGCCTCCCACACCACGTGGAAAAGGCAGTGTGAGTGTCTTAGGGCAGATTTTAAATTTCTCTCCCATCCTTTCCCAACAAAATAAATGCCTCAGAGCAAGGCCTCATGGCTTGAAAGATTCAGGATAAAAATGATATGGAAAAAGGAATTTTTCTGAGTCCAGTTCATGTTGTGATTAGAATAAAGATATAGTCATTTGGTATGCTGACTCTGCTATCATAGATTTACTGGCATGATAGCCCAGGGCTGGGGGCCAAGGGTGAGCTCATGCAGTAATTTCTTTACCTACACAAGAGTGGAGCTAAAAGCAAAATGCAATCCAAATCGCTTCACTAAATAGGCTGAGAAAGCATGAGGGGAAGCAATTCCCTCCTTAAAGCTGTAATTGCTTCTCAAATCCCACTTCTATCTTATACTGAAACAACACGAAGATGACAAATTTTTCATCTGGGCAGAAAATACAGACAACTATCGCTATAAAATACAAGTAGCTTGTTCAGTTCCATCAAGCATGTGGAAAGTGCCACTGAGATGTACTAATTCCCAACAAGGGTTAAAAGGAGTGGATGGTACCTGCTTCATGTCAAGGTCCCCCCATGAAAACCTGACATGCTTCTGTGATTGCAGTATCCAGAAAAATAAGAGCACAAAGTGAAAGTCTTGTCTTTTTTCATATTCTTTTCTCCAGGAAGCCTTTGGTTGTCCTAAAATTTGTGACTTTTCCCATCAACCGTCTCACACCCACCTTTTTTCAGTTTGAGTAAAGACCTCTGCTTTTCTGAGATAGCATTTTTCTGGGCCTCCAAGTGGCCCAGAAACATTGATAACTTGGAGACTTAAGCCAGGTACCTGGCATATGTTGGTGTTCCACAATTACTTATTCAACAAATGAATGCATGAATGCCCGAATTAACCATCTGGAATATTTCAGGATAATGACAAGCCATAATTATATGAAGTTTGCTTTCCCTGGGATGAGGTATAGATGAAAATTTAAAATAATATAAAGGTGGTCTTAGAAGTATCCTGAAGATGATAGATCCATTCTCGACATGAAGATGCAGCAGAAACTAACACAGCATTGTAAAGCAACTACTGTTGCTGTTGTTCAGTTACCAAGTTGTTTTCAACCCTTTGAGACCCCATGGACTGCAGCTCACCAGGCTTCTTTGTCCCTCACCATCTCCTGGAGTGTGCTCAAGTTCATGTCCTTGGAATCAGTGATGCCATCCAACTATCTCATCCTTTGTTGCCTCTTCTCCTTCTCCCTTCAGTCTTTCCCAGCACCAGGGTCTTTTTCCAATGAGTTGGCTGTTCACATCAGGTGGCCATAGTATTGGAGCTTCAGCTTCAGCATCAGTCCTTCCAATAAATATTCAGGCCAAAGAATTGATGCTGTTGGGAACTGCGGTGTTGGAGAAATCTCTCGAAAGTCCCTTGGACTGCAAGGAGATCCATCTAGTCTATCCTAAAGTAGATCAGTCCTGAATATTCATTGGAAGGACTGATGTTGAAGCTGAAACTCCAATACTTTGGCCACCTGGTGAGAAAAACTGACTCATTGGAAAGACCCTGATGCTGGGAAAGATTGAAGGCAGGAGGAAAGGGGATGACAGAAGATGAGATGGTTGGATGGCATCACCGACTCAATGGACATGAGTTTGAGTAAAATCCTAGAGTTGATGATGGACAGGGAGGCCTGGCATGCTACAGTCCATGGGGTCACAAACAGCTGGACATGACTGAGTGACTGAACCGAACTGATCTTTTAGGATTGACTGGTTTGATCTCCTTGTAACTATACTCCAAAAAAAAAAAAATGATTTAAAAAGTTAAAATAAAATAGAAAAAAAAATTCTAGGCCATGAAGAGAAACTCGTAAGTGTGTTTATGGTGTGGGGAGCATCTTAGAGGCTGCCTTGACCATACCTATCCTCTGTCCTTCACTCTTCTTTTAGGAGTTTCTGACATCCCCTGAGCATTGGCCTGACATTGTAAGCTAAGTTTTCTCTTCTCAGGAAGACACCTGAGGTCTGACAGGAGTCAAACTTTCTCAGAAAAATTAAACTTACAATTAACATCTCAGTTTGAAAACTTAGAGCTATGCTCTTCCCTTTCCATATCCCATGGTCTTCCCAAGTATTTATGCTTCAACCACTGAGGCAGGATGATCTCAGACAGGTCAACTCTATCTTCACCAGGGCTGTGCCTTTTAGGTGCCTTAAACCACCTCTGTCCCCAGCCCTCTAAGATGCAGATTTTTTTATCCGTGGGACATCCAGACTTACTGTAGAAGGACATATAGCCTATTTTCCCCAATAGACCTAAAGCTCACACTTTGTCTCTGCAGTGTCAGTGATGAGTTTGAAAGGTCTTAGGCAGTGAGCTTAACAGGGTTATAGAATCCATTTACTGGATGTGTTTAGAGCCTGATTCATGATACCATTGATGCTTTATTAAAACTTGGTCTAAATTTTGCACAACCACTGTACCTTGGCCTTAGATGGCTTCAACATCTGGTTTGGGAAGGGAGAGTAGTTTATCCTAGAGAATAAATAGCTGTCAGCTTGTAACCATGAACTGAAAGAGCACTGCCATGGTAGCAAGCATTGAGACTGTAGTGAGAGGTCTTCTAAGGAGGAACAAAGGAAAATAAGCAGTAAAATGAGGATGGGAAGGGCAGCCTGTGTTGGTAGGTGGCTGATGTATCCAGTTGATTAAACAGTCTCATAAAACAGTTTTATATCTTTCTGTCACTGCCTAGGCTCCCTGGATTCTTCGGGATTCTTCCCTTCCTTTCTTTTAATGATGCCTTGAGCAGATTCCAAAACTTCCCAGGTTACATAATTGTTCTTTAATTTTTTAGCAGGAAGTCTATGTGAAAATTTCCAGCTCACACCAATTTACTCCTCCCTACATCTCCTGTGCAGCTTGAGGGGTTAGAGTAAGACAGCTGTGGGGGGTGGGGAGGAGGGCTTTTCTTCTCTGTCCTTTTCTATGCCAGCTCCTTGGAGAGTGAAGGAGAGTGTGGTCCATGTCTGAGTCTGGAATATTTTCCCAACTTCTCTTTCCAGGTCTCAAGTTCTCTGCTTTGTGAGCTTGTGAGAGAGGGGGAGGTAGGAGCTTTGGTGATGGTCCCTGCCTGGTGGATGTTGCCGATTCTTTGGTGTACACCTTTTGCTTTCTGGGGGCCACCTTTATGCAAGAGGGTCTTGCTGGACCTCCCCACAGACCTGTGTCCTGAATTCAGGTCCAGATATTGCTCCAATCAGGCAAGAGTCTCATAGTGACAGAAAGTACACCTGTTTCCAATGAAGTGCAGTGGTGAAAGCAACTAGAACTGAAGTCAGGGACTGAGGTCCATTCCAGCTCCACTGTTTTCTTACCTACTCTTATTCTCAGTTTTCCCATCCATACATAAGGAAAAATGATGCTAGAGAGAGAGTTATAGAGAAATGAACCAGGGATTTGTGAAGTCCCACTGCATGGGCCCAAACCCCAGATTCACTATTTATTTCCTTGTTTAGTCTCTAAGTCATGCCCGACTCTTTGAGACCCCATGAACTGTTGCCTGCCAGCCTCCTCTGTCCATGGGATTCTCCAGGCAAGAATACTGGAGTGGGTTGCCCAGCGGAGCCCGCCAGTTCCTTCTCCAGCAGATCTTCCTGACTCAGGCATTGAACCTGCATTTCCTGGAGCTCCTGCATTGCAGGTGGATTCTTTATCGCTGCGCCGCCTGGGAAGTCCACAGTTAGTTCTTGCATGTGTGATATTAGGCATACCTCACCTCTGAGACTCAGTTTCCTCATCTGTAACATGAGATAGTATTTTTAACTTCCATAGTGTAGATGTAAGAATTAAATGAGTCACAGTATGGAAAATATCTACAACAGTACATGGCGACAAAGCAAGCACTCAAAATATATCAGCTATTGTTATTATTCTGTAAAGAAAGCACTTAGGTGAAACCTGGTACCAGGTAGCCCTAGTTATAGAGCTGAGGAGGGAACAGCAAGCCCTAGATCTCTGCGGTAAGGATGGTATTAACAGTGGGCATGCCTCTCCTTACTCCCCACTTGGTTTTCAACATTTTCTCCGTCTCTGACAGTGCTCTTTTCACCACGTCCGTGCCTCTTTGGGTTTGTCAGCTTCCTGCGGTCTGCCTGCGAACTCAAAAGCCTGCACAAGCCCGGGCAGCACTATTTCTGCCTCAAGAGCCAACACCACCCACCCCCAGCGGAGTTGCCTCCCCTCAGAAATAAGCCACTGTTTACCCAGAGGGCAGAGCTCTGAGCAAAGCTGTTTATCCCATAGTCAGACCCCAAAGGCTTCCACTCAGCAGATTTCCTCGTTGTCTGGGAGCTTAGAGCCAGTCAGTCGTCGATATTTCTGTGTCAACCCCTGTGTGGGATCAGACACAAATCTGAGGCAACTGATTTGTCAGCAACCAGCCTTTACTTTGAGCTGTTTTTCCAGTGTGGATACGAATTAATACCTCCTCACCCACGCTCTCACATTCAGACTCCCTTGTGACCAAGAAATATAATAGCCCCTTCATGGTCTGAGCCCTGGCTACCTGTCTTGTCTTATCTCCCCCGAACCCCAGTCACAAGAAATTACAGATAAGAGAGACGCTGCACTCCCACTCTAGCAAACCTTCAGACATGCTACCCTCCTTCTGCTGAGAACCTCCTTCCTTGCTGTGACTTCCACTCCTGACAAACTCATCCTCATCTTTCAGAATTTAGTGAAGCCTAACCTTCCCTAGGATCCCTTCAGAGTCTTGTCTGTCCCTTTGTCTGATGGCTAAGGGATACTCAGTGTGGGGTTTTCCCACACCTTCTGGGATAGACCTATGATTCAGTTCAGTTCAGTTCAGTTCAGTTCATTCGCTCAGTCATCTCCGACTCTTTGTGACCCCAAGAATTGCAGCACGCCAGGCCTCCCTGTCCATCACCAACTCCGGAGTTCACTCAAACACATGGCCATCGAGTTGGTGATGTCATCCAGCCATCTCATCCTCTGTCGTCCCCTTCTCCTCCTGCCCCCAATCCCTCCCAACATCAGAGTCTTTTCCAATAAGTCAACTCTTGAAATGAGGTGGCCAAAGTGCTGGAGTTTCAGCATTAGCATCATTCCTTCCAAAGAACATCCAGGATTGATCTCCTTTAAAAAAGACTGGTTGGATCTCCTTGCAGTCCAAGGGACTCTCAAGAGTCTTCTCCAATTCCACAGTTCAAAAGCATCAATTCTTCGGCACTCAGCTTTCTTCACAGACCAACTCTCACATCCATACATGACCACTGGAAAAACCATAGCCTTGACTAGACGGACCTTTGTTGGCAAAATAATGTCTCTGCTTTTCAATATGCTGTCTAGGTTGGTCATAACTTTTCTTCCAAGGAGTAAGCGTCTTTTAATTTCATGGCTGCAGTCACCATCTGCAGTGATTTTGGAGCCCCCAAAAATAAAGTTTGACACTGTTTCCACTCTTTCCCCATCTATTTCCCATGAAGTGATGGGACCAGATGCTATGATCTTTGTTTTCTAGGAATGTTGAGCTTTAAGCCAACCTTTTCACTCTCCTCTTTCGCTTTCATCAAGAGGCTTTTTAGTTCCTCTTCAGTTTCCGCCATAAGGGTGGTGTCATCTGCATATCTGAGGTTACTGATATTTCTCCTGGCAATCTTGATTCCAGCTTGTGCTTCTTCCAGCACAGCGTTTCTTATGATGTACTCTGCATAGAAGTTAATTAAGCAGGGTGACAATATACAGACTTGATGTACTCCTTTTCCTCTTTGGAACCAGTCTGTTGTTCCATGTCCAGTTCTAACTGTTGCTTCCTGACCTGCATATAGGTTTCTTAAGAGGCAGATCAGGAGGTTTGGTATTCCCATCTCTTTCAGAATTTTTCACACAGTCAAAGGCTTTGGCATAGTCAATAAAGCAGAAATAGATGTTTTTCTGGAACTCTCTTGCTTTTTCCATGATTCAGCATATGTTAGCGATTTGGTCTCTGGTTCCTCTGCCTTTTCTAAAACCAGCTTGAACATCTGGAATTTCATGGTTCACGTATTGCTGAAGCCTGGCTTGGAGAATTTTGAGCATTACTTTACTAGCATGTGAGATGAGTTCAATTGTGTGGTTGAGCATTCTTTGAAATTGCCTTTCTTTGGGATTGGAATGAAAACTGACCTTTTCCAGTCTTGTGGCCACTGCTGAGTTTTCCAAGTTTGCTGACATATTGAGTGCAGCATTTTCACAGCATCATCTTTCAGGATTTGAAATAGCTCCACTGCAATTCCATCACCTCCACTAGCTTTGCTCATAGTGATGCTTTCTAAGGCCCACTTGACTTCACATTCCAGGATGTCTGGCTCTAGATGAGTGATCACACCATCGTGATTATCTGGGTCATGAAGATCTTTTTTGTATAGTTCTTCCATGTATTCTTGCCACCTCTTCTTGACATCTTCTGCTTCTGTTAGGTCCAGACCATTTCTGTCCTTTATTGAGCTTGTCTTTGCATGAAATATTCCCTTGGTATCTCTAATTTTCTTGAAGAGATCTCTAATCTTTCCCATTCTGTTCTTTTCCTCTATTTCTTTGCATTGATCACTGAAGAAGGCTTTCTTATCTCTTCTTGCTATTCTTTGGAACTTTGCATTCAGATGCTTATATCTTTCCTTTTCTCCTTTACTTTTCGCTTCTCTTCTTTTCACAGCTATTTGTAAGGCCTCCCCAGACAGCCATTTTGCTTTTTTGCATTTCTTTTCCATGGGGATGATCTTGATCCCTGTCTCCTGTACAATGTCACAAACCTCCATCCATAGTTCATCAGGCACTCTATCTATCAGATCTAGTCCCTTAAATCTACTTCTCACTTCCACTGTATAATCATAAGGGATTTGATTCAGGTCATACCTGAATGGTCTAGCGGTTTTCCCTACTTTCTTCAATTTAAGTCTGAATTTGGCAATAAGGAGTTTATGATCTGAGTCACAGTCAGCTCCTGGTCTTGTTTTTGCTGACTGTATAGAGCTTCTCCATCTTTGGCTGCAAAGAATATAGTCAATCTGATTTTGGTGTTGACCATCTGGTGATATCCATGTGTAGAGTCTTCTCTTGTGTTGTTGGAAGAGGGTGTTTGCTATGACCAGTGCATTTTCTTGGCAAAACTCTGTTAGCCTTTGCCCTGCTTCATTCCACATTCCAAGGCCAAATTTGCCTGTTACTCCAGGTGTTTCTTGATGTCCTACTTTTACATTCCAGTCCCCTCCAATGAAAAGGACATCTTTTTTGGGTGTTAGTTCTAAAAGATCTTGTAGGTCTTCATAGAACCATTCAACTTCAGCTTCTTCAGTGTCACTGGTTGGGGCATAGACTTGGATTACTGTGATATTGAATGGTTTGCCTTGGAAATGAACAGAGATCATTCTGTTGTTTTTGAGATTGCATCCAAGTACTGCATTTCAGACTCTTTTGTTGACCATGATGGCTACTCCATTTCTTCTAAGGGATTTTGCCTGCAGTAGTAGATATAATGGTCATCTGAGTTAAATTCACCCATTCCAGTCCATTTTAGTTTGCTGATTCCTAGAATGTCGACGTTCACTCTTGCCATCTCTTGTTTGACCACTTTCAATTTGCTTTTTCATGGACCTGACATTCCAGGTTTCTATTCAATATTACTCTTACAGCATCAGACCTTGCTTCTATCACCAGTCACATCCACAGCTGGGTATTGTTTTTGCTTTGACTCCATCCCTTCCTTCTTTCTGGAGTTATTTCTCCACTGATCTCCACTAGCATCTTGGGCGCCTACTGACCTGGGGAGTTCCTCTTTCAGTATCCTACCATTTTGCTTTTTCATACTGTTCATGGGGTTCTCAAGGCAAGAATACTGAAGTGGTTTGCCATTCCCTTCTCCAGTGGACCACATTCTGTCAGACCTCTCCACCATGATCTGCCTGTCTTGGGTGGTCTAACAATGCATGGCTTGGTTTTAACTCATATTTTATTTTCCTTACTAGTCTATGAATTCCATAGCAGCTGATATTTCATGTCATGTAACTCTGTATACCTAGTACAGAGTGTGTTGTTATTATTATTCAGTCCCTCAGTCATGTCTGACTCTTTGTGACCCCATGGACTGCAGCACGCCAGGCCTCCCCTTTCCATCACCATCTCCTACAGCTTGCTCAAACTCATGTCCATTGAGTCAGTGGTGCCATCCAACCATCTCATCCTCTGTCATCCCCTTCTCCTTTTCCCTTCAATCTTTCCCAGCCCCAGGATCTTTTCCAATGAGTTTCAGCTTCAGCAGCAGCCCTTCCAATGAATACTGAGATTGACTGGTTTGATCTCCTTGCAGTCCAAGGGCCTCTTGAGAGTCTTCTCCAGCACCACAATTCAAAAACATTGATTCAGAAGCATCAATAAGAAACCCTGCATGAATTTTCGAGATTGTTGCCTAGAAAAGGTTCTGTTTAGTAGTAGCTCAAAGAACAACAACAACAACAAAATTAATAAAAAAGAAACATATCTATCATGGAACTCATTAATGTACCCTGGATACATAGAGCAAATAAACTGAGCTCTCCAGTCATAGATAAGGTTCTGAAAAGGGATACAAATCTAGGAAGAAGTAATTATCTAAAACAATAAAAATTTCTTCCAGTAGATGCCATCTTGATCATTATCACCACCTGGATTGTTGGGAGAGGTTATTTAGATGGCCAATATATAACAATCTATATTTATATCAGAATGGTAAGTTCACATTTTAAAAATTGTTCACAGTTTTTTAAGTTCACAGTTCACAGTAAGTTTACAGGTAAAACTGTAGCTTCTCTGACATATTCAGGCAGTACCAGAAATATTTATGAAGGAGTGGAGCACTAATGCTTTTTGTTTCCTATCAAGGATCTCTACAGGGAATGATCCTATGTCCTCAAGTTTCCTTACTTATATGAGCCTTCCACAAAGTGTTGCCCCCCTACCCACCTATCCAAATGCATGCTTAGCTCTATTATTGTTGTTCTGTCCTCTGAAATGAAACAAGTTTCTTATCCCAACTGAAGCAAATATAACTTAAGAGGAAAAGTGTCTTTAACATACAATGCTGTGAAGTAGGTATCTTCACAATCTCTAGTTCTATAGACATGGAAACTGAGGTTTACAAAAGTAGAATACTTGTTCAAACAACCTGTTAAGAGAGTTAATATTGCATAGCATGGTAGCTATGAGGATGAAGATTAGAATTAAATGATCTTGGGCTCTAATTTTCTACTTATTAGCTAAATTTCTTGGGGAAATTAATTTGCCTCTCTGAGCTTTAGTTTTCTTAATTACAAAGTAGAAATAATAATGTCCATTGAAGTAAAAATTAATCAGTGACTTATGTAAAACAGCTACCCAAATTATTAAAGAAGTACCTCAAAAGAGCTATTCTAAATCCTAAATAAGTTCAAGAATTTAAAGAAAACGTGAATACAATGGGTAGAGAAATGATAGATATGTGAAATGTAAATGAAACTTCTAGAAATGAAAAATACAGTATGTAAAACAAAATATACATCAGATGATAGGATTAACAGAGGATTAGAAACTGAAGAAAAAATGAATAGCAGTTTGAGAACAAAGCTGTGAAAGTTATACTACATGAAACACATAGAGAAAAATAACCTGAAATGAGTGAAAAGATCCTCAGTAAGCTGGGGGCCAGTATCAAGCAATCATGCATTATACTACATGTAATTGTGGTTCCAGAAAAGGAGATATACTTGAAGAAATAATAATAATAATGAATGTTCAAATGTGAAGAAAACTACAAATCCATATACCTACAAAGGTCATCAAACACCAAATCAAATAAAGAAATTCACACCAAGGCACATCATAATTTGGTTGCTGAAAGCCAATGACAAAGTGAAAGTCACAAAAGCATCTAGAGGAAAAAAATACATACATATATTACTTAGAGTAGAACAAAAGTAAGAATCTGAGCAGGTTTCTTATAAGAAACTACATAATTTGAAGATAATAGAACCACATCTTTGAAAGTAGTGATAGAAAAATTTGTCAATCTGAAATTCTTTTTTTTTTTTTAATTTTTTATTTTTTTTAATTTTAAAATCTTTAATTCTTACATGCGTTCCCAAACATGAACTCCCCTCCCACCTCCCTCCCCACAACATCTCTCTGGGTCATCCCCATGCACCAGCCCCAAGCAAGCTGCACCCTACGTCAGACATGGACTGGCGATTCAATTCTTACATGACAGTATACATGTTAGAATTCCCATTCTCCCAAATCATCCCACCCTCTCCCTCTCCCTCTGAGTCCAAAAGTCCGTTATACACATCTGTGTCTTTTTTCCTGTCTTGCATACAGGGTCGTCATTGCCATCTTCCTAAATTCCATATATATGTTTTATTGTATTTTTTTTTTTTTATTTTTATATTTATTTCATCATCTCATCAGAATGATTCAATAATTTTTTTAGTAATATCTTGTTATTGTACAGTTTCTTATCATTCATTCTGATGGACATCTACTTTCAACTATTCAATAGTTCTGAATTGGCACAGCAATCAGACAGAAAAAGAAATAAAAGAATCCAAATTGAAAAAGAAGTAAACTCTCACTTTCAATGACATGAATCCTCTACATGGAAAACCCTAAAGACTCACCAGAAAAATACTAAGAGCTAATACAATGAAAATAAGATAAAAAGAGAATATAAAATCAACACGCAGAAATTTGCATCTATACATGAATAATGAGAAAGTAGAAAAAGAAATTAAGGAAACAATTCCATTCACCATTGCAACGAAAAGAATAAAATACTAGAATATATTACTAAAGAAACTAAAGACCTATACATAGAAAACTATAAAACACTGATGAAAGAAATCAAAGAGGACACTAATAGATGGAGAAATATACCATGTTCATGGATCGGAAGAATCAATATAGTGAAAATGAGTATACTACCCAAAGCAATTTACAAATTCAATGCAATCCCTGTCAAGCTACCAGCCACATTTTTCACAGAACTAGAACAAATAATTTCAATCTGAAATTCTATGCTTAATAGGAATATCTTTCAAAAATGAAGGCAAAATAAAAACTTTATGACACCAGCACTGAGATAATTTATTGGCAGTAGATCTTCACTATGCAAAATCTCGAAGTCTGAGATTCTATAGGCAGAAAGGAATGATATCAGAGAGAAATTTGGATTAAGATGAGTATTCCCTTTACATGTTTCAAATTCTTTAAAAAAACAAAAATGGAGAATTCCAAATTCCCTGGCAGAGTAAAATCCCGATAGTCCACCCTTTGCACTCATTACAACTATACAAAATCAACTATCTGAGAACTCTCAAAAGTACTTAAGAACTCTTCTATTTCTGGGAATATGGAGCAGACATATCTACCGTATTCTTCCTGCTGAGTACATTGCAAGATCCCTGGACATTGCATATAAAGCACATATAAGAAGACTGAAACGCGGACAGAAAAATGCAGGCTGACTAGAGAATCTGGGGCCCCAAGAATGACACAGAGAGAAGTTTTTTGGATTTTCTTTTGCCTCAAACAGCCCAGATTGTGTATTGTAGAAACTGGAAATTTGGAAAGCCAGGAGACACAAACAAAAAAGTTCAGGAAAGCCTATAGTCTTTAAAAGTCAAAAGATCAGGTATAGGGAAGTTAAGGAAAACAGAACATTTTAGATGAAAATTTTACTTAAGCCAAATATTACAGAAAAGACTATGACCCTACCGCCAGCAAAGGCTAGATGAAAAGCTTAAACTTCCGCACATATCAGGCTGCAAAGAGGCACAGAACCCCCCAATTCAGTGATGTCTGAGAGGGCCAAGTGGGCGTGTAAGTTTTTCATCCTCACCAGACTGGAAAATAGCATGCAGAAAACTAGCAAAATTTCTCACCACCAAACCTCAAAGAATAGCTTAAAAATGTTATCTGAGCATAGTGGAAATTACAGAACAAGGCATCTTGGAAAGTCAGAAAAGGAAGAATGATACAGATTGATGGTCTAAAGAGAAAAATACCAAGGAGTCTACTAAAATTTGAGAACTAATGAGTGAGTTCAGCAAGGGTGCAGGATAAAAAATAAAAAATACAAAAAGCAATTGTATTTCTATAGAAATAGAAACAAGCATATAAAAACAAATTAAAAACACAATGGCATATACAGTCACTCTATTTTTTTTTGTCGTTTTTGTTATTTTATTATTATTTGTTTGTTGTTAGTAAAAATCCCAAATATGGAAAAGTCAAAGAAGTTAGCTCTTTCTCTTTTGGCTGAGTTAAGAATGAAACATTTCCTGTAAGGGAGAGAGCCTATAAGTTCTGCTTTTACTTCCTAATATTGAGGAGAATCTCGTACCAGTATATACAGTAAAATTCAGTTTAGAATGTTAGATGGATTTACTTTATACTGACCGATAGGATTAATCTGCCTAAATGACACTCTCCAGGAGCTGGTTAGTACAAGCAGCGCAGCAGAATCCATGAACTCCCCTTTAAAACCACAATGAGGTACCACTTCACACCAGTCAGAATGGCTGCGATCCAAAAATCTGCAAGCAATAAATGCTGGAGAGGGTGTGGAGAAAAGGGAACCCTCCTACACTGTTGGTGGGAATGCAAACTAGTACAGCCACTATGGAGAACAGTGTGGAGATTCCTTAAAAAATTGCAAATAGAACTACCTTATGACCCAGCAATCCCACTGCTGGGCATACACACCGAGGAAACCAGAATTGAAAGAGACACATGTACCCCAATGTTCATCGCAGCACTGTTTATAATAGCCAGGACATGGAAACAACCTAGATGTCCATCAGCAGATGAATGGATAAGAAAGCTGTGGTACATATACACAATGGAGTATTACTCAGCCGTTAAAAAGAATTCATTTGAATCAGTTCTGATGAGATGGATGAAACTGGAGCCGATTATACAGAGTGAAGTAAGCCAGAAAGAAAAACACCAATACAGTATACTAACACATATGTATGGAATTTAGGAAGATGGCAATGACGACCCTGTATGCAAGACAGGGAAAGAGACACAGATGTGTATAATGGACTTTTGGACTCAGAGGGAGAGGGAGAGGGTGGGATGATTTGGGAGAATGACATTCTAACATGTATACTATCATGTAAGAATTGAATCGCCAGTCTATGTCTGATGCAGGATACAGCATGCTTGGAGCTGGTGCATGGGGATGACCCAGAGAGATGTTATGGGGAGGGAGGTGGGAGGGGGGTTCATGTTTGGGAATGCATGTAAGAATTAAAGATTTTAAAATTTAAAAAATAAAAAATAAAACATTTTAAATCTTAAAAAATAAAAATAAAAAAAATATACAGTCACTCTAAAATAAATATTTGGTTGTCAGAGTAAATCTAACAAAAACACATAGGACTTGTATGCTGAAAACTACAAAATGTTGTTGAAAGAAATCAAAAAGGACCCAAATAAATGGAACACTCATCTGTCTTCATGTAAATATTAGAAAATTCACTATAGTTTAGGGTAAATTCTCCCCACATTGACACACAGGTTTAGCGCAATTCCTATCAAAATTCCAACAATATTTTTTGTTAGACATAAACAAGGTTATTTTAAAATTTACAAAAAGGTAAGTGATCTAGGTTTGCTAAAAATCATTCTGAAAAGAAGAATAAAGTGGGAAGTATCTCTTTTCTTGAATCCAAGATTTATTATATAGTTATATAACAAGAATGTGTGATATTGATGGAAGAATAGACAGATAGATCAGTGGAATACAAAAGGGAAACCAGAAATAGCTCCCACACAATTAAAGCCAAGTGACTTTTGACAAAACTATAGGAAAAATCTCAATGGAGGAAGGACAATATTTTCAATGGATGATGCTGGATCAATTGGCATTTTATCCATAGGCAAAAAAAAAAAAAAAAGAAGAACCTTAATATAAACCTGACATCTTTCACCAAAATTAACTCAGACTAGATTATAGACTTACATGTAAAGCATGCAACTATAAAACTTTGAGCAAATTACATAAGAGAAAATCTTCAGGACTCAGGGCTTGGTAAAGACTTCCTAGACTATTACCCAAAGCACCATTCATAATAGAAAAATCAAATGTTTGACTTTACCAAAGTTTAAAACATTTGTTTTGAAAAAGACTCAGTTAGAAGGATCAAAATACAAGCTACAGAATGGGAAAAATATTTATAAAGCAGATATCTGACAAATCTAGAGTACATAAAGTATTCCCTGCTGGCTCAGACAGTAAAGAGTCTGCCTGGAATGCGGGCGACCTGGGCTGGATCCCTGGGTCGGGAAGGGCCCCTGGAGAAGGAAATGGCACCCCACTCCAGTATTTTTGCCTGGAAAATCCCCTGGATGGAGGAGCCTGGCAGGCTACAGTCCATGGAGTGGCAAAGAGCTGAACACGACTAAGAGACGTAACTTTCAGTTTTCACTTTTCTTTCAGAGTATATAAAGCATTATCCAAAATGATGCAATTAGCAAACGGGCAAAGGACATGAAGAACTATCTCACTGAAGAGCATGTACAGATGCCAATAAGCAAATGAAAAGATGTTCAACATCTCAGGGAAATGCAAATTAAGACCGCAGTGAGCTATCACTCACTGTTATTAAAACAGCTAAAATGGTGGTTAGGATGTGGAAAAAACTGGGTCTCTCATTTATTGATGGGGGAAAGACAAATGGTATATCCAATCTGAGAAATATTTTGGCAATTTCTTTGGAAACTAAATATACACTTACCACATGACTCATGAGCTTTAGGCCATTTACCTCATAGAAATGAAAACTCTCATTTGCACAAAACTCCACATATGATTGTTGACAACAGTTTTATTTGTAATAGCCTAAAGCTGGAAACAATCAAAGTGTTTCTCACACATAAATAGTTTAACAAATTGTGTTAAAACAATATTGTAAAGTATTTAGCCTCCAACTAAAATAAACAAATTCAGTTCAGTCGCTCAGTCGTATCTGACTATTTGTGAACCCATGGACCACAGCACGTCAGGTCTCCCTGTCCATCACCAACTCCCGGAGTTCACTCAGACTCATGCCCATAGAGTCAGCGATGCCATCCAACCATCTCATCCTCTGTCATCCCCTTCTCCTCCTGCCCTCAATCTTTCCCAGCATCAGGATCTTTTCAAATGAGTCAGCTCTTCACATAAGGTGGCCAAAGTATTGGAGTTTCAGCTTCAATATTAGTCCTTTCAATGAGTATTCAGGACTGATTTCTTCTAGGATGGTCAGGTTGGATTTCCTTGCAGTCCAAGGGACTCTCAAGAGTCTTCTCCAACACCACAGTTCAAAAGCATCAATTCTTCAGCACTCAGCTTTCTTTATAATCCAGCTCTCACATCCATACATGACTGCTGGAAAAACCATAGCCTTGACTAGAATGACCGTTGTTGACAAAGTGATGTCTGCTTTTTAATAGCTCAGTTGGTAAAGAATCTGCCTACAGTGCAGGAGACCTGGGTTCGATCCCTGGGTTGGGAAGATCCCCTGGAGAAGGAAATGGCAACCCACTCCAGTATCCTTGCCTGGAAAATCTCATGGATAGAGGGACCTGGAGACCTGCAGTCCGTGGGGTCACAAAGAGTCGGGCACGACTGAGCAACTAACACTAACACACTAGGTTGGTCATAACTTTTTTTCCAAGCAGCAAGCGTCTTTTAATTTCATGGCTGCAATCACCATCTGCAGTGATTTTGGAGCCCCCAAAAATAAAGTCTGTCACTGTTGCCACTGTTTCTCCATTTTTTCTGCGATAAAGTGATGGGACATAATGCCATGATCTTAGTTTTCTGAATGTTGAGCTTTAAGCAAACTTTTTCACTCTCTTCTTTCACTTTCATTAAGAGGCTCTTTAGTTCTTGTTCACCTTCTCCCATAAAGGTGGTGTCATCTGCATATCTGAGGTTATTGATATTTCTCCTGGCAGTCTGATTCCACTGTGCTTCCTCCAGCCAGCATTTCTCATGTACTCCACATATAACTAAATAAGCAGTGACAATATACAGCTTGATCACTCCTTTTCTATTTGGAACCAGTCTGTTGTTCCATGTCCAGTTCTAACTGTTGCTTCCTGACCTGCATACAGATTTCTCAGGAGACAGGTCAGGATGTCTTGGATTCCCATCCCTTAAAGATTTTTCCACAGTCTGTTGTGATCCACACAGTCAAAGGCTTTGGCAGAGTCAATTTTTTCTGGAACTCTAGCTTTTTTGATGATCCAGCGAATGAATGTTGGCAATTTGATCTCTGGTTCCTCTGCCCTTTCCAAATCCAGCTTGAACATCTGGAAGTTCAAAGTTCACGTATTGAAGCCTGGTTTGGAGAATTTTGAGCATTACTTTATTAGCGTGTGAGATGAGTACAATTGTGCAGTCGTTTGAGCATTCTTTGGCATTGCTTTCTTTGGGATAGGATGAAAACTGACCTTTTTCAGACCAATGGCCACTGCTGAGTTTTCCAAATTTGCTGGCACATCGAGTCCAACACTTTCACAGATTATCTTTTAGGATTTGAAATAGCTCAACTGGAATTCCATCACCTCCACTAGCATTGTTTGTAGTGATGCCTCCTAAGGCCCACTTGATTTTTCATTCCAGAATGTCTGGCTCTAGGTGAGTGATCACACCATCATGATTATCTGGGTCATGAAGATCTTTTTTGTATAGTTCTTCTGTGTATTCTTGCCACCTCTTAATATCTTCTGCTTCTGTTAGGTTCCTACCATTTCCATCCTTTATTGAGCTCTTCTTTGCATGAAATATTCCCTTGGTATCTCTAATTTTCTAGTCTTTCCCATTCTATTGATTTCTTCTATTTCTTTGCACTGATCACCAAGGAAGGCTTTCTTATCTCTCCTTGCTCTTCTTTGGAACACTGCATTCAAATGAGTATATCTTTCCTTTTCTCCTTTGCTTTTTGCTTCTTTTCTCTTCACAGCTATTTCTAAGGACCCCTCAAACAGCCATTTTGCTTTTTTGCTTTTCTATTTCTTGGAAATGATCTTGATCCCTGTCTCCTGTACAATGTCACAAACCTCCATCCATAGTTCATCAGGCACTCTGTCTATCAGATCCAGTCCCTTAAATCTATTTCTTACTTCCACTGTATAATCATTAGGGATTTGATTTACGTCATATGGATCATCAAAAAAGCAAGAGAGTTCCAAAAAATGTCTATTACTGCTTTATTGACTATGCCAAAGCCGTTGACTGTGTGGATCACAACAGACTGTGGAAAATCCTGAAAGAGATGGGAATACCAGACCACCTGACCTGCCTCTTGAGAAACCTGTATGCAGATCAGGAAGCAACAGTTAGAACTGGACATGGAACAACAGACTGGTTCCAAATAGGAAAAGAAGTGAATCAAGGCTGTATATTGTCACCCTACTTATTTAATTTATATGCAGAGTACATCATGAGAAACGCTGGGCTGGAGGAAGCACAAGCTGGAATCAAGATTGCCGGGAGAAATATCAATAACCTCAGATATGCAGATGACACCACCAAGAGGAACTAAAAAGCCTCTTGATGAAAGTGAAAGAAGAGAGTGAAAAAGTTGGCTTAAAGCTCAACATTCAGAAAACTAAGATTATGGCATCCGGTCCCATCACTTCATGGCAAATAGATGGGGAAACAGTGGCAACAGTGTCAGACTTTATTTTGGGGGGCTCCAAAATCACTGCAGATGGTGATTGCAGCCATAAAATTAAAAGACACTTGCTGCTTGGAAAAAGAGTTATGACCAACCTAGACAGCATAGTAAAAAGCAAAGACATTACTTTGCCAACAAAGGTCCATCTAGTCAAGGCTATGGTTTTTCCAGTGGTCATGTATGGATGTGAGAGACTATAAAGAAAGCTGAGTGCTGAAGAATTGATGCTTTTGAATTGTGGTGTTGGAGAAGATCTTGAGAGTCCCTTGGACTGCAAGGAGATCCAACCAGTTCATCCTAAAGGAGATCAGTCCTGGGTGTTCATTGGAAGAACTGATGTTGAAGCTGAAACTCCAATACTTTGGCCACCTGATGTGAAGAGCTGACTCACTTGAAAAGACCCTGATGCTGGGAAAGATTGAAGGCAGGAGGAAAAGGGGCAACAGAGGATGAGATGGCTGGATGGCTTCACCGACATTCAGCTTCAATGGACATTCAGCTTCAATGGACATGGGTTTGGGTGGGCTCCGGGAGTTGGTGATGGACAGGGAGGCCTGGCCTGCTGTGGTTCATGGGGTTGCAAAGAGTCAGACACAACTGAGCAACTGAACTGAACTGAACTGAACTGAATGGTCTAGTGGTTTTTCCTACTTTCTTCAATTTAAGTCTGGATTTGGCAATAAGGAGTTCATGATGTGAGCCACAGTCAGCTCCCAGTCTTGTTTTTGCTGACTGTATAGAGCTTCTCTGTCTTTGGCTCCAAAGAATATAATCAATCTGATTTCGGTGTTGACCATCTGGTGATGTCCATGTGTCGAGTCTTCTCTTGTGCTTTTGGAGGAGGGTGTTTGCTATGACCAGTGCATTCTCTTGGCAAAACTCTATTAGCCTTTGCCCTGCTTCATTCCATATTCCAAGGCCAAATTTGCCTGTTTCTTGGATTCCTACTTTTGCACTCCAGTCTCCTGTAATGAAAAGGACATCTTTTTTGGGTGTTAGTTCTAGGAGTTCTTGTAGGTCTTCATAGAACCATTCAACATCAGCTTCTTCAGCATTACTGGTCAGGGAATAGACTTGGATTATCGTGATATTGAGTGGTTTGCCTTGGAAATGAACAGAGATCATTCTGTCATTTTTGTGATTTCATCCAAGTATTGCATTTCAGACTCTTTCGTTGACAGTGATGGCTACTCCATTTCTTCTAAGGGATTCTTGCCCGCAGTAGTAGATATAATGGTCATCTGAGTTAAATTCACCTATTCCAGTCCATTTAAGTTCACTGATTCCTAAAATGTCAACATTCACTCTTGCCATCTCCTGTTTGACCACTTCCAATGTACCTTGGTTCATGGACCTAACATTCCAGGTTCCTCCTGTGCAATATTGCTCTTTACAGCATTGGACCCTGCTTCCATCACCAGTCACATCCACAACCAGGTGTTGTTTTTCCTTTGTCTCCATCTATTTGTTCTTTCTGGAGTTATTTCTCCACTGATCTCCAGTAGCATATTTGGCACCTATTGACCTGGGGAGTTCCTTTTTCAGTATCCTATCATTTTGTCTTTTCATCCTGTTCATGGGGTTCTCAAGGCAAGAATACTGAAGTGGTTTTACATTCCCTTCTCCAGTGGACCACATTTTGTCAGAACTCTCCACCATGACCCATCCATCTTGCTTGGATACACATGGCATGGCTCATAGTTTCATTGAGTTAGACAAGGCTGTGGTCAATGTGATTAGATTGGTTAGTTTTCTGTGACTGTAAAAGAAAAAACAAATTGTGTATATACATACCATGGAATACTACCCAACAAACAAAAAGTGAATTATTGATGCATGCAACAGATTGAATGGATCTCAAGATTACTATGCTGAGTGGTAAAAGTCAAAGTTCACGAACTGTATGGTTCATTTACATAAGGTTATTGAAGAGACACAATTATAGATATGGAAAGTAGGTTAATGGTTGCCCCTAATTAAGGATGATGGGGAGAGGGTTTGAATGTGACTGTAAAGGGGTAGCACTGGGGACATCTTTGTGCTGATTGAATAGGTCTGTATCTTGTGGTCATGGTTATGTGATCTTATACCTTTGATAAAATGACAGAACTATACATACACTCTGTCCCAATATGAAATTCCTGGCTTTGATATTGTATTATAATTATGTAAAATGTAACTTTGGGAGGGAAGTTGGATGAAGGGTACTTGGGACTGCTGTGTATGATTTTTGCAACTTCCTATGAAATCATAATTATTTTAAAATAAAAAGTTGAAGAAAATTAAAAGCAGAACAAGTATAAAGGAAAATCAAAACTTGGAGAAGAATCAGCATGGTGGTGTGATTCCTGTTTTCAGTTTCTCCTGATTCTTTTCTCTGAGGGTCAGAACCAGTCACCAAGCAGAACAGCAATGGCAACCAAAATCTAAAAGGAACCCTAGTGCCTTTTCAGCTAGAGGAACTAGGGAAAGCAGGCTATGCAAGCTAGAGTGAAAGGGGGGAATCTGAGAAAGGAGAGGTCAAGAAAATGCTATCCCCTAATTCTGTTAAAGAAATCATATATCTCAGCTTCTCTCCTATACAGCACATAGGTGGGGCAGAAGAAAACCAACATAAAAAGGGCTTTGAGAATTGAACTGATATTCGAACCACCTCTGCAAGTCTCAGCTTAATCCCTGAACTGTGCACGTGTGGAACAAACTGAAACCAACTTAGAAAGCATATGAGAACTGAATTGAGAATTGAATATCAACCACCGAAGATGATATAGGCTTGATGGTCTTATTCCAACTGGGTTAATTGCCAGCTAAAACAAAACTATCGACACTCTCCAGAGGAATATTATAAAAACCAGAATCTAAAAAAAAATGTCGCATTCATAATATACCAATAGGTAAAGACACAGAAAAATACAACTTAACGGAAAGACAATCAATAAACATCAACCCTGAGATGATCCAGAAATTGGAATTAACAGACTATAAAGTAGGAGCTATAGCTATGTTTAATGTGCTAAGTGAATACTTAATTGTTGTTCAGTCACTAAGTGTGTCTAACTCTTTGCGACCCTATGGACTGCAGCACACCAGGTTTCCCTGTTCTCCACTATCTCCCAGAGTTTGCTTAAGTTCATGTCTATTGAGATGATGATGCTATCTAATCATCTCATCCTCTGCCACCCTCGTCTCCTTTTGTCTTCAATGTTTCCCAGCATCAGGGTCTTTTCCAGTGAGTCAGCCGTTTGCATCAGGTGGCCAAAGTATTGGAGCTTCAGCTTTAGCATCAGTCCTTCTAATGAATGCTTAGGGTTGATTTCCTTTAGGATTGACTGGTTGATCTCCTTGCTGTCCAAGGGACTCTCAAGCCTTTTCCAGAACCGCAGTTCAAAAGCATCAATTATTCAGCACTCATCCTTTTTTATGGGCCAACTCTCACATCTGTATATGACTACTGGAAAAAACATAGCTTTGACTATTTGGACCTTTGCCAGCAAAGTGATGTCTTTGCTTTTTTATATGCTGTCTAGGTTTGTCATAGCTTTCTTTCCAAAAGGCAAGAAGCCAGATGAAAGGAATACTTATTTGAAATAAATACAAATGTAGAAAACATAAGAAGAGAAATAGAAAATATACAAACATAACCAAATGGAAATTGTAGAATCCAAAACCACAAACTCTGAAATAAAATGACACTGTATGGACTCGGTACCAAGATAGAGATTACAGAGTAAACAGAGTAAAATTTAAAGTAGATCAGTAGGACTATACAATCTGAAAACTAAAGAGAAAAATTATTTTAAAGAACAGAACTTCTAAGATCTGTATATCATATGGTCTAACATACATAGAATTAGAGTCCCAGAAAAAGAAGAAAGAGAGTTTAGAAAGAAAAAAAAAATTAAAGGATAACTGCTGAAAACTTTCTGTGTTGGTTTCCTAGAGCTGTTGGAATATTGTACTACAAACTGAGTGACTTAAACAACAAAGATATATCCTTTCACAGTTCTGGAGGTTAGAAATATGAAATCAAGGCGTCAGCGGGGCCGTGCTTTCTCTAAGACTGGGTAGAACCTTTTCCTGCCTTCTCTAGTTTCCGGTGGTCTTCATAGATTCTAGGTGTTCCTGGCTTGAAACTGCATGACTCTACTCTCAGACACCGTCATCAGCTGGTGCTCTCCCTGTATGTGTTTGCATACAAATTTCTTTATTATAAGGACACTGCTCACACAAGAGTAGGACCTACTCAAATACCCACATCTCACCTTAATTATATCAACTCTATTTCCAGCTAAGGTCACATTCACAGGTACCTGGGTTAGGACTTTAGCAAATTCTCTGGGAGAAGATTATTCAGCCCACAACAATTTCCCAATTTGATTCAAGACATAAGACAAAAACTTACATATTCTAGAAACTTAGTAAAATCTAAACAGAATAATTCAAGAAAATCATGCCTAGTTACATCATAATTTGAACTTTTAAAAATCAAAGATAAACAAAAAAATAAAACCTGAGGGCAGCTAGAAAAAAATAACACATAAAATAAAGAGGAACAACCATATACATGACTGCATATTTTCATTAGGAACAAAAAGCAGAGGACCAACATCTTTAAGGTACTGGAGGAAGAAAATCCATAAACCTGTAAATCTAAATTCAGCAAAATGATTCTTCAGAAATAAAACAAAGACATTTTCACATGAGTTATTAATAAACAAAAAGAATTTGTCACCAGACAATGTACTCTTTTTTAAAAAAGTGCTAAAGGAAGCTCTTCCAGTTGAAAAAAAAAAAAATGTTACCAGAGGGAAATTTGGATCTTCAGATAAGGATCTTGGAAGTCACCACCTGTCCTAACAACAAATAAAAAGCTAAACAGAATGAAAAGTCAAAAACTGTGTTGTGAGATTTATTTTCATGTGCTCAATCAGCTTCCTACAGTAAATATCCAAGAAAAATCCCCTCCAGCTTCTGGCAGGGGGAGAGAAAAAGGAACTATTTTGAAATAAGACAGAGCACTCTGTGTTTCTTAACAAGGCCTTGCCCTCAGGCGAAACTAGTTAACTAGAGCCTTATCTGCTTGGATATTAAGTTCAGTTCAGTTGCTTGGTCGTGTCCAACTCTTTGTGACCCCATGGACTGCAGCACACCAGGCTTCCCTGTCCATCACCAACTCCAGAGCTGACTCAAATTCATGTCCATCCAACCATCTCATCCTCTGTCATCCCCTTCTCCTCCCACCCTCAATCTTTCCCAGCATCATGGTCTTTTCAAATGAGTCAGATTTTTTTTTTTGCATCAGGTGGCCAAAGTATTGGAGTTTCAGCTTCAACATCAGTCCTTCCAGTGAATATTCAGGACTAATTTCCTTTAGGATTGACTGGTGAGATCTCCTTGCAGTCCAAGAGATTCTCAAGAGTCTTCTCCAACACCACAGTTTAAAAGCATTAATTCTTCAGTGCTCAGCTTTCTTTATAGTCCAACTCTTACATGCATACATGACTACTGGAAAAACCATAGCTTTGACTAGATGGGCTTTTGTTAAAGTAATGTCATGTCTCTGCTTTTTAATATGCTATCTAGGTTGGTTATAGCTTTTCTCCCAAGGAGCAAGCATCTTTTAATTTCATGGCTGCAATCATCATCTGCAGTGATTTTGGAGCCCAAGAAAATAAAGTCTGTCACTGTTTCCATTGTTTCCCCATCTATTTGCCATGAAGTGATGGGATTTGCTTGGGTATTACCAGAATCTAATTGACCTAGGGGTGGGAAATACCTAACCCCAGCCATCTCTAGCAAACCTGTTCCACCGAAAGGGGGAAAAGCACTTGTGAAGATCACCGAGCAGAAGCATGGATTCACTAAATGACTGAGACTTAATCATAGAACTATAGAACACTTTGCCCACTACACCTCACCACCTCAGTACTAAAGGTCTATTTACAGAAGCTTGTTTTACAGTGTATGTCGTGTTGAGCTATCAGTAAAAAATTACAAGGCATACTGAAAGCCAGGAAACATAATTTGAAGAGACAGACAATTGAGTCAAAAAGGAATTCCAATAGCAGTTTAAAAACATTTTGAACTAGGTGAAAATTAAAATACAACTTATCAAACTCTCTGGGATGCATTAAAAGCAGTGCTTATTTTGAAATTTATAGCATTTAATGTATATACTAAAAAGAAGAAAGATTTGAAACCAATATTCTAAGCTTCCACCTTAGAAAACTAAAAATAGAAGAGCAAATTAAATCCAAAGTAAGCAGAAAAAAAAGATAAAAAATAGACCAGAAACTGAAAACAGGAAATCAATAGAAAAAAATAATGAAACCAAGAACTAGCTGTTTGAAAAGGTCAATAAAATCTATAAATATCTAACCAGGCTAGCTAACAAAAAGGAACAGATTCTAGCGACTGACATTAGAAATGAAAGGAGGGACATCTCTTTTAATTCAATCTCACTACAGATCCCATGGTCATTTAAAAGATAATAAAGGAATATAATGAATAGCTCTATGCCCATAATTTAATAGCATACATGAAATGGACCAATTTTTTTTTAATGCACAATTTGTCAAAACTCACACAAGAGGAAGTAGACAATCTGAGTAAGCCCAATATCTATTAGAGAAATTGAATCAATGACTAATAACCTTCCAAAACAACATCAGTTTAGATGAGCTAAATAGTGGATTTTACCAAACACTTAGGAAATACTTATACTAATTCTCTGCAATTTCTTTCAGAGGACAGAAGCAGAAGGAATAATTTCACACTCACCCTGTGAGGTCAGCATTACTATAATACCAAAAACCAGACAAAGATAAAATAAGGAAACTACAGACCAATATCTTCCATAAGCATGGATGCAAAGATTCTCAATGAAATTTTAGCAAACTTATCAAGCCAAATCCAACAAAATATAAAAAGAATTATATAACACGACCAAGTGGGATTTATCTCAGGTATACAAAACATTTTAAACATACTTAATGGTGAGAATGCAAAGAAATAGAGGAAAACAACAGAATGGGAAAGACTAGAGATCTCTTCAAGAAAATTAGAGATACCAAGGGAATATTTCATGCAAAGATGGGCTCAATAAAGGACAGAAATTGTATAGACCTAACAGAAGCAGAAGATATTAAGAAGAGGTGGAAAGAATACACAGAAGAACTGTACAAAAAAGATCTTCATGACCCAGATAATCATGATGGTATGATCACTCACCTAGAGCCAGACATCCTGGAATGTGAAGTCAAGTGGGCCTTAGAAAACACCACTACGAACCAAGCTAGTGGAGGTGATGGAATCCCAGGTGAGCTATTTCAAATCCTGAAAGATGATGCTATGAATGTGCTGCACTCAATATGCCAGCAAATTTGGAAAACTCAGCAGTGGCCACAGGACTGGAAAAAGTCAGCTTTCATTCCAATCCCAAAGAAAGGCTTTGCCAAAGAATGCTCAAACTACTGCACAATTGCACTCATCTCAAATGCTAGTAAAGTAATGCTCAAAATTCTCCAAGCCAGGCTTCAGCAATACATGAACTGTGAACTTCCAGATGTTCAAGCTAGTTTTAGAAAAAGCAGAGGAACCAGAGATCAAATTGCCAACATCTGCTGGATCATGGAAAAAGCAAGAGAGTTTCAGAAAAACATCTATTTCTGCTTTATTGACTATGCCAAAGCCTTTGACTGTGTGGATCACAATCAACTGTGGAAAATTCTGAAAGAGATGGGAATACCAGACCACCTGACCTGCCTCTTGAGAAACCTATATGCCCGTCAGGAAGCAACAGTTAGAACTGGACATGGAACAACAGACTGGTTCCAAATAGGAAAAGGAGGACATCAAGGCTGTATATTGTCACCCTGCTTATTTAACTTCTATGCAGAGTACATCATGAGAAACGCTGGGCTGGAAGAAGCACAAGCTAGAATCAAAATTGCCAGGAGAAACAGATGGGGAAACAGTGGAAACAGTGTCAGACTTGATTTTTGGGGGCTCCAAAATCACTGCAGATGGTGATTGCAGCCATGAAATTAAAAGACGCTTACTCCTTGGAAGAAAATTTATGGCCACCTAGATAGCATATTCAAAAGCAGAGATATTACTTTGCCAACAAAGGTCCATCCAGTCAAGGCTATGATTTTTCCAGTGGTCACGTATGGATGTGAGAGTTGGTCTGTGAAGAAGGCTGAGCGCCAAAGAATTGATGCTTTTGAACTGTGGTGTTGGAGAAGACTCTTGAGAGTCCCTTGGACTGCAAGGAGATCCAACCAATCCGTTCTGAAGGAGATCAGCCCTGGGATTTCTTTGGAGGGAATGATGCTGAAGCTGAAACTCCAGTACTTTGGCCACCTCATGTGAAGTGTTGACTCATTGGAAAAGACTCTGATGTTGGGAGGGATTGGAAGCAGGAGGAGAATGGGACGACAGAGGATGAGATGGCTGAATGGCATCACTGACTCAATGGATGTGAGTCTGAGTGAACTCCAGGAGTTGGTGATGGACAGGGAGGCCTGGCGTGCTCTGATTCATGGGGTTGCAAAGAGTCAGACATGACTGAGCGACTGAACTGAACTGAATGGTCAGAAATCAGATAGCAGGGGAAGACTATCTTTGTTCACAGATGGTATGATGATCTACATAGAAAGCCCCAAAGAACAGACAAAAAATAAATACCTGCTTCCTCAACCCAGAACCAGTAAGAAATTATAGCAAGGTTGTAAGATACAGGATATATATATACAATCAATCACTTTTCTATATACCAGCAATGAACAAGTGGAATTTCAAATAGCAAACACAGAATCATTTACATTAGTGCTCCAAAATATGAAAAACTTAGGTAGAAATATGAAATAGGTAAAAATCTAACAAAATGTGCTTAAGATCTATATGAGGAACTACAAAATTCTGATTAATGAAATCGAAGAACTAAATGAATAGAGAGACACTCCATGTATATAGATAAGGAAGACTCAATATTGACAAGATGTTAGTTATTTCCAAGTTGATCTATAGATTCAAGGCAAATTTATTTTCTGGATATTGATTTCAAACTAATTCTAGAGTTTATATGGAGACACTTTTTAGATAAAGCATCAAAGGCATCATCCAAGAAAGAACTGATAAGCTGGACTTCATTAAAATATAAAACTTCTGCTCTGTGAAAGACAATGTCAAATGAATGAGATAAGGGCCACACACTGGGAGAAAATATTTATTAAATATATATCTGTTATCCAAAATATACAAATATATACACAAAATATACAAAATATACAAAAATATACAAAGAACTCTTAAAACTCAATAATAAGAAAAGGAACAACTTGATTTAAAAATGAGGCAGACTTTAACAGAAACCTGGCCAAAGAAGATAGATGGATGAGAAACAAACATGCGAAAAGCTATTTCACATCATATGTCATCAGGAAAATGTAAATTAAGAAACAATGAGATATCACTACCCACCTTTTAGGATGGCCAAAATGCAGAACACTGATAACATCAAATACTGGTGAAGGTGTAGAGCAATGGAATTTTAATACATTGCTGTGGGAGTGTGAAATGGTACAGAAACTTTGGAAGACGGTGTGGTAATTACTTACAAAATTTAACATATTTTATCATGCAGTTGCAGTCTAGCAATTGCACTCTTTGATATTTATCCAAAGGAGCTGAAAACTCAGGTCCATACAAAAATCTGCACCTAGATGTCTATAGCAGTGTTGTTCATAACTGGCAAAACAAGTAAAATACATTTCAGTAAGTTAATAGATAAATAAACTATGTATATCCAAACAATGGAACATGATGTGGTGTTAAAAAGCAGAGGGTAATTGAGTCATGAAAGGACATAGAGGTAACTTAAATGAAATAACTAAGTGAAATAACCAACTAATTAAGTGAAATATGGGAATCTGAACAGGCTACATACTAAATGATTCCAACTAGATGACACTCTAGAAAAGGCAAAACTGATACAGTAGAAAGATCCAGGTTGAGAAAGAAAGAATGAACAGTTGGAACCCAGAGGATTTTTAGAGCAGGGAAAACGCTCTGCATGGCACAATATTGATGGATACATGTTATTATGTATCCATTATGAAAGTGAAAATGTTAATCCTTCAGTCGTTGCCTGACTCTTTGGGACCCCATGAACTGTAGCCCATCAGGCTCCTCTATCCATGGAATTCTCCAGGCAAGGA
Organism: Capra hircus; assembly: GCF_001704415.2. NCBI lineage: Eukaryota > Metazoa > Chordata > Mammalia > Artiodactyla > Bovidae > Capra > Capra hircus. The sequence continues at coordinate 67,638,205 of NC_030822.1, forward strand.
TACTGGGGCAGGCAGCCATTCTCTTCCCCAGGGGATCTTCCTGACTGAGGGATTGAACCTATGTCTCCTGGATTGCAGGCAGATTCTTTACCCTGTGAGCCACCAGGGAAGCCCCATATGTCATTACGCACTGGTCTAAACTCATAGAAAACACACCACCAAGAGTGAACTGCAATGTCAACCGTGGACTTTGGGCAGGTAGCACGTCACTGTGTGTTCAGCTTTAGCAGATCCACCACTCTGACGGCAGATGTCGGTAAACGGGGAGGCTGTGCACAGCGGGGCGGGAGCGAGATCGAGAAGCTCCGCGCGTTCTCCTCAGTTTCCTGCGAGCCTAAAACTGCCCGAAAATATAGTCTTCAGAAAAGACCGTTTCCTCTTTAGTCCTTTAAAATACACGTGTTTAAGGCAAAAATTATAACACTGCCTGTTGGAGTTTCGGTTTATGTAGGAGTAATACATATGACTACTGTAACATGAAGACCAGTGGGGGTTTATATAGGGTTATAAAGGGATATACGTGATTCCAAGTTTCTATACTTTATATGATGTAATATAATATTAACCCTAAGCAGATGTGAAAGTTTAGGAATGTATATCCCTAGAGCAAACCAATAAAAATTTACACTTGAAAAATGTCTAAGAATCAAGATATAAATTAAAAAGAAGCAGTAAAAAATTAAATAAGCCAATAGAAGTAAGAAAACATGGAACAGAGGAACAAAAAATGAAGTGACAATCAGGAAAAAAAAGGTAAGATGGTAGCCTTAAACCACACAAATGTATATTGAATGTTAATGGTGTAAGCAATCTAATTATGACAGCCTTCATAAAGAACTGAGACTCACTATATGCTTCCTACAACAGACATTTTAAATATAAAACACAGATAAATGAAAAGTAAATAGATGGAAAATTGTATACCACATGACCCACAAGCCTACCAAGCTTGAAGTGGCTATAGCAATGTTATATACAGTCGAGTTTTTAAGGCAAAGAGAATTACTGGAAATAAAGAGATATTTCAAAATGATAAAAAAGAAGAATCATGAGGATGACATAAAAGTATAACAAATACATACTTAACAATGGAAACTCAAAATATGTGAATTTTCACAGAATTTGAAGGAGTCGTATACAGACATACATAGTCACAATAAGATACTGTTAACATCTTTGTCACAGAAATTTTTATAACAGCTAGATAAAATAATTTGTAATGATCAAGAATATGTGAACATCACTGTAAACTACCTCTATCAAATTAACATTTATAGAACACTACATCAAGCAACAGCTGAATATATATGAATTTAAGGAGTAGATGGTCATTCACCAAGACAGGTCTTATTTGGGGTCATAAAACAAATCTCAATAAATTTAATATGGATTAAAATTTAAAACAGTGTGTTTTCTACCTATGTATTAGAATTTTCCAAAGAAACAGAACCAATAGAATGTGTGTGCATATCTATATCTAATGGTATATATATATATATATACACACACACACACACATATATGAGTTCAATCACTGGGTTGGGAAGATCTCCTGGAAGAGGAAATGGCAACCCACTCCAGTACTCTTGCCTGGAGAATCCCATGGACAAAGGAGCCTGGCAAGCTACAGTCCCTAGGGTTACAAAGAGTCACACACAACTGAAACAACTGAGCATGCACACACATACATATACAAGCATATACATATACATCTAGCTAGCTAGCTAGGCAGCACATTAGAGAGAGAGAGATTTTAAGGAATCAGTTCCCATAACTGTGGGGGCTGGCAAATCCAGAATCTACAGGACAGTCCAATAGCCTGGAGACAAAGGAAGAGTTAAAGTTATAGGGTCAAGTCTTAAGGCTTCTTGGAAGCAGAATCCTTCTCACTCAGGGAACCTGTTTTCTCTCAAGACCTTCAACAATTTAGACAAGTTCTACCCACATTATGAGGGCACCGTGCTTTACTCAGAGTTTACTAATTTAAATGCCAATCACATCTAAAAAATACTTACGGCAATGTTTAGAATGATATTCGGGGTAGGGCAGTGTAGCCAAGTGACATAAAAAATTAGCCATCACAATACACAACAGTTGAATGGGAAAGCAATAGTAATTAATAAGATATCTGTGTGTGTGCGAAAAGTTGCTTCAGTTGTGTCTGACTCTTTGCGACTCTAAGGACTGCAGCCCCCCGGCTCCTCTGTCCATAGGATTCTCCAGGCAAAGATACTGGAGTGAGTTGCTGTGCCCTCCTCCAGGGGATCTTCCTGACCCAGGGATTGCATGCACATCTCTTGTCTCCTGCATTGGCAGGCAGGTTCTTTACTAGCTAGCTAGCTAGTGCCACCAGGGAAGCCCAATAAGACATCTAGGAAACCCTAAATATCTGGAAATTAAAACAGTTCAAAATCATTCATGACAGGAAAAAAAATCATGAAAGAAATTATAAAATATTTTTAAGTGAATGGCAATAAAAACAAAACACATCAAAATCTGTGGGATATAGTTAAAGCAGTATATGGAAGAAAATATATAGCTTTAAATTTTGTATTAGAAAACAATATCCAAAATCAGTGAACTAAGACAATTACAGGCCAATATCACTGATAAATATAGATTAAAAATCCTTAATAAAATACTAGCAAACCAAATCCAACACCACATTAAAAGGATCACACACACTGATCAAGTGGGAGTTATACTAGGAACACAAGGAATCTTTGTTATATGCAAATAAATCAATGTGATACACCACATGAACAAAATGAAAGATAAAAATCATATGATCATCTCAATAGATGCAAAAAAATCTCACAAGATTCAACACTCATTTATGATTTAAAAAAAAAAAAAAAAACCTCTCCAGAAAGTGGGCTTAGAGAGGAACCTACCCCAACATAATAAAGACCATGCATGACAAATGAAATGTTTTAGCAGCTAACATCATACTTAATGTTGAAAAGCTGAAAACATTTTCTTTAAGATCAAGGTCAAGACAAAGACGTCCACTCTTGCCGCTTTCATTCAACATAGTTTGAGAAGTCCTAGCCACAGTGATCAGAGTAGAAAAAGAAAGAAAAGAGATCCAAATTGAAAAAGAAGCAAAACTGTTACTGTTTGGAAATGACATGATACTATACATAGTAAAACCTAAAGATGCTACTAGAAAACTACTAGAGGTTATCAATGAATTTGGTAAAGTTGCAGGATACAAAATTAGTACACAATAATCACTTGCCCTTTCTATACACTAATAAAGAAAGATCAGAAAGAGAGATTAAGGAAACAACCACATTTACCATTGCATGAAAGAGAATAAATATAGGAATAAACCTACCTAAGGAGGCAAAAGATCTGTACTCAGAAAGCTGTAAGATGCTGATGAAAGAAATAAAAGATGACACAGATGGAGAGATACACAATGTTCTTGGCTTGGAAGAATCAATATTGTAAAAATGACTCTCCTACCCAAAGCAATCTACAGACTCAATGCAATCTGATCAAATTACCAATGGCATTATCACAAAACTAGAACAGAAAAATTTTTTAATCTGTATGGAAACACAAAAGATCACGAACAGCCAAAGCAAGAAAGAAAAATGGAGCTGGAGGAATCAGGCTCCCTGAACTCAGACTATATGTAAATCTCCTACATACAAATGAGTTGCATCCTGAGAGTGTGTTCCTAAGTTTAATTTGTTCCTAAGTCCTACAAAGTTAGCCCAGGTACCAAACTAATACAATTGCCTATGCAGTAATGTACTGAAATGGGCTTATAATAGTTTTCACACAAATAATACATAAAAAACAAACACAAAAAGCAAAAACAACTTTTAGTTTTATAGTACAGTACCTTGAAAATACAGTAGTTCATCCCAGACACATGAACTGACTTATATGATTGGACCGTGAACTTGTGTGTGCGTCTTTGAAAGTTCACAATTTGAAGGTTCGTAGGTAGGGAACTTACCATACCACAAAGCTACAGTCATCAAAACAGTATGTACTAGCATAAAAATAGAAATATAGATCAATGGAACAGGGTAGAAAGTCCAGAGAATAACTCTTACACTTATGGTCATATAATCTATAACAAGGAAGAAAGAATATACAATGGAGAAAAGAGTCTCTTCAATAAGTGCTGTAGGGAAACTGGACAGCTACAAGTAAAAGAATGAAATTAGAATACACTCGAATACCATATATAAAAATAAACTCAAAATGGATTAAACACATAAATGTAAGGCCAGATACTACAAAATTCATAGAGGAAAACAGGCAAACACTCTTTGACATAAATAACAGCAAGATTTTTTTTCAATCCACATCCTAGAGTAATGAAGATAAAACAAAAATGGGACCCAATTAAACTTCAAAGCTTTTGAGCAGTGAAGGAAATCATAAACAAGATGAAAAAATGGCCTGAAGAATGGGAGAAAATATTTGCAAATGAAACAACTGACAAGAGATTAATCTTGAAAATATACAAACAGCTCATGGACCTCATTATCAAAAAACAAACAGCTCAATCAAAATAAAATGGGCAAAAGATATAAATAGGCATTTCTCCAAAGAAGACATACAGATTATTTAAAGCACATGAAAAGATGCTCAAAATCACTAATTATTAGAGAAATGCAAATCAAAGCCACAATGAGATATCACTTCGTACCAGTGAGAAACCATAAATCTGGAGGGTGTATAAGGGGAAACCTCCTACACTGTTGGTGGGAAGGAAAACTAGTACAGCCTAAGAACTGTTGCTTTAAAATTGTGGTGCTGGAGAAGATTCTTGTGAGTCCCTTGGACAGCAAGAAGATCAGCCAGTCAATTCTAAAGAAAATCAATTTTGAATATTCATTGACTGATGCTAAAGTTGCACCTCCAATACTTTGGCCACCTGATGTGAAGAGCTGACTAACTGGAAAAGACACAGATGCTGGGAAAGATTCAGAGCAGGAGGAAAAGGGGACAACAGAAGATGAGATGGTTGGATAGCATCACTGACTCAGTGGACATGAATTTAAGCAATCTCTGGGAGATAGGGGAGGACAAAGAAGCCTGGCCTGCTACAGTCCATGGGGTCACAAAGAGTTGGACATGACTTAGTGACTGAACAACAAATTAGCCACCATGGAAAACCATATGGAGGTTCTTTAAAAAGCTGAAAATAGAGCTACGGTATGATCCAGCAATCACACTCCTGGACATGTATCTGGAGAAATCCATAATTCAAAAAGATACATGCATCCCAATGTTTACAGCAGCAACTATTTACAGTAGCCAGATGCAGAAGCAGCCTAAATGTCCATCAACAGAGGAATGGGTAAAGAAGTTGTGGTACAGATATGCAACGAAATATTCAGTTTAGTTTAGTCGCCCAGTTGTGTCTGACTCTTTGTGACCCCAGGGACTGCAGCACACCAGGCTTCCCTGTCCATCATCAACTACCAGAGTTTACTCAAACTCATGTCCCTCGAGTCGGTAACACCATCCAACCATCTTATCCTCTGTCATCCCCTTCTCCTCCTGCCTTCAATCTTTTCCCATCATCACGATCTTTTCCAAGGAGTTGGTTCTTCACATCAAGTGGCCAAAGTATTGGAGCTTCAGCTTCAGCATCAGTCCTTCCAGTGAATATTCAGGACTGATTTCCTTTAGGATTGACTGGCTTGATCTCCTTGCAGTTCAAGGGACCCTCAAGAGTCTTCTCCAACACCACAGTTCAAAAGTATCAATTCTTCAGCACTCAGCTTTCATTATGGAATATTACTCAGCCATTAAAAAGAACAAAATAATGCCATTAGAAGCAACATACATGGACCTTCAGTTCAGTTCAGTTCAGTTCATTCACTCAGTCGTGTCCAACTCTTTGCGACCCCATGAATCGCAGCACGCCAGGCCTCCCTGTCCATCACCATCTCCCGGAGAGATCCCATATTGATGAAGTAATCAGACAGCAAAAGACAAATATCATGTATCACTTATATGTGGAATATAAAAAAAAAAGCTACAAGTGAACTTAATTACAAAAGAGAAATAGAGTTACAGATGTAAAAAATAATCTTATGGTTACTGGGATGTAAGGGGAACAGGAATAAGTTGGAAGATTGGGATCTTCCAATTGGAAGACTGACACATACAGACCACTATATATAAAATGGGTAACTAATTAAGGACCTACTTTATACCACAGGAAACTCTAGTCAATACTCCACAGTGGCCTATATAGGAAAGTACCGCCCCCTCCCCCTGCAAAAAAAGAAAGAGTGGAGATTCACTGCTGCACATCTGAAACTAATGTAACATTGTAAATCCTTTGTACCCCAATAAAAATAAAATCAGTGAACTAGTTTTTACCTGAAGTGAAGTCGCTCAGTTGTGTCTGACTCTTTGCGACCCCATGGACTGTAGCCCACCAGACTTCTCCGTCCATGGGATTTTCCAGGCAAGAACACTGGAGTGGGTTGCCATTTCCTTCTCCAGGCGATCTTCCCAACCCAGGGATTGAACCCGGGTCTCCCACATTGTAGGCAGACACTGTACTGTCTGAGCCACCAGGGAAGTCAGTTTTTACCTGAGGAAACTACAAAGAAAGAGAAAAATAAATAGAAGAAAGGAAAGATAAAGCTAGAAATAAATAAAATATATCACCGACATTGCATAAAATTAACAACGTCATAAGCTGTTCTTTTAAAACATCAGTAAAATTGTCAAACATCTAGTTAGATGGATGGAAGGAAGGAAGGAGAGAAGAAATAAAAGAAGGAAGGAATTAAGGGAAGGGAAGAAAGAAAAGGAGAATACAAATTGTCAGTATCAGGAGTCAGAATGACATTATCACCACAGGTTTTATAGACATTAGAAACATAATGGGATAAATCAGATAATGGACTATTAAAAATAATAATATATCTGGAATCTCTATATCAGGCCAAAATGTTATATAGACTCAAGACAATTCCAATCAAAATATTTCAGCAAGGATTTGTTGTAGAAATTTGTATATTGACCTAAACTTTATGGGGAGAAACAAATGATCTAGAATAACCAAAGCAACTTTTTTTAAAGGGAACAAAGTTTGAAGTCTTACCTGGCCTGATTTCAAAATTTACTACAAAACTCTAACAATCAAGGCAGCTTGGTAAGAACAGAATGATAATTTCAAATCTAGACTCACATATGTAGTGGGAAATGATTCTTTTCTGACTTGGCAATTATTTTTCAATAGAGATGCCAAGCAGTTTGAAGGTGGTCATGGTAATAAAAGTCCACTGTGTTTTTATATCTTAGCAGAAAAATTATTTGGCAATTGAAATAAAAATATTATTGTATACACATGTATCCCTCACACTTTGATTGTCAACAAATCTGCCATTTGAAACAATTGATGCTGGAAAAACTAGGTATCTATAGGGGAAAAAAACCTTTAACCTTTTTCTCACATCTTATCAAAATTAACTGATAATGAAATAGAGACCTAAAATAAGAGTAAAAATTATAAAACCACAAAAAGAAAAATGAATGGAAACCTTTGTGATCTCAAGACAGATTATTTAGCTAGGACATATAGAAGAGCATGAACAATAAAAGAAAATTTTGATTAATAAACTTTCAACAAAATTTAAAAGTTTTGCCCTTCAAAGATACTAAAAAGACTTGGAGAAAATATCTGCAAATTATTTTTCTGATAAATTAATTATATCCAGAATAAAATTTTAAAAAAAAAAACCTCTACTACTCAATGCGCTGTGCTTATAGTCGCTCAGTCATATCTGACTCTTTGTGACAGATTGTAGCCCGCCAGGCTCCTCTGTCCATGGGAATTCTCCAAGCAAGAATACTGCAGTGGGTTGCCCAGCCCTCTACCAGGGGATCTTCCCAACCCAGGGACCAAACCCAGGTCTCCTGCATTGTAGGCAGGTTTCTTTACCAGCTGAGCCGCCAGGGAAGCCCAAGAATACTGGAGAGGATAACGTATCCCGTCTCCAGGGTTACTTCCAGACCCAGGAATTGAACTACGGTCTCCTGCATTGCAGGCGGATTGTTTACCAACTGAGCTACCAGAGAAGCCCCTACAACTCAATAGTAAGACCTCAACCTGATTTTAAAAGCAGTCAGGGGGGTGGGGGGTGAGGCTTGAATAGATACATCACTGAAGACTGTATGTAATGGAAAATCAGCACAACAAAACATGCTCAATATAACTAAGGTAAAGCCTCGGGTACAACCTGACTCTAAGAAGTCACTTACTTCCTATGTCAACTTGGACAGGTTTACTTCTTTGTCCTACTTCGTGTTCATTTCCTCACAGACAAAACATCAGTAATAATAGAGCCTAACTTCATAGGATTGAGTTGAGGGTTAAAGAGCTTGAATGATACGACATGCTCAGAAAAATGCCTGCCACCTAGAAAGTGTTGGAGAAGGAAATGGCAACCCACTCCTGTATTTGTGTCTGGAAAATCCCATGGACAGAGGAGCCTGGCGGGCTATAGTTCATGGGGTCGCAAGAGTCAGAACATGACTTAGCGACTAAACCACCCCCTAGGAAGTATACAATAAACATTAGTTAGTTGTTGTACTTATTCAGACCTCTCTGCCTGAAAATTCCTATGGCTGAGAATTTCCAGCCATAGTGGTTTTTCCTATGACCATACATTTTTCGTATTTTATCACCTCTTCTCCTAGGAAACAGGAAGGAGATAGGTGAGAAAGGACTTGGCCCACTTGAGTTTTGACATGCTATTTTTGAACACTAAATGAAATAATCACTGTAAAGTACTTAGCTATGTGCTTGGTACACAGACCATATGCAATCGCTGTTAATTAGTGCATCTTGTTTTCTAGATGTCTGGCACAGTGCTGGATCTATGGGTTTTACTCTAAAGTCACTGCTGAAAGAATATTGTGATATTTGGGGCTTAAACTTCTAGGCATGAGGGACTGTGTCTTTGTTCCTCTTGTGACAGGATCATCAAAACTCCAAAATTCACTAGGCATTTAATAAATATTCTTGGTTTACTCAGAAGAGGGGAGAGAGGAGAATATTAGCTGATCGCAGCTCTTTGCAAATTTTCCACAGGAGCTGAGCTTAGAGATTTAGTGGGAGTAACACGAAATGCTTTCTGAATTCTTAGAAAACCACAATTACATTGATTATGTGCTGTCAGTGGAACATTCACTGGAAGCAGTCCCCTCTGGGGCCCTGAGTGGTGATGAGTTTTCTCTAATCTCTCCAAAAGGTCTTACCAGGCTTCTCCTGCCAGCGACTGGCATTTGAGAAAGCACAGCCCAGGGTGAGGGGTGCTGTCTGTGGCTGTGGAACAGAGCCAAGCTAAGAGGCCCGTAAGGGGATTAAACCTGTGACCCACTCCTCATTAGCACAATGTTCTAGCCGACGGAGAAATAATACAGACTCCTTGAGTGTTAGCAAATACTGACCTACTTAGATAGGAGGGATAAAAGCACACATTTTCCCTCCGACATCAGCACAATCTGTCTCTGGGAATTGAAAGGACAGAGAAAGCCCTTTTACAGGGAATTTCTGGGTCAATAACTCTCCTCTCATGCTCCTACAGTAATTACTGGATTATGTTCCCCAATTATTCCTCCATCCACTAACTGCTTCTCTGCCTACCCACCCATGTTCCAACAAGTATTCGACAACATGGCAGGCTATTTGAGGCTTCTGCAACATCAGCTATGTCCATACAACCAGATCCCTCTGACCAAATACTTTCATCACCCACGCCCCCTCTCCACTCCCCTCCTTGGCTCCTCACCTTCAATCACTTGTCTAACCCCACAGACTCAGCCTTCCTGTATCAGCAAGTTGTTCTCGAAGGCCTCCTTTAGGTATCTGTTCTGGGTGCATTTTTGTACACCAAATTCTCTCATCACAGTACTTACCACACAATGCTGCCATGCCCTGCACCCTGTCTCCCCAACCCACAGTCCTGGAAGAATCAGCCTAGGTGCCAGGGCAGAGTTGAATCCTATCACATCTCTGCCTGGCATAAAGTAGAAATTCAATGCCTATTTGCTGGGTGAATGGATTGCTGAAGGAAATTCCCATTTGCCTCTTATATATGAAATACACATACACTACAAAGTGTGTGTGTTAGTCACTCAGTCATGTCCAACTCTTTGTGACCCCATGGACTGTAGCCCTCCAGGCTCCTCTGTCCATGGGATTCTCCAGGCAAGAACATGAGAGTGGGTAGCCATTCCTTTCTCCAGGGAATCTTCCCAATCCAGGGATTGAACCTAGGTCTCCTGCATTGCAGCCAGACTTTTTACCATCTGTGCCACCAGGAAAGCCTGAAATACCTTAAGTTGTGCTAAATAATATCCAAAAGTATTTAAATAGTGCTTACATCTAACCATTCTTAAAGGTACTTCTCAAGTCTTGCTAAAGTAGGATGAGAAAGTGGTTTGGAATCATATAGATCTGAATTTATATAATGTCCAGGTGATTGTTAACCAAATGACTGTTCAGTTCAGTTCAGTTCAGTCACTCAGTCATGTCCAACTTTTTGCAACCCCATGGACTGTAGCTTACCAGGCTTCCCTGTCCATCACCAGCTGCTGGAGCTTACTCAAACTCATGTCCATGGAGTCGGTGATGCCATCCAACCATCTCATTCTCTGTCATCTCCTTCTCCTCCTGTTTTCAATCTTTCCCAGCACCAGGGTCTTTTCAAGTGAGTTAGTTCTTCACATCAGGTGGCCAAAGTATTGGAGTTTCAGTTTCAGCATCTGTCCTTCCAATGAATATTCAGGAATGATTTCCTTTAGGATGGACTGGTTAGATCTCCTTGCAGTCCAAGGGACTCTCAAGATTCTTCAATGCCACGGTTCAAAAGCAACAATTCTTTGGTGCTCAGCTTCATAGTCCACCTCTCACATCCATACATGACTACTGGAAAAACCATGGACATTTGTTGGCATAGTAATGTCTCTGCTTTTTAATATCCTGTCTAGGTTGGTCATAGCTTTTCTTCCAAGGAGCAAGCATATTTTAATTTCATGGCTGCAGTCACCATCTGCAGTCATTTTGGAGTCCAAAAAAATAAAGTCTCTCACTATTTCCAGTTATATTGTTCCATTGTTCCACTAACATGTGTGTTAATATTTCAAAAATGATGATAACAATGCCTGCCTCATACAATTATTGAGAAGGTAATATAAGATACACACATATATTTATATTTATATATAAAATTCCTGCTGCTCATTAAGCATTAATATGTTCCCTCTTTCCATGCTCTGATTAACAAGCTTTCTCCTAAATTTGTCTGGTCTTTCATCAGACAATAACGTCTCCTTCTTTAATAGACACATAAATACAAATATATAGTCTTTCAAGTTAATTGGAAGAGTATAAAAATTTTTTAATCAACTATTTTTTATATAAATATGCTTTTATGCTTGTTTAAATATCACATGTATATAAGCTCTTTAAAATTAATGGAAAAGTAGAAAAAGTTGGATTTTATTTTCATAAAATTAGTTGAAAAAGTATTAAAAGTCTACTTGAATATATATATATTTGGTTTTTTATATTTTTTCAGTTATAACAGTGCTGGGCATTCAGTAGAACCTTTCTGAAGACTTACACACAACATTTCTTGGGCTAGTTTTTTATATTATTTTCGTAATAATATCATTTTTCCTTTCTTTATTCTCTCTTCTTCAAACTACAGATGGTTGAAAGACCCCCTGAACTGATCTTTTAATTTTTCTTTCCTCACTTAGTTTCCATTTTTTAATCTTTATATTGAAATTTCCTGGAAGAGTCCATCAATCTTATTTTCTAAACTTTTTATGTGTGTTTTAGCACTCTTATTTATTCTTTTAAATTTTTATTATTTTTTTAACATAAGAATTTCTGTGAAAACAATCCTGTCTTCTGTAAACAGAAACAACTGCATTTCTCCCTTAGTATTACATCTTCCTTTGCCTTCTCTTTTTCCTTCTCTTTTCTTTATTAACGCTTTATGATCTCATCCAGCAAAAATAGAAAAAGAAAAGCAAAGCAAACTCAAAGTTAGTGGATGGAAGTAAATAATAAAGATAACAACATTAATCAATGAAATGAAAAACAGTTTAACAATGGAGAAAATTAGCAAAGGCAAAAGAAATTAATACAATGACTAAGCCTCCAGCAAGACTAAAAAAAAAAATAGAAAATGCAATTTATTAATAGCAGGACTGAATGAAAATATATCGCTACAGATTATCCACACATTAAAAGGAAAATAGAAGACTATTTGAAGAGTTTAAGGTCAATAAATTTGACAATCTAACTGAAATGGGCATATTATTACATAATAGGATTTATCAAACTGACATAAAATGGAGCAAACATCTGAATAGCCCTATTTTCATTAAACAAATTGAATTTATTTTCAAAAACATTCACAAAGAAAGCTCTATGTTTATAATTTGCCAATCCATAGTTTTTAAACAATAGTCCTCTGGGGATTTGCTATATTTCAAAATGTATAAAACTTCAGCTAGAAATGAAACCTGATGAAAGATATATTTTTGGCTCAATTTTTGGTTATCCTTAGAAAATTATGGACTAGACAATTTAAAAACCAATGAAATTAGATAAAGAATATCATATTTTTTGAAAACTTAAATATAAAAAAAATCAACAATTTCATAAAAAGCATAAAGCATAGTGATTATGCTTTAAACTGAGCTGACATGACTTGATAGTGAAACTTTTTCAAGTCTCTCTTTCCTAGATTAGTATCTCAGCATGAATTTTAAAAAAAGTATCTCTTCGTACCCTTTCTACCCTTTTAGCATTAGTTATCCATATTGCTTCTGATATTCATCGGTTTGACAAATGGAAAAATAGTGTGTCATACTGATCCAATTTTAATTTCTCTGACTACTCATTTATCCTGTGTCTAATTTCCAAAAATCTACTCTATAAAGTATAAATGAATAAGATTATTCATAGAATTCATATAATAGATAATTATATGGCTACAAATGTTAAATATTATTTGAGTTTATTACTTTTAAGAATTTTTATCAGATGTCTGTGAGACATGAACATGTAACTGACATGAACAGTTACTGATTTGGAGAGCAAAAACCGCTACTGTAGCAGTTAAGAACACAGCTCTAGTTCCTGACATCTTCTGCTTGAATACCAGTTCTATCACACAGTACACATTGCTGCTGTTGTTTTTCAGTCACTAAGTTGTGTCCAACTCTTTGCAACCCCATGGACTGCAGCATGCCAAGCTTCCCTGTCCTTTGCTATCTCCTGGAGCTTGCTCAAACTCATGTCCATTGAGTTGGTGATGCCATCCAATCATCTCATCCTCTGTCACTCCCTTTTCCTCCTGCCCTCAATCTTTCCGAGGATCAGGATCTTTTCTAATGTGCCGTCTCTTTGCATTAGGTAACCAAAGTATTGGCGCTTCAGCATCAGTCCTTCCAATGAATATTCAGTATTGATTTCCTTTAGGATCGACAGGTTCCATCTTCAAGGGACTAATAAGTGTCTTCTCCAGCACCACACTTTGAAAGCATCAATTCTCATGGCTTATGGCAATTTACTTAACCTGTTTATATATCAATTTCTTCATCACAAAAGAGAGCTGATAATAATGACACTATCTCATAGAGCTGTTATAAAGATTCAGGGGAATAATTGTGTGAATAATAAAAAAGCAAAAATTATTAATTACCATTGAATTGTAGTTTTAAATTCTTCCATAATACTTCATCTCTCAGCTGCTTTGTTCTCCCATCTTAATGTAGTGAGGTTAAACCTTTCTATTAATACCATATGAATTTTCAGTATTCAAGTCTGTTAAGTTCACAAAGAATACCAACAGAGTTATAACCTGTGTCTCAGAAAATTGTCTTCCTCTTTTTCAGTTTTTAATGGGACACAGATTGCTGAATTGTACCACAGTTGAGTCACCTCCTAAGAAAAATCTACCTATTCCTCCCTTCTAATCCATCCCAGTTATTATTCATTTCTTCCCATGAAACTTCATTCTTCTGCTTATAATAGCCATCTTGTGCATTTTGAAGCCCTATAGACGAATTATTATTTAAAATTGTGTTTCCCACATGCTCAGGTAGCTCTCTGGGATAGTAATGATGTCTCACTCACCCATTTCCCCTGTGCCTCACCCAGTTTTTCAGCAATAATGCAAAGAATAAATGAATAATAAAGATCCATTCAGGATAAAACAAGTTTGAAGGTACGAAAGTCTTAGTCACTCGGTTGTGTCTGACTATTTGCGATTCCTTTGATCAGAGACTAATAAGGGAACTGCGAAACATTCATAAACCATAGGTAGCAGACCGTATGGACAAAATACATGAAACAGTGGCTTTCAGACATTGGTCAAAAGTAGTGGAAGACTATGATCCTTGAGAAAAGTCAAAGAAGTGAACTGAGCCCTACAAAGCCCCAGTTGCCACTGGAGGAGATTATTAGGCTATAGTTCAAGGAAGGCAGAACCAGAGCTTTGAGGACCCACACAGTTGAGACGAAAGAAATTCTCATTAGACCTTCCCTGGAGGCTTAGACGGTAAAGTGTCTGCCTGCAATGCGGGAGACCTGGGTTCGATCCTTGGGTGGGGAAGATCCCCTGGAGAAGGAAATGGCAACCCACTCCAGTACTCTTGCCTGGTAAATCCCATGGACAGAGGAGCCTGGCAGGCTACGGTCAATGGGGTCGCAAAGAGTTGGACACGACTGAGTGACTTCATTCATTCATTCATATGATAGAGGAAGGAGCTGCTCAAACTCATGTCCATTGAGTTGGTGATGCCATCCAACCATCTCATTCTCTGTCATCCCCTTTTCCTCCTGCCCTCAATCTTTCCCAACATCAGGGTCGTTTCCAATGAGTCGCCTCTTCATATCAGGTGGCCAAAGTATTGGAGCTTCAGCTTCAGCATCAGTCCTTCCAATGAATATTCAGGGTTGATTTCCTCTAGGATTGACAGGTTTCGTCTCTCTGCAGTCCAAGGGACTCTCAAGAGTCTTCTCCAGCACCACAGTTGAAAAGCATCAATTCTTCGGTGCTCAGCTTTCTTTATAGTCCACTTCTCATATCCATATAAGACTACTGGAAAAACCATAGCTCTGACTATATAGACCTTTGTTGGTAAAGTAATGTCTCTGCTTTTTAACATGCTGTCTAGGTTTCTCATAGCTTTTCTTCCAAGAAGTAGTGAAGTGAAAGCCACTCAGTCATGTCCAACTCTTTGTGACCCTATGGCCTATACAGTCCATGGAATTCTCCAGGCCAGAATACTGGAGTGAGGATCCTTTCCCTTCTATAGCAGATCTTCTCAACCCAGGGATCAAACCTGGGTTTCCTGCATTGCAGACAGATTCTTTACCAGCTGAGCCACAAGAGAAGCCCTGGAGTGGGTAGTCTATACCAACTGAGCTATTAGGGAAGCCCAAGTGTCTTTTAATTCCATGGCTGCAATCACCATCCACAGTGATTTTGGAGTCCAAAAAAGTGAAATCTGACACTGTTTCCACTTTTTACCCAATTTGCCACGAAGTGATGGAACCGGATGCCATGATCTTTGTTTTTTGAATGTTGAGTTTTAAGCCAGCTTGTTTAGTGTCCACTTTGACCTTCATCAAAGGGTTCTATAGTTCTTCTTCACTTTCTACATTAGAGTGGTATCATCTGCATATCTGAGGTGGTTGATATTTCTCCTGGCAATCTTGATTTCAGTTTGTGCTTCATCCAGCTCCACATTTTGCATGTTATATAACTATGCATATAAGTTAAAGAAGCAGGGTGACAATGTACTGCCTTGACATACTCCTTGCCAATTTGCAAACAGTCTGCTGCTCCGTGTCCACTTCTAACTATTGCTTTGGGACCTGCATACAGGTTTCTCAGGAGGCAGGTAAGGTGGTCTGATATAGAAAAATGGTATAAATGCTCTTATACGCATTACATGAAACATTAAAGGAAGTTCTTCAAGCATAAAGAAATTGATATTAGATGCTAATTTTGATCCTCACAAAAAAAGAACACCAGAAGTGGTAAACTTATGGATTAATATATGGTATTTCTTCCCATTTTAAAATTTCTTTAAAAGAAATTTGTTTAGATAGAAGCAATAATGTAATAAATTATTGAATTTATAACATAGGTAAACTGTATGACAAAAACAGCACAAAGGAAAGGGACTGAAAATAGAAGCACATTGCTGTAAGAGTCTCAGACTATATGCAAAGTGATATAATATTACTTAAAGGCAGACTCTGGTAATTTGGAGATATATTTTGCAGACCATAGAGCAACCACTAAAATTAAATAAATAGATAAATAAAACAAAAGGATTTGGCTGGGAAGGTTATACATGCAGCTAGAAGGTAGTCATAAAATATTACCTAACCCAAAAAGCTAATAAAACAGAATAAATGGAAAACAAATAACAAGACTATAGATGTAAATTCTAGACCTAGTGGTAGTTACATTGAAATTAATAATTATATTAAATAATTTAATTGCAAAATTAAAATTTTAATTTACAATTACAAAATTGTGAATAATTTAATTAAATTGTAAACAATTTAATTGTAAAATGTAACAATCATTTGTTGTTATATTGGATTAAAAAGCAAGACCCAACTAAATACTGTTGCAATAAATCCATCTCAAGTATAAAATAGAATTTAAAAGTAAAAACATGGGAAAAAAATCATAAAAACACTAAACATGACAAAGCTTGAGTAACTGTATTTCCTACTTGCCATTAAGGTAGAATTCAGAAAAAGAAATATAAGGTCATTATGAAGTATGTTTTATAGTGTTGAGGCGTCAATTTGTCATAGAATTATTAGTCAGTAGGTTCAGTTGTTCAGTTGTGTCAGACTCTTTGAGACTCCATGGACTGCAGCATGCCAGGCTTCCCTATCCATCACCAACTCCTGAAGCTTGCTCAAATTCATGCCCACGGAGTCGGTGATACCATCCAACCATCTCATCCTCTGTCAACCCCTTCTCCTCCTGCCTTCAATCTTTCCAAGCATCAGGGTCTTTTCAAATGAGTCTGTTCTTTACATCAGGTGGCCAAAGTATTGGAGTTTCAGCTTCAGCAACAGTCATTCCAATGAATATTTAGGGCTGATTTCCTTTAGAATGGCTGGTTGGATCTCCTTGCAGTCCAAGGGACTTTCAAACACCACAGTTCAAAAGCATCAATTCTTCATCTCTCAGCTTTCTTTATAGTCTACCCCTCACATCTATACATGACTACTGGAAAAACCATAGCTTTGACTAGACAGACCTTTGTTGGCAAAGTAATGTCTCTGCTTTTTAATCTGCTGTCTAGATCCAGCCAGTCCATTCTAAAGGAGATCAGTCCTGGGTGTTCATTGGAAGGACTGATGTTAAAGTTGAAACTCCAATACTTTGGCCACTCATGCGAAGAGCTGACTCAAAGACTCTGATGCTGCAAGGGACTGGGGGCAGGAAGAGAAGAGGACAACAGAGGATGAGATGGCTGGATGGCATCACCAACTCGATGGACATGAGTTTGAGTGAACTGCGGAAGTTGGTGATGGATAGGGAGGCCTGATGTGCTGCAATTCATGGGGTCACAAAGAGTCAGACACAACTGAGTGACTGAACTGAACTGAAGGTTGGTCATAACTTTCTTCCAAGGAGCAAGCATCTTTTAATTTCATGGCTGCAGTGACCATCTGCAGTGATTTTGGAGCCCCCCAAAATAAAGTCTGTCACTGTTTCCATTGTTTCCCCATTTGTTTGCCATGAAGTGATAGAACCAGAATCCATGATCTTAGTTTTCTGAACGTTGAGTTTTTAGCCAACTTTTTCACTCTCTTCTTTCACTTCACACATCCGAATAACCTATGTGTACATGCCAAGCTGCTTCAGTCATGTCTGACTCTTTATTTTATTTTATTTTTTATTTTATTTTACTTTACAATACTGTATTGGTTTTGCCATACATTGACATGAATCTGCCACAGGTGTACATGAGTTCCCATTCCTGAACCCCCCTCCTACCTCCTACCCCATATCGTCTCTCTGGATCATCCCCATGCACACATCCAAATAACCTATGCGTACATGCCAAGCTGCTTCAGTCATGTCTGACTCTTTATAAACCTATAGACTGTAGCCTGCCAGGCCCCTCTGTCCATGGGATTCTCTTACAGGTCAAACAAAAAATGACAAAGGAAATTTTTAAATATCTTGAATTCAATTAAGATTAAAACACCACAAAAAAATCAGTAAGGTGCTTAGAATGAAATTTGTAACTTTAAGTACTTATATTAGAAACCAAGAATGATCTTAAATCACTAATCTAAGCTTCCATGGTAAGAAATTTGAAAAAGAAAAAAATAACATAAAGTGAGATTAAAGATACAAACAAATATTAAAGAAATAAACAAAAGAGAAAATTAACACAAAAGTTAGTTCTTTGAATAGATCAGTAATATTGGTAAATTTCAAGTGATATTTATCAGGAGAAAGAAGAAATAATACAAACCATCAAAATCAAGAATGAAACGGGCATCACCACAGATCTAGATGTATTAAAATTAAAACAAATAGATATTATATTAAGAATAGCTTTACACCAATACATTTGGCCCCTGAAATGGAAAATTTCTTGAAAGTCAAAATTTCCCAAGTTCATTCAAGATAAAAGAGATTATCTCAATAATAGCATATATATTAAAGAAAATGCAATTTAATAACTCTTCTAACAAAGAAAACATTAGATCCTAGGTGGAAGCACTGGAGATAATAAATTCTACCAAACATTTAAGGAAGAAATAATACCACCTCTATACAAACTTTTGCAGAAAATAAAAGCATTACATTGATACCAACCATAGAAACTATAAGAAGAGGAAACAAATCAATGTATCTCATGAACATAAATACAAACATCCTTAGCAAAAATGGTAGCAAATCAAATCTACCAATATACAAAAAGAAATACATTTGACCAGCTGAAGTGTATCCTAGAAATGCAAGGTTGCTTAATACTCAACGTTCATCACCATGTTTCCCTATTAATAAACTAAAAAGAAAAACTAGGTAATCATATCAATAAATGTAGAAAGAGTATTTAACAAAATTTATCATTCATTCTCAGGAAACAAGAAATGGAAGGGAAATACCACAAGGACTGTAGCCTACCAGGTTCCTCTGTCCATGGGGGTTCTCTAGGCAAGGATACTGGAGTGGGTTGCCATGCCCTCCTTTAAGCGGTCTTCCCAAACCAGGGATCAAACCTGGGTCTCCCGCATTGCAGGTGGATTCTTTCCTGTCTAAGCCACCAGGGCAGCCCAATATGACAAAAGATGTATTCAAAATCCTTTCTTCCTAAATTTGGGAATGAGGCAAAAGATATTTGCTTTCACAATTTCTATTCTATCTATTGTACTAGATGTCTCAGTTAGTACAGTAAGGCATTTAAAAACAAGGGCATGGGACTAGAAAAGTTGAGTCTCCAACTTCTCATAACTAGAAAATAGACAAGTCGGCAAGTCAAGCGTCCTTGACCCTAGTTTGCCCTGGTGGCACTGGATTCTTCATCTGAGTACCCCCTCCTACTCCAGTAAAGTAATGGGAAGAATATTTTTTATTTTATTCTATTCTTGCTGAAAGAGTTATTTCATAATTGTAGTTCAAGATGTAGTTCAAAACACTTTCTGTCCTGTTTCATGGGCAGAATCATGGATGCCACACTATTCTCTACACACTAGTAAAGATCCCCCTCTAATTAAGCAAGTTCCTCTGGTGACTCAGATGGTAAAGAATCTGCTTGCAATGCGGGAAACCTGGGTTTGATCTCTGGGTTGGGATGATCCCCAGGAGGAGGGCATGGCAACCCACTCCAGTATCCTTGCCTGGAGAATCCCCTTGGACAGAGGAACCTGGCGGGCTGCAGTCCATGGGATCACAAAGAGTTGGATACAACTAAGTGACTAAGCACATCAGCACACTCTGATTAAGCAGCGCACTCTACACCCGCTATTTTGGATATAAGGGTTTTGCTATTGTTCAGTCAGTCAGCTGTGTCCGAAGAAGCTCTAAAATTGCATGCAGCAAAAGCCCATCCAACACGCTAAGCAAGGTACGTGGCATGAACGTATCTAGCAGGAAATCAAAAATACCTCTGCTTTCAATCAACGAAGGAGAACCTTGAAGTTCAGGACATCTAAGTAATTAGCTTACAGCCACAAATCAAGTTTTAAAATGGGAGGGAGAAGGAGATGGTGGGTTTTGAAAGAAATTCTGCAGCCCTATTAATGGTTCTGTGTTCTGACCACAGAACCTCTATCCCTCCCTAACCCTTGCCATAGAAATACGCCTCTGCTTGCTATTTGACAACCTGTGCCAGTTTTTTAGAGCTTCCTTGAACCAGGAGGAAAGGCTGCTTTTAAGACTCCGTATTTCTTTCTGAGAACAAGCTGAATTGTTAGGGGCCAGGTGGGAGTTCCTCAAGCAAACAAAGGAAATAGTTGAAGGGACCCTCACCGAGGCCCCAAAGCCTGTCTTCCAGAAAATCAGTCTTTATCTCTAACCTCTTTGCAGAGGTTGGCAAGAATACATAGTACTCCTTGAGAGAGATTACGTGGGTAGCGGCTGCAGTGGCATCAGAGCTGTGTGTCAGCATTCTCAGTCAATGCAAGCACACAAGCGCTGCCAGAGCAGGGCAGACGGGGCGGAGGCTGCTGGTTCCGAGGTGAAGCTGGCGTCAGGTGCTGGGGACGTTTTCTACCTTTTGGCAAGGAACAAAGTCTTGCCTCCTTTGAAAAACCTCTTCACGAGTTTCTTTAATAGTGGAAGTGAATAGGTCTCTATATAGCTTTGTTTTCATAGAACAAAGAATCACCCTGATTCTTGTTTTTTTTTTTTTTTTTTTTTTTTTAACTATGCTGAAAGCCAAAGGCACAGAAACTTGGGCAGACACTTAAGTGAAGATGGATGACTGGTTTTTTTTAGTTAATTTGTCCTACTGTGCAAACAACACGCTGCACTAGGCTTCACTGAGAAGGAAAGCAACACCAATTACTAACAGCTAAATTTTATTGTATGTTTATGTATAAGGCACTGTGCAAAGCTTTTTAAAAATCTTATAAGTCTTATTATTTGCATTTCCCAGTTTATGAAACAGAGACTCGAAAGGGTTAATAGCTTGCTTGCTGACAAAAAATGACAATGCCAGATTTGAAACTGGTTTTCTTTAACTCCTTTTAAAGAGATAAAACAGTTCTGATCGCAAAGCAATGTTAGTTACCTACACCACATATTGCCGGCCAGTCAGAATTAGCTATATACTTCAGAACCTGAGCTGACAGAAATGTAAAACCCTTACTGTTTCCATATCTATCTTTTCTGTCGGGTTTTGAAGAGCTCCTAGTTGTAAGAGGAATAGCTTTGGCAGGGCCCCTCCTGGTCCTAGTTCTACTACTGATTCTGTATTCAATAGTCTCTCTTCCCTGAGCTCAGAAGCAGAGCCATAGGAAAGTTCCATGCACAATTTTTACACATGTAAATGGATCACCATCTAGAGTTAAGTTAAACAGACATGTTTTGAATTCAAAATCTGAAATGAGTTAGCTCTTATCGAGGTTACTGAAATATGTTCCTGCCTGTTAATAGGAACTGCCAGCTAACTTATCAGAGGTGTGCCAGGCTTACCAATAACTGTGACTGTGACTATGTTAGAATGGTAGAACCACTTAGTAAAGTACACGAGATATATATATATAGAGAGAGATCTATGTATAGATGTATATGCATTTGTATATTTATGTACATATACAATATATACATATAACATATGCAATATATGTATATATTGGTGTCTGAATATTTAGGAACCAGTTAAGTATATGTACAAATACATTTAATAATGTGTTATACTGATCAAATTATTTGAAGCCTCCTATGCAATGGGTCATAAAGAGTTGGACACGACTGAGTGACTGAACTGAACTGATGCAATATAAATGTTTATTAAATTCATTTGCTATTTATGAAACTCATTATGTCTTGGGCTTCCCTGGTGGTTCAGAGGTAAGGAATCTGCCTGTAATGCAGGAGATGTGGTTTTAATCCCTGAGTCAGGAAGATCCCCTGGAGAAGGAAATGGCTACTCACTACAGTATTCTGGCCTGGAAAATCATGAATAAAAGAATTAAATAAATGAATAAAAGAGCCTGGTGGCTACAGTCCATAGGCTTGAAAAAGAGTCAGACACAACTTAGCAACTAAACAACAAATATTATGTCTTGGACATAAGAGCAAGCTCTAAAAATACAAATATATATATATGTGTGTATATATATATATATATTTTCCATTTTCAGGGAGTTCACTTACCATTTTTACCTAATGATATGTTTCAGTGAAAATCATTGCCTTTTCTCTACTTTTTTGATAAAATTTGCAACATTTTTTCAGTTTAACTTGAGGTTTACATTTTCTGCAATGTATTAGAGTAGATAATCAGATATCCTGAACAACTTCTCTGACAAAAATGGCTAAGATGTGTGTGTGTGTGTGTGTGTGTGTGTGTGTGTGTGTGTGTGTGTACATTTAGAACATTTTAATTGTATCACTATACTGGCAAGAGAGCAAAGTATATGGAAAGATAGAAGACAAGTAAGTGCAAAACCCAGCTGTGGCCCTAAGAGAATCTGTTGGACACTGGTGAACTTGAACATATGTTTTTAGATCATACAAGGCACAGAGGAAAGGAGATGAACCCTAGGACACAGCTAAAGTAAGATGTCTAACGGTAGGCCTTCATCTAAAGTTGAGACTTCATTGGAATGCAGTTTCCTCTTAGGAGTAGACAACAAGAAAACATTTTTCTTCACTCTGGCTCTAAGAGTAAAGAAAAAAAAATCCCTCTTAAGAATGGATTCATGTTGATATATGGCAAAACCAATACACTATTGTAAAGTAATTAGCCTACAATTAAAATAAATAAATTTATATTTAAAAAATTGTGGAACCATAAGCCAGCCCCCAAAACAGGTTTTTGACCCAAGTTAAAATTTTGTGGGTGATACAAAAAAATTCAAATAGAAATTTTTATATATATATAAAAGTGTCCTGGATTTTACTGCCTTCCTCTAGGTGATAAGAAAAAGCAAAATAAAGTCCTCTATAAAGGACTTTAATTTCAACATGACCTGAAAAAATTCTCTCAGATAATAATCCAAGGGATATGAGATAAAAGCCAAAAATTACAAATGCACAGGTAAGCAAAGAACCATGAGTAAGAACCTGAAAAAATAACATTGTTGAATCATACAAACAAATTCCAGATACTAGAATTACAGATTTTGGATATAAAATTAAAATGTATGATGTATTTCGAAGAGTGAAATCTGAAAACATAAGTAACAAACAAAAGACTATTTAAAAAAGACAAATCTGAAAGAAATATAATTTGAAAATTAATGTGGCAATAAATTTAATGAAATTTAACAATGAATGGATTAAATAACAGATTAGAAATGTGAGGAGAAACTTAGTAACAGAAAAATAAGTCCAAATAAATTATACAGAATGCTTCTGAAGTAGACATATTGAAAATATGAAAGAGATTAATAAACTAGGCAGAGAAAATGGAAAAATTCAACAACTCTAATTAGAATTCCATAAGAGAATAAAAGTGTGAATGAGGAAGAAGCACTATTAGAAGAAATAAGAATAGGGTATTTTCAGAAAGACACCAACTCAGATCCAAGTAGTTTACAAATTAATCCACACCTAGACATATCCTAAAGGAATTATAGACACCAAAGACAAAGAGATTTAAAAAGCAGTCAGTGAGAAAAGTTTAACTTGGATTTGGTTAGTTGTCCCAAAACAAAATGACTGCCAATTAAAGCTTGCAAAAGGAAAAAAATTATTGCCATTTTTAGCAGTATTTTGGTAATATTTTTGAATAAATGAGTAAATTATAAGCAACAGATCCAAGATGAAAGTCTTCTGATTTCAAAATCTGTGTTTTAAAATATCAGCTGTGAAATGAAAAGAAATCTAGTGTTAATGAAAATCCTGATGGTGGCATTTGACATGTCACTCACTTTGCAAATAAGTAGGAAATGATGCAATGTGTTGGTCCTGAAATTTTGATCATGCCTGTGTTTCTGTAAAGATTGATAGCCATCCTCTCAGACCTTAAACACTGCACAATTCTACCAGAATAATTTATCCTAATTATCACATTTGTCTTGCTACATCACTAACTGGAAACTTTGAAAGAATATGTACTTCCTAGCACATCACAATGAAACACCTCTCAGAGTTATGGATCAGTGTATTGACTCATGGTTGTACCCTAGAAGTGGCTGGATGTAAATTTAAAGTTATATGACTTGGAAATTTTCCTAATATATTTAAGTTTTCTCAGCTTGTAAACTGGAAATAATAGAATCCACAATTTGTGGCAAGGATTAAGAGAAATAACTTGTGGCAAGGATTAAGAGAAATAACTTGTGTCAAGTGCTTTGCACAGTACTGTCTCAAAATCAATTGCCACTAGAATTGGCTGTTACTATTTGACAGTCACTCTATTTCTTCATTTTTATTTTCTACTGCACTCATCCCATACCCTTCTCCTTACTCTTATGTGCTGCTTGCTTCTGCTTCAAAGCCAGTGGTTCTCAAAGTGAGGTCCCCACATTCTCGGCATTACCTAGAAATTAGTTAGAAATTCAAATATTTGGGTCTCACTGCAGATGTGTATGCATATATCAGTCACTTCAGTAGTATCCAACTCTTTGTGACACGATGGACTGTCTGCCTGACACTATGGATCCTCTGTCCGTGGGATTCTGCAGGCAAGCATACTGGAGTAGGTTGCCATTTTGTCCTCCAGGAGATCTTCCCAACTCAGGGATCAAACCCATGCCTCCTGCATGTCCTGTATTGCAGGCAGATTCTTTTACCACTGAGCCATCAGGGAAGTCCCCAGCCCAAACATTCTGAATGAGAAATTCAAGAGGCAGGGCCCAGCAGTCTGTGTTTTAACAAACCCTCCAGCTGACTCTGATACACATGAGGATTACTGCCCTGAGCTATAGTACTTGTGGCTTAGCTCTTCTCAACATGTAGGCTTTTGCAAACCTATGGAGGAGCTTTTCTTTGTCACAAGCCTTGATAATCCCTACTGGCAATTAGTAGGGACAGAAATCCTAAAAGTACCCCAAAACATCCTAAACCTTCACCTCCCTCTACACCTGTTGAAATCTTGCACAAATTTCCAAGGATTGGCTCCTTTACACTTTATCTTCTTTATCCATTTCAGCCCAGAACATGGTCTCTCCAAACTTATGACTACAGACATGTATATTTAATATCCTCCTATGAGTAACATGGAGAAGGCAATGGCAACCCACTCCTGTACTCTTGCCTGGAAAATCCCATGGGTGGAGGAGCCTGGTAAGCTGCATTCCATGGGGTCATGAAGAGTCGGACACAACTGAGCGACTTCATTTTCAATTTTCACTTTCATGCACTGGAGAAGGAAATGGCAACCCACTCCAGTGTTCTTGCCTGGAGAATCCCAGGGACAGCAGAGCCTGGTGGGCTGCCGTCTATGGGGTTGCACAGAGTCAGACACCACTGAAGTGACTTAGCAGCAGCAGCAGCAGCAGCAGCAGCAGCAGCAGCATGAGTAACATCCCAGGAGGAGAATTCTTATCTCTTACTTTTTCTGTAAGGAGGCAGCATTTGTTTAGCAGAGAAGACTAT
Source organism: Capra hircus (assembly GCF_001704415.2). Classification (NCBI taxonomy): domain Eukaryota; kingdom Metazoa; phylum Chordata; class Mammalia; order Artiodactyla; family Bovidae; genus Capra; species Capra hircus. The sequence goes on from NC_030822.1 coordinate 67,663,995, forward strand.
AGTAGAGAGCCAGAATGCCTGGATATAAATCATACCTCTGTGACTTAGTGCAGCCTTGGATTTTGTGGCTTACCCTTTCTGAGCCTCAGTTTCCTCGTCTGTAAAATGGGATTAGTAATGGTGCATTCATTAAAAAGTTGTGTGGATTAAACCTTTAGAACAGTAGTTGGCACAAAGAAAGAACTATACAAGTGTTGGCTGTGGTTCTGTATCCCTTTTGGCATATGCCACAAACTTACTAGACACTTCACACATTTAACTGACTCGCTGATTGGCCAAAGAAGCTCAGACCTTATTCCCAATTCAACCTCCACACTTTCATCAGCAGACTCAGGGCAGTCAGGATCAACACCTTTAAATTCATAAAGTGCTGCCATGTAGACAGAAGAATTGGCTTATTCTTTATTGCTTCAGGGCCTAAAACTTGGACTAAAACTTTAGGGAAAGTAACAGTGCATTTGTTCCGTGTCCCTGCTTCGTCTCTTCCTCCTGTTCCTGAGACAGGAGAGGTCAGACTTGGGGATTTGGGATCCTAGCCATCTCTTTCAATTTCTTGCTCCTTGAGAGATACAGATGAGAACACAACCATATTTCCAGAGCCTCTGCGTATCTTTCTACTTGATTCATGTTCTTCTTAATGGTTTTGCACAAAAAGAGCTCAGTTTCCTGCCAGTTTCTGATGGCTGTCCGCCATCCCCTGCCCTTTTGTTTCCCAGAAGCCCACAGGCCATTAGCCTAAGAGCGCGTCACTGGCAGAGGCCCTACCTTTGGCGGTCCTAAGCACAGCATGGGCTGATGAAATGCTGCTTGGAGCCTGCCCATCCAAACACAGAGTGCATCCAAAGCTGGAGGTGCTGACATCTTAGCCTGAGGTGGAAGAAGCACACAGGGTTCTGGATGGTTATATAATAAGGGAAGGAGGAGGAGGTGTACGAGCATGTGGAAAGAGCATCCCAGGGGTGGGCTTTGGTTTTGTGAGGAAGGCTGACAGTAAGAAAGGTGATTTAGGCTTAGGTGATTTGTGAGCGATACCATACCAGCAAAGGTGGCCAAAAACCCCCGTGGAAGGAAAATATAGCTCTTATTATTGGCATGGAGGGAAAGAATAGGTCTGTACCTTTGCCCATGTGACTGTGAGACTCCCTAAAGTTAAACTGTTTCATTATTAAGTGGTCATCCCAGGCAGCAAATTGATTCATAAAATAATCCAATAAATAAGCATCCTGGAAAATATTTACGGCAGCATCACTTGTATTAAACTATGCCATCAAATGAAAAACTTCTATCTGTGGCCATCTGCCTGTTGACTCAGTAGTTAAAAGAAAGAGGAAGAGAAGATAGAGGAGCAGGAAGACTGCAGGAAGGACTGAAGTGTTATTTCAGTCCAGACAGGTCTTGGCAGGATGGTCAGGCTCCCAGGCTCATCCTCAGGTTGGCCAGCTCACAGCTTCCATTTGATCAGTTCCACCAGGGGAGCGCTGACTGATGAATGGGCTCATACCAATGAAACACACAACTGAGAGATGAGCAAAACTTAGTTATTCCTTTATTAGCTTAAGCTGAGAGATAAACATTCTAAAGAAATAGATTATCTCAAGAGCAAATGGTATTATTTTCTACCCAAATGCAAAGATGGACAAAAGACTTGCATACGTTCTTTCACAAAAGAAGACATGAAAATAGCCAATAACTGTATGAAAATACTCTTCATCTTATCAATCATCTAGGAAATGCAAACTTAAACCACGATGCAATGAGACTGCATACCCACCAGAATGGCTAAAATTACTCAGGCATTGGCAGTGATAGATCGAGTGGACTCTCAAGCACTGCTGGTGAGGATAAAAATGTGTAGCACCACTTTGGAAAACTTTTGATAGCATCTACTAAAATTGAAAGTGCACATACCTAAATCCTAGCAGTTTAATTTGGAGGCATATATGCCAGTGAAATTTGCCCCAAAGTGCACGTAGGAATGTTCATAGCAGCGTTATTTAGAGCAGCCAAAAACTGGAAACAATTCAGATGCTTTTCAAAAGTTTAGAAGGGATAAAAAACATGATGACATTACTACAATGAAATTGTATAAACCATTGAAAATAAACAAACCATTAAAACACATAGCACAAGGGATAAGATAATATGTGATTGTATTTATGTAAAGTCTAAACGCAGGCAAAACTGACCCATAGGAAATGAAGTCTGAATTGTGATTATGTATTGACTGAGAAATAACTGAAAGGAGATAAAAGGGGAGATGCTTGGGTACTAGTGATCCCTGAATCCGGAACCACTTCTTAAAAACTGCTCAAGCTGTCACTTGAGATCTATGCATTATCCATGTTGTGCTTACACAATACCAGTATAACACATTCCTTACTAATGCTAAGGCCCCTGTATACTGTGTCCACTTGAACTGTATAAATCAGATCACTACAATATGTGGGAAGTCTATAACCAAGATTCAAAGTTCTATGTTAACTGTGGAGAAGTCACATGCTTAGTAAAGGAACAAAGATTTAAACACAGAAAAAAAAAAAAAAGGACAAATAAATGCATTTACTTTCATGGTGTCCCACTGAGTGCTCCTAAACTATTAATAAAATCTAGGAGGAGGAGGGAAGCTACTGGATATTTTGTTCACATGTATTGGTTCACGTTTGAAACTCCAATGTGTTACATAGTTACTATATAGAATAAACACTATTTGTTGAACTTATGAATGAACATGTCTCCCTGAGGCCCTCCAAATCAAGTGCACTATCCTCTAATACAGTAATCCCTCCTACTCTTTGTCTCTCCAATGTCCCAAGACTTAAACGTTTCCTTTATTTTCCCTCAACTCAAAACTTATCTAGTTTACCTGCCCTGCATCCTACCAGGTAGCCATCTAAACTCTGTGATACATTTATACATGCCAAGGTTTTAATCATTTAGACAGTAGATTGATGTGTTACCAGGTTTTATAAGACAGTTCCTAATCCGAAGAAGTAACTGATGCTAGAAAGTCCATGTGTTTGTGAGGCCTGTGAGGGAGAAAAATAAAGAAGGGGAAAGAGATGTTTCAGTGACACAGAATCTAACACTAAAAAGGTCTCTGGTAGGAACTTATGAGAGGAAGGAACTCATGAGAGGTTATCACACATTTATGGAGTCTTAGTAAATCTAAAGATGTCAACCTACATTTAACGTAAAGAGTGTGAAAGCAGGAGCACTCATGCAGAAATTTTTACAGATTTTTTGATTTTCCACGTTTGGTAAACAGAACAAGGCTCTCTCCCATCCCTGAAAGGTGTCCATGTCCTAATTTCTGGAACATGTGATATATTAGGTTACATGGCAAAAGGAAATTAGGATTGTAAAGGGAATTAATGTTGCAGATTGAATTCAAGTTTTTAAATGTATTGATTTATTTTATACAAGCTTTTTTTGAGACAGATGGCTGTCCATTAAATGATGTGTTATTGAAAATTGACACAATTCCAGATTTGAGAGTCACTGGGATGGATCACGTGACCTCTTACAAGATCAAGCAAGAATGTTATCTTTTTTAAATTTAATCTTTGTTTTATTTGGGGGTATAGTTGATTTACAATGTTATATTCATTTCAAGTGCAAAGTAACTCAGTTATACGTACAGATATATCCCTTCTTTTCACATGTAGGTTTAGAATATTGAGTAAAGCTTCTTGTGTTATACAGTAAGTCCTTGATTATCTATTTTATATATAGTAGTGTGTGCATTTTAATCCCAAACTCCTAATCAGCTGACTTTAAAGCAGAGAAATAATCCTGGATTTTTCAGTTGGGCCCAGTGTAGTCACAAGTGTCCTTAAAAGAAGAGGAAGAAGGCAGAAGAGAATCAGGAAGATGGCAGCATTAGGATTCAGCCCAACATCACTGGCTTTGCAGTTGAAGGAAGAGAGCTGTAAGCCAAAGAATGTGGGCAGAAGGCAGAAAAGTCAAGGAAACAGATCCTCCCCTAGAGCCTTCAGAAGAAATGCAGCCCTATCAACACCTTGATTTTAACTCAGTGAGAATCATTTTGGATTTCTGATGTTCAGATCTGTTAGGTAATAAAGTCGTGTTGTCTTTAAGCCACTAAGTTTGTCATCATTTGTTATAGCAGCAATAGGAACTCATACACTATATTAGTGGGTGGAAGAAAAACCATGGATCTCCAAACAACCAGTAAGATAATTTACATTTGACTTTTAAGTATAATTAAAGGGAATATACTTGCACCCAACCCTCCCCTTGCCAACACACACACTTGCAACCTTTAGCCATTTCCATTTCTTCCCACGACATTCCCCTGCTAATGTGACCTTGGTATCAGAATTCAAGGAGGAAACTGGGCAGCAAAGGACTGGCTGAAATTACCATGGGTTAATGACAGACCCCAGAATGATTGCACAAGCACTGTCTGTATAGCTTGGGGTCAAAATAGAATTGTGCAGATGGAGAGGGAAAAGCCTGTTTACTCTCTGGAAAAGAGGCTATCTGCAAAAGAAAGTGGTCTTTTTGCTGACAAAGTTAGTGATTTGCAGATTTGCAAAACTAGGGCATAAAACACACAGGGCATACAGATATCTGTACATATAAAATAACAAGTGACTTGAGTTACAAGTGAAACAAGTAAGGAGGTTTCTGGGAGAGAGCCAGTTCATTAAGTTCATATCCAGGTATATTGCAAAGCCAGTCTATGATCTAGGTTGAAGAGCTAAACCATGTACTGAGGGCTAAGAGGTGCCTTCAGTTCAGTTCAGTTCATTCACTCAGTCGTGTCTGACTCTTTGCGACCCTATGAATCGCAGCACGCCAGGCCTCCCTGTCCATCACCAACTCCTGGAGTTCACTCAAACTCACGTCCATCGAGTTGGTGATGCCATCCAGACATCTCATCCTCTGCCGTCCCCTTCTCCTCCTGCCCCCAATCCCTCCCAGCATCAGGGTCTTTTCCAATGAGTTGACTCTTCACATGAGGTGGCCAAAGTACTGGAGTTTCAGCTTTAGCATCATTCCTTCCAAAGAACACCCAGGGCTGATCTCCTTCAGAATGGACTGGTTGGATCTCCTTGCAGTCCAAGGGACTCTCAAGAGTCTTCTCCAACACCACAGTTCAAAAGCATCAATTTTTCAGCACTCAGCTTTCCTCACAGTCCATCTCTCACATCCATCCATGACCACCAGAAAAACCATAGCCTTGACTAAACGGACCTTTGCTGGCAAAGTAATGTCTCTGCTTCTTAATATGCTGTCTAGCTTGGTCATAGCTTTCCTTCCAAGGAGTAAGCGTCTTTTAATTTCATGGCTGCAGTCACCACATGCAGTGATTTTGGAGCCCCCCAAAATTAAGTCTGACGCTGTTTCCCCATCTATTTCCCATGAAGTGATGGGACCAGATGCCATGATCTTCGTTTTCTGAATGTTGAGCTTTAAGCCAACTTTTTCACTCTCCTCTTTCACTTTCATCAAGAGGCTTTTGAGTTCCTCTTCACTTTCTGCCAAAAGGGTGGTGTCATTGGGAAGCAAAAATACACACAATTCTCCTTGACCCCATCACCCAAATCACTCTAAGCACCTAACCCAAGTAAAATCTATTATTATGTAAACACAGCTTCAGCTACTGTCAAATAAACAGTTTCTACATAAAAGTAATGTGCATGATCCCAAAAACAGCTTCAGAGGAGTCCTCTACACTCCATGCCTTTCCTTTATGGAAACACTAGAGAGGCCATAGCATACATCAGGGTAGTTTTCTTTCAATCTCTCAGCAGGAAGTAAAAGAAAGAAACAAGTGGAAACCATAAGATACACCAAACTTGGAAACACAATTAACAAGATTAGCTTGCGGGGGGGGGGGGGGGGGGGGGGGGGTGTGTGTGCAGATAAAATCAACACACAGTGGTTCAAAGCTGACATCTAAGCATTAGGTAGGAGGATAGGCATGAACAATGAGAGGTGGCCTAGCTGAAAAGAATTTGAGCTCATCTCTAAACTCCATTCCAGACACACCTAGGAGAGTTCATGTTTATGCTACAAAATAACCACAGGGACTTTTCCAACTCTTGCACATGCTACCTCAAGCGCACAGTAGATACAAGCTAACCACAGGGGCTTCTCCAAGTAACCTTAGACAGCCAGGAGCCCATTAAAGGTTCATAAATATTCTAAACATATATATATATGATTATTATAGATTAAATTATGGGAAGACATACACAACAGAGCCTGCTGTTAAATAACTTGCAATTGTAATTTGTTTGTTGTTTTAAACCCTTTAGTCCATCCCTCTAGACTTTTGCTGTGACAAGTACAGAGGAAGGGAAATAAACTGACCTGATATAAAATTGTCTTAAAAGAGAAGACTTTACTGTACAGTGGAGCTCTGCTTAGTGTTATGTGGCAGCCTGGATGGGAGGGGAGTTTGAGGGAGAATGGATACATGCATTCATATGGCTGAGTCCCTTCCCTATTCACTTGAAACTGTCTCAACATTGTTAATTGGCTATTTCCCAATACAAAATTAAAAGTTAAAAAAAAAAGGCTTAGGCCTGCAAGTCCTGGTTAGAAGCAGATTTAAATTATTCACACATTTAAAGAAACGATGCATCAAACAGAAAGAAAAGCATCCAGAAAAATGACAGAAGCAAATGCTGGCTGGGCTCACTCCACTACTGCGAGGAGGGACGTCTATGAAGTTTGTATGCCTGGTCCAACTCACTCGAAGGAAAAGGGGTGCAAAAGTCAATAATGTTCTGATCAGATCAGACAGATAGTCCAGCTGACTCCCTTGGTTCTGATTACATGTTTATCAAGTAATCTTTTCATCATTATTTTAATCCATTTGGGCTGCTATCACAAAATAGCACAGACTGGATAGTTTATAAACAACAAACATTATTTCTTACCATTCTGAAGATGGAAAAATCCAAGACGTGGCCCCAGTCCACTCATCTTCTAGCAAAGTCCTCCTTCTGAGTTCAAAACTGGTGCCTTTTTCTTGTGTCTGCACATGATATAAGAGGCAAAAGATCTCTGAGGGGTCTCTTTTATAAGAACACTAACCCATTTATGAGAGCATCACCCTCATGATCTAAGCATCTCCCAAAGGCTCACCTCTGATGCATCATCTTTTGAGGGTTCAGTTCAGTTCAGTTCAGTCACTCAATCATGTCCAACTCTCTGCGACCCCATGAATCGCAGCACGCCAGGCCTCCCTGTCCATCACCAACTCCTGGATTTCACTCAAACTCGTTTCCATTGACTCGGTGATGCCATCCAGCCATTTCATCCTCTTTCATCCCCTTCTCCTCCAGCCCCCAATCCCTCTCAGCATCAAACTCTTTTCCAATGAGTCAACTCTTCGCATGAGGTGGCCAAAGTACTGGAGTTTCAGCTTTAGCATCATTCCTTCCAAAGAAATCCCAGGGCTGATCTCCTTCAGAATGGACTGGTTGGATCTCTTTGCAGTCCAAGGGACTCTCAAGAGTCTTCTCCAACACCACAGTTCAAACGCATCAATTCTTCAGCTCTCAGCCTTCTTCACAGTCCAACTCTCACATCCATACATGACTACTGGAAAAACCATAGCCTTGACCAGATGGACCTTAGTAGGCAAAGTAACGTCTCTGCTTTTGAATATACTGTCTAGGTTGATCATGGCTTTCCTCCCAAGGAGTAAGCGTCTTTTAATTTCATGGCTGCAGTCACCATCTGCAGTGATTTTGGAGCACCAAAAAATAAAGTCTGACACTGTTTCCACTGTTTCCCCATCTATTTCCCATGAAGTGATGGGACCGGATGCCATGATCTTCGTTTTCTGAATGTTGAGCTTTAAGCCAACATTTTCCCTCTCCTTTTTCACTTTCATCAAGAGGCATTTTAGTTCCTCTTCACTTTCTGCCATAAGGGTGGTGTCATCTGCATATCTGAGGTTATTGATATTTCTCCCAGCAATCTTGATTCCAGCTTGTGTTTCTTCCAGTCCAGCGTTTCTCATGATGTACTCTGCATATAAGTTAAATAAGCAGGGTGACAATATACAGCCTTGACATACTCCTTTTCCTATTTGGAATCAGTCTGTTGTTCCATGTCCAATTTTAACTGTTGCTTCCTGACCTGCATACAGATTTCTCAAGAGGCAGGTCAGGTGGTCTGGTATTCTCATCTCTTTCAGAATTTTCCACAGTTGATTGTGATCCACACAGTCAGAGGCTTTGGCATAGTCAATAAAGCAGAAATAGATGTTTTTCTGGAACTCTCTTGCTTTTTCGATGATCCAGCAGATGTTGGCAATTTGATCTCTGGTTCCTCTGCCTTTCCTAAAACCAGCTTGAACATCACGAAGTTCACGGTTCACGTATTGCTGAAGCCTGGCTTGGAGAATTTTGAGCATTACTTTACTAGCATGTGAGATGAGTGCAATTGTGTGGTAGTTTGAGCATTCTTTGGCATTGCCTTTCTTTGGGATTGGAAGGAAAACTGACCTTTTCCAGTCCTGTGGCCACTGCTGAGTTTTCCAAATTTGCTGGCATATTGAATGCAGCACTTTCACAGCATCATCTTTCAGGATTTGAAACAGCTCAACTGGAATTCCGTCACCTCCACTAGCTTTGTTCGTAGTGAGGCTTTCTAAGGCCCACTTGACTTCATATTCCAGGATGTCTGGCTCTAGATAAGTGACCATTGTGATTATCTGGATGATGAAGATCTCTTTTGTACAGTTCTTCTGTGTATTCTTGCCACCTCTTCTTAATATCTTCTGCTTCTGTTAGGTCCAGACCATTTCTGTCCTTTATCGAGCCCATCTTTGCATGAAATGTTCCCTTGGTATCTCTAATTTTCTTGAAGAGATCTCTAGTCTTTCCCATTCTGTTGTTTTCCTCTATTTCTTTGCACTGATCACTGGAGAAGGCTTTCTTATGTCTTTTTGCTATTCTTCGGAATTCTGCATTCAGATCCTTATATCTTCCCTTTTCTCCTTTGATTTTTGCTTCTCTTCTTTTCACAGCTATTTGTAAGGCCTCCCCAGACAGCCATTTTGCTTTTTTGCATTTCTTTTCCTTGGGGATGGTCTTGATCCTTGTCTCCTGTACAGTGTCACAAACCTCATTCCATATTTCATCAGGCACTCCATCTATTAGATCTAGGCCCTTAAATCTATTTCTCATTCTCACTATATAATCGTAAGGGATTCGATTTAGGTCATACCTGAATGGTCTATAGGTTTTCCCTACTTTCTTCAATTTAAGTCTGAATTTGGCAATAAGGAGTTCATGATCTGAGCCACAGTCAGCTCCCGGTCTTGTTTTTGTTGACTGTATAGAGCTTCTCCATCTTTGGCTGCAAAGAATATAATCAATGTGATTTCAGTGTTGACCATCTGGTGATATCCATGTGTAGAGTCTTCTCTTGTGTTGTTGGAAGAGGGTGTTTGCTATGACCAGTGCATTTTCTTGGCAAAACTCTATTAGTCTTTGCCCTGCTTCATTCCACATTCCAAGGCCAAATTTGCCTGTTACTCCAGGTGTTTCTTGACTTCCTACTTTTGCATTCCAGTCCCCTATAATGAAAAGGACATATTCTTTTGGGTGTTAGTTCTAAAAGGTCTTGTAGATCTTCATAGAACCGTTCAACTTCAGCTTCTTCAGCGTTACTAGTTGGCACATAGACTTGGATTACCATGATATTGAATGGTTTGGCTTGGAGATGAACAGAGATCATTCTGTCATTTTTGAGACTGCATCCAAGTACTGCATTTCGGACTCTTTTGTTGACCATGATGGCTACTCCATTTCTTCTAAGGGATTCCTGCCCACAGTAATAGATATAATGGTCATCTGTGTCAAATTCACCCATTCCAGTCCATTTTAGTTTGCTGATTCCTAGAATGTCGACGTTCACTCTTGCCATCTCTCATTTGACCACTTTCAATTTGCCTTGATTCATGGACCTGACATTCCAGGTCCCTATGCAATATTGCTCTTTATAGCATCGGATCTTGCTTCTATCACCAGTCACATCCACAGCTGGATATTGTTTTTGCTTTGGCTCCATATCGTCATTCTTTCTGGAGTTATTTCTCTACTGATCTCCAGTAGCATATTGGGCACCTACCGAACTGGGGAGTTCCTCTTTCAGTATCCTATCATTTTGCCTTTTCATACTGTTCATGGGGTTCTCAAGGCAAGAATACTGAAGTGGTTTGCCATTCCCTTCTCCAGTGGACCACATTCTGTTAGAGGGTTGGGTTTTCAATATAAGAATTTGGTTGGGGGGAGGAGCGAGCCATGAACATTCAGACCACAGCATTCACAATGTGACTATAAGAAAAGAATGCACTTGTCAGCAATCAAGAGTGCTTTATCTTCTTGAGATGGTGATGTTCATATCATAAACTCATGTACTGTTTTTCTAGTTTAATTTGAACTACACATCATCATTCCACCTTATTAACCCCTAACCCAAAAGCTCCAGGAGCCCTAAACTCTTTGTCTTAAAGAGAAGGATTTGGTCAGCTCTTGGCTGAGTGCGAGTGGTCATAATTTCCACCAGGGCACTAGCCTTGCCCATAGGAAGGCTGGGATGATTTCAAAGACTTTTCAGATGGTCTGGGACAGTGTTCATGCCCCGCAACAGGGCTATCTTGTTTTGTGTGAGCTACAAACTGACCACCACCAAAGACTTTTTCTCAGAAGGAACCCAAGCGCCTATCTTCCAAAACATCCCATTCTCTTGTTTGCATGAAGTATGCATGACTTAGTAGGCATTAAGGAAAGAGACTTATTCATGAATGGAAAATTAAAACATGAAAAAAACTGGCTAGAAACTGAAGAAGACACCCTAGAGGGGCTTGTCTCTGGAAGAAACACAGGGGCCAAGTCACATGAGCACTTGATTCTATTCCAGTCCAACCACATGCAACGAGCTTTATGGGCTGGAGGACCCACTAGGGTCAGCTAGCTTGGATCAGATGTGATGTGTGTCTCCTGGCTAATAAAAACCCCAGCACCCACAGCTCTAACTTTTACTTTTTATTGGCATGCTCTTTAAATCCATGCAAACATAAAGCTGGGTATAAATTCTTTATGTTCACATAACCATAAATTTCTAGAACCAAGACAATTCAATCTATTAACTGAGGGTGACAGATGATGTATGTTACTTTGCTGAAATAAAGTCTCTCTTTACTCAGTGGCTGTGGTCCTGGATGCCAGAACACAGATTTTCAGATTTGGCAGCCTGAGCTCCCAGGCGCCAAAAACTTGGTGTTCCCAACACAGTTCTTCATTTAACTCCTATGACACTTGCGTTCACTGCCTGCATCTTGATGTCACTAGCCTTTATTAATGCATTAATTTTTTCTCTGTTCTTTTCCTTTCAATTTGAGGCCAATAAATTTGCAAACATGAAAGTCAACTCCAATATAGAAATTACATGGCAGTACTTAGGTAGTCATCTGGTGGCCCAGGAAAACTTCATATTCATGTATTTAGGTTACTTTCAAATTAAACACAATTTTTTAAAATTGTTATGGAGAGTCAAGAAAATGTTCACACTCTAGTTTGAGAAAGTGACTGACCACCCTGACTTAGTACCACATAACGTTTTCACTCCCTCCTTTCAATGTGTGTGAGATACCTAAGACTTATAATCAAAATTTCCTTTATGCTCTCAGCTCACAAAATGGTTAAAGTGGCCATATGTCCTTTTCTTTGATTTTTCTCTTTAAGGTTATGTAAGTTGTCTGGGGGAATATTTACATAGCCAGACCCATTTTCTTCTCAAGGAAAAATAAAAGCTTGGAAAAAAGTAAGACTTGAGTATTACTTGCTGTCTATTCTTTTTCAGTTTTTTAAAAGAGCAACAGCCTTTTTTAACAGAGCACAACATGGGCAGGACTGGAAAAACTCCCCAAACTGTTTCTTTTTCCCCTGCTCACACCTGCTAAAGCAGAGTTACACCCTGCTTTTGCTCCTACTCCATTTCTGCCTTCCCTTAGGAGAGGAAGTATACTTTTAGAATGAAAGAAAATAAAAATATAAAACTTTCCAAATTTGAAACATTGGTTACAAGAACTTCTGGCATATCTACATAAGTTCTGGATCTAATAAAATAATTGGGGAGTAAAGCAAAGGATTTGACAATGCTCCCAGACCAGTGACCCCTTTTCCCCAAATGCTCACTGATTTAAAATGCCATCTACTGTGTATAAATTTCCATATGAATTCAGATCAATTGCTGAACATCAGGCTGCCATGCTAAACTTTTTTTTTTTTAATTTCCAGGACCATCAATGTGTTTCAAACACTATAAACAGATAATGAGCTTCTGTATCTGACTTCCTTGCCTTCTCACTTTTCCTTTTCAATTCCATTTTTTCTCTACATTTTTGGAGATTTTATCTTCATCTTTTATATCTATAATTTGGTTTTCAAGCTTTCTGTTGAAAAAATTTAGCAAGCATGATTATTATTTGTAAGAACTATTTCTTATTTTTCCTCTTTCACTGCAGCCTGTTTTTATTTTGAGTCTGAAGTATTCTCCTGAATGTCTATGACAATAATAGATTAGAATGCTCTAAAGTTCTTTTTTGTTTCCCAAATCAATGGTTCTGATTTTTACCTCCACCTCTAGGTACTGTTTTGCTGATATTATCCCTAAAATATCTAGATACTTTTGATTATCTTCATTAATCTGATTCCACTTCCTTTCTACCCTCCAAAATTTCTTTAAAATGTCTGTTTCCTATGGCAATCTTTTTACAACATTGTTAAGGACATATCGATTTTAAACTATCTTTTCTCTTATTTCTTTGAAAATTGGGAAATAAAATTTAATTCACTACCTTGAATAATTTAGTAAAAATTTAAAACAAAATTCAAGGCACTTCTTTATGTAAAAGATTAAGCTGAGTCAGAAAATGTGGACATTTCATATTTCATGCAAGCATATATTGTCATAAAAATGCTCACTGGTCTAAAATATTATTTTTATCATACATTAAACTTCTTTATAAATGTAGGCTTATTTCTGAACTTCATGCTGTCTCATTGATCTACTAACCGATTCTCAGAACAATATTTTTAAATAGTTACTGCCTTAATTACTCCCATTTTTCCAGTGGATATCCATTTGTAAGTTGGAAGAGACTGTGAAAAATAGTAATAATACAGATCTGTAATTAACCTTGAAAATTCATTTCCTCCTTACAAGCAATCTTGATGAACAGAAAAGCAAATAATAATATGAGATTTTTAACATTTCCTCAGCATTCCTGATACTGTGTATTTTAACACTGTATTAAAGGGTATACAGTAGTCCCCTCTTATTTATGGAGGATATGTTTCAAGACCTCCAGTGGATGTCTGAAACTGAGGATAGCACTGAATCCTATGTGTGAAAGTTGCTGAGTCATGTTCTATTCTTTGCGACCCCATGGACTGAATCGTCCATGGAATTCTCCTAGCCTATTCCTTCTCCAGTCCATCTTCCCAACCCAGTAATCGAAACAGGGTCTCCCGCATTGCAGGTGGATTCTTTACCTGCTGAGCTACCAGGGAAGCCCAAATCTTATACATACAATTTTTTTCCATACTAACAGTGGGTAGAGTATGGAACATACATACACTAGAAAAAGGGATGATTCATATCCCAGGTGGAGCAAAGCAGTGCAAGATTTCATCATACTACTCAGAAATTCATGAACTATTTCTGGAATTTTCTATTTAATATTTTTGAACTGTGGTTGACCATGGGTTACTGAAACTGGATGGAGGAGAACTACTGTATAATATGCAGTATCTCCACTGATATTATATTCATACGATATCTTTGCAAATAGTGTTTAATGTCTCCATTAATATTTCTATTTTACAGAAGAAGAAACTAAAACCTGAAGAACTTAGGTACTTACGCAAGATCATGCAACCAGCAAATAGCAGGACTTGAATGCAGATCTCAGATTCTTACCTTCTGTACAATAAGGCCACTTTTCATTCACACAATGGAGGTTCTTTTTTCATTTTTTAAATGTCTTTTATTAACTAGCTTGTCCTCTGCTCCAAGTGACTTAGAAAACAAGTTCATGACTGACTGTCTACTTGTGGAAGGCAGAACTGTATCTGCCTGACCACGTGATCAGAGCAAGGTGATTCAAACATTATGGCATACAGCATGGCAATGGACACAGATCTCTGAAGGTCTGGCTTTGTTTCCCTCCCTAAATGATCACAGTGCCCCCCAGGCTTTAAACTGCCAAATTTTGTCTACTCCTTAAAACACCTGCAAGATATGCTCACATATCTATGGTGCAAGCTAAATAAAGAGATTTTTAAATGCAATCCTGCAAAAGCATGTATATCAGAAGACAAAGACAGAAGGAAAATACAGAAATGAAAATGTTTATGTATATGAGGCAGACTTACAAAAAAACTCTTTCTTGAAAATTTATGGCAGTATTGGCAGCTGTAGTTTTATTTTGTTTATTTTGTATTACTTTACAGTTTCTTAAAGTAATTTTTGTTTATCTAATTTAACAATGTGATCAAAGAAGGCATCTTGGATTAAAGACTAATTACAGATTTTTCTCCAAAATATATGTTGATGTGTCTTAAAAAATTTCTATTCTTCTCTTGTCCTTCCTCTAAAACCTCAACAATATGTGAAAGAGTTGAAAGGATAAATAGGGATCAAAGGGCCTGGGTTGGGACAAGCAAAGAACAGCTGAGGGCTCATAAAAGCAAGCTAAAGAAAGGAGAGAAAGAGAGAAAACAGATCATTTGGGCTTCTAATCACTCCAAGAGGAAAGAGTCAAAAAATAAAAAAAGAAAGGAGGAAAAATTGCTCTAAGTAAATATAAAGACCCAGGAAGAATAGGAAAAAAAAAGTGGGAAAGATTAGGGAGAGAGATAAAGAATAAAGGAAAATGAAATGGCTTGAAAAAACAAACAAGACCTTTATCTGAAGAGGACAGGGAGAAAGGGATGACTGCTGAAGTTTAAGGGAAATGTTGCTCAGATACGGACATAATTGTCTGGTGCTCCCATGCAGTTGGCTGCTGTGGATGCAAAACATGCCTGTTTCTAAATACTCCACCCAAAAAGAGGTCACACTCCCCATGAAAATAAAAATTAAACTTGTTTCAGCTCCAGGTTCCAGTTTCTTTTCCCCTCCTCATTACCAAATGTCCTCAAATTTTCAAACATGAAGATATTTATGATGATTTAATTTGGTTACAAAAGGTCAGAAGGTGGGTTGTTTTAGCTTGACCCCCGCCCCCCTGCAAAGCCTGGGTCCCAGAAAACCATGGACTTAGACAGGAAAATGATTCATTTACCAAACCCAAAGAGACAATAATTACCTAAAGCTTGGAAGTGAGGTGAGGAGATACCAGATCTTCAGTGATCATGGTAAGGCATTTGCTAACAAGCCTGCTATTGAGACCCCTGATTCTCTACAGCCATCGTTTAACTCGACTTCATATTTATTATTCATTAAGGCTCAGACCCTGCATAAGATTAAGTATTAATTTATAGAAGATTGATAAATTATGAGATATCTTTGTCCAATGGAGATAAAAGTTAATAAATTCCAAGTAAAAAGCATAACTTTAGAGTTTACAGTTTTCCTGGCCTCTTAAGACATTGACAGTTCTGTATATGACTTAACCATATATCATCATGCTCTCCTTCACCAACTATATATACTTCTTTTTTTCTGAGTTTCTTTTACTATCCTGCCACTTCCCTTTTTCATGATTTCAACTAACCTTTGAGGTGTACTCAATATAGATTTGTATATGTTTTTAAAGGTTTCAAATGTATACTTTGACAATGTTAACAGCAACAGTAATAATACAGTTGAGCAGTCTGTAGGATGGATGGTAAAAATTATTTATATGCCAGGACATTGTATTAAGTACTTTGTGAGCATTACCTCACAACAACCATGTGAGTGTGAGGGAACTGAGACCCAGAAAAGATGAGTAAGTTTTCAAGATCATCCATGAAAGGAAGAAGGAGTGGAAGTCAGAGTTATATAGTAAGAATCCCACATTCTTGCTGTTGCATTGTATTTTCCTGCTCACATACGGTAACAGCATTTGTCATGGGCATGGTTATAGCCACAGAAAGACACTAATGCCAGAAGTTGGGTTCTGGAGACGGGCAGCAGATGTTAGAGCAAGCAAAGCTCTTAGAGATCTAATATGTGCTGATGTTGGAGACAGAGGGGTGTCATTATCTCTACCTAGCAGATGAGGAAACTGAAATTCAGGGAAAAAAAAAAACAAGGTACCTTTCCCAAGTTGCCCCATCCACAGGAAGCTGGGCAAAGATGTGGAAGACCGTCATCAGACCCCCCAAGGCCAGGGTCCTTTCTGAGGCTCTTCTTGTTTCTGAACAGATGGTGAGTAAATTCAGGCTCATTTGTTCCACTTCTTATTTCCAAACTATGGTTACAGCTGCCATTATTTCTCCTTTGTCAGGTGTCTATTTGGCTTTGCAATTTTTATCTTCCTGCTTTTGTCCTTGACATAATGATCAGGCAACACTTAATTTGGTCTCTGGTTCTCATTTATTTTTCTGGCGCTGATCCCAGGGATCAACTCAAAGGAACAACACAGTCATAAGATATCAATGGCCTGATTTCTATCAGGGCTGTCTGACACTAGAGTTCATCATTCCTTTTCTAACTACCATTTGTCAACTCCCATGGTACAACATATGGACACAGCTTTTGTATATCTGCTATCCACTTATCTGCAATACCAATTTTACACCATAGAATCAGGCACAGCTAATGGTGAGGGTTAAACAGATGGGCTGCTCAAAAAAAAAAAAAAAAAAAAAAGGGCAAGAATTCTATCTGAAATCAAAGCATGCCTGAAGTTTCTTACCCAAGGAGTCATAGATTATTAGAAATGAGGAAAAGGATGGAATTGGTCCAAATATCTTCATTTTTGTTTTCCAATTTTAGCTGCATAAATACTATCTCAACATAAGTATAGGACTCAACATGAGGCTTCACTTAAGAACATCAATTGATACTAATTAATCTGAAGTGAAGTGAAGTCCCTCATTCATGTCTGACTCTTTGCAACCCTATGGACTGCAGCCTACCAGGCTCCTCCATCTATGGGGATTTTCCAGGCAAGAGTACTGGAGTGGGTTGACATTTCTTTCTCCAGGGAATATTCCCGACCCAGGGATTGAACCCAGGTCTCCCTCATTGTAGGCAGATGCTTTACCATCTGAGCCACCAGGAAAGTACAGTTTAGGTCAGTTAATCTGAGGACCATCAAATGTATCAATTCAGTTACCCTGATCTACTTAGCTGTGTTGTTCCCTAACACACCTCTCCAGTTTCCTTCAGGACCCTGATCAAGTCATGCTTCCCTTCTGGACATCAGTGCCTCCACCTATGAGGATTTGAACCCACAATTCTCAAATTCTGATTCTTTATGATTTTTTGCTACTACTATATTCCCCTAAATTCATGCTTATGAACTAGAGAAGGTAACACTTTTTACTGCGTGCTGTGCTTAGTCACTCAGTCATGTGTGACTCTTGCAATCCCATGGACTGTAGCCTACCAGGCTCCATTGTCCATGGGGATTATCCAGGCAAGAATACTGGAATGGGTTGCCATGCCCTCCTCCAGGGGACCTTCCCAAGCTAGGGACTGAACACAGATCTCCCACATTGCAGGCAGATTCGTTACTGTCTCAGCAACCAGGGAAGTCCGTTTCTTACTATAGACGGTATCTATATTTTGCAAAGAAATCTGTATGCAGGTCAAGAAGCAACAGTTAAAATGCAACATAGAACAATAGACTGGTTCCAAATTGGGAAAGGAGTACATCAAGGCTGTATATTGTCACTCTGCTTACTTAAATTCTATGCAGAGTACTTTATGTGAAATGCCGGGCTGGAGGAAGTGCAAGCTGGGATCAAGATTGCCGGAAGAAACATCAATAACCTCAGATATGCAGATGACACCACCCTTAATGCAAAAAAGTGAAGAGAACTGAAGAGCCTCTTGAGGAAGGTGAAAGAGGACAGTGAAAAAGCTGGCTTAAAACTCAACATTCAAACAAGTAAGATCATGGCATCTGATACTATCACTTCATGGCAACTAGATGGGGAAACAATGGAAACACTGACAGACTTTATTTTATTGGGCTCCAAAATCACCGTGAACAGTGACTGCAGCCATGAAATTGAGACACTTGCTCCTTGGAAAGAAAGCTATGACCAACCTAGACAATACATTAAAAATCAGAGACATTGCTTTGGCGACAAAGGTCTGTCTAGTCAAAGCTATGGTTTTTCCAGTAGCCCCAAGGTAAGAGAAACCCAAGTACGATGGTAGGTATTGCAAGAGGGCATCAGAGGGCAGACACACTGAAACCATACTCACAGAAAACTAGTCAATCTAATCACACTAGGATGACAGCCTTGTCTAACTCAGTGAAACCAAGCCATGCCTGTGGGGCAACCCAAGACGTGCGGGTCATGGTGGAGAGGTCTGACAGAGCGTGGTCCACTGGAGAAGGGAATGGCAAGCCACTCCAGTATTCTTGCCTTGAGAACCCCAGGAACAGTATGAAATGGCAAAATGATAGGATACCAAAAGAGGAACTTCCCAGGTCATTAGGTGCCCAATATGCTACTGGAGATCAGTGGAGAAATAACTCCAGAAAGAATGAAGGGATGGAGCCAAAGCAAAAACAATACCCAGTTGTGGATGTGACTGGTGATAGAAGCAAGATCCGATGCTGTAAAGAGCAATATTTCATAGGAACATGGAATGTCAGGTCCATGAATCAAGGCAAATTGGAAGTGGTCAAACAAGAGATTGCAAGAGTGAACGTCAACATTCTAGGAATCAGCAAACTAAAATGGACTGGAACGGGTGAATTTAACTCAGATGACCATTACTTCTACTACTGTGGGCAGGAATCCCTCAGAAGAAATGGAGTAGCCATCATGGTCAACAAAAGAGTCCGAAATGCAGTACTTGGATGCAATCTCAAAAATGACAGAATGATTTCTGTTCGTTTCCAAGGCAAACCATTCAATATCACAGTTATCCAAGTCTATGCCCCAACCAGTAACACTGAAGAAGCTGAAGGTGAACGATTTTATGAAGACTTACAAGACCTTTTAGAACTAACACCCAAAAAAGATATCCTTTTCATTATAGGGGACTGGAATGCAAAAGTAGAAAGTCAAGAAACACCTGGAGTAACAGGCAAATTTGGCCTTGGAATGCGGAATGAAGCAGGGCAAAGACTAATAGAGTTTTGCCAAGAAAATGCACTGGTCATAGCAAACACCCTCTTCCAACAACACAAGAGAAGAGTCTACGCATGGACATCACCAGATGGTCAACACCGAAATCACATTGATTATATTCTCTGTAGCCAAAGATGGAAAAGCTCTATACAGTTAAGAAAAACAAACAAGGAGCTGACTGTGGCTCAGATCATGAACTCCTTATTGCCAGATTCAGACTTAAATTGAAGAAAGTAGGGAAAACCTCTAGACCATTCAGGTATGACTTAAATCAAATCCCTTATGATTATACAGTGGGAGTGAGAAATAGATTTAAGGGCCTAGATCTGATAGATAGAGTGCCTGATGAACTATGGAATGAGGTTCGTGACATTGTACAGGAGACAGGGATCAAGACCATCCCCATGGAAAAGAAATGCAAAAAAGCAAAATGGTTTTCTGGGGAGACCTTACAAATAGCTGTGAAAAGAAGAGAGGCGAAAAGTAAAGGAGAAAAGGAAAGATACAAGCATCTGAATGCAGAATTCCAAAGAACAGCAAGAAGAGATAGGAATGCCTTCTTCAGTGATCAATGCAAAGAAATAGAGGAAAACAACAGAATGGGAAAGACTAGAGATCTCTTCAAGAAAATTAGAGATACCAAGGGAACATTTCATGCAAAGATGGGCTTGATAAAGGACAGAAATTGTATGGACCTAACAGAAGCAGAAGATATTAAGAAGAGATGGCAAGAGTACACAGAAGAACTGTACAAAAAGGATCTTCATGACCCAGATAATCACGATGGTGTGATCACTCATCTAGAGCCAGACATCCTGGAATATGAAGTCAAGTGGGCCTTAGAAAGCCTCACTACGAACAAAGCTAGTGGAGGTGATGGAATTCCAGTGGAGCTATTTCAAATCCCGAAAGATGATGCTGTGAAAGTGCTGCACTCAGTATGCCAGAAAATTTGGAAAACTCAGCAGTGGCTACAGGACTGGAAAAGGTCAGTTTTCATTCCAATCCCAGAGAAACGCAATGCCAAGGAATGCTCAAAGTACCGCACAATTGCACTCATCTCACATGCTAGTAAAGTAATGCTCAAAATTCTTCAAACCAGGCTTCAGGAATACGTGAACCGTGAACTCCCTGATGTTCAAGCTGGTTTTAGAAAAGGCAGAGGAACCAGAGGTCAAATTGCCAACATCTGCTGGATCATCGAAAAAGCAAGAGAGTTCCAGAAAAACATCTATTTCTGCTTTATTGACTATGCCAAAGCCTCTGACTGTGTGGATCACAATCAACTGTGGAAAATTCTGAAAGAGATGGGAATACCAGACCACCTGACCTGCCTCTTGAGAAATCTGTATGCATGCCAGGAAGCAACAGTTAGGACTGGACGTGGAACAACAGACTGGTTCCAAATAGGAAAAGGAGGACGTCAAGGCTGTATATTGTCACCTTGCTTATTTAACATATACGCAGAATACATCATGAGAAATGCTGGACTGGAAGAAACACAAGCTGGAATCAAGATTGCCGGGAGAAATATCAATAACCTCAGATATGCAGATGACACCACCCTTATGGCAGAAAGTGAAGAGGAACTAAAAAGCCTCTTGATGAAAGTGAAAGAGGAGAGTGAAAAAGTTGGCTTAAAGCTCTCCATTCAGAAAACGAAGATCATGGCATCCGGTCCCATCACTTCATGTGAAATAGATGGGGAAACAGTGGAAACAGTGTCAGACTTTATTTTGGGGGGCTCCAAAATCACTGTAGAAGGTGATTGCAGCCATGAAATTAAAAGACGCTTACTCCTTGGAAGAAAAGTTATGACCAACCTAGATAGCATATTCAAAAGCAGAGACATTACTCTGCCTACTAAGGTCCATCTAGTCAAGGCTATGGTTTTTCCAGTGGTCATGTATGGATGTGAGAGTTGGACTGTGAAGACGGCTGAGTGCCGAAAAGTTGATGCTTTTGAACTGTGGTGTTGGAGAAGACTCTTAAGAGTCCCTTGGACTGCAAGGAGATCCAAGCAGTCCATTCTGAAGGAGATCAACCCTGGGATTTCTTTGGAAGGAGTGATGCTAAAGCTGAAACTCCAGTACTTTGGCCACCTCATGTGAAGAGTTGACTCACTGGAAAAGACTTTGATGCTGGGAGGGATTGGGGGCAGGAGGAGAAGGGGACAATAGAGGATGAGATGTCTGGATGGCATCACTGACTCAATCGACGTGAGTCTGAGTGAACTCCGGCAGTTGGTGATGGACAGGGAGGCCTGGCGTGCTGCGATTCATGGGGTCACAAAGAGTCGGCCACGACTGAGTGACTGAACTGAACTGAATGGCCCCGCCCATCAGACCCAGTTTCCTTGCTCTGTCAGTCTCTCCCATCAGGTAGCTTCCATGAGCCTCTTATCCTTATCCATTAGAGGGCAGACAGAATGAAAACCACAGTCACAAAAAACTAATCAAACTGATCACATGGACTACAGCCTTGTCTAATTCAATGAAACTATGAGCCATGCCCTGTGCCAACCAAGATGGATGGGTCATGGTGGAGAGTTCTGACAAAACGTGGTCCACTGGAGAAGGGAATGGAAAACCACTTCAGTATTCTTGCCCTGAGAATCCCATGAACAGTATAAAAGGAAAAAAGACAGGACACTGAAAGAGGAACTCCCCAAGTCAATAGGTGCCCAATATGCTACTGGAGATCAGTGGAGAAATAACTCCAGAAAAATTGAAGAAACAGAGCAAAGCAAAAACAACACCCTGATGTGGCTGTGACTGGTGATGGAAGTAAAGTCTAATGCCTGTAAAGAACACTATTGCCTAGGAACCTGGAATGTTAGGTCCATGAATCAAGGTAAATTGGAAGTGGCCAAACAGGAGACGGCAACAGTGAACATCGACATTTTAGGAATCAGTGAACTGAAATGGACTGGAATGGATGAATCAGATGACCATCATATTTACTACTGTGGGCAACAATCCCTTATAAGAAATGGAGTTGCCCTCATAGTCAAAAAAAAAAAAAAAGAGTTCAAAATGCAATACTTGGATGTAGTCTCAAAAATAACAGAATGATCTGTCCATTTCCAGGGAAACCATTCAGTATCACAGTAATCAAAGCCTATGCCCCAACCAGTAATGCAGAAGAAGCTGAAGTTGAATGATTGTATGAAAACCTAGAACACCTTCAAGAACTAACACCCCAAAAAGATGTCCTTTTCATTATAGGGGACTAGAATGCAAAAGTAGGAAGTCAAGAGATACCCAGAGTAACAGGCAAATTTGGCCTTGGAATACAGAATGAAGCAGGGCAAAGGCTAAGAGAGTTTTGCCAAGGAAATGCACTGGTCATAGCAAACACCCTCTTCCAACAACACAAGAGAAGACTCTACACATGGACATCACCAGATGGTCAATTCTGAAATCAGATTGATTATATTATTTGCAGCCAAAGATGGAGAAGCTCTATAAAGTCAGCAAAAACAAGACTGGAAGCTGACTGTGGCACATATCATAAACTCCTTATTGCCAAATTCAGACATAAATTGAAGAAAGTATGGAAAACCACTAAACCATATAACCTAAATCAAATCTTTTATGATTATACAGTGAAAGTAACAAATAGATTCAAGGGATTAGATCTGATAGACAGAGTGCCTGAAGAACTATGGACGGAGGTTCATGACATTGTACAGGAGGCAGTGATCAAGACCATCCCCAAGAAAAAGAAATGCAAAAGGCAAAATGGTTGTCTGAGGAGGACTTACAGATAGCTGAGAGAAGAAGAGATGCTAAAGGCAAGGGGGAAAAGGAAAGATATATCCATCTGAATGCAGAGTTCCAAAGAATAGCAAGGAGAGATAAGAAAGCCTTCCTCCATGATCAATGCAAAGAAATAGAGGAAAACAACAGAATGGGAAACACTAGAAATCTCTTCAAGAAAATTACAGCTACCAAAGGAATATTTCAAGCAGAGATGGGCACAATAAAGGACACAAATGGTCTGGACCTAACAGAAACAGAAGATATTAAGAAGAGGTGGCAACAATACACAGAAGAACTATACAAAAAAGATCTTATTGACCCAGATAATCACGATAGTGTGATCACTCATCTAGAGCCAGACATCCTGGAATGTGAAGTAAAGCTGGCCTTAAGTAGCATCACTATGAACAAAGCTAGTGAGGTGATGAAATCCCAGTTGAGCTATTTCAAATCCTAAAAGATGATGTTGTAAAAGTGCTCCACTTAACATGCC
The DNA here is from genome assembly GCF_001704415.2 of Capra hircus. Taxonomy (NCBI): domain Eukaryota; kingdom Metazoa; phylum Chordata; class Mammalia; order Artiodactyla; family Bovidae; genus Capra; species Capra hircus. The sequence continues at coordinate 67,687,556 of NC_030822.1, forward strand.
AGCAAATTTGGAAAACTCAGGAGTGGTAACAGGACTGGAAAAGGTCGGTTTTCATTCCAATCCCAAAGAAAGGCAATGCCAAAGAATGTTCCAACTACCACACAATTGCACTCATCTCACACACTACTAAAGTAATGCTCAAAATCCTCCAAGCCAGACTTCAACAGTATGTGAACCATGAACTTCCAGACGTTCAAGCTGAACTTAGAAAAGGCAGGGGAACCAGATATTAAATTGCCAATATCTGTTGGATCATTGAAAAAGCAAGAGAGTTCCAGAAAAACATCTACTTATTGTGTGGATGACAACAAACTGGAAAATTCTTCAAGAGGTGGGAATACCAGACCACCTCATCTGCCTCCTGAGAAAACCTGTATGCAGGTCAAGAAGCAACAGTTAGAACTGGACATGGAAAACAGACTGGTTCCAAATCAGGAAAGGAGTACGTCAAGGCTGTATATTGTCACCATGCTTATTTAATTTATATGCAGAGTACATCATGAGAAACGCTGGACTGGAAGAAACACAAGCTGGAATCAAGATTTCCAGGAGAAATATCAATAACCTCAGATATTCAGATGACACCACCCTCATGGCAGAAAGCAAAGAGGAACTAAAGAACCTCTTGATGAAAGTAAAAGAGGAAAGTGAAATAACTGGCTTAAAACTCAACATTCAGAAAACTAAGATCATAGCATCCAGTCCCATCACTTCATGGCAAATAGACGGAGAAACAATGGAAACAGTGAGAGACTTTATTTTGGGGGGCTCCAAAATCACTGCAGATGGTGACTGCAGCCATAAAATTAAAAGACACTTACTCCTGGAAGAAAAGCTTTGACCAACCTAGACAGCGTATTAAAAAGCAGAGACATTGCTTTGCCAATAAAGGTCCATCTAATCGAAGCTATAGTTTTTCCAGTAGTCATGTATAGATGTGAGAGTTGGAGTATAAAGAAAGCTGATCACCAAAGAATTGATGCTTTTGAACTTTGGTGCTGAAGAAGACTCTTGAGAGACTCTTGGCCTGCAAGAAGATCCAACCAGTCCATCCTAAAGGAAATCAGTCCTGAATGTTCATAGCAAGGACTGAAACTCTAATACTATGGCCAACTAATACAAAGAACTGACTCATTGGAAAAGTCTCTGATGCTGGGAAAGATTGAAGGCATGAGGAGAAGGGGACAACAGAGGAGGAGATGGTTGGATGGCATCACCAACTCAATGGACTTGAGCAAGCTCTGGGAGTTGGTGGTGGACAGGGAGGCCTGGTGTACTGCAATCCATGGAGTCGCAAAGATTCAGACATGACTGAGAGACTGAAGTGAACTGAACTGAACTGAAAACTGTGCTAAGCACTTCATGTAGCATATCATATTTGATTCTCACAAACTTCTGAATTAGGTGAATTATTAATCCCAAGTGAAAAGGAAAGAAAGTAAACCTTAGGAAAAAACAGTAAGAAACAGACTTGACTGATAAATAATAGAGCCAGCACTTCAATTCATGTCTTTTTTCATTTCTTTCAACACCCTGTCCCAAACCCTGCAATGTAAAAGCCAATTTCACTTGAAGCAAAAGCCAAACATCTTACTGTCATGTCAAGGGCCTGCAAGACATCCTTGTCCACCCACTCCCACGCCCCCTTACCTCTTAACCATACTCCCTGTAGCTCACTCTTCTCCAATTCACATATCTCCTTGTAATTTTCAGGAATGCCATTCAAATTCCTCAGGGTCCTCATGGCCCTAATTTCTCCAGGGCTCCTCTAAATGCTCTGCAGTTAGAGCTCAGCAGCCCTGATTCCATCCTCCTGCAATGCCATCCTCTCAGATTTGCACAAGATTCCCTCCTTCACCTCCTGTATGTCTTAGTTCAAATTTTACAGTCTCCATGAAGCTCACATTCTCATCTCATGCTCTCTTTTCTTGTTTAATTTTCCCCCATAGTAATTAAAGTCATTCTATGTAAAGAAAGATTTAAAATTTATATTATCATTATTTATTGCTCTCATACATAGTGCAAAGTTAGTTTCAGTACAAAAGAAGAGCACTTAACTTGCATGCAAAAATCACCAAAATTAAACAAGTCACGGTTCATAGTTTATACGTATGTATCTCACTCTTATCAGAAGAGTGGGAAAGTTGTACAAAACTAACTTAATTATTTCTACTTCACTTCTTGATACAGGCACCTTCTACTAATGCTCTCTACCCTCAGTTTACTGATAAGTGAGGAGGGATGAAAAACAAAAGGAATTATGAACTGCCTTATCTTTCTCATTTTTTCAGTGTCATCATTTTCAGTGTAAGCGGTTGGCTGATACAGGAAGTAACATGATTAACAGAGGTTATGATAGGGCTTTTTGGTACTTCATGTTTCTTAGAACACCACTGCCTTCTTTTTGCACTTCAAAGCAAGTTCTGGTTCAAAAGGAAAGTGTTCTTGTCAGTGCCCGTGCTTACTCAGTCTTAGATGTAACATACTTACCTCATACTTGGTCCAAGTTTTGCTAAACTCTCGTGTATTACGTGCCCACTAGAACTTTGTGCTCGTGGGGTGCTGCAAATTCTGTATGCAAATGGGACAGCAAGGAGTGACAAGCAAACATACGGCATGCTTCTCCTTTGCTCATGTACATGGTCCATTATCCCATCAAACTTTCATTTACAAAACTCAAGTTCAAAGACACATTATTCAGAATTTCAAGATAGCAACAGCAGTTTCTACCCTAGTCTAGTTACCATCATTCTCTTCCATCATTCCTGATTCCACTCTTCCTAACTCCCTGACTTCATTCTAATCTTCGTGTGGCTACTGAATTGTTTGAAAAAATAATAAATAAGTAGACTGCACCAGTCTGTTACTCAGAATCCTCGGGTATCTGCTCTTTAACCAGGCATCACAGTGGCCCTCTCCCACAGTGAAAAAACCACATTAGAACTTTGGAAACTGCTGTTCTAACTGTCTTTAGTTTGACTCCTGCCTCTTTCTCACCATTTAGGACCATTCCTAAATTCAAAACTATACCTTCAGTATTAGTGAAATAAATTGTGAAACATGCATAAAAGAAAATACTATACAAAAATTTCAATTGAAAATGTAATATAGATACTGTCATGGAAGAATATCTACAACATGCTAAGTGTAGGAAGCAGTTTGCAAAACATATAATTGTATCCTACTTTTGTTTTAAAACAAATATTAATCAAAAAGCATGCACACACAAATTCTAAAGGAAAATACAGGAAAGCATTAATAGTAATTTTTTTAGAGATGATGCTTTGGATGACCTTTTCCTTCCTCTTACTTTTTACATTGTATGATTATTCCACAGTGAATATGAATATTTCATATAATTTTTGAAAGCATGCATGGATGAAAGTTTAATACAATGAGAAATAACCCCATGAAGAGTCCTTCTTGAATCACTCTCAGTTCAGTTCAGTTCAGTCACTCAGTCGTGTCCGACTCTTTGTGACCCTATGAACTGCAGCACACCAGGCCTCCCTGTCCATCACCAACTCCCAGAGTCCACCCAAACCCAGGTCCATTGAGTCAGTGATGCCATCCAACCGTCTCATCCTCTGTCATCCCCTTTTCCTCTGGCCCTCAATCCTTCCCAGCATCAGGGTCTTTTCCAACGAGTCAGCTCTTCACATTAGGTGGCCAAAGTACTGGAGCTTCAGCTTCAGCATCAGTCCTTCCAACAAACATTCAGGACTGATCTCCTTTAGAATGGACTGGTTGGATCTCCTTGTAGTCCAAGGGACTCTCAAGAGTCTTCTCTAGCACCACAGTTCAAAACCATCAATTCTGTGCTCAGCTTTCTTTATAGTTCAACTCTCACATCCATACATGACTACTGGAAAAACCATAGCCTTGACTAGATGGACCTTTGTTGACAAAGTAATGTCTCTGCTTTTTAATATGGTATCTAGGTTGGTCATAACTTACCTTCCAAGCAGTAAGTATCTTTTAATTTCATGGCTGCAATCACCATCTGCAGTGATTTTGGAGCCCCAAAACCTGATATTTAATACTTTCCCACCATTTTTTCCAAAGGAACTAACTGTATATGGACTGCAATAATAACAATAGTTGGTAATATTAATGAGCATTTACTAGGTGTCAGGCATCTATAAGTTAGGTACTAATATCATCATCATTATCACCAGTTTTATTTACCATTTTCGTCTTTAAAAGTAACAGAATGAGATATTCAAGGCTTAGATTATTTAGACAATTGGCCCAAAGTTTTACAAGTTATAAATTGTAGAATTTGGCCAAGCCTGTCTGTCTCAAAAATCCATACTATATCACCTCTATCCACTCCAAAAGAGTGCTCTTCTTTTTAATTAGCACACAATTTCTAAATAAATCGATATGAAATGGAGTAATTATGAAATCTAACCATGAAGTTTAGTCCCCAAATTTTGCTGTAGTCAAAAGAATATAGCCAAATAAGGAAATAATTTCAAAATTATCTAAGACCTTTACTAAAATTTCTTGACTACCATAAATAAGATTTATAGTCTGAAGCTATAATTCTTCATCATTTTTTTAGTCATTGCACCCACAATTCTTGTCCTTTCAGGCTCACACTCCTCCAAGATCAGGCCCTTATTTCTTCCTCTCTCTTCTCTGCCTCTTGGTTTACTATGAAAAGCCCAAAAAACTCATCTGGAAATTTGAAGTGTTGGAGAGAAGTACCCAAACAAAGTCACAATTTGTTGAGTAGGCAGAAGGAGGTAAAAGACTGGGAATACTCATTCTCTGAATTCTTTCCATCACATAAAATTATAATCACTACCATGTGAGAGTTTATGATGTTTTACATTACAGAAAAGCATAATTCAACTCAGAAATGCTGGACACCATGAAATACCCTCTGGGCACTGTGTTTGGTCTGTAAAAGGGAGGTAAATAAAAGCTAGAAGTACAACTGACTCCATGGAGAGTGGGGTTATATCTTGGCATTTTGGTGGCATTTAGGATGAACACAGAGTGAAATGAGGGCTTCTGAAAGAAAAGTAAATGTGCCGTCATGGCAATGAGTAGACTTAGGATGGGCATGAGCAGGTGTGAGGTTATCTGCCTTGTAGGATTTCTTCAAGAAGAAAAGATGGGAGGTGGGGCTCCTTCCTTCTCCAGACGCAAAGCTGAGGGGACTCCTGAGTACTACCTTGGAAAAAAAGACAAACATGTCTTTCATATTTAGGTTTCTTCTAAATTTGACTTTGTTAAGCCCATTGATTTTCACCTAGAAAACTAAGAATTGGATATTTATACTTCTACTTGTAGCTAAACAGCCAAATGAACAGTGGATAGAGAAAATATTTTTTTAATATCCATTTATTTATTTAGTTCTGCTGTGTCTTAATTGTAGCATGTAGGATCTAGTTCCCTGACCAGGGATTGAACCCAGGTCTCCTGCGCTGGGAGTACAGAGTCCCAGCCACTGGGCAACCAGGGAAGTCCTGAGAAAATATTTTTTTCAAATAGTTGAAAAAGCTACCTTGGGAACTAATGAGATTCCTTAAAAAAAAAAAAAGTCCAGGTGGCTTTATTTAATAGTAATTTTTGACATGGTTTTCCCTCTTTTTCCCCTTTTTTCACAGTAATCTCCAAATTGACACCAGCACAGTGAATAAACAGCTCTTTGGAACTGTTAGAGAACTACAGAAATCAATAGAAATACTCTTGTCTGCCTAGCACCTTTTTTGAATAGTCAGTCCCCTTTCCAATATTTTTTAATCTCACCTGATGCTCACAGCATATCTCTGAGTATATTATGTCTTCCTTAGCTGGTATATTTATAACTACTTGTCCAACAAATCCAAAACTGTTATCACAAACTATAACCCCATCACTTCTAACTAAATGGATTCAATGTATTACTTTTCTCCTTTTTTTTTTTAAATTTCCATTTTCTTAGCCATAATTCTCAGTTTATAATCGAGGTTTCAGTTTTGGGGGTAATTTTTAGAGTACTTAGGGCTTTCTTGGTGGCTCAGATGGTCAAAAAAAATAATCTGCCTGCAATGTGGGAGACCCAGGTTCAGTCCCTGGGTCGGGAAGATCCCCTCGAGAAGGGAATAGCTGGAGAATCCCACGGACAGAGGAGCCTGGCAGGCTACAGTCCATGGGGTTACAGTCAGACATGACTGAGTGACTACACTACTACTACCACTTAGAGTCCTTATCTTTTTATTGGTTAGGATGGACGCTATTACCGTTCTTGGTTGACATATTACTCACTAGTTTTCTCATAATTTTTCTCATTCCTTTGTTGACAAAAAGTTACCCCAGACTTTCATTTTTGTCATTAATAGGTGGTTTCGTCTCCTCTCACCTTGCACAAAGACCTCTGCTTTTAGCTATAGGCTAGAAATTAGATCTTCTAGAAGAAATAGAAAAGAAGGATCACCTTGAGTGTTGGAGGAAAGGACTATAACACACACTTTTAACTACCAATACCGCAAGGAAAAGATTCATGAGTGTAGTCTTTGCAGAATAAGTTGACATCAACACTGTGAGCAGCACTTATCAACCCTTACAAGAGACCTGACTCAAGATTTCCAGTACTACTTCAGTCCAAGAGAAGACCTTATGAAAGTAGATAGCAGTTGACCCAAGATGCAACAGAATGTAAATAAGTTACATGTGCACTCAGTCATGTCTGACCTCATGGACTATAGCCCTCCAGGCTCCTCTGTCCATTGTATTTTTCAGGTAAGAATACTGGAGTGGGTTGCCATTTCCTACTTCAGGGGATCTTCCCAACCCAGGGATGGAACCCGTGTTGCCATGTCTCCTACAATGGCAGGTGGACTCTTATTCACTGCACCACCTGGGATGCCATAAAGTGAAAGTCAAACCATTAGTCACTCAGTCCTGTCCTCAGTCCTGTCCAACTCTGTGAACCCATGGACTGTAGCCCACCAGGCTCCTCTGTCCATGGGATTTTCCAGGCAAGAGTACTGGAGTGGGCTGCCATTTCCTTCTCCAGGGGATATTCCTGATCCAGTGATTGAACTCATGTTTCCTGCATTGCAGGACACACCTGGGATGCCATAGCATTGAATAAAATCAATGAGCAAAGCCTACATACAGTCATTTGTTTTAAAATATTGCTGGTAATGTTTTTAATGTTCTGTTGTTTGATAAACGTAGAAGTTTTCCTTTTTCTTCCCTCTTATTCTGTTTCTAATACTCAGTTTAACAGGCTATACTTGTGAAAAGTGAAAGGACACACTCTGAATGCTTCTTATTCCCACTGATGCCTCAGAATTAAGTAAAAATATCCTCTGGGAAATCTTAATATAGATTATAAACTAACGAATCATCAAGGGAATATAAGGATGATGCTGAGTCTGGTTATACTGGAATCCAAAAGGCTGCTTTCACGTTTAGTTAAACTTACAAAAGTCACAATTGACCTTTGATAAAAGGAGATAAAGCACTACTAAGTTCACACTTTACAGTTTTTCATTATAATTAATATTTAAATGAACAAACTATACTTAGACGTTAGCTATCTCTAGAGTAATTAGCTGCTGCTAAGTCGCTTCAGTCATGTCCAATTCTGTGCAAACCCATAGATGGCAGCCCACCAGGCTCCCCCGTCCCTGGGATTCTCCAGGCAAGAACACTGGAGTGGGTTGCCATTTCCTTCTCCAATGCACGAAAGTAAAAAGTGAAAGTGAAGTCACTCAGTCATATCCGACTCTTAGCGACCCCATGGACTGCAGCCTACCAGGCTCTTCCGTCCATGGATTTTTCAAGCAAGAGTACTGGACTGGGGTGCCATTGCCTTCTTAGCGAGATTCTACAGAAAATATGTAACATATTGTTTGCCTTGTTTACAAAATACTTAGGACAGTGAACAGATATTGCCACTACCTGAACTGAGACGCTTCACGTTTAATGACGTTATAACCATGCATGTGTGATTTTTAGGAATCAGTATTTAAGCCAGGATATAATTGGACAGATCTATTGTGTAACCAAGGCTATGTTGGCAATGTCATGTTAGAAAATAAATTCCATTTCATTATGTATGAAGGGCCCACCATGAAGGAGCAAATCTCTATCTCAAAAAATCTATACTTTTTATGTGGAATCAATATCTACAAAGCCTTCTTGGGAGGTCTATGGCTTGCAGCTGGTAGTAAAGATCACTTCCTGTCAGGCCAGGAATCTCACTGAATTGAGAAGCACTGCAGAAGAAGAAATTCATTAGAGATTATGGGTACTACAGTTAAAACTTGATGGAGATTAATTTCTTAGTTTCAGTTTCTTAGCTTTCAAGATAGATAAGCTAAGAGCAGTTAAAAAAAAAAAAAACACTCTCATTTTGATGAAGGCTATTGAAAATACAACCCTAGACTCCTCCATAACCTTCAGACAGAAATTAATTAGGTGAGCTTTTCTCTAGTTTTGCTGACAATACAATAAAAAGGCTTATGAAACAATACTTCTCGATGCACTTATGTAAATGCATCAAACCAAACAGAACAAAATGTACACAATAGGAAAATATCGTTTCTGAAATTGGTACAGTAATATAAATTATTGTACCATTAATGTATGAGTCATGTCTGGTGGTTCAGATGGTAAAGAATCTGCCTGCAATGCGAGAGACTCGGGTTCCATCCCTGGGTTGGGAAGACCCCTCGAGAAGGGCATGGCAACCCACTCCAGGGTTCTTGCCTGGAGAATCCCTTGGACAGAGGAGCCTGATGGGCTTCAGTCCGTGGGGTCACAAAGAGTCAGACGCGACTAACACTTTCACTTTCACTTTCAGGGCTCTAGTGCTGCGCTTAGTCTCTCAGTCGTGTCCGACTCTTTGCGACGCCATGGACTGCAGCCCGCCAGGCTCCTCTGTCCATGGGGGTTCTCCAGGCAAGAACACTGGAGTGGGTTGCCATGCCCTCCTCCAGGGGATCTTCCCAACACAGGGATCAAATCCAGGTCTCCCATATTGCAGGCGGATTCTTTACCATCTGAACCACCAGGGAAGCCCTCATGACTCTGTGTGTATGCTATATACTGTTTATGTCTAGCTTCAACAACCTTTAAAAACTAGAGGAGGCAGTTAACTAAGCAACAAGTTCAATTAACAACCTTAGCACAAAAATATATGAGGTCAGCTTTTATGTGAGTGTGAGGACATGCATTACCTAGAATGAAACTCAATTTTCTTGTAACATGTTTAGATGCATCTGACTCTTTGCTACCCCATGGACTGACTATAGCTCACCAGGCTCCTCTGTCCATGGGATTCTCCAGGTGAGAATACTGGAGTGGAGTGCCATCCCCTCCACCAAAGTTGCATCTCTTATGCCTCCCGCATTGGCAGGCAGACTTTTTACCACTAGCACCACCTGGGAAGCCCTTTGCTTGTGATAGCAGAGGCAATATTCAAGGAAATGTATCCAGAACTTGTAAATAAGGCAAAGAGATGATTCTGTGATCTTTTAATGTCATACTGGGGCCATCTGAGATTCATCTGAGTCTCTAGAGAAATGTTACTTTGGCTGACAACTGATTAGGGTCCAGAATCATTTTATCTAGTTTAGTAATCTCATTTCACCATTCTTATTTCCACTGAATATATAAATCCCAGATTCTCGTACCCTTGTTGAACTAGCTTTGTCATTCTGATGGCCCCTCCGTTAATCATTTAAGTAAAATTTTGACACATGCCAAATATCATTTTTTTAATTGTGTTAAGAGCACTCAACATGAAATCTGTCCTCTTAAGAACATTTTAAATGTTCAATTGAATACTGTAGACACAATATTTTATAACACACCTCTAGAATTTATCCATCTTGAACAACTGAAACTTTATACCAGTTGAATAACCACTTCACATTTTCCTCTCCCTTCAGCCCCAGGAACCGACCATTCTGCTCTTTGTTTCCATGAGTTTGACTCTTTTAGATAGCTCATAGACATGGAACCATGCAGTACTCATACTTCTGTAATTGACTTATTTCACTTAACTTTCTCTAGGTTCATCCATGTTGTCACATGTGGCATGATTTCCTTCTTTTTCAAGGATAAACAATATTCTGCTGTATGTATGCACCACATTATCTGTTCATCTATTCATAGAAATTTAGACTGTTTTCACATCTTGGCCATTGTGAGTAACACTACATTAAACATGGGAGTGCAAATATCTCTTCAAAATCTTGACTTCAATTCTTTTGGATAGATAACAAATAGTGGGATTGCTGGATCATATGGTAATTTTATTTTAATTTCTCGATGAACTTCCATACTGCTTTCCATAATGGGTGTACCATTTTACATTCCCAACAAAAACACAATTTATCCACATCCTCCCCAACCACCTATATTTTTGTCTAGAACTTCGACAGCTTCAGGTCTTCTGTTTAGGCCTTTAACTTATGTTGAGTCGATTTTGTGTGTGCCGTAAGAGTCCTATTGTATGCTTTTGCATATAGATATATAGTTTTCTCAATATCACTTGTTGAAGAAATTGTCTTCATTGTCTGTTCTTAGCATCCTTGTGGAAGACCAATTAACCAGATATACGTGGGTTTATTTCTTAGCACTCTACCCTGTTCCAATTGTCTATATATCTATCTTTCTGTCAGTTTGATATTATTTGAATTACTGTGGCTATATAATTTATCAATTTATTTTTAATTGGAAGATAATTGCTTTACATTATTGTGTTCACTTCTGCTATACAAAATATGTATCAGCCATAAGTATAGATATGTCCCCTTGCTCTTGAAATTCCTCCCCATTCTCTACCCCATTCCACCCCTCTAAGTTGCCACAAAGTACCACAGTGAGCTCCCTGTGTTTTCAGCAAGTTCCCACTAGCTATCTGTTTTACATATGATAATATATATGTTTCAATGCTACTCTCTGAATTTGTCCCACCCTTTCCTTCCTCTGGTGTGTCCAAAAATATGTTTTCTGTGTCTAATCTCTATTCTTGCCTTGCAAATAAGTTCATCAATATCATTTTTCTTTATTCCAGATATATATCTATATACATATATGCATTAATATGTGATATTTGTTTTTTCTGACTAACTTCACTTTGTATAAGATGCTCTAGGTTCTTCCACCTCTCTAGAACTGACTCAAATGCGTTCCTTTTTATGGCTGTGTAAATACTCCATTATATATATGTACCACAACTTCTTTTTGTGTTTATCTATCAGTGGTTATCTAGGTTGCTTCTGTGTCCTAGCTATTGTAAGTAGTGCTGCAATGAACATAGGGGTACTTGTCTTTTTCAGTTATGGTTTTCTCAAGGTATATGCCCAGAAGTGGGATTGCTGGGTCATATGGTAGTCTTATTCCTAATTTTTAAAGAAATCTCCATATGGTCCTACATAGTGGCTATATCAATTTATATTCCCACCAACAGTGCAAGAAGGTTTCCTTTCCTCCATATCCTCTCCAGAATTTATTGTCTATAGATTTTTTGATGATGGCAATTCTGACCTGTGTGAGGTAATATCTCGTTGTAGTTTTGATGTACACTTCTTTAATAATGAGCACTATTGTGCATCTTTTCACATATTTGTTGGCCATCTGTATTTCTTCTTTGGAGAAATGTCTGCTTAGGTCTTCTGCCCATTTTTGAGTGGGCCATTTGTCTTTTTGGTATTAAGCTGCGTGAGTTGCTTATATATTTTGGAGATTAATCCTTTGCCAGTTGTTTCATTTGCAATTATTTTCTCCTATTCTGAGAGCTGTCTTTACATCTAGTGTATGGTTCCTTTTGTTATGCAAAAGCTTTTAAGTTTAACTAGATCCCACTTATTTATTTTTGTTTTTATTTCCATTACTCTAGGAGGTGGATCATAGAGGATCTTGCTGTGATTTATGTCAAAGTGTTCCACAGTTTTCCTTTAAGAGTTTTATAGTTTCTGGTCTTATATTTAAGTCTTTAACCCATTTTGAGTTTATTTTTGTATATGGTATTAGGAAGTGTTCTAAATTCATTCCTTTACACATAGCTGTCTAATTTTTTCAGCACCACTTAGTGAAAGGGCTTTTCTCTTCTCCATTGTATATTACCTTTTGTCAAAGATATGGCACCCATAGGTGCAAGGGTTTATCTCTGGGCTTCTTATCTTGTTCCATTGATCCTGTATGTCTGTTCTTGTGCCAAGACCATACTGTCTTGATTACTGTAGCTTTGTAGTATAGTCTGAAGTCAGGATGGTTGATTCCTCCAGTTCTATTCGTTCTTCTCAAGATTGCTTTGGCTATTTGTGGTCTTTTGTGTTTCCATACAAATTTTGAAATTTTTTGTCATAGTTCTGTGAAAAATGTCATTGGTATTAATAATTTGATAGGGATTGCATTGAGTCTGTAGATTGCTTTGGGTAGCATAGTTATTTGTACAATATTGATTTTTCCACTCTAAGAACATGATATATCTTTTCATCTGTTTCTGTTGATTTTGATTTCTTTCATCTATGTCTTATTGTTTGCTGTATACAGGTCTTGAAAAAAGGTGAACAAAATTGACAAAACTTTAGTTTGACTAAGTAAGAAAAAATGAGAACACTTGAATAAATAAATGACACAGAAATAAAAAGGATCATGAGAAATTACTATGAACCGTTATACAACAAAACATTGGATCATCAGAATAAATAGGTAAAATTGTAGCAACCTATAATTTACCAAGAGTGAATCATGAAGAAATAGAAAATCTGAGCAGACCTGTAACCAGTAAGGAGATTGAATAGACAAAATGTCTTTTGTCTCCTTAGGTAAATTTATTCCTAGGTATTTTATTCTTTTTGTTGCAATGGTGAGTGGAATTGTTTCCTTAACCTCTCTTTCTGATTTTTCATTGTTAGTATCTAGGAATACAAGTGTTTCTGTGTATTAATTTTGTATCCTGCAACTTTACTAAATTCATTGATTAGCTCTAGTAATTTTCTGGTGGCATCTTTAGGGTTTTCTATGTACCATGTCATGTCATCTGCAAACAGTGTGAGTTTCACTTCTTTTCCAATCTGGGTTCCTTTTATTTCTTTTTCTTCTCTGATTTCTGTGGCTAGGATTTCCAAAAATATATTGACTAATAGTGGCAAGAGTGGGCACTCAAGCCTGATCTCTGGCCTGTGAACCAGGATCCCACAAGCTAGTTTGCCCCTGGGGTTTCTCCTAACAGTCTGGCCATTGGAAATCCCCTACCAGTGTTTAGTGAGTATCTTAGGTGTGGGGAGACAGGGACTCCATGACTTCCCTCATTGCTATCATGCCTCTCTATAATATATTTTGAAGTCAGGAACTGTGTGATGTCTCTAGCTCTATTCTTTTCTCAAAATTGTTTTTGGGTATTCAGGGTTCTTTGTGATATAAGTGAATTTGGGTTTTTTTTTAAATTATTTCTGTAAAACAGGCCATTGGGACTGTGATGGAGATTACATTGAATCTGTAAGTTTCTTTAGGTAATTTGGTCTTTTTAACAATTTTAAATCTTAAAAAGATAAACACAAGATGTCTTTCCTTTTATTTCTGTATTCTTTAATTTCATCCATCAGTGTTTTTATAGTTTTCAGTGTACAAGTCTTTTATATCCTTGGTTACGTTTTCTCCTAAGTATTTTTATGTTATTGTAAGTGAAATTGTTTTACTAATTTTCTTTCAAGTAGTTTTTAGTGTATAGAAACACAACTGATTTTTTCATGTGACTTTGTATCCTACAATTTTAATGAATTTCATTTATTAGTTCTAACAGCATTTTGTACAGTCTTTAAGGTTTTCTATATGTAAGATTCTGCCATCTCCAAACAGAGATAACTTTACTTCTTCCTTTCTGATTTCAATGCTTTTTATTTATTTTACTTCCCTGATTGGTCCTGGCTAGGGCTTCCATACTATGTTAAATAGAAATGGCAAGCATAGGGTGGTCCTAAGATGGCAGAGGAATAGGACTGGGAGACCACTTTCTCCCACACAAATTCATCAAAAGAACAAATAAACGCTGAGTAAATTCCACAAAACAACTTCTGAATGCCGGCAGAGGACATCAGGCACCCAGAAAAGCAGCCCATTGTCTTCGAAAGGAGGTAGGAAAACAATATAAAAGACAAAAAAAAAAAGACAAAAGAGGTAGGGATGGAGCTCCATCCTGGGAAGGGAGTCTTAAAAAGAGAGAAGTTTCCAAACACCAAGAAGCACTCTCACTGCTGAGTCTGTGGTGAGCCTTGGAAGCACAGAGGGTAACATAACACAGGGAGGAAAAATAAGTAAATAATTAAACCCACAGATTACAAGCCCAATGGTAACTCCCCCAGCAGAGAAGCAGTAGCAGATGCCTGCACCCACCACTAGCAAGCGGGGAGCTTGGGCAGGGAGGCGCGGGCTGCATTGCTTAGAGTAAGGACCGGGCCATGAATGCCCCGAGGGCAATCTGAGTGAACTAACTTGGGCTAGCAAAACCAGACTGTGGGATAGCTACCACGTGAAAAGTCCTAACCTAAGACACTGCACCAGGCCACGCACAAACAAAGGATGGAACAGAACTAGCCGGCTGCAGACCATCCCCCTCCGATGACAGGCAGCCAGAGCTGGAAGGGAGGGGGGCAATCGCAGCCCCAGAGAGACATTATCTACCAAACTGCAAGCAGGCTTCTTTGCTAACTAAGACTTCTTGGGTTTCTGGACGGTCATCATCCGCCTGAGAAGCTGCGCCGGTTGTACACCCAGAAAACTGAGTGGCAGGGACGGGAGAGGTGATAAGTCAGAGTCGACCCACGCTCGCCAAACACATCATCACCTGAGCTGCTCAGACCTGGGAGGGGACACAAAACACGGCCCAACTGAGTCACTGCCTCTGAGGGACTACCCGAGTGCCTGAACCTGAGAGGCTTAGAACCTGGGAGGTGCATGCAGCCCAGGGCTAGCCTCAGGGCAGTTCCCAGCAGAGCAACCTATAGCATGAGCAGTGGAGGACAGGGAGGACACGACGCGCCATGAGCGAGGTCAGGCCCACTATGGCTGGACACTGCGAGCACATGCCAGCTGTTATTTGTTTGCAAGCATCTCTCCCTTCCCCACAGCACGACTGAACAAGTGAGCCTAAAAAAAAGTGTCCACCACCGCCCCCCTTTGTGTTAGGGTGGAAATCAGACACTGAAGAGACCAGCAACAGAAGGCTAAAACAGAGGGAACCACCTTGGAAGTGACAGGTGCAATAAATTAAAACCCTGTAGTTAGTACCGACTACATAGGAAGGGGCCTATAGATCTTGAGAAATATAAGCCTGGACCAAGGAACTATCTGAAAATGAACTGACCACCACACTGCCCACAACAACACCAGAGAAAGTCCTAGATATATTTTTTACTATTTTTACTGATCATTTTTTCTTTCAATTTAAAAAAAAAATTTTAAATTCCTCTATTACTCCTTTAATTTTCATTTTTTATAACCTACTATTACTTTTGCAAAAAAAAGACCCTATTTCTTTTAAAAGCAAACCATATATATTTTTGTAAATAATTCTTGTGACTTTGTCTTGTTTGGTTTTGTTTTTTTCTTCTTCTTTTCTTTAATATTGTATTTTTGAAAATCCAACCTCTAGTCTAGATTTTTAATCTTTGCTTTTTGGTTTGTTATCAATTTTGTACCCAATCTTCAGTACCCATTTTTACTTGGGGAGCGAGATTACTGGCTTGGACTGCTCTCTCCCCCTTTGGACTCTCCTTTTTCTCCACCAGGTTGCCTCGGTCTCCTCCCTCCTCTTCTCTTCTCTACCCAACTCTGTGAATCACCAGTATGTTCCAGACGATGGAGAACACTTAGGGAACTGATAACTGGCTGGATCTGTCTCTCTCCTTTTCGATTCCCCCCTTTTATCCTCCTGGCCACCTCTGTCCTCCTTTCCTCCCTCTTCTCTTCTCTGTATAACTCTATGAAGCATCTCTGAGAGTTCCAGACTGTGGAGTCACACATAAGGAAGATGATTACTGGCTAGCTTGCTCTCTCCTCTTTTGATTCCATCTCATCTTCATTCAGGGTCACCTCTAACTCCCTCCTCCTCTTCTCTTCTCTATGTAACTCTGTGAACCTCTTCTGGTGTACCTCACTGTGGAGAAAATTTTTCATCTTTAACCTAGATGTTTTATCAATGGTGCTGTTATAGGAAGGAGAAGTCTTGAGACCTACTGTAAAAATAAGACTGAAAACCAGAAGCAGGAGGCTTAAGTCCAGATCCTGAGAACATCCAGAGAACTCCTGACTCCAGGGAACATTAATTGATCAGGAGCTCATCAAACGCCTTCCATACCTACACTGAAACCAAGCACCATCCCAAGGGCCAACAAGTTCCAGAGCAAGATACTACCACGCAAATTCTCCAGCAACAACAGGACACAAGCCCTGAGCTTCAATATACAGGGCAGCTCAAAGTTACTCCAAAACCATGACATCTCATAACTCATTACTGGACACTTCATTGCACCCCAGAGAAAAGAAATCCAGCCTCACCCACCAGAACACGACACAAGCTTCCTAACCAAGAAACCTTGACAAGCCACCCGTACAACCCCACCCACAGTGAGGAAACTCCACAATAAAGGAGAACTCCACAAACTGCCAGAATACAGAAAGGCCACCCCAAACACAGCAATATAAACAAGATGAAGAGACAGAGGAATACCCAGAAGGTAAAGGAACAGGATAAATGCCCACCAAACCAAACAAAAGGAGGAAGAGATAGGGAATCTACCTGAGATAAGAATTCCGAAATAATGATAGTGAAAATGATCCAAAATCTTGAAAATCAAAATGGAATCACAGATAAATAGCCTGGAGACAAGGATTGGGAGAAGATGCAAGAAAGCGTTTAACAAGGAACTAGAAGAAATAAAAAAGAGTCAATATATAATGAATAATGCAATAAATGAGATCAGAAACACTCTGGAGGCAACAAATAGTAGAATAATAGGAGGCAGAAGATAGGATTAGTGAAGTAGAAGATAGAATGGTAGAAATAAATGAATCAGAGAGGAAAAAAGAAAAATGAATTAAAAGAAATGAGACAATCTCAGAGACCTCCAGGACAATATGAAATGCTCCAACATTCGAATTATAGGAGTCCCAGAAGAAGAAGACGAAAAGAAAGACCATGAGAAATACTTGAGGAGATAATAGTTGAAAACTTCCCTAAAATGGGGAAGGAAATAATCACCAAGTCCAAGAAACCCAGAGAGTTCCCAAACAGGATTAAACCCAAGGCAAAAACACCCCAAGACACATATTAATCAAATTAACAAAGATCAAACACAAAGAACAAATATTAAAAGCAGCAAGGGAAAAACAACAAATAACACACAAGGGATTCCCATGAGGATAACAGCTGATCTTTCAATAGAAATCTTCAGGCCAGGAGGGAATGGCAAGACATACTTAAAGTGATGAAAGAAAATAACCTACAGCCAGATTACCCAGCAAGGATCTCATTCAAATATGAAGGAGAAATCAAAAGCTTTACAGACAAGCAAAAGCTGAGAGAATTCAGCACCACCAAACCAGCTCTCCAACAAATTTAAAGATATGCTCTAGATAGGAAACACAAAAAAGGGTGTACAAACTCAGAACCAAAACCATAAAGTAAATGGCAAAGGATCATACTTATCAATAATTACCTTAAATGTAAATGGGTTGGAACAAAGACTGGCTGAATGGATACAAAAACAAGACCCCTATATATGTTGTCTACAAGAGACCCACCTCAAAACAAGGGACACATACAGACTGAAAGTGAAGGCTGGAAAAAGATATTCCATGCAAATAGAGACCAAAAGAAAGCAGGAGTAGCAATACTCATATCAGATAAAATAGACTTTAAAACAAAGGCTGTGAAAAGAGACAAAAGAAGGACACTACATAATGATCAAAGGATCAATCCAGAAGAAGATATAACAATTATAAAATATATATATAGAGCCAAATGCCAAGTGAAAGGGGCAATTAATAGTCTCCCCACTATTATTGTGTTATTGTTAATTTCCCCTTTCATACTTGTTAGCATTTGTCTTACATATTGTGGTGCTCCTATGTTGGGTGCATATATATTTATAATTGTTATATCTTCTTCTTGGATTGATCCTTTGATCATTATGTAGTGTCCTTCTTTGTCTCTTTTCACAGCCTTTGTTTTAAAGTCTATTTTATCTGATATGAGTATTGCTACTCCTGTTTCTTTGGTCTCTATTTGCATGGAATATCTTTTTCAAGTCCTTCACTTTCAGTCTGTATGTGTCCCTTGTTTTGAGGTGGGTCTCTTGTAGACAACATATATAGGGGTCTTGTCTTTGTATCCATTCAGCCAGTCTTTGTCTTTTGGTTTGGCGGCATTCAACCCATTTACATTTAAGGTAATTATTGATAAGTATGATCCCGTTGCCATTTTACTTTATTGTTTTGGGTTCGGGTTTTACAGCCTTTTTGTGTTTCCTGTCTAGAGAATGATTCCTTTAGCATTTGTTGGAGAGCTGGTTTGGTAGTGCTGAATTCTATCAGCCTTTTGCTTGTCTGTAAAGCTTTTGATTTCTCCTTCATATTTGAATGAGAATCCTTGCTGGGTACAGTAATCTGGGCTGTAGGTTATTTTCTTTCATCACTTTAAGTATGTCTTGCCATTCCCTCCTGGACCTGAAGAGTTTCTATTGAAAGATCAGCTGTTATCCTTATGGGAATCCCCTTGTGTGTTATTTGTTGTTTTTCCCTTGCTGCTTTTAATATTTGTTCTTTGTGTTTGATCTTTGTTAATTTGATTAATATGTGTCTTGGGGTGTTTTTGCCTTGGGGTTTATCCTGTTTGGGACTCTCTGGGTTTCTTGGACTTGGGTAATTATTTCCTTCCCCATTTTAGGGAAGTTTTTCAACTATTATCTCCTCAAGTATTTTCTCCATGGTCTTTCTTTTGTCTTCTTCTTCTGGGACTCCTATGATTTGAATGTTGGAGCGTTTAATATTGTCCTGGAGGTCTCTGAGATTGTCCTCATTTCTTTTAATTGTTTTTCTTTTTCCTCTCTGATTCATTTATTTCTACCATTCTATCTTCTACTCACTAATCCTATCTTCTGCCTCGTTATTCTACTATTTGTTACCTCCAGAGTGTTTTTGATCTCATTTATTGTTATTCATTATATATTGACTCTTTTTTATTTCTTCTAGGTCCTTGTTAAACCTTTCTTGCATCTTCTCAATCCTTGTCTCCAGGCTATTTATCTGTGATTCCATTTTCATTTCAAGATTTTGGATCATTTTACTATCATTATTCAGAATTCTTTATCAGGTAGATTCCCTATCTCTTCTTCTTTTTTGTTTTGGGTGGGCATTTATCCTGTTCCGCTTTACCTGCTGGGTATTCCTCTGTCTCTTCATCTTGTTTATATTGCTGTGTTTGGGGTGGCCTTTCTGTATTCTGGAAATTTGTGGAATTCTCTTTATTGTGGAGTTTCCTCACTGTGGGTGGGGTTGTATCAGTGGCTTATCAAGGTTTCTTAGTTAGGGAAGCTTGTGTCGAGTGTCTGGTGGGTGGAGCTGGATTTCTTCTCTCTGGAGTGCAATGAAGTGTCCAGTAATGAGTTATGAGATGCAGTTTGTGGCATAATTTGAGGCATCGGCTGGTATATTGAAGCTCAGGTGTATGTTCCTGTGTTGCTGGAGAATTTTGCATGGTATGTCTTGCCTTCTGGAACTTGTTGGCCTTGGGTGGTGCTTGGTTTCAGTGTAGGTATGGAGGCTTTGATGAGCTCCTATCAATTAATGTTCCCTGGAATCAGGAGTTCTCTGATGTTCTCAGGATTTGGAACTTAAGCCTCCTGCTTCTGGTTTTCAGTCTTTATTTTTACAGTAGTCTCAAGACTTCTCCTTCTATACAGCACCATTGATAAAACATCTAGGTTAAAGATGAAAAGTTTCTCCACATTGAGGGACACCCAGAGAGGTTCACAGAGTTACATGGAGAAGAGAAGAGGGAGGAGGGAGTTAGAGGTGACCCAAATGAGATGAGGTGGAATCAAAAGAGGAGAGAGCAAGCTAGCCAGTAATCACTTCCTTATGTGCGCTCCACAGTCTGACTGCTCAGAGATGTTCATGGAGTTATACAGAGAAGAGAAGAGGCAGGAAGGAGACAGAGGTGGCCAGGAGGATAAAAGGGGGGGATGAAAAGGAGCAAGACAGATCCAGCCAGTAATCAGTTCCCTAAGGGTTCTCCACCGTCTGGAACACACGGAGATTCACAGAGTTGGGTAGAGAAGAAAAGGGGGAGGAAGGAGACAGAGGCAACCTGGTGGAGAAAAAGGAAAGTCCAAAGGAGGAGAGAGCAGTCAAGCCAGTAATCTCACTCCCAAGTAAAAATGGGTACTGAAGATTGGGTTTTTAAAGGTACAAAATTGATAACAAATACCAAAAAGCAAAGATTAAAAATCTAGAGTAGAGGTTGGATTTTCAAAAATACAATATTAAAGAAAAGAAGAAGAAAAAGAAAAAAAGTCACAAAAATTATTTTAAAAAATATATATATATGAAGTTTGCTTTTAAAAATGGGGTTTTTTTGAAAAGTTATAGTAGGTTGTAAAAATGAAAATTAAAGGAGTAATAAAGGACTTAAAAATTAAAAAAAGTTTTAAAAAATGATCATAAAAATAGTAAAGATATATCTAGGACTTTCTCTGGTGTTGTTGTGGCAGTGTGGGGTCAGTTCATTTTCAGATAGTTCCTTGGTTTGGCTTATATTTCTCAAGATCTATAGGCCCCTTCCTATGTAGTCGGTACTAACCGCAGGGTTTTAATCTATTGCACCTGTTACTTCCAAGCGGTTCCCTCTGCTTTAGCTTCTTTTGTTTGCTCTCTTCAGTGTCTGATTTCTGCCCTGACACAAGGGGGTGGTGGTGGACACTTTTTTAGGCTCACTTTTTCAGTCACACTGTGGGGAGGGAGGGACACTGCAAACAAATGACACTGGCGTGTGCTCGCAGTGTCTCAGCCACACTGGGCCTGGCCCCCTCACGGTGCACACAGCTCAGGCTCTAGGTTGCTCCACCGGGAACGCCCGAGGCCGGCCCTGGGCTGCATGCGCGCCTCCCAGGTCTAAGCCGCTCAGGCTCAGGCACTCGGGTAGTCCTCAGAGGCGCAGACTCGGTTGGGCCTGCGTTTTGTGCCCTTCCCAGGTCCGAGCAGCTCAGGTGATGGGGCGTTTGGCGAGCGCGGTCGCTGCGACTTACCGCCTCCCCCATCCCTGCTGCTTGGTTCTCTGGGGGTACACCTGGCGCCCCTTCTCAGGCGGATGGTGACTGTCCAAACCCCAAGAAGTCTTAGCTAGCAAAGAAGCCTGCTTGCAGTCTGGTAGATAATGTCTCTCTGGGGCTGCGATTGCCCCCTTCCAGCCCTTCTGGCTCTGGCTGCCTGTCAGCAGAGGGGGATGGTCTGCAGCCGGCTAATTCTGTTCCGTCCTTTGTTCTGTGTGCGGTATGGGTGGTTCTTATGTTCGAGCTTTTCGCGTGTAGCTGTCCCACAGTCTGGTTTGCTAGCCCAAGTTACTTCGCTCTGATTGCCCTCGGGCATTCGAGCCTGATCCTTACTCTAAGCAATGCAGCCCGCGCCTCCCTGCCAAGCCCCCTCTTGCTAGTGGCGGATGCAGGCGTCTGTGCTGCTTCTCTGCTGGGGGAGTTACAGTTGGGCTCCTAATCTGTGGTTTAAATTATTTATTTATTTTTCCTCCCTTTTATTGTTGCCGTCTGTGCTTCCAAGGCTTGCCACAGACTCGGCAGTGAGAGTGTTTCCTGGTGTTTGGAAACTTCTCTCTTTTTAAGACTCCCTTCCCGGGACAGAGCTCCGTCCCTACCACTTTTGTCTCTTTTTTTGTCTTTATTTTTATTCCTACCTCTTTTTGAAGACAATGGGCTGCTTTTCTGGGTGCCTGATGTCCTCTGGCGGCATTCAGAAGTTGTTTTGTGGAATGTACTCAGCGTTTAAATGTTCTTTTGATGAAATTTGTGGGGAGAAAGTGGTCTCCCCGTCCTATTCCTCCACCATCTTAGGACCGCCCCTTGGGAAGCCTATTAAAGAGGACTGCGGCTGCTGCTGCCGCTGCTGCTGCCGCTGCTGCTAAGTTGCTTCAGTCGTGTCCGACTCTGTGCGACCCCACAGAGGGCAGCCCACCAGGCTCCCCGGTTCCTGGGACTCTCCAAGCAAGAGCACTGGAGTGGGTTGCCATTTCCTTCTCCAATGCATGAAAGTGAAAGTGAAGTCGCTCAGTCGTGTCCGACTCATCTTGACCTCATGGACGGCAGCCTACCAGGCTCCTCCATCCATGGGATTTTCCAGGCAAGAATACTGGAGTGGGGTGCCATTGCCTTCTCTGATTAAAGAGGACTATAAGGCCTCCAATCATTAATATGCCCTGGGGACTGCCGGTTTATTCCCAAATTTGCTCATTTTTCCATTTGTAGTAGGGTGCTTCTCATCATTTTTTTTTTTTTAAGGGTAGAGAGTCTGCAAAGAGGTCATGTCCTTGGGCAAAGAGGTCTTCTATGTTTCTTTCATTTAGACCCTCTTAATACTTCAAAGAAGATTGTCAAAAAACAAAAATTCAGCTGAGTAAATCTAAAGATCTAATTGGCTTTATTCAACAATTAATTCAGGAGTCAAGCAGCATCCCATCAAGCGACTAGAAGGCACTCAGAGAAATGGTACAAAATGGAAAGCTTTTGTAGAAAGGAGGGTGGAGCAAGGAAGTAATTAGGAAAGAAAGTAAAAGATTATTCGGGGCCAGAGGTCTTCTTTGTGGGAGAACTAGCAAGAGTTTTTATCATGCAGACTGCCTCTTCTTCCTCCTGAGGGGGTGATGGAGAGGGTCCACATGACAGATTAACCTGATTGATGCTGACCAGAAAATTTCCAAACTGATTAAGATTACATTTCTGGGGAAGGACAAAACTGCAATTAGGTTAGGTTTAATCTAGGTTTGATATCATGAGTTTTAGCACAAGTAACGTCATTTTTTGTGCCCCATGGTCTTTCTCTTTAACTGGATTAATCAGACATTTGTGTTTTTTAAGTCTGAGAAAAGGAGTCATCCCCGATATTAACTGCTGCTTCCTGACCTGCATACAGATTTCTCAAGAGGCAGGTCAGGTGGTCTGGTATTCTCATCTCTTTCAGAATTTTCCACAGTTTATTGTAATCTACACAGTCAAAGGCTTTGGCATAGTCAATAAAGCAGAAATAGATGTTTTTCTGGAACTCTCTTTTTTTTCCATGATCCAGCAGATGTTGGCAATTTGATCCCTGGTTCCTCTGCCTTTTCTAAAACCAGCTTGAACATCAGGAAGTTCACGGTTCACATATTACTGAAGCCTGGCTTGGAGAATTTTGAGCATTACTTTGCTAGCATGTGAGATGTGGTATATCACATTAATTAATTTTCATATGTTGAACCATCCTTGAATCTCAGGGATAATTCCCACTTAGTCATGTTATATAATTCTTTTAATGTGCTGTTGGGTTCAGTTTGGTAGTGTTTTGCTGAGGATTTTTTACATCAATATTCATCAGGAATATTGACCTGTAGTGTCCTTTTCTTGCAGTGTCTAAGTCAGGTTTTGGCATCAGGGTGTTGCTAGCCTTACATATTGAGTTTCAAAGTGTTACTGACTTTTTTAATTTTTGGAAGAGTTTTAGAAGTGTTGGTATTAATTCTTCCTGAAGTTTTTGGTAGACTTTACCATTAAAGCCTTCTAGACCTAGACTTTTCTTTATTGGGAGTGTGTGTGTGTGTGTGTGTGTGTGCACATGCTCAGTTGTGTCTAACTCTTTGTGACTCCATGGACTGCCTGCCAGGCTTCTCTGACCATGGACTTTTCCAGGCAAGAATACTGGAGTGGGTTGCCATTTTCTACTCCAGAGGTATCTTCTCAACCCAGGAACAGAACTTATGTCTCTTGCATCTCCTCATTGGCAGGCAAATTCTTTACCTCTGCACCACCTGGGAAGCCCATTGGGAGTGTTGAGATTTCTAATTCAATTTCCTCACTAGTTATAGATCTGATCAGACTTTCTATTTCTTCATGATTCAATCTTAGTAAATTATAGATTGCTACAATTTTACCTGTTTCTTCAGATGATCCAATGTTTTGCTCTTATGATCCTTTTTATTTCTCTTATGATTTATTTCTTTTTATGTCTCTGATGATACTTTTTATTTCTGTCATTTATTTATTTGAGTCTTCTCTCATCTTTTTTTACTTAGTCAAGCTAAAGTTTTCTCAATTTTGTTAATCTTTTTTTTAATATTTATTTTTTACTAATTTTTTCTATTGTTTGATTATTCTGTATTTGATTTATTTCTGCTTCAATATTTTACTAGTTTCTTCCTTCTACTACTTTGGGCTTAGTTCATTCTTCTTTGTCTCATTTCCTTAAGGTATAAACTCCATGGTTCTTCCTTATCCACAGTTCCATATCCACAGATTCAACCAGCTATGAATCATGTTATACTGTAGCATTTACTATTGAAAAAACTCCACATGTAAGTGGGCCCACACAATTCAAACACTTGTTGTTCAAGTGCCAACTATATTCTGTTGTTGGTGGAATGTTCTGCATATGTCTGTAAAGTTCATTTCAACTATGGTGTTCTTCAAGTCCACTATTACCTTATTTTCCTGATGAACAGAACATCAGGATGTTCTATTCATTGTTGAAAAATGGTGTATTTAAGTTTCCTACTATATTATGTTACTATTTCTTTCTTAAGTTCTTTAAAGTTTACTTTATATATTCAGGTGCTCTGATGTTGGGTGCATATGTATCTATTACTGTTATATATTTCTGGTGAATTGACCCTTTTATCATTATATGTCTTTATATAATTTCATCTTTGTCTCTTGTGACAGTTTTTGTCTTAATGTCTATTTTGTCTGATGTAACCATAGCCTCTTCTCTTTATTTACCATTTACATGTGATATCTTTTTTTTTCCTTTTACTTTCAGCCTATGTGTGACACTTAAAACTAAAATGAGTCTTTTATAGAATGCACATAGTTGAATACTGTGATTTTTTAATGTATTCAGCCACTCCATGCCTTTTGATTAGGGAGTTTAATCCATTTACACTTAAAGTAATTACTGATAGAGAAGGACTTACTGTTGCAATTTTGTTAATTTTTATTTTCTGTGTTATAGTTCTTTGTTTTTCTTTTCCTCTTCTGCTGTCTTTCTTTGTATTTTGCCTAATTTTTTGTTGTGATATACTTTTCTCTTTCTTTTTATATTAGTTCTAGACTATGAGAGATGTCTGTATTATCTAATTGCAAATACAAACACAAAGACTCAAGGAAAATGAAGAAACAGAGACCCATGCCTTAAACAGAAGAACAAGATGTTCTAGAAATTGACCTTACTAATAAGGAAATAAATGAATTACCTAACATAGAATTCAAAATATTCAATAAATTCAAGATAAAGTGGAAGATATTCGTGAACTCAGGAGAAGAAAACATAAAAAGAGTGAGTATTTTAACTAAGAGACAGAAAATACCAAAAAAAAAAAAAAAAAAAAGAACCAAGCAGAAATCTTAGCACTGAAGAACCCTGAAGAATAACTGAACTGAAAATTTCAATAGAAGAGTTCAGTGGAAGGTTAGATCGAGCAGAAGAAAGAATCAGTGTGTTTAAACACAAAAGTTTTGAAATTATCCAGAGAAACGGAAAAGGTAAAAAAAAAAAAGTGGAATGAAGTGAAAAAAGCTTAAGGGACTTAGGCAACATTATCAATTAGACCAATATATGCATATCCTAAAAGGAAAAGAGAGAAAGAGTGAGTCAGAAATCTTATTCAAAGAAATAATAGTCAAAAACTTTCCAAATCTGAGGAAGAAAATGATAGCCAGATCCAAGAAGCCCAAAGGATTCCAAAAGAAAAAAACAACAACAACAAAACAAAACAAAACAGGTGAAACAAAGACATCTACACTGAGAATATTGTAATCAAATTGTCAAAAGTCAAAGACAGAATTTGGAAAGCAGCAGGGAAAAGCAATTTGTTATGTCAACGGGGAGATAAACTACCGATTTCTCAGCAATAACCTTATGGGCCAGAAGATACTATATAATATTCTCAAAGTACTGAAAGAAAAAAGCTATCATCAAGAGTACTACAACTAGCAAATTCTCCTTCAAAAATGAAGGAGTGATAAAGATTTTCACAGACAAAATCTGAGGGAGTTAGTAGCCCTTAGAAATGCCTTATAAGAAATGCTAAAGGGAGTTCTTCAAATTGAACCAATAAAGATGGGGAACAGAAATTTGAAGCATATGAAAATAAAAACCTTACTCTTAAAGGAAGTCTGTTTTTTCTTCATCTGTTGAGGTGATAATTTCTTTCAATTTGTTAGTATGGTGTATCACTTTGATTCTCATATGTTGAAGAATTCTTGCATCCCTAGAATAACCCCAACTTGATCGTGGTGAATGAGCTGTTTAGTGTATTGTTGAATTCTTTTTTCTAGAACCTTGTTGAGGATTTTTGCATCTGTGTTCATCAGTGATATTGGCCTGTAATTTTCTTTTTTGTGCTGTCTTTGCCTGGTTTTGATATCAGGGTGATGGTGGCCTCATAGAATGAGTTTGGAAGTGCTCCTTCCTCTGCAGTTTTTTGGAAGAGTTTCAGAAAAGTAGGCATTAGCTTGTCTCTTAATGTTTGATAGAATTCCCCTGTGAAGCCATCTGGCCCTGGGCTTTTGTTTTTTTTAGTGTTTGTGATTAGCTTGTTCTTAATTTCTATTTCTTCCTGGTTCAGTCTTGGGAGGTTGAACTTTCCTAAGAATCTGTCCATTTCCTCTGGATTGTCCATTTTATTAGCATATAGTTGCTCATAATATTCTCTTACGATCCTTCTGTGCTGTCTGTTGTAAACACTCCTTTTTCATTTCTAATTTTGTTGATTTTATTTTTCTCTCTTTTTTCTTGATGACTCTGGCTAGTGGTTTGTCAATTTTGTTTATCATCTCAAAGAACCAGCTTTTAGTCTTATTAATCTTTGCTGTTGTTTCCTTCATTTCTTTTCCATTTATGTCTGCTCTGATTTTATGATTTCTTTCCTTCTGCTGACTTTGGATATTTTTTAGCTGCTTTGTTTTTCTAGCTGCTCTATGTATAGAGTTAGGTTGCCTATTCGATGCTTTTCTTGTTTCTTGAGGTAGCGTTGTATTGCTATGAACCTCCCTCTTAGCACTGCTTCTTCTGAATCCCATGGGTTTTGGGTTTTCATGTTTTCATTCTCATTTGTTTCTAGGAATCTTTGCATTTCCCTTCTTATATCTTCAGTAACATATTTGTTATTTAGTAATGTATTGTTTAACCTCCATGAGTTTGTTTTTGGCAGTTTTTTTCCTGTAGCTGATATCTAGTCTCATAGCATTGTGGTCAGAGAAGATGCTTGATACAATTTCAATTTTCTTCAATTTACTGAGGTTTGATTTGTGACCCAAGATGTGGTCTATCCCGGAGAATGTTCCATGTGCACTTGAGAAGAAAGTGTATTCTTCTGCAT
The DNA here is from genome assembly GCF_001704415.2 of Capra hircus. Taxonomy (NCBI): domain Eukaryota; kingdom Metazoa; phylum Chordata; class Mammalia; order Artiodactyla; family Bovidae; genus Capra; species Capra hircus. The sequence continues at coordinate 67,715,148 of NC_030822.1, forward strand.
TCGGATGGAAAATTTTGAAGATATCAATTAAGTCCATTTGATCTGATGTTTCATTTAGTGTTTGTGTTTCCTTATTGTTTCTCTGTTTTGATGATCTGTCCATCTGTGCAAGTGGGGTGTTAAAGTCCCCTACTATTATTGTGTTGCTGTCAATATCCCTTCTTATGCCTGTTAGTGTTTGCCTTATGTATTGAGGTGCTCCTATGTTGGGTGCATAAATATTTACAATTGCTATATCTTCTTCTTTTATTTATCCCTTGATCATTATGTACTGTCCTTCTTTGTCTCTTATAATATTCTTTGTTTTAAAGTCTATTTTGTCTGAAACAGGGATTGTCACTCTGGCTTTCTTTTGGTTTCCTTTGCATGAAATATCTTTTCCATCCTTTTACTTTCAGTTTGTATGTGTCTCTAGGTCTGAAGTGTGTCTCTTGTAGACAGCATATATATGGGTCTTGTTTTTGTATTCATTCAGTCAGTCTGCATCTTTTGGTTGGTGCATTTAATCCATTTACATTTAAGGTAATTATTGATATATACGTTCCTATCAGAATTTTCTTGATTGTTTTGAATTCACTTTTGTAGGTCTTTCCTTTCTCTTGTGTTTATTGGCTATGTAATCCCCTTTAGTATTTGTTGTAAGGCTGGTTTGGTGGTACTAAATTCTCTTAACATTTGTTTGTCTGTACAGCTTTTGATTTCTCCATAAATTTTGAATGAGATCTTTGCTGGGTATAGTATGATCATCTCAATAGATGCAGAAAAAGCCTTTGACAAAATTCACCACCCATTTATGATTTTTAAAAATACTTCAAAAAATGGGCATAGAAGGAACCTACCTCAACATAGAAAAGGCCATATAAGATAAGCCCATGGCAAACATTATTCTCAATGGTGAAAAACTAAAACTTCCCTCTAAGATTAAGAACAAGACAAGGGTGTCCACTCCCACCATTATTATTCAACATATTTTTGGAAATCCTAGCTATGGTAATTAGAGAAGAAAAAGAAATAAAAGGAATCCATATTGGAAAAGAAGAAGCAAAACTCTCCTGTTTGCAGATGACATGATACTATACATAGAAAACCCAAAGGAAACTATCAGAAAATTATTAGAGCTAATCAGTGAATACAGCAAATTCATGGGATACAAGGTCAATACAGAGAAAGCACTTGCATGAAAAATCAGAAGGAGAAATTAAGGAATCAATCCCATTCACCATTGCAACAAAAAGAATAAAATATCTAGGAATAAACCTACCTAAAGAAACAAAAGAATTGTGTGCATAAAATTACAAGACACTGATGAAAGAAATCAAAGATTACATAAACAGATAGATATTTCATGCTCCTAGGTAGGAAGAATCAAGGTTGTGAAAATGACTATACTACCAAATGCAATCTACAGATTCAATGCCATCCCTATCAAATTACCAATGGCATTTTTGACAGAACTAGAACAAAAAATTTCACAGTTCATATGGAAACACCAAAGACCCCAAATAGCCAAAGCAGTCTTGAGAAAGAAGAACGGAGCGGGAGGAATCAACCTTCTTGACTTCAGACTATACTACAAAGCTACAGTCATCAAGATAGTATGGTACTGGCACAAAATCAGAAATATAGATCAATGGAACAAGATAGAGAGCCCAGAGAAAAACCCACACACCTATGGGTACCTTATTTCTGACAAAGGAGGCAAGAATATACAATGGGGCAAAGATAACCTCTTCAATAAGGTGGTACTTGGAAAATTGGACAACTATGTGCAAAAGAATGAAATTAGAATACTTCCTAATGCCATATACAGATTAACACAAAATGGATTAAAGACTTAAGTGTAAGACCAGAAACTATAAAACTCTTAGAGGAAAATATTGGCAGAACGCTTGATAATATAAATCAAAGCAAGATCTTCTATGACCCACCTTCTAAAGCAATGGAAATAAAAACAGAAATAAACAAATGGAACCAGATTAAACTTAAAAGATTTTGAATAAGAAAGGAAACTACAGACAAGATGAAAAGACAACCCTCAGAATGGGAGAAAATAATAGCAAAGGAAACAGCTGACAAAGAATTAATTTCCAAAATGTACAAGCATCTCATACAACTCAATACCAGAAAAACAAACAACCCAATCAAAAAGTGGGGAAAAGACCTAAACAGACATTTCTCCAAAGAAGACATACAGATAGCTAGCAAACACATGAAAAGATGCTCAACATTGCTCATTATGAGAGAAATGCAAATCAAAACTACAATAAGATATCACCTCGCATCAGTCAGAATGCCATCATCAAAGAGTCTACAAATAATAAACGATGGAGAGGGTGTGGGGAAAAGGGAATCTTCTTGCATTGCTGGTGGGAATGTACATTGATATGGCCACTGTGGAAGATGGTATGGAGATTCCTTAAAACACTAGGGATAAAACGACCATATAACCCAGCAATCCCACTGCTAAGGAATAAACCCTGAGGAATCCAAAATTGAAAAAGACACATGTATCCCATTATTCATTGCAGTACTATTTACAGTGACTAGAACATGGAAGCAACCTAGATGTCCATCAACAATGGATAAAGAAGTTGTGGTACATATATACAATGGAATACTACTCAGCCATAAAAAGGAACACATTTAAATCAGTTCTAATGAGGTGGACAAACCTAGAGCCTATTATATACTGTGAAGTAAGTCAGAAATATAAATATAAATATCATATACTGATGCATATATATGGAATCTAGAAAGAATTGTCTGATGAATTTATTTTCAGGGCAGCAATGGAGAAACAGACATAGAAAACAGACCTAAGGACATGGTGGGAGGGAAGGAGGGAGAGGGTGAGATGTATGGAGAGAGTGATATGGAAAATTATAATATCATATGTAAAATAGATAGCCAATGGGAATTTGCTATATGACTCTGGGAACTCAAACAGGACCTCTGTGACAATGTAGAAGTATGGGATGGGGAGGGAGATGGGAGGGAGGGAGGGAACATGGGTGTACCTATGACTGATTCTTGTTAATATAATGACAGAAAACCACAAAATTCTGTAATGGAAATATCCTTCAAATAAAAAAATAAAGTGGAAAAGAAAATGGAAGTGTGTTAGTCACTCAGTCGTATCTGACTCTTTGTGACCCCATGGAATGCAACCCTCCAGGCTCCTCTGTCCATGGGATTTCCCAGGCAAGAATGCTGGAGTGGGTTGCCATTCCCTTCTCCAGGAGATCTTCCTGACCCAAGGATGGAACCCAGGTCTCCTTCATTGCAGACAGATTCTTAACCATCTGAGCCACTAGAGAAGGCTTTTGTTGTTGATCAGTGACTCAGTAGTGTCCAATTCTTTGCAACCCCATGGACTGCAGATCGCCAGGCTTACCTGTCCTTCACCATCTCCTGGAGTTTGCTCAAACTCATTGAGTCAGTAATTCCATTCAACCATCTCATTCTCTGTTGTCCCCTTCTCCTCCTGCCTTCTCCTACCTTTAAGGGAAGACTTAAAGGTCAGTATATATATATTTATATATAAAATAAAATACTATAATACTGTAATGGCACTATGTAAATCATTTTTGATTCTAATATAAAAGTTAAAAGACAAATTTATTTAAAATAATTATAAGTACAAAAATATATGAATGGATACACAATATGAAAAATATCAATCATGATGTTAATAACATAAAGGAAGTGGGAGAAGTAAAGGTATAAACTTGTTTATGCAATTGAAGTTAAGTTGTTATCAGCTTAAAACAGACTGCTATACCTATAAGATGTTTTATGTAAAGCTCCACGGTAAACACAAAGAAAATATCTCTTTTTAAGAGAAGCTTGTATTTAATAATTTAAAATTATGGCTTGTCATCCTTGAATTCATGTAAAATTTACTGTCCTATATTTACTTAAATACTTATAACTTGGAATTTAGAACATAATTAAATGCCTTAGAAAGAATCACTACAAACAGAGCAAGTGGAGGTGATGGAATTCCAGTTGAGCTTATCAAATCCTGAAAGATGATGCTGTGAAAATGCTGCACTCAATATGCCAGCAAATTTTGAAAACTCAGCAGTGGCCACAGGACTGGAAAAGGTCAGTTTTCATTTCAGTCCCTAAGAAAGGCAATGCCAAAGAATGCTCAAACTACCGCACAATTGCACTCATCTCAGTTCAGTTCAGTTCAGTCGCTCAGTCATGTCCCACTCTGTGACCCCAGGAATCGCAGCACACCAGGCCTCCCTGTCCATCACCATCTCCCAGAGTTCACTCAGACTCACGTCCATTGAGTCTGTGATGCCATCCAGCCATCTCACCCTCAGTTGTCCCCTTCTCCTCCTGCCCCCAATCCCTCCCAGCATCAGAGTCTTTTCCAATGAGTCAACTCTTCGCATGAGGTGGCCAACGTACTGGAGATTCAGCTTTAGCATAATTCCAAAGAAATCCCAGGGCTGATCTCCTTCAGAATGGACTGGTTGGATCTCCTTGCAGTCCAAGGGACTCTCAAGAGTCTTCTCCAACACTACAGTTCAAAAGCATCAATTCTTCGACACTCAGCCTTCTTCACAGTCCAACTCTCACATCCATACATGACCACAGGAAAAATCATAGCCTTGACTAAATGGACCTTAGTCGGCAAAGTAATGTCTCTGCTTTTGAATATACTATCTAGGTTGGTCATAACTTTTCTTCCAAAGAGTAAGCATCTTTTAATTTCATGGTTGCAGTCACCATCTGCAGTCATTTTGGAGCCCCCAAAAATAAAGTCTGACACTGTTTCCACTGTTTCCCCATCTATTTCCCATGCTAGTAAAGTAATGCTGAAAATTCTCCAAGCCAGGCTTCAGCAATACGTGAACCGTGAACTTCCAGATGTTCAAGCTGGTTTTAGAAAAGGCAGAGGAACCAGAGATCAAATTGCTAACATCCACTGGATCATCGAAAAAACAAAAGAGTTCCAGAAAAACATCTACTTCTGCTTTACTGACTATGCCAAAGCCTTTGACTGTGTGGATCACAATAAACTGTGGAAAATTCTGAAAGAGATGGGAATACCAGACCACCTGACCTGCCTCTTGAGAAACCTATATACAGGTCAGGAAGCAACAGTTAGAACTGGACATAGAACAGACTGGTTCCAGATAGGAAAAGGAGTACATCAAGACTGTATATTGTCACCCTGCTTATTTAACTTATATGCAGAGTACATCATGAGACATGCTGGGCTGGAAGAAGCACAAGCTGGAATCAAGATTGCCGGGAGAAATATCAATAACCTCAGATATGCAGATGACACCACCCTTATGGCAGAAAGTGAAGAGGAACTCAAAAGCCTCTTGATGAAAGTGAAAGAGGAGAGTGGAAAAGTTGGCTTAAAGCTCAACATTCAGAAAATGAAGATCGTGGCCTCTGGTCCCATCACTTCATGGGAAATAGATGGGGAAACAGTGGAAACCATCTCATACTTTATATTATTGGGCTCCAAAATCACTGCAGGTGGTGACTGCAGCCATGAAATTAAAAGGTGCTTACTCCTTGGAAGAAAAGTTATGACCAACCTAGATAGCATATTCAAAAGCAGAGACATTACTTTGCCCACAAAGGTTCTTCTAGTCAAGGCTATGGTTTTTCCAGTAGTCATGTATGGATGTGAGAGTTGGACTGTGAAGAAGGCTGAGCGCCGAAGAACTGATGCTTTTGAACTGTGGCATTGGAGAAGACTCTTGAGAGTCCCTTGGACTGCAAGGGGATCCAACCAGTCCATTCTGAAGGAGATCAACCCTGGGATTTCTTTGGAAGGAATGATGCTAAAGCTGAAACTCCAGTACTTTGGCCACCTCATGCGAAGAGTTGACTCATTGCAAAAGACTTTGATGCTGGGAGGGATTGGGGGCAGGAAGAGAAGGGGATGACAGAGGATGAGATGGCTGGATGGCATCACTGACTCGATGGACGTGAGTCTGAGTGAACTCTGGGTGTTGGTGATGGACAGGGAGGCCTGGTGTGCTGCGATTCCTGGGGTCACAAAGAGTCGGACATGACTGAGCAACTGAACTGAACTGAACTGACTTATTCCCTGGTGGCTTAGATGGCAAAGCGTCTGCCTGCAATGCGGGAGACCCAGGTTTGATCCCTGGGTTGGGAAGATGCCCTGGAGAAAGAAATGGCAACCCACTCTAGTACTGTTACCTGGAAACTTCCATAGACCTAGAAGCCTGGTAGGCTAGAGTCCATGGGGTCACAAAGAGTTGGACACAACTGAGCAACTTCACTATCATTTTTTCAGTTTATTATTAGTTCTCATATTTATTTCTTATTGATAGTCCATCTGCTCATATACACCATAAACTTCTTAACAGCAGAAACTTCTTAAGAGCAGGACAATGTCATATGTCTCGATATACCTTAGCTTCACATGAACTGTCTTAAGTCTTATAGCCATATGTTTAAGTTAGACTCTGTCGGTGTCAGGAGGAGCAAAGTTTGGCTCAAAGCAAAGCTTAGAAGAATGAAACTAATTATAGAAATATATGTGTCTTGGTGCTGGAAAACTGCCGATGTCTCATTACCAAGCCTTTTCATGTATTTTTTCAATAGTTTAAAATGTCTTTTACTATCACTTTCACCAGAATTACTCCTACTTGTCCAATAGTCCAGACCTGATAAAATATTAAATTGCCAATTTCTTTGAAAAGTCTTAAACTACCCACAGTATTTAACATATTCTCTATCATGGTACTTAGAATATATTATTCAATAGAATAACCTGTTCATTTGTTGGCACCATGAAATCAGAGCTGTCTTACTGTTGAATCCCCAATGCTCTGCATTTTATAATAAGCACCAAACTAATGTTTGTTTAATAAGTGGTATCTCTTAACTTCCTTCTGCAAACATAAACTATTTTTCTCTTGCCACCACAACTGACTTAAACTTTTCATTTTTTCTCTGTACTTTTTACTGAGCTCATATTAATAGTATCTGCTGCTTTATAATATCTACTTTGCCAGTATTCTTTTTCTCATAAATTTCACAGTCTCCATCGGCCCTGGTTCTTCTCAGGGACTGTTCTCTACCTTTATCTCTCACTTTTGGATATTGATTCTTATCAATTTCCAGTGTAAATTTCAGAGAGAATCTCATTTATTCACCTCAGCTTTTCATACCAGGCTGTATTATGGATTTTTTACATGCTGACTTCTAGGCTGTGGTGAGGCGGAGTTACATAACACTAAATATGGTTATCTAAATCCCTTCTTAATCAAGAGGCATATTTTCTTAGAAAGAATTATGGATGTGTCAGCTATTATAGTTGAAATATGTTATATAAACGATTATTAAAAACTGTATTTTTTGCTAGTTGGTTTCCAAAAATGCATAACCTGAGATATACAAAAATCAGATATTTTATCCTTACAATGTACCTCTAGGGGTGGCAAAATGAGTACTGCCTTCTCTTTACTAACTGAGGAAACGTATAGAGAAGTTGATTGACTAGATGAAGATCACACAGTCAGAAAACTGTTTACCATGATGGGGTGGGGGGCTGGTTTAAATCTGGGATTTGTCAATAGGCCCTCTTCCATATTCTCAGTCAAGTCTTCTTTCACTTAATACCCAGAACACCTATTTAAGTAAGCCTCATAACAGTTACATTACCATATCTTTTATGGAGAGCAGGAAGAAGAAATTGGAAAAATGGAGATTCCTGATTGAGAGGCTTAAGAGTGTGACTTGAAATTTCTGTGGTTAGCCTCAAGTAATATAATTCAATCCTTCCCATTCCCTCTCCTCTCAATAATAAATGACCAAGTCTATTAAGATTGAAGAGAAATTTCTTTGCATCTATTTTTTCTCCTTTTTTGACCATGAAAAGTCTCATTCAGGAGTTGCCATGGAGATTGTGATGTCAGGAGCAACACAATATACTGCACGGAAACCCCAGAGAATCAAAGATAAGGTTTGATAGAAGCATTTTCTGGGCAAGTTTATTGCACTTTACAAGAAAATGCAAACTTGAGAGAAAAACATGTCTCAACACTACACGCTGCTGGGAGTCAGTTGATGTGGTCACTGAAAACGTCACAGAGGAAAGTGCCTTTACAGTTGAAACACACCAAGAGGTCAGTTTGAGGGGATGAACAAAGACTGACCAAGCAGCCTGCATTTTTTTGTTCCCAAGCTGAGAGTGGTTCAGTTTTTGGTAGCATAGCAAGGTTGGATTTTTTCATCATGTTGTAAATTCACTGTGGCATGAAATGGAAATAAACTCTTAGACTAAATAAATTAGAATGGGTGTTGCTTAGCAGAGATTTTAACACACTCAGGATCACATGAGCAATGCTCTTCTTCGATGTCAAGGGTTGGACACTGTTCCATGGGCTTTCCAACTCCAATTCCTTTCCAGAAACTATTTTCTGGCTCAGCATCAGAGGGTTTTTTGTTGTTATTGGGGATTTTCTTTGTTTTGTTTTGTTTGCTTCAGTCTTACAAACCACAACTTTCCATAGGAGGAAAAAAAACAACCCTAAAGGAAAAATAATAATGCAGAAACAAGAGGGAATTTAGATCAGACCAGTAGGGGTGATAGAATTGAAAAGCCACAGGTTTGATTGTTGAAATAGGCATTCAATGACAGGTGAATATGATGAGCAGGTATGTATGTATCAAAGAATCCACATGTTCTTGGTAAATTCTGAGATTCTCTCAGCTATATGGAGTGGTGGCAAATTTCAGTTTAAAAGTTTCAACTTTTGAATTCCTGAAATTCTACAAGGCAGGGATTTTAAAACATATGGGATTAAAACAAAGCAGCTTTGCTTTAATAAAGAGCTACCTTGGTGAAAACATGTTCATTTCTTACCAGTCTTCCTCAGGTGAGAGTCACATAATATAAAATATATCATTTTTAAAAGAAAAATTAGAGGCATTTACTACATTCCCAATGCTGTGAAAACACCACCACTGCTTCTTTCCAAACATTTTTATCACCCCAAAATGAAGCCTTGTACCCATATTAAACTCCTCAATCTCCCCTCCCCGCAGCCTTTGGTAACCATCAATCTGCTGTTTCCAGTAAAGAATCTGCCTGCAGTGCAGGAGACCTCGGTTCTATCCCTGGGGAGGGAGAATCCTCTGGAGAAGGGAATGGCTCCTCCAGTATTCTAGTCTGGAGAATCCCATGGACAGAGGAGCCTGGCGGGTCACAGACAGTCTGACATGACTAAGTGATTAACACTCATTTTTCCTTTTCACCCATTAAGCTGTTACTCCCCGATTTTCCCTCCCTCCTACTCCTGACAACCGTCAATCTGCTGTTTCTTTGTATTTACCTTTTCTGAATATTCCACGTAAGTGAAAACATACAGTAGGTGACCTTTTTTGTCTAGATTCTCTTATTTAACATAATGTTTTCCAGATTCATCTTCACTGTAGCAGGTATCAATACTTCATTCCTTTTGTGGCCAAATAATATCCATTGTATATATAAGCCACAATTCACTTATATCCATTTATCCATTGATGAACATTTGGGTCATTTCCACATTTTGGCTATTGTGAATAATGCTGCTATGAACACTCATGTACAGGTATTTGAGTAGGTGGTTTCATTTGGTTTATATTGGTTATATACCTAGGAGTGGAATTGCTGGGTCATATGATAGATAGGATGAGATGGTTGGATAGCATCACCAACTCAGTGGACATGAATTTGGGCAAACTCTGGGAGATAGTGAGGGACAGGGAGGCCTGGCGTGCTGCAGTCCATGGGTTGCAAAGAGACACAACTGAATGACTGAACAACAATGATAGTTCTATGAATCACTTTTCGAGAAATTGCCAAACAGTTTTTCACAGTGATTGAATCATTTTACATTCTCATCAGCCATGTATGAGTATTCCACATCCTCACCAACTTTTGTTATTTTCCATTTTTCAAATAGCCATCTAAGTGGGTGTAGAGTGGTGAGATATTTTGTTTTGATTTGCATATCCCTAATGAATAATGATGCTGAGCATATTTTCATGTATTTGCTAGTCATTTGTATATCTTCCTTGGAATAATATTTATTCATATATTTTGCTCATATTTAAATTAGGTTTTTTTCTTTTTGTCATTGAGTTGTATGAGTTCTTTATATATCCTACATCCTAGGTCATTATCAGATATGTGATTTGAAAATATTTTTGCCCATTTTGTAGGTTGCTGTTTCATTTTCTTGATAATGCCCTTTAATATGCAAATATTTTATTTTGATAATGTCAAATTTATCTTTTTATGTGTGGATCCTTTTAGTGTCATATCTAAGTCCATTGTCAAATCCAAGGTCACAAAGACTTGCTCATAAATTTTTACTTAAGAGTTTTATAATCAATGTTTCTTTATTATCTTCTGTCTAGATGTTTTACCCATTGTCAAAAATGATGTATTGAAGTTTCCAACTATTACTGTAGAACTCTCCATTTCCCTCTTGAATTCTGTTGATGTGACTCCACATTTGGGGGGCTCTGTTGTTCAGTGCAATTATGTGTATAATTATACCATCCTGATCAACTGATCCTTTTATCAGTATATAATGACTTTTTTCATCTCTTATAACAATTTCTGGAGTGTATTTTGTCTAATTAGTATAGCTACCCAAGCTTTCTTTGGGTTGCTATTTGCATGGGGTGACTTTTTTCATCCTTTCACTTTCAATCTATTTTTATTTTTGGATCTAAAATGAATCTCTTGTAGACAGCATATAGTTGGATCATTTTAAAAAATCCATTCACCAGTCTGCCTTTCAACTGGTGAGCTAACATTTTATAATTGAATAAAAAATCTTATTCCAAACACCCTATACTTTTGTCCATGCATCCTTTCAATTTATCATCAACGAATACTTACTAAGGTTTTATTAAGTTCCGGGCAGGGCTTCCCAGGTAGCCCTAGTGGTAAAGAACCCACCTGCCAGTGCAGGAGTCAAGAGATGCAGGTTAGATCCTTGGGTCAGGAAGATCCCCTGGAGGAGGAAATGGCAACCCACTCCAATATTCTTGCCTGGAGAATCCCATGGACAAAGGAGCCTGATGGACTACCATACATATGGTTGCAAAGAGTCAGATAGGACTAAAGTGACTTAGCATGCAAGTTCTAGGCATCATTTTAGATGCTGTGGATAATATAGCTAAACAAAATTTAGACCTTAATCTGGAAGAGTTCACAATCTGAAAAGTAAGAGATATAAGTATATAATTCTATGCAATGAAATATGCATTATAATGGAGACGTACATAAAACATTCTAGAGGAAACAACCGAGTGGGAGGGGATCTAAGAAAATCCTGGGGTGATGGATCGCATCAGTTCAGTTCAGTTCAGTCGCTCAGTCGTGTCCGATTCTTTGTGACCCCATGAATCGCAGCACACCAGGCCTCCCTGTCCATGACCAACTCCCGGAGTTCACTCACACTCACGTCCATCGAGTCAGTGATGCCATCCAGCCATCTCATCCTCAGTCGTCCCCTTCTCTTCCTGCCCCCAATCCCTCCCAGCATCAGACTCTTTTCCAATGAGTCAACTCTTCGCATGAGGTGGCCAAAGTACTGGAGTTTCAGCTTTAGCATCAGTCCTTCCAAAGAAATCCCAGGGTTGATCTCCTTCAGAATGGACTGGTTGGATCTCTTTGCAGTCCAAGGGACTCTTAAGAGTCTTCTCCAACACCGCAGTTCAAAAGCATCAATTCTTCGGTACTTAGCTTTCTTCACAGTCCAACTCTCACATCCATACATGACCACTGGAAAAACCATAGCCTTGACGAGATGGACCTTTGTTGGCAAAGTAATGTCTCTGCTTTTGAATATGCTATCTAGGTTGGTCATAACTTTTCTTCCAAGGAATAAGCATCTTTTAATTTCATGGCTGCAGTCACATAGGAAGATACAAAATTCAGCTTTAGCTGATGTTCCAATAAAACAGGAAAATTTCCATGCAATATCTACTTGTCCTGTTGATGGGCATAGGACCCAGACCAAACAAATCAGAACGCTTTGCCAGAATTTTTTAAAATTATTGTTGGGAGAGAGAAGTCCCTTTTTCCTTCCAGGAAGAAGTTTTGGGGATCATGTCTCTGCTTAAAAGACTCAATGAATGTTAGCCTGAAGTTAAGCAATTAAGTACCCAAGAGAATACAGCCAAAAAGCAGAAATGAAGACAAGAAAGGAAAAACAAGAAAATTCTGAAAGCATTTGAATTCTAGTTCAAGGCATGTCAAAGTAAGCTTGGCATGTCCTTAACACAATTTGGTTACATGCACTGTTTTATTTCCATTTTCTGCTGGAGACCATTCAAGTTGGGTTATTGTCACTTGCAAATAAAAATATTTATTAACACTGATATTCTTGAATTATAAATGTGAAAAGAAAGAGGATAAAGGACTAGCAAACTCTTACAGTAACAAATAACCAGATCAGATTTTAAAGTTAACATTTTCATATCTGTAACAAACACAAACACAAAAATAGGCAACTCTTCTGCAGCTAAAACTATGTGGACCAAAGATGGGATAGATTTCTTTAATTCAGTGTGAATGTTTGCAATTCTTTTGCATTTCTTTTGAATTTCTCTAATCATCATAATCAAGAAGGAGTTTTTCCAAAGCAATGTTACAATGACAAGTTTGCATCTTACTGATGTTCAATTCCTACTTTATCTGTATTTTTTAAATCTCTATTAAACATCCAGAGTAAAATATTTCCTTGTCATCTCCAAAAAAAATGGATGCTGTCCTCTTCCCAAATCCCTTTAGCTTAATTATTTAATAATTAGATCACTGGTCTCAAACCATACAAGGAATTAGGTATGATCCACAAAATAATTCCTGTGGAAAGAAAAAATTACCCTCTCCTCCTTTGTGTTTCTGTACAACTCATTCATCTGTGCCCAAAACCTTTCACCTGGACATCTTTCCTAATGAATGAGGTCACCCAAACTCAGCTTCAGTTTCTACACCATTGAATATTGGCGCTAGTTTTAACAGAACAATCCTCTCACCGAAGTATTGTGGTAGTCCATTGTCTCCGGTAAGATAATGGCAGCAAAGAATCCAAAGTTACTTGCTCTAAATTATATAACTATTATCAGCAAACTAGGATTAGAGTCCAAGCCTCCTAATTCCTCTACCTGTGTTTTATTCCACTGCACATCTCTGCCCCTATCCTGTGTCTGAAAGAAGTAGGAGAGGGGAGGGGGGGAGGTAGGGTGAGACTGGTAAAAACTGAAGAGAACTCTAAACTGGGAATCTCTTTCATGTCATTATTCTTCAAGAGTTACTGACAAGGGGCAAGAGGTAATAGTGAGGATTAAACAGAATTTTTATAGTTTCATGAGTTCTCCACTGGAATGCCTTGATGAACACCAGCTGTTTCATCATCTGGGCATGTTAAAATTTCTTTCTGCTCATTGTTTACTGGATGCATACAGCGTACAAGGGGATGTTGCATTCTGCTGCCTCACTGCCTTCCCTAGAGTTAAATTCATATTTTCTAATTATAAACAGGGCTTCCCAAGTGGCAAAGAATCTGCCTGCAATGCAGGAGACAGAATGGGTCTGATCCTTGGGTCAGGAAGATCCCTTGGAGTAGCAAATGGCAACCCACTCCAGTATTCTTGCCTGCAAAATCCCCTGGACAGAGGAGCCTGGCAGACTACAGTCCATGGGGTCAAAAAGAGCTGGACACGACGTAGCGACTAAACAACAATTACAGATCTGGTGCATGTGGGTGGTAATCTCTGTTGGCAGAAACCTATAGCTAAAACTACAGTCCAGGCCACAGGGAAGCATTCAGAAACATGATTTCCCTCCTTCTCTCTTCTACACTGCTAAAGGCAAGACCATTACCTTGCTAAGGGGGTGAGGCCTGTGTGGTTGCTGCCAGGGCGACGCATGTCTTCTCAGCATCCCCTATGACTAAGGTGTAGGAAGAGCACAGGCTTAGGATTCTGATAAATCTGAAATTCCAGCTGTACCAGTGACTAGGCATTTGGTCTGAGACAAACCATCAAATTCTCTGAGGTTCACTTTTCCCACTTGTAAAAGGGGAATAATATACATACCATATCAAACTTCTTGAAAATAAGATAAGATATTGGATGCAAAATATTTACCATGTAGTATGCCTAGAGTGAAGAAGAGCATGGCATCCCACTCCAGTATTCTTGCCTGGAGAATCCCATGGACAGAGGAGCCTGGTGGGTTACAGTGCATAAGGCGGCAAAGAGTCAGACACAACTGAAGCATCTTAGCATGCATGCAAGGAGTATGCCTAGAACGCAGACTGTGCTCAATAAATGGGACTTTAGCTCTCACTTCCTTTTGTTTCAGCTCCTGCCTGGATTCCTGTCCAGCCTGAGAGGTGAGCACACCTGAGCTCTGAGAACAGGATGTGAAGGACTCACAAAACACGACCTGAGAAGAGCACCCTCCCTCTCTAGGCACCTGCACTGTTTGAACTACAGGAGAGCAGCCAATCCCCAGCATGGCCTAAGTCCTGAAAAAGCTACTTCTTGTTCCTCAGCTGCCATCATTCACCACTTAAAATGACTAAGCCCACCTTTCTCTGCCTCAACTCACTCAGTTCTGAGTCACTTTCAATTTTCATTCCATTGGTGCTAGAAAAAATTTGTTTTACCAGGTGAATGAAAACCTTCCAATAACAAGATTGTAGAGTTTCCTTAATTGCACTGCACAGTTTTAATATTTAACTCTAGGTTTTATATAATATTATTCTGTATCTTAACTTCAGGATTTTCATCACTTTGCCTTAAATCAGACTGCAAACTACTCAGAAGGAAGAAAGGCCTTATATGTTTGTATTCTCACATTGTGCCTAGTACAGTGTATTCAAGACTTCACTTTTTTTTCACTTTACTGAGAGCCGATTTGTGTAGAGATTAAGTTTAACCTAAACTAAAAGAATTCATCCTACAGTGGTAAAGTTAAGAAGATGAATTTATAAAAGTAGCCTTGGCCCAAATGCTTAGGATCGGATGGACTTTTAACTTGTCTTGGTGATAACAGGAAGAAATTCAATGAGGAGAACTAGGAGCCTATCTTTGCTGAAATCTTGGCAACCCACATCTTTCCTCCACAGAGCTCTTTAGCACTTCCTGTCTACAGCCCTGACTTAGCACAAGCTGTCTCACTGGACAAGTTATCATTTTATACATCAGCCATAAGATGTTAGAGATCAAGAACTGTACGTATCCTTTTGATCTTCGTACCCTGCATGTCTAACACAGTGCTGGCTACATTGTAAGTGCTCAGTAAATGTGGTAGGTGTTGGTAACTGGCATATTGCGTCCTTGAAGTTGAGGTAACACTGAGGTGCCCGCCAGAGCTTGGAAATAAGGCTTCTCGCTGAAGGTTAAGCTAATAAATCAGTTCTTAATGGATATGATTCTCTTATCTCCAGAAAGCGCTTTATAAAATATATTCTGCAAGCAAAAGATCACGGACAGAAAAGAAAATACCTACTTTCATGGGGAAAAAAGAAAAGGAAAAACCTGATGCCTAATCAATGTTGCTATTTTAACTGGTTTCCAGAGGGGAAAATGTAGACGTGAATAAGATGGAGCCGCCTGAGGGCCAGAGAACAAGAATTGGTTGTTGGCCCAGCATTGCTCTGAGTGGAGGAACCGAACAGGCCACAAGAACGTTCTTTGAAGTGGTCGTGTCGCTGCTCATTGAGCCGCCCCAGCGCTGGACTACACTGTCTCAGTTGTCATCACTTAGCTGTCGGCTTCACGCGTGAAGATGCTGTCTAGTTCGTCACGGTGTCCGCAGCATCTATCATGGTGCCTGGCCTATGACAGGTACTCTGATATTTACTGAATTAATGAATGTTACTTGTTTAAATATTAAAACTTCACTCTCTTTTAGGGTAATTAAAACTTAATTATGTGACTAAAGGCAAATCCAAATAAGTAGAAATAGACTATGTTTGTTCAATATTCCACATCCTACCTTTTTCATCTGGAAAGTTTTACTAGCTCTCCAAGGAAGGCAGGCCTCTCACTTCCTTTTCCAAATGCCACTCCAGGTCCTTTGGTTTGGGAGCCAAAGCAAAGATCTGATGGTCTACCTGCTCTCCTTTGAAACTTTGCTAATCCCCAGACCTAAAGATCATGATAGTATTTAGTCACTTCTAGGAGGTGATATATGTATTTTTACATTTTTATGTTTATAACATTTGGAAGCAATATCAAATGAGCACAGTTAATGTGGTATCGGTCTTGCTTTAAAAAAATGTGGTAATTAATCCATGGTATAATCTAGTTATCAGTAATGTTTTATTTTTTAGGTTTTTTGTGATGTATAATAGATTTATAATGTTGTATTAGTTTTAGGTGTATAGCGAAGTGATTCAAATATATATACATGTATATATAAATATATATATATATATGAAAATTGTTAGTTGCTCAGTTGTGTCTGACTCTTTGAGACCCCATGGACTGAAGCATGGCAGGCTCCTCTGTCCATGGAATTCTCCAGTGAACAATACTGGAACTGGTTGCCATTCCCTTCTCCAGGGGATCTTCCTGACCCAGGGATCGAAGCTAGGTCTCGCGCTACAGGAGATTCTTTACCATCTCAGCCACCAGAAAAACCCATATATATGTACATATATATTCTTTTTCAGGTTTTTTTCCATTCTATGCTATTATAAAAAAAGGAATATAGTCCCTGTGCTATAGAGTGGGATCTTGTTTTCTTAACTGTTTTAATACAGTATTGTGTATATGTTAATCCCATCCCTCCAGGTACTTTCCCCTTTGGTAACCATAAGTTTCTTTTTTACGTCTGTGAGTATTGTTACTGCTTTATAAATGAGTTTGTTTGTATTATTATGTTTTTTTTTTTTTTCTGGCTCCACATATAAATGTGGAACTGTGGTGTTGAAGAAGACTCTTAAGAGTCTCTTGGACTGCAAAGAGATCAAACCAGTCAATCCTAAAGGAAATCAGTCCTGAATATTCATTGGAAGGACTGATGCTGAAGCTGAAGCTCCAATACTTTGGCCACCTGATGTGAAGAACTGACTCAGTAGAAAAGACCCTGATGCTGGAAAAGATTGAAGGTAGGAGGAGAAGGGGAAGAGAGAGGATGAGATGGTTAGATGGCATCACCGACTTGATGGACATGAGTTTGTGTAAGCTCTGGGAGTTGATGATGGACAGGGAAGCCTGGCATGCTGCAGTCCATGGGGTCAAAAAGAGTCAGACATGACAGAGTGACTGAACTGAACATATAAATGATATCAAATGATATTTGCCTTTTTCTGTCTGACTTACTTCACTTATATGATTCAGTTCAGTTCAATCACTCAGTTGTGTCCAACTCTTTGTGACCCCATGAATCACAACACGCCAGCCCTCCCTGTCCATCACCAACTCCCAGAGTTCACCAAAACTCATCTCCATTGAGTCAGTGATGCCATCCAACCATCTCATCCTCTCCGTCCCCTTCTCCTCCTGCCCTCAATCCTTCCCAGCATCAGGGTCTTTTCCAATGAGTCAGCTCTTCATATCAGGTGGCCAAAGTATAGGAGTTTCAGCTTCAATATTAGTCCTTTCAATGAGTATTCAGGACTGATTTCCTTTAGGATGGGCTGGTTGGCTGTCCTTACAGTCCAAGGGACTCTCAAGAGTCTTCTCCAACACCACAGTTCAAAAGCATCAATACTTCTGCACTCAGCTTTCTTCACAGTCCAACATCCATACATGACCACAGGAAAAACCATAGCCTTGACTAGACGGACCTTAGTCAGAAAAGTAATGTCTCTGCTTTTGAATATACTATCTAGGTTGGTCATAACTTTTCTTCCAAGGAGTAAGCATCTTTTAATTTCATGGCTGCAGTCACCATCTGCAGTGATTTTGGAGCCCCCCAAAATAGTATGATTACTTATCAGTAATTTGTTAAATGCAAAGATGGGCACATATCAGTAATATTTGCATGCAAAGATGGGCACAATAAAGGAGAGAAATGGTATGGACCTGACAGAAGCAGAAGATACTAAGAAAAGGTGGCAAGACTACACAGAAGAACTATACAAAAAGATCTTCATGACCCAGATAACCACAATGATGTGATCACTCACACAGAGCCAGACATCTTGGAATGTGAAGTCAAGTGGGCTTTAGGAGGCATCACTATGAAAGAAGCTAGAGGAGGTGATGGAATTCCAGTTGAGATATTTCAAATCCTAAAAGATGATGTTGTGAAAGTTCTGCATTCAATATGCCAGCAAATTTGGAAAACTCAGCAGTGGCCACAGGAATAGAAAAGGTCAGTTTTTATTCCAATCCCAAAGAAAGGCAATGCCAAAGAATGTTCAAATTACTGCACAATTGCACTCATCTCATGCGCTAGCAAAGTGACGCTCAAAATCCTCTGAGATAGGCTTCAACAGTACATGAACCAGGAACTTCCAGATGTTCAAGCTGGATTTAGAAAATGCAGAGGAACCAGAGATCAAATTGCAAACATCTGTTGGATCACTGAAAAAGCAAGAGAGTTCCAGAAAAACATCTACTTCTGCTTTATTGACTACACTAAAGCCTTTGACTGTGTGGAGGACAACAAACTGTGGAAAATTTTGAAAGAGATGGGAATACCGGGCCACTTTATCTGCCTCCTGGGAAATCTGTATGCAGGTCAAGAAGCAACAGTTAGAACTGGACATGAAACAACAGACTGGTTCCAAATCGGGAAAGGAGAACATCAAGGCTGTATTTTGTCACCCTGCATATTTAACTTATATGCAGAGTACATCATGCAAAATGCCAGGCTGGATGAAGCATAAGCTGGAATCAAGATTGCTGGGAAAAATATCAACAACCTCAGATACGCAGATGACACCACCCTCATGGCAGAAAGTGAAAAGGAACTAAATAGTCTCTTAATGAAAGTGAAAGAGGAGAGTGAAAAAACTTGCTTAAAACTCAACATTCATGAAACAAAGACCATGTCATCTGTTCCCATCACTTCATGGCAAATAGATGGGAAAACAATGGAAACAGTGATAGACGTTACTTTCTTGGGGTCCAAAATCACTGCAGATGGTGACTGCAGCCATGAAATTAAAAGACTCTTGCTCTTTGGAAGAAAAACTATGACCAACCTAGACAACATATTAAAAAGCAGAGACATTACTTAGCCAACAAAGGTCCATCTAGTCAAAACTATGGTTTTTCCAGTAGTCGTGTATGGATCTGAGCACTGACGAATTGATGCTTTTGAACTGTGGTGTTGGAGAAGACTCTTGAGAGTCCTTTGGACTGCAAGGAGATAAAACCAGTCAATCCTAAAGGAAATCAGTCCTAAATATTCGTTGGAAGGACTGATTCTGAAAAGGAGACTCCAAAACTTTGGCCACCTGATGTGAAGAACTGACTCATTGGCAAAGACCCTGATGCTGTGAAAGATTGAAGGTGGGAAGAGAAGGGGATGGCAGAGGATGAGAAGGTTGGATGGCATCACCATGCACATGAGTTTGAGCAAGCTCTGGGAGTTGGTGATGGACAGGGAAGCCTGGCATGCTGCAGTCAATGGGGTCAAAAAGAGTTAGACATGACAGCGACTGAAATGAACTGAACTGAACTGAATATTTTAAATGCAGTAGTAACTCAGCTTCTTACATATACTAACACTAGAAGCAGAGGGCATAGATGTTAGTTCTATAAAATTCAGACACTGCAAAGCAAAGCTACTTTATAAATGAATACTTCAAATTCTAATTTACATACCCAGATCCTGTGAGTTCTATTATCTTGATCAAGCCCCCAGGAGCTGGTCAGTTCTGAGGCACTGAGAAAATTGAGTTGCTAGTAACATATACTCTGCTTTCCCAACCTAGCAGTAAGTCCTCTCTGGGCACCCAAGCTTCCTTCTTTCTCCCTGAGTATCACCCTTCTCTAACCAAATCATGATCATTTCAATTTCAACTTCAAACTCTACTATCATAAGTAAGCAAAATAATAATTTTTTCCCAGGGCTACCTCTCTGGGGAACAGAGGGGTCAGAAAATCAACAGTATAGTGATTACAGTCATTTTTAAATTCAAAACTGCTTATTGAACATCCAAACAGAGCTTCCTACTCAAAATAAACCACCTCCAATATCCCACCATCTGCCACCTTCTTCTATATCCCAACCCCCACCCCAGCTCCTGATGCCAGGTCACCAAGGTACATCCCAGACTGCTCTGATGATGTTTAGATTTTGCATGGAAGATCCACATGCCACCTTCACTATGAAATGCTTCCTCCCTGTATATTTGAGACCACAGAGCAAGAGTTATTTGCATACTTTTCACTTCATACTAAACCTCCCAGTGACACAGCTATTATGTCATTCACTCTTTATTTTGAATCCTTCCCTCAAAGACTGTCAGACTCACCCAAAAAATTTACCTCTAGAAGCCTATCTCCTCGTCCTCTGGAAATCTCTCTGCTTTAGTTAGAATGAAGTTGAGCTGCTGTTTCAAAGAAACAAACAATGGCTAGAGAAGATAAAAGTTGATTTCTGTCATGGAATAGTCCAAAGAAAGCAGAATTGCCAACCTGAACACTTGAGTTCATATCTGAGATAGGAGATTGCTTCAGTTCTCACCATCTCCTCACCACTGGGAAGGAGGAAAGGGATTGGGAGGTGTGAGCGGAGTGCTGGCTGCTGTTTCCTCACCTCCTTCCACACAAAGCTTGCGCCTCCTGACTCTATATCCAGTCTGGCAGGTTCCTTCCTTAGCTATGGGAACACCATAAGAGTTCAAAGCCAGCTACTGTTCTCTGAAGGGGAAGATGCTACTTTACCCTTGCCCCCTGATGTATTGGGCTTCCCTGGAGGCTCAGATGGTAAAGAATCTGTCTGCAATGCAGGAAACCCAGATTTGAACCCTGGGTCAGAAAGATTTGCTGGAAGAGGACATGTCTACTGACTCCAGTATTTTTCCATGGAGAATTCCACAGACAGAAGAGCCTGGCAGGCTCCAGTCCATGGAGTGGCAAAGAGTTGGACGTGACTGGGCACACACACACACATCTGATGTATTGTCACTTCCCTCTGCCACATCCAATTCTCAGTCCTCAAGGGATGAGAGGAACTCTCACCTACTTAAAGGAGCTCGTACTCATCTGAATTAGGCAAATCTCCATATCATTCATTTAAAAACAAAGAGAATTAGAGGAGAGTAGATTAAAAAGATGCTTAGTAACAAATTCACTTTGTTTATTATTCATGGGCTCTGTGCTGGGTGATGGGTGCTGGGGATTGAGATGAATTAGGCAGACCTGGCTCTTGGACTGGATATCTTCCACATTTAATCTGATCTCCATCCTTCTCCATGTTCCTCTCTGCCAGATGACATCAGTGGACATCCCGGGCTTCTCAGCAGATTTAGAGGGGGAAAGGACAGTGAAGCAGGGAGTATCTATGACCCTGACTCCCTTTCTCCGGAGTCAGCTTGGGTTGGCTCTCTCCCTCAATCAAAGGACATCAGTCCACTCCAGGTATTTGTCTGCAGCTTTCTCTCCCTCCAGCTCCAGTGGCTGCTCCCTTCTCCCTTACTCCTTCAGGCTGAGGATATCCATGACCCTGCCCTTAGCTCTGGGGTACTGAACTATCCCTTGTGGGTTGTTTTTTTTTTTTTAACATTTTTTTTAACTTTTTATTTTTACTTTATTTTACTTTATAATACTGTATTGGTTTTGCCATACATTGACATGAATCCACCACGGGTGTACATGCGATCCCAAACATGAACCCTCGTCCCACCTCCCTCCCCACAACATCCCTCAGGGTCATCCCCGTGCACCCGCCCCAAGCATGCTGTATCCTGCATCGGACATAGACTGGTGGTTTTTCTACATCCTTCCCTGACCAAGGCAACTAGCCTCAATTGCAAGCCCTGCTCAAACTGTCCTTTGACAGCTTGTCATCTTTTCCCCTTGGGACTCTGACTGATGGAGTACCTCTTCTCAGGGCTTAGTGATTAGTGGGAGGGGACAGACAACAAACATATAATTACAAGTTGTGATGAGATCTCATCAGTGGATGGCATAAAGGAGAATAACAGGTTGGAATCTATTAATAAGTTAGATAGGATGGAGGTGACATTGTAACCATGTCCTGGAGAATGAAAAGAAGTCAGAAGTGGGTTCTAGGCAAAGGAGGAAGCGTGTACAGAGAATCTAAAGTGGGAGCAGGTTAGGTGTGTTCAAGAAATTTTAAAAACGAAAGAAGGGAGGGAGGAAGGAAAACCAGTACTGTTAAGTGATACAAGATAGAGTTAAAGAAGTCAGCTGTCTTAGATTCAAAGATATTTGTTTATGGCAAGTTTTATAAAGTATTTTTTCACTCCAGATATCACTAAAATATCTGGACTTCTATCACTCCTTCCTTAACTCCTCAACTATGAACATTTCAGTTTAGCTACTATTTAGTGACATTTTAAATTGCCACATGAAATATGATCCTGGTAAAATAATTAAACATTTCAAGAAAAATCTCATTTTAGCCTGAACCCAAAATACGGTTCACCCAAACATTTCCCTAAACCCCTTGCCTCTCACTGCTCTTCTAACTGAAGACATTGTTGTTTATTCAAATACTAATTAACTAAAGACCTCTAATGGAGTGGCTCACCTTCCACTGATGTCTGCCCCCCTGGGCTGAATGATGGGTAAGTCCCCAGCCTGAGAATGTCATTTAAGAGCCCAAGGAATTCAGCCTTTTATAAAGGCATTGTAAAATTCGCTACCTTGGATAATGACATAGAAGACCTAATTCCTTCTCTCAGAACTTTCTACAGACAGGCCCTTGGCTTAGGGCCCAGTCCCCTCACCCTCTGTCTTTCTGCTGAAGGAGCAAAACTAGAGAACAGTAGGGTCTAATCTGGTTCTGACGGTCTTTAAGACTGGGTTGTAATCAGTCTTCCTGGGAAAGACTTGGCCTTTTGGAAATGAAAGATCTGGTAGACTACTCTGAGCCAAGGTTTCATAATGAGAAGCCTCTCTCTGCTCAATTTACTGTCCACCTATGTCTTCCCCTCTTCTAGTTCCAAACTTGGAAAGAGCGAAACTCCAGCCATTAGGAGATACATCAGTTGGTCTAGTTTGAAAAAGTTGTATCATCTATGTGTGTGTGTATCATCATGGTGTACATTACATCCCTGATACATACTTATCTTATAACTGGAAGTTCGTACCTTTTGATTGTCTTCCTCCTGTTTCCTCTCCCCACAACCCCTCACCTCTAGTAAGTACAAATCTGATTTATTTTTCTACGAGTTGGTTGTTTGTTTTTCAAGTGTAAGTAAACTACAACCCTATGTTAGCTCCTCTTACACAACCTTGTAACTTGATACATGTTTCAAAATGATCACTACGGTTAGTCTAGTTATAAAATGTCACCATACAAAGATATTACACAATTATTGACTATATTTCCAACACATACAGTTCATACCAGTGATTCATTGATTTTGCATCCAGAAGTTTGTCCTTCTCAATCTCCTTTATCTATTTCTTACCTACTCTCACCCCTCTCCCCTCTGGCAACCACTTGTTTGTTCTCTGTATTTACATCCCTTATTTCTATTTTGTTATGTTAGTCTATTTGCTTTGTTCTTTAGATTCCACAGTTAAGTATAGTCATGCAGCATTTGTTTTCCTCTGACATTTCACTTAGCATAATACCATATAGGTCCATCCATGTGCACACATATATATGCACATATATGCTATGGAATATTGTGTTATATCATATATACTGTATACTATGCTTTTGTCAGTTTAGTTGCTAACTTGTGTCTGACTCTTGGTGACCCCATGGACTGCAGTAACCCCAGGCCCCTCTGTCCTCCACTACTTCCAGAGTTTTCTTATATTCATGTCCATTGAATCAGTGATGCTATCTAATCATCTCATCTTCTGTCACCCACTTCTTTTCCTGCCCTCAATCTTTCCTAGAATCAGAGTCTTTTCTAATGAGTTGGCCCTTCACAAGAAGTAGCCAAAGTCTTATGTTTCAGCTTCAGCAACAGTCCTTCCAATGAATATTAAGGCAAATTTCCTTTAGGACTGACTGGTTTGATCTCCTTGCAGTCTAAGGGACTCTCAGGAGTCTTCTCCAGCACAATTTGAAAGCATAGGTTCTTCAGTGCTTAGCCTTCTTTGTGGTCCTACTCTCACATCTGTACATGAAAGCAAAAGTGTTAGTCCCTCAGTTGTGTCTGATTGTTTGCGACCTCATGGACTGTAGCGTGGAAGGCTACTCTGTCCATGGATTTCTCCAGGCAAGGATAGTGGAGGGGGTTGCCATTCCCTTCTCCAGAGGATTTTCCTGAACCAGGAATCAAACCTGGGTCTCCTGCACTGCAGGCAGATTCTTTACCATCTGAGCCACCAGGGAAGCACATCCATACATGACTACTGGAAACACCATGGCTTTGACTATAAAGACCTTTGTGGGAAAAAAGTGATGTCTCTGCCTTTACGCTCTCTAGGTTTGTCATAGCTTTTCTTCCGAGGAGCAAGCATATTTTAACTTTGTGGCTGAAGTCTATGTCCACAGCGATTTGGGAGCTCAAGAAAATATAATCTGTCAATGCTTCCACTTTTTTCCCTTCTATTTGCCATGAAGTGAAGGGACTGATGCCATGATCTTAGTTTTTTAACACTGAGTTTCAAGTCAGCTTATTCATGTTCCTCTTTCACCTAATCAAGAGGCTCTTTAGTTCCTCTTTGCCTTCTGCCATTAGAATGGTATCATCTGCATGTCTGAGGTTGTTGATATTTCTCCCAGCAATCTTGATTCTAGTTTATGCTTCATCCAGCCCAGCATTTTGCATGATGTACTCTGCATTTAAGTTAAATAAGCAAGGTGACAATATACAGCCTTGATGTACTCCTTTTCCAATTTGGAACCAGTCTGTTGTTCCATGTCTGGTTCTAACTGTTGCTTCTTGACCTGCATACAGATTTCTCAGGAGGCAGGTAAGGTAATCTGGTATTTCTTTCTCTTTAAGAATTTTCCACAGTTTATTGTGATCCACACAGTCAAAGATTTTAGCATGTATCTTTTCTAATTAGTGTTCTTATTTTCTTCCAATAAATATCCAGGAGTAGAGTTTCTGTATCCTATGGTAGTTCTATTTTTGCTTTTTGTAGAAGCTCCATACTCTTTTCCAAAATGCTGCACTAGTTTACATTCCTACCAGCAGTGCCAGAGGGTTTCTTTTTTCTCCACATCCTTGCTAGTACTTGTTATTTGTTGTCTTTTTAGTAATAGACATTCTGACAGGCACAAAGTGATATCTCATTATAGTTTTGAGTTGCATTTCCTTGATTAGTAATATTGAATATCTTTTCATGTGCTTGATGGCCATCTCTATGTCTTTTTTAGAAAAATATCTATTCAGATCCTCTGCCCATTTTTTAGTTGGGTTGTTTGGTTTTTGATGTTGAGTTGTATGAGTTCTTTGTATATTTTTTATTTTAACCCTTTATCAAATACATTGTTTTCAAATATTTTGTCCCATTCAGTAGGTGACTTTTCATTTTGTAGACAATTTACTATGCCATGGTAAAATTTTTTAGTTTGATGTAGTCCTATTTGTTTATTTTTGCTTTTGTTTCCTTTGCCTGAGGACACCTGTTCAAGACTGACGTCAAATACTGCCTGTGGTTTCTTCTAGCAGTTTTATGATTCCAGGTCTTACAGTTAAATCTTTAATCCATTTTAAATTTATTTCGTGCATGACTTGAAAGAGTTGTCCAGTTTGATTCTTAAGAGTATCAGTTTCTGACTGGTAAGTGTTTTTCCAGTTAACTGATCAATGGAAAGAATTCTGCACTGTGCCTGAAGACAGAAAAGTGAGAATAATCAACACTGATTTTTTAAAATAAACTAGAGCTAAAATTCACATTAGTAAAATGAGATTAATAAACATTATAAGTAGATGTGTATCTTCTCACTTAGGTTCTTTGAAGAACAAATTACAGAAGCATAATCCTCGTTGGGAATTATGTGGATAAACAGTTATAAAATATGAAAGAGAAAAAAAAGGGAGAAGATTAAGAAATCATGGAGGAAGAGTAGAAGGGATTACCCAAAGAGTAGCACTAGAACCTACCAATAGACCTTATACGGAAATAAAGAGGGGATTTCCGATGGTCAAATAAATTTGAGAAATAGTAAGTTAACAAAGGTCAACAAATTTCTCTACTCCAGGATTTCCTAGGAACTTTAAGATGCCAAAGTGCACAAAAAGTAAAATACAACGTTTTGCATTTTCTCAATTTTTTTCACTTTCTTTTCTTGTCTTCCCCAAATCTTTGACAATGGAATCTCCCTCCACTTCATCATTATTTCTTGCTGAAGGACAGGGAAGCCTGGCATGCTGCAGTCCACGGGGGTCACAAAAAGTCAAACGTGACTAAGTGAGTGAACAATAAAAATCTTATGAGGTAAATCACTTCCATCATGTCCAACTGTTTGCCACCCCTTGGACTGTAGCCCACCAGGCTCTTCTGTCCATGGGATTTTCCTAGCAAGAATACTGGAATGAGTTGCCATGCTCTCCGCTAGGTGATCTTTCCAACCCAGTGATCGAACCCACGTCTCACATCTAGCATGTATTGGCAGGTGGGTTCTTTACCACCTGAGCAAAACAACCTGAGAAGCCCCGGCATACTGAGAAAAGTCCAAGGGATATCTACATCCATCTCTTAGCCAAAACTTCCAGTGGCCCCTGTTGCTTACAAAATAAAGCCCAAGTACCTTATCATGGCCTGGAAAATGCTACTACCACCCACTCAGCCTCTTACCCACTGCTTCTCCCTATAATAAGTGTTTTAGCAACCCCAGCCCATTTGTGATTCTCCCAAAATACATCGTGAAGTACAAGGAGAAAAAGGAGAGAGGGGGCTAACAGAAGGAAACAGAAAAAAAGAGAATGTCAGATTGAGGAAGTGCTCAGTAGAGCCAAGAAATAACGTTTTTTTCTTTTTAGTGCTTTGATAGTTAGGGCACACCAGTGGCCTCAAAGAGAACAGTTCAATGAATTATGGTGGCAGAAACTCAAAGAATTCTGATAGCATAGAGGAATGAAGCAGAAATGGAGAGCAGAGACAGCTCAGCAGCAACTGTCGAGTAACTTAATCATTAGATGAAAAGAAGCAATAGTTTGACTTTCAAGAGAAAGCCAAAATAAACAATGGAAGTTTTTAGGAAGTTAAATATTTAGGATAGTGTTTGATAGGAAAAAAAAAATAGAGACACTGACAATACAGGCAAGGGATATGCCATCTTTAAGACCAAGCTCATCTACATGAGAAATCCCTCTTTGAGCAACCCTTCACACACACTCAAACGAGGTGAGAGGGCATTGCATGTCACACAGGACGCTGTGCACACCCCTATCATGGCAACGATCTTTCTAGATTGAAAGTCTTTGTTTATGGATCTTCTCATCACATACACTGTAAGGCTCTTAAATGAGCTTACTGTTGCTGCTATTATAAGTGATCACAAAATTAGTGGCTTAAAACAAAACTTTATTATGTTACAGTTCTGGGCATCAGAAGCCCAAAATAGCTGTTAAGGGCTAAAATCAAGTTGTTGGCAAAACGGTTCCTCTGGAGGATCTAGGGGAGAATCCATATCATTGCTTTTCAGCTTCTAGAGGCTGCCTTCACTTCTTGACTTTGACTTTGACTTTGACTTTTACTCTTGGTCTTCACATCACCTGGATCTCTGCTTCCATTATCACATCTCCTCCCCTCAGACTCTGGTTTTACTGCTGCATCTTTCCATTATTAAAAAAAAGTGAAAGTGTTAGTCACTCAGTGGTGTCCAACTCTTTGCAGCCCCATGGACTGCCCATGGAATTCTCCAGGCAAGGATACTGCAGTGGGTAGCCATTCCTTCTCTAAGGGATCTTCCTGACCCAGGGATCAAACTCAAGGGTCTCCTGTATTGCAGGCAGATCGTTTACCATCTGAGCCACCATTATCAGGGAAGACCCATTATAAAGACCCTTGCAATTACATTAGACCTGCCAGATAATTTGGGTAGCCTTTCTATTTTAAGATCTTTAACTTAACCACATCTGCAAAACCTCTTTTCCCAAGGAAGGTAGCATATTCACAGACTGGGAAGATCAGGATGTGGAATTTGGGGTAGGCTTTTATTCTCTCTATCTCATCCCTCAATGGCAAGTATATGCCTCAGTCATCTCTATATCCCAAATTCCCAGATCATAGTCTGTGCTCAATAAACATTCATCATCCTCTCTGTCTGCACTGTGTACAGTGCTTTTATGTATTCTCTGTTCATTCAGTTTGTACAACTACATGCTTTGAGGGGGAAAATGTTGATTTTTAGGGGAGAGTGTTGCACTAAATTAGAAATAAAAGGTGAAGGTTCTTAGTTCCAGATTCCCCATTTCCAAGTAGGCAAATCAAAACTCAGACAGTTGAATGACTATCATACCCAAGTGGTAAAGCTAGGAATTGAAACTTACTCTTTTTCCGGTAGTACACTAAACCATCAACCTAGACACAGGGTGTTCTACTATACAAGGTTTCTAATCAGCATCATACAGCTGATAAAAGGATTGGAAGGAGTAGGTATTTGTAACAGTGTTTCTCCTGAGATTATGTGTATGGATTTACTTAATCAGGAACCCTAAGGAGGTGACGCTTTACTCTTACCGAGTAATTTTCCTTTTACCTCATTTGATTTCCAACTGTTTATTTCCCAAGGAAAGAATAATCCATGAACTCGTGGACCTTACAGGGCCAAACACAGGCCACACTTCCCAGTATTGTACTGCTTCTGTCCCTTCTGACATTGGCACAAGCCTCCATCCAGATGAGACTGTTTCGTGTTCTCGCTGGAAATTTCCTCCAGTGCTCAGGCTGCCTGTGCTTGGCCGTGTTGGTTCACAGATGGGAATTCTGGCTGAGGTCACTATTACACTTTCCTGCTCTTTCAAGCTTTGAAGGCGCACTCACCTCTCACTCCAGATAAAATTCCCACCTCTGTTCCTTCTTTCTTCCTCACTGCAAATCCACTTGTAAGTCCAGGTCTTCCAGGGAATTCACCCAGTGCCTTTCTAAACCAACAAGTATATGAAACTTAAGCCAAGTAACTGAGTCCACTGATCTTTCTATCAATAGACATTATTCTAGTCCTCAAGTCATTTCCAAACTTTAGTTTATCTTCCTTTTAATCATGCATCCTTGCATGTTCCCTTGGTATCTCTAATTTTCTTGAAGTGATCTCTAGTCTTTCCCATTCTATGTTTCCCTCTATTTCTTTGCATTGTTCTCTTAGGAAAGCTTTCTTATCTCTCCTTGCTATTCTTTGGAACTCTGCATTCACATGGGTATATTTTTTCTTTTCTCCTTTGCCTTTGTGTCTCTTCTTTTTGCAGCTATTTGTAAGGCTTCCTCAGACAATCTTTTTGCATTTCTTTTTTCTTAGGGGTGATTTTGATCACTGCCTCCTGTACAATGTTACAAACCTCCATCCATAGTTCTTCAGGCACTCTATCAGATCTTATCCCATGAATCTATTTGTCACATCCACTGTATAATCATAAGGGATTTGATTTGGGTCATACTTGAATGACCTAGTGGTTTTTCCCACATTCTTCAACTTGAGTCTGAATTTTGCAATAAGGATGTGCGAGCTGGACAATAAAAAAAGGCTGAGAGCCAAAGAATTGATGCCTTTGAACTGTGGTGCTGGAGAAGACTCTTGAGAGTCCCTTGGAGAGCAAGATCCAACCAGTCAATCCTATAGGAAATGAACCCTGAATATTCACTGGAAGGACTAATGCTGAAGATGAAGCTCCAATACTTTGGCCACCTGATGGAAGAGCCAACTCACTGGGAAAGACCCTGATGCTGGGAAGGCAGGAGGAGAAGGGGATGACAGAGATGAGATGGTTGGATGGCATCACTGACTCCATGGACATGAGTTTGAGCTAGCTCCAGGAGATTGTGAAGGACAAGGAAGCCTGATGTGTTACAGTCCATGGGGTCTCAAAGAGTCAACACAACTGAGCAACTGAACAGCAAAATCATACATCCTACTGTTAACTATCCTACAATGCCTAAAAACTTCAAGTATTTACTGTCAAATGTCTTATCATTGTCATTATAGTTTTTATTTCATATTCTCTCTACAAATTTGTCCTTTTTTCTCCATACTTTTTTCTATTAGTATTCTACTTTCTGTTTACTTTCTCTCCAAAGTTGGAAAATCTTAATTACTTTCTTCATCCCTGTTTTGTCTGATAGTTATTCCTTTTCCAGGTAACTGCTTCTTTGGGAGTAACTGTTGCTACTGTCCTCAAAAATTAACATGATACTGGGAGGGGGTTGCCAATTACAGCCCCCACCACCCTGATGCATCACACACACACACACACACACACACACACACACACACACACACACACCCCACTTGTTGCAGGCCTGGGCAAGGGACTAGGAACTGGGCAGGTAGAGCCAGTTACAGCAATGTGACAGGCCCAGGGCTGTTACTGGGCTGCACAAAATCTTCCACTGTGGTTTATACACACTGGAGCAGGGGGAGAAAGGTCTACCTGATCCTCTATGGTCGCTGAGCTGGGAAGGTTTTCTTCAAGCCAAGAACCTAGAGCAATGAATAAATCAAATGTGCCCCCTTAGCCATGTTGTATGGGAGGGAAAAATCTCTCTGCCACAGGAGAGAAGAGCACCACCAGGTAAAGGGAGCACAGATGCAGAGAAGCAGAGAAAGTCCTGATACCAGCTGACCTGAAGGCCACTTCCACCCCATTCTTTCTAATCGCATGGACCAATGAATTCCCTGTTTCTTTAAGTTAATTTTAGTAGGGTTTTTGTTACTTACAATCAAAAAGTGCCCAACTAATAGAACCCTTTTCTCCCCCTCCTTATTATTTTCTCATATTATATCCATATTGTGTGTGTGCCCAGTTGCTCAGTCATGTCCAACTCTTTGCGACCCCAGGGACTATAGCCCTCAAGGCTCCTCTGTCCACAGGATTTCCCAGGCAAAAATACTGGAGTAGATGGTCATTTCCTTCTCCAGGGGATCTTCCTGACCCAGGGATCAACCCATGTTTCCTGCATGTCCTGCATTGGTAAGCAGATTCTTTACCAAAGAGCCACCTGGGGAACCCCATATCCATATTATATCATCCTTGAGCAATGTCTTCTTTACAGCTAATTTTTAAACCCAAATCATCTTTTAAGCAACTCAAAATCCCTTCAAACCTATAATGGGTAGAATAGAACTGTATCTTTCTAGAGCATCAAGAACCGGAAGACATACCAAGGCTGAAATGGGCCTTCCTGGAAAATACAGTCTCTGTTTTAGGTCTGTACGTTCTAGTATGCAGTGCATGGGGTATCGTGAGGAGCATTTCAATAATCCAAGAACAGGATACGCTGGCTATCATACCTGAAGTCCTTGGGAGCCATCAGACTTGTGGAACAGGTGCACAAATGCCTGAGAAGCTTGAACAAAACAAAGTGAACAGCTCTCAGCAATAGAGAAGCAGTTTCTGAGAATACCCCACACCCAATGGGGAGATACAGGATGCTGACTTTCTGTGCTACGCATGTGTGCTAAGTTGCTCAGTCACGTCCCACTCTTTGTGACCCCATCGACTGTAAGCCCACCAGACTCTTCTGTCTCTGGAATTTTCCAAGCGAGAATCCTGGAGTGGTTTGCCGTTTCTTCCTCCAGGGGATCTTCTTGTGTCTCCTGCATTGGCAAGCGGGTTCTTTACCACTAGCGCCACCTGGCTGTGAGATGAAAGGAAAAAATCTCATTAGATGGCAAAATCATCTCATTATGTAAGATACATGAGTAAAAGGATAGGAAATGTAAGAGGCTAGAAAGATGGAAAGTGGGATCAAAGGAAGAGAATGATAAATGTAAGTCAACATGGTGGTGGAGTTGCGTTTCAGGGATTGGACCAGCAGTGGTGAGCAGCAGCTGCCCCAGACCATGGGAGAGAACACAGCAGAGACCCACAGGGAGTGGGCAGAGAGGAGACACCAACAGCCACCAGCTCTGTGCCCCATGCTGCACTGTGCCCCATTCTCACTGAAACACCCAGGGGCTCCATCTAAGCCATGACACCTGGCATATAGTTAAGCAGGAAGTGGAGGTGTTCCCTGTTCACTGTATCGAGACAAAACCAGCCTTAACGCTCACTTTGCTGGCACTGGATTGTAAACAGAAGTGTGGCATCTCAGTGAAGTCATTCCTTGATTTAAATTTCCTTATTTTTAAATGAAAGGCAAAAGTCTACAAATGTAAAATGTAGTTGATAATCTTACAAAAAGAGAAAATAAATAGATTTCCATGTTCCCAGTTGCTTTAACCAGCACTGGACCTCATGGTTTGCCATGGGAGGAGGGAAATGGGAAGGAACGTGGGCAAAGGCACTGTTGTGGGAAAAAAAAAAAACAACAAAACTCCTGAAGTTCTGTTGAGAAAGTGACTCAAGACGGGATTTCCCCTCCGGATTGGCAATGAGCAGGAGGCTCCAGGAGTATCAGCATCTGGTGAAAAAGCTTAAGCTCACCCTTTTTGCCTTTCCTTTGCTTTTCCAAGCCAAGAGTCACGTTTGTTAACCATTACAGCTCAGCCCGACCAGTGCTTTGGGGAATTAAGGAATCGGCTTGTGAGGGTGTCTGTGTGCTCAGTCACTCAGTTGTGTCCAACTCTTGCGACCCCAGGGACTGTGGCCTGCCAGCTTCCTCTGCCCATGGGATTCTCCAGCAAGAATGCTGGAGTGGGTAGCCATTTGCTTCTCCAATCAGTGCAATGAGAGCAGTAGCTGCTTTGAGAGGTTGGTTATGAGCTAGCAAGGGATGCCCAGAGCACAGAGGAGTCATCTGGAACAGAATGAGCAACTAAGGGGACAAGTCACAAACACAATAGGTTTGCGGGGCATATGAGCATTCCTTGGGGATTCTCAGTAACACATGGGGAGGGGTTACAACAAAATACTGCATTTTCAATGGGTAACTGACAAAGACCTATTGTATAGCACATGGAACCCTGTTCAATGTTATGTGCCAGCCTGGATGGGGGTGGGGTTTGGGGGAGAATGGATACATGCGTATGTATGGCTGAGTCCCTTCACTGTTCACCTGAAACTGCCACAATATTGCTAATTGGCTATACCCCAATACAAAATAAAAAGTTTAAAGTTACAAAAAAATAAAAATAAAATAAAATGGTGCATTTTCTGTGCAATGGAAAGAACTCTTACATTATTCATCCCCCTCTTTCTGCCCCTTCCCCTCCCTCTCTGCCTCTTCTTCCTCTCTAATTATTATTATTATTATTCAGAGTAAGGGGCTCCTAAAGTCTGTAGAACATGAGGACCCAAAGTTTACATTGAAAAACAAAGGAGCTAAAAAAGAATGGGTACATGTATATGTATAACTGAATCACTTTCCATATACTCGAAATGAACATAATGTTGTAAATCATCTATACTCCAATATAAAATTAAAAATTAAATTGAAAAATCTAAACTTATAGATTGTCACAGAGCCCCTGTTTGAGTTCCCTGAGTCATACAGCAAATTCCCCCTGGCTGTCTATTTTACATATAATATTGTAAATTTCCATATTACTCTCCCCATTCATCTCACCCGGCTGATTCTTGTCGATGTTGAGCAGAAAACAACAAAATTCAGTAATAAAAAATAAATAAAGTGGTAAAAAAAAAAAGTACAGAAAAAAACTTAAGCTCAGAAATAGTACCTCTGGTATTTTTCTACTCAAAATGAGGTGCAGCAGGGCCACTGGCACCCACCTGTGAGTTTAGAAACGCAGGATCCCGGGTCCCACACCAAACCCAAAAAAAAGAGAAAGAAGAGCAAAGGAAAGCATACCAGTTAATCCAGACAAAATTATTTACCTACTCTCTGTGATACTGATGAACAGGCTTCATATAAGCCTACAGAGATAGAATAAGATGCCCCTTTCATAAACTGAAGAATGTACACTACTTTCTCTAGTTCTCAACCATGTAACATCATAATTATCATTTTTCTGGCTCAATGACAAATCATAATGTCATACGAATAACTGAAGCTGTCTAGATCATACGTATTTTATAAGGGGTAATTTTGATATTTCAAACCAAACTGGTATCAGAAAGCTAAGTATAGTTGGAAAAAGAGAATCATTAAATTACACCTCATAAGAAAAATGGAAGGAAAGTATTTTGAGGGTGTTTTAGCTACCAATGATGCAGAAATCAGAGAAAAAATTAATTGTACACACCTGAGAAAATATTTCCTCATAGAAAACATTTCCCCGCTAATGCATGTGAAAATTTTCTATCATATGAATATAATCATTGTATTAAAATAAGAGATGCATGACTGTGAGATCTGTAAAAGTAGCTGGTCACACTCAAAATGTATGATATCATTCCTAAGGTCACACCCAAAGTATATGATGTCATTAATAACTAATGAAGAGCCCACTGATTTTAGCTAGGCCGGGGTTCCTAATGAAGATTCTATTTTTAGTCACTTTTGCAGCAATATGCAACCATATGACCAAGTTCCTGCCAATGGGATGGAAATGGAACTGGTGTGCACAACTCTAAAAGTATCCTAAAAGGGATAAAGTGTGATTCTTCTTTCTTTTCTCCTTTCTGATGGCTGATGTGGGCAAATAACTGGGACTTTGGTAGCCATCATGGATAACACTCAATGCTCCTAAGAGACGGCAGAGAAAAAAGCTGGAGGATGCCGCATTCCTGACAAATTCATGTCAATCCTGTATGCTGATCTCTAGAGTAAAAACATCTAGAGTGGCTACATGAGGTAATGAAACATTCTGGGTTAACACAACAAGTTTGGTTTTTCTGCCATAAGACACTGAACAGGCTTCCAACAAATTCAAGAGGAAAACTAAATTACTTTCTTTTGTAACCTGGGCTTTGCAGCATGTAGATTCCTAAGAAAGTGTTTATTGAGTCACAAGTTTAATAACTGCTAGTAAACTCGTGGAGCTGAGAGAGTTCAGTCACTCAGTTTTGTCCGACCCTTTGCGACCCCACTGACTGCACACGCCAGGCTTCCCTGTCCATCACCAACTCCCAGAGCTTACTTAAACTCGTGTCCATTGAGCCGGTGATGCCATCCAACCATCTCATCCTCTGTCGTCCCCTTCTCCTCCCACCTGGAATCTTTCCCAGCATCAGAATCTTTTCAAATGAGTCAGTTCTTTGCATCAGGGGGCCAAAGTATTGGAGTTTCAGCTTCAACATCAGTCCTTCCAATGAATATTCAGGACTGATTTCCTTTAGGATGGACTGGTTGGATCCCCTTGCAGTCCAAGGGACTCTCAAGAGTCTTCTCCAACACCACAGTTCAAAAGCACCAGTTCTTTGGTGCTCAGCTTTCTTTATAGTCCAACTCTGACATCCATACATGACCACAGGAAAAACCATAGCTTTTATTAGATGGACCTTTTGTCAGCAAAGTAATGTCTCTGCTTTTTAATATGCTGTCTAGGTTGGTCATAGATTTTCTTCCAAGGAGCAAGAGTCTTTTAATTTAATGGCTGCAGTAACCATGTGCAGCCATTTTGGAGCCAAAGATTAAGTCTGTCACTGTTTCCATTGTTTTCCCATCTATTTGCCATGAAGTGATGGGACCGGATGCCATGATCTTCATTTTTTGAATGTTGAGTTTTAAGTCAACTTTTTCAGTCTTCTCTTTCACCTTCATCAAGAGTCTCTTTAGTTTGTCTTCGCTTTCTGCCATAAGGGTGGTGTCATCTGAGTATCTGAGGTTGTGGATATTTCTCCCAGAAATATTGATTCCAGCTTGTGCTTCATTCAGCCCAGCATTTCACATGAAGTCCTTGCAGATAAGTTAAATAAGCAGGGTGACAATATACAGCCTTGACGATCTCCTTTCCTGAATTGGAACCAGTCTGTTTTCCCATGTCCAGTTCTAACTGTTGCTTCTTGACCTGCATACAGATTTCTCAGGAGGCAGACAATGTGATCTGGTATTCCCATCTCTTGAAGAATTCTCCACAGTTTGTTGTGATCCACAGTCAAAGGCTTTGGCATAGTAAATAAAGCAGAAGGAGATGTTTTTTCTGGAACTCTCTTGCTTTTTTGATGATCCAACAGATGTTGACAATTATCTCTGGTTCCTCTGTCTTTTCTAAATCCAGCTTGAGTATCTGGAAGTTTCTGGTTCATGTACTGCTGAAGCCTGGCTTGGAGAATTTTGAGCATTACTTTGCTAGCATGTGAGATGAGTGCAATTGTGTGGTAGTTTGAACATTCTTTGGCATTGCCTTTCTTTGGGATTGGAATGAAAACTGACCTTTTCCAGTCCTGTGGCCACTGCTGAGTTTTCCAAATTTGCTGGCATATTGAGTGCAGCACTTTCACAGCATCATCTTTGGGGATTTGAAATAGCTCAACTGGAATTTCATCACCTCCACCAGCTTTGCTTATAGTGATGCTTCCTAAGGTCTACTTGACTTAACCTTCCAGAATGTCTGGCTCTGGGTGAGTGATCACACCATCATGGTTATCTGGGTCATGAAGCTCTTTTTTGTACAGTTCTTCTGTGTATTCTTGCCACCTCTTTTTTAATACTTTCTGCTTTTGTTAGGTCCGTACCATTTCTGTCCTTTATCAAGCCCATCTTTGCATGAAATGTTCCCTTGGTATCTCTAATTTTCTTGAAGAGATCTCTAGTCTTTCCCATTGTGTTGTTTTCCTCTATTTCTTTGCACTGATCACTGAAAAAGGCTTTCTTATCTCTCCTTGCTATTCTTTGGAACTCTGCATTCAGATGCTTATATCTTTCCTTTTCTCCTTTGCCTTTAGCTTCTCTTTTTTCCTCAGCTATTTGTAAGACCTCCTCAGATAACTGTTTTGCCTTTTTCCATTTCTTTTTCTTGGAAACGGTCTTGATCACTGTCTCCTGTACAATGTCATGAACCTCTGTCCATAGTTCTTCAGGCACTCTGTCTATCAGATCTAATCCCTTGAGTCTATTTCTCACTTCCACTGTATAATCATAAGGGATTTGATTTAGGTCGTATCTGAATGATATAGTGGTTTTCCCTACTTTTTTCAATTTAAGTCTGAATTTGCCAATAAGGGGTTCATGATCTGAGCCATAGTCAGCTCCCAGTCTTGTTTTTGCTGACTGTCTAGAGCTTCTCCATCTTTGGCTGCAAAGAATATAATCAATCTGATTTCAGTATTGACTATCTGGTGATGTCCACGTGTAGAGTCTTCTCTTGTGTTGTTGGAAGAGGGTGTTTGCTATGACCAGTGCATTCTCATGACAAAACTCTGTTAGCCTTTGCCCTGATTCATTCTGTACTCCAAGGCCAAATTTGCCTGTTACTCCAGGTATCTCTTGACTTCCTACTTTTGCATTCCAGTCCCCTATGATGAAAAGGACATCTTTTGGGGGGGTTAGTTCTAGAAGGTCTTGTAGGTCTTCATAGAACTGTTCAACTTCAGCTTCTTCAGCATTACTGGTTGGGGCATAGACTTGGATTACTGTGATACTGAATGGTTTCCCTGGAAATGGACAGAGATCATTCTGTTGTTTTTGAGATTGCACCCAAGTGCTGCATTTCAGATGCTTTTGTTGACTGTGAGTTAACTCCATTTCTCCTAAGGGATTCCTGCCCACAGTAGTAGATATGATGGTCATCCAAATTAAATTTTCCCATTCCAGTCCATTTTAGTTCACTGATTCCTAAAATGTCAATGCTCACTCTTGCCATCTCCTGTGTGACCACTTCTAACTTACCTTGATTCCTGGATCTAACATTCCAGGTTCCTATGCAATATTGCTCTTTACAACATCAGACTTTACTTCCATCACCAATCATATCCACAACTGGGCATTGTTTTCACTTTGGCTCCATCTCTTCATTCTTTCTGAAGTTATTTCTCCACTCTTCTCCAGTAGTATATTGGGCACCTACTGACTTGGGGAGTTCATCTTTCAGTGCCTATCTTTTTGCCTTTTCTTACTGTTCATTGGGTTCTCAAGGCAAGAATACCGTTTGCCATTCCCTTCTCCAGTGGACCACATTTTGTTAGAATTTTCCACCATGGCCCATCCATTATGGAGCTGAAGTGCTAAAAAGATAAAGACTCAGGTCAGTCATTTCTTTCTGTCTAGCCCACCAAAGGGTTGGGACAGAGTCTGCAAGACCCTGCAGTTATATCTTATAAGCCAGAATGTGTAGATTTCTCCTACTTTGGATCCTTCCAACTTTCCTTGCTTATTTCCCTGCTATCAGAGTTTTGCTTTGTTTGTTCCTTTTCATTTGAGGCTTTTCAGGCTCAAAGGTAATGGAGGCAAGTATTTTTATCCATGCTTAGGACAAAACTGAGAAAAGGACCTTCTGACACTTCTACACCTAAATGGAGATGACAGTCAAAACTAGTAAGAAATCCTCAGTGAATGTTTCCTATAGCTACCAAACCAGTGACATCTTCCTAGAACAAATTTTTGCAGTCCTCTCTTTGCTACCCTAAAATACAATTCAGAGGTAATATAACTGATCTGCATATACAAATTTTAAAAAATCATTATAAACCTCAAACTATAATATACAAGAAAAATAAAATAAGAATAATGCTTTTTTCAGGTAAGTGCTCAAGTATGATCACATTGGAAGACAAAAGTGCCCCCACATTTTCAAAATGTTCCCCAGGCAACTGTTACCATGAAAGGTGGTAAAACTTTGGGGTGGGAATGATGCCTCTTCTTCCCCTACAGGGACAATCATGAAGGTCTTGGTAGTTTTATTTTATTAATAAACATAGCCCTTTCCTAAAGCAGTATTACTACCAATGTATTCTATAGCAAGCAAGCTTCCTGTTAATTGAGTGTAATGTTATTAAAAAAAAAAAGTATAGTCCAATAGTTTAACAAACAATAGTTTAAATAGATTTGAATGCTTTTTTTCTTCCCCTAGGACATTTTCATCTTCTACAGTCTTGAAGATAATCACTGTGTGCTGTGACTCTCATTTCCAAATGTATTTCACCATAGAACCTTTTTCAGAGGGACATCTCTTGGGTTCAGAGTCTTATGGAAGGAACTTACAAAACACTGCCTTACAGTTCAAGAAGGGAGGGTTTCTGGAAGATCTGAGATCCACTTGTGGAAGAGTAGCCTTTACTGAACTAATTCATTTTGCAGGAAAGTGGCCATGTTAGTCTTCCCTGGAACTTACAAATTTGCCCTATTTCATTTGTTTCATGAGACGGGGTCAAACAAGTCAAAGTAATCTGAAATCAGGAACCTCTTCAGAAAAGGAGAATTTTATTGCTGCAGGAGGTATTGACATATATTTGTGTTCATATTTCACACCACATACATTTCTAGTTATTTTAACATCACAACTATTCTGCTCATAGTATTAACAATGAGGCCTTAGAAAAGAATACAGGTTGTTGGATATCTTTAAAGAATATATTTTACTAATAGTCTTCAACCTATTTATCATTTCTGAAGTTCCTATCTTGTATAAGGACATATTTATAACCATTGCTTCATTTCATCCATATAACATATCCATGAGAGATTGTTAGTTTCATCTTCCAGATAAAGAATCTGCAGCTCAGGGTTAAGTGCCAACGTCACAGAATTTTTTAGTTGCAGAACTTGGACAGAGACCAAGTCTATCCTGCTTTTCTAAAGCCCGTGTTTTTTTCCATTGCCTCCCTTAATTAGGGGAAAATTTTAGAATGTTTCCCTTTTTTAAAAAGATCAGTTACAGCAATTACAAGTTAACCATCAACTATCAGGAAAACAGCCACCCATGAGGACCCAGAATCACTCATTGCTTGAGGGTGCCAAAGCCCATGCTTTAGTGCACGTATTTTAACTGATGAACCTATACTGAACTGCTGAAAAGTTACAAAGTCTAAATGAGTGTCATGTTTTTCTTCCTCCCTCTGTGTCACCTGGTTTAAACTTCAAGGTGTGTTCTTTGAAAACCGCTGTTTCCAGTGACTCATTTTGAAATCACTGATTTCATCTTCCTGGTTCTCTGCAAAGCCAGGAAAGGAGATCAACACCACATTGTTTTCACCTTCAAACACATTTACCCTGTAACCGGAAGAATCCAGAACTGTTATTGTTAATTCGTTGAATAATATGTTCTTGTTTCATCTTTCACAAAAGCAGAAATTCATTGTGAAAACAGGGTGCGCTGCTCGCCATCTGATTAATCCACCAGCATTTTCAAAGGATTTTTGTAAAGGATTGCAAAGGATTCACCTATTCAATCAACACACATTTATTGAACACCTACTTTGTACCAAAAATTGTTCTACATTCTGGGAAGGCGGTGGTTAGACAAACTAGATCTTTTCTCCTTGGTGGTTGTACAGTCATGATAAGCATATAGATACAAATGATCTTTCCAGACACAGAAAATATCTATAAAGATGGTGGTGTGCCACAGAGTGACTGAGTGAAAGGTTTCTGAAGATTTAGATAGACTTTCTAAGGAGGCAACATTTGAGCTGAGAGCAGAATACCCACAAGGAGACAGTGATGACATGATTTGGAGGAAGAGTGTTTCCAGGTGGAAAGAAGAGCCTTCAGAGGAGAACAAAACTTGAAAGTTTGAGGAATAGAAAGGAGGCAGAAGCAGCTGCAGAGTGGTTAGAAAAGAGAAAAAAGTGGATAAGATGTTAACAGGCTCCAGGGCCCATGATAGAAAACTTAGATTTCACTCCAAGTGCAGTGAAAAGACATTGAGAGATTTTGAGGCTGCTGTTTGGAGAATTGACTTAAGGCTGGCAGAAATGGGGCAGAAAGACCTGTTAGGTCAACTGCAATAGACCTAACAGGGCTTTCAGTATAGACGAGAAGTACTGATGCTTGAACTGGATGATTCAGGGAAGATGGGAAGAAGTAAAAGTTTCTTGGAATAGAACTGCCCGAATTTGCTGATAGATTGCATGAAGGAAAGGGAAAAACCTCCAGAATTTTGCCTAAACAAATGGATTGATACTGAAGACATTTTCTGAACTGGGGGAAAGTAGGAGAGGCATAGAATTGGGAGAGAAGTAGGAAATCCAGGATACAGTGTTGGACATGTTAACTTTGAGATTCCTTGGTCATCTAAGGGCTTCCCAGGTGGTGCTAGTGGTAAAGTATCTTCCTGCCAATGCAGGACACACTAGAGATGCAGGTTTTATCCCTGGGCTAGGAAGATCCCCTGGAGTAGGAAATGGCAAACTGTTCCAGTATTCTTGCATGGAAAATTCCATTGACAGAGGAATCTGGCAGGCTCTAGTCCATTTGACAAGTAGTAGCTGAGTATACAAGAGGTGAGAGGAGGGGGCCATAGCTGGAGATATAAAGTGTCTCATAAGGCCCCTGAGAGCTGAACCCTTTGCAATATAGTCATTTCCAAGTCTCCGTGTACAATTGATTTGCTCTGAAAAAGTGAGTCTCCATGGAAATATCTAGTTTCAGTCTGATTTCCCACTCACTGAGGCCTTTCTGGTCTCTGTTCCTTTGTCAATAATCTCTTCTTGTTCAAAAATAGACTAATAGCCATCTAACCCAAACTAAATGAAATTGCAAATCTTCTTTGGTAAAGCCATAATTTCCCTTCCAAGACAATCTAGAGACTTTTGTAGGATTCTTAGGAAGGATGACTTTTGACCACCAGTCTGATCCTTGGACACTGTCTTCTCATTTCTTCTAGTGTCTAGATTTCAACCAATTGCCAACTAATCAATTTATTGGCTATTTAATGGCTTACTCATCTCCAGATATATTTGCTTTTTACCTGGGAGATTGAAAGAATGAAAGATCTTAAAGAACAAGCAATAACTCTCAAGTGGTAGGAATTCAAGCAGGATTTCTCCAATCTTAATACATGGGTTGTTTCCTTTCCTAAGGCCTGTTGCATCAATTTATTTTCTCATACTTTCCATCTTAAAATTTTCTTTCTCCATGAAATTCTGACGCACGTTATGACATGGATGAACTTTGAGACTATTATGCTAAGCAAAGTAAGCCAGTCACAAAAAGATAAATATTGTATAGTTCTACTTACATGAAATATCTAGAATAGCCAAATTCATAGAAACAGAAAGTAGAATGGTGGTTTCCAGGGGCTGAGAAGAGGGGGAAATGAGTTTCTGTTTAATTGGTACAGTTTCAGTTTTGCAAGATGAAAAAGTTCTGGAGATTAGTTGCACCCTGTGAATATATTCAACATTACTGAACGGTACACTTAAAAATGTTTACAATTGTAAATTTTACACTGTATGTATTTTACAATTAAGAATTTTAAGAAATTTAAGCTAGAAGCAAGAAAATAAAAAGATATGTAAAGCATGAAAATGATTCAGTTTGCTGTCACTTTAAAGCTGGAGGAGACCACCTAATGAGGAATTCAGGCAGCCTCTACTGGAAGGACTCGGCCAGAAAATAGAAACCTAAGTCCTATCACCATAAGGAACTGAACTCTGCCAACAACTTGAAAGAACTTGAAAGTGGATTCTTCCCCAAATCCTCTTTATAAGAGCCAGCCTCATTGACACTTTGATTGCTTTTTTCAAGACCCCAAACAGAGGATCCATTGAGTCATGCCAGACTTCTCAAATAGAAATCTGGGAGAAAGTGAATGACTGGTTTAAATGCCCCCCCAAAGTTACTTTTTTTAACCTCAAGCTCCCACTTCCATAAGATCCCACTCTGTCTCGTTTCCTTTCAGTTCAGTTCAGTCGCTCAGTCGTGTCCAACTCTTTGCAACCCCATGAATTGCAGCACGCTAGGCCTCCCTGTCCATCACCAACTCCAGGAGTTCACTCAGACTCATGTCCTTTCCTTTACAGCCATACAATTAGACACTCAATGTCTACTTGACTTTTCTGCTGACTCTACTTTCCCGCAAAATGCCAAGTTTCAGTGGATATTCCAAAGTTTTCTCTCTTGACTTTTGTGGGTTTTGATGCACCTACTTTCTCTTTTATGAAACCATTTCCTCCTATGGATTCTATAACCCCACCTGTCTTTGCCTGGTTTCCTTTTTTTTGCTTCTTTCCAATCTCCCCTGTAGAATCTACTGTCTCTAATTAAATCTTAAATTTACTGCCTCCTGGGGTTCTATTTTTACCCTAGCCTTTCTACTCTACGTACTCTCCTTGAGAATATCACCTCTTTTTTATGCGTGTGTCATTGACTCCAAAAGTATTTCTCTGGCTTGTGCATGTATGCTAAGTCATTTGAGTTGTGTCTGACTTTTTGAGACCCTATGGACTATAGCCCACCAGGCTCCTCCATTCGTGGGATTCTCCAGGCAAGAATACTGAAGTGGGTTTCCAGGCCCTCCTCCAGGGAATCTTCCCAGCCTGGGGATCAAACCCACATCTCGTTGTCTTCTGCATTGCAGGCAGGTTCTTTGCTGCTAGTGCCACTTGGGAAGCCCATTTCTCTGGCTTGTACCTCCTGGTTAAACTTGAGATCCCTAATCCAACTGCTTATGGGACAACTACTCTTTAAAACCCAAAAAGTCTTCAAATTAATTATGTCCACTCATGCCTTCAATACCAAATCAGTGCCTTTTTCTTACAGTTGCCATCTAGATAAATATCACCCAAAGTAGAATAGGATAGACTTTGTCTATACTTTCTTTCCTCCCTTGCCAACAGGGCCACAGTCCAAACACTCACCCAGTCCTAGTAGATTCTACCTCCTAAATATCTCTTGAATTTGCCCCCACCACATGCCTTTCTCTATACCTACTCTCATTCCTTAGTTCTTTCTTTAACCTCCTCATACTTAATTATAGCAATAGCTTCCTAATTGCTTTCCTATCCTAACTGATCATCCTTTTATCAGTTCATCCCCATACAAGTCATTCTCCACCCCAGAATGACTTCTTAAAAGGCAAAGCTGATATTGTTTCCCTTGATTACACTCCTTTAACAACTCTTCATTTTTCTTGATAAGGTCCAAATTCTTTTTCTCAGTGTGCAACAACACCCTGCAAGATCT
Organism: Capra hircus; assembly: GCF_001704415.2. Classification (NCBI taxonomy): domain Eukaryota; kingdom Metazoa; phylum Chordata; class Mammalia; order Artiodactyla; family Bovidae; genus Capra; species Capra hircus. The sequence continues at coordinate 67,759,299 of NC_030822.1, forward strand.
TGCAATTGCTCAACTCAACTCCCCAACTCATCCTCTCTTCTATGTACCTTCCGTTTGGATCATACGAAATTATTACAAATTCAGTAATACGTCAAGATGTTTCTCATCTCCAGTCCTTTTGGACATGTTGTTCCTTATGTCCACAATTCTGCAACTCATTCTTCAAATCTTAGCTCACTTCCAACCTTCTTGAAACCTGTTCTAATGCCACAGTTGCATTGAGGTGTCTTCCTTTTATCCATCTATATCACACCCTGTGTAAATCAGTAGAGCTGTTTTCCACAGGTCTCCTGAGAGTAGTCATTGGCCTTCTCTGGCTCCACCATGAGAAGGCACACTTCTTGAGGATGGAGGATGAGTCTTTCTAGCCTTGTACTCGTAGTATCTACCACAGCTTCTAGCGCCAACCAGTACCACAAGTACATTTTAATATACAGATGTATACAGGAATGAATTGTCCTTTGCTCATTACTTATTAAGAGCTGACCATATTCAAAAAATGATACCAACACAAAAATATTATTTTTGCCAGCCTGGTAATAGTAATAATAGCTAACATTTACTACATTCAGGGTACTATGCCACTTTACCTTTGTGATTTTATTTGTACATCACTTCATGGGAAATAGATGGGGAAACAGTGAAACAGTGTCAGGCTTTATTTTGGGGGGCTCCAAAATCACTGCAGATGGTGATTGTAGCCATGAAATTAAAAGATTCTTACTCCTTGGAAGGAAAGCTATGATCAACCTAGGTAGCATATTCAAAAGCAGAGACATTACTTTGCCAGCAAAGGTCCATCCAGTCAAGGCTCTGGTTTTTCCAGTAGTCATGTATGGATGTGAGAGTTGGACTGTGAAGAAAGCTGAGCACTGAAGAATTGATGCTTTTGAACTGTGGTGTTGGAGAAGACTCTTGAGAGTCCCTTGGACTGCAAGGAATTTAAGCAGTCTATTCTAAAGGAGATCTGCTCTGGGTGTTCTCTGGAAGGAATGATGCTAAAGCTGAAACTCTAGTACTTTGGCCACCTCATGTGAAGAGCTGACTCATTGGAAAAGACTCTGATGCTGGGAGGGATTGGGGGCAGGAGGAGAAGGGGACAACAGAGGATGAGATGGCTGGATGGCATCACCAACTCGATGGACATGAGTTTGAGTGAACTCCGGGAGTTGGTGATGGACAGGGAGGCCTGGTGTGCTGCAATTCATGGGGTCACAAAGAGTCGGACACAACTGAACAACTGAACTGAACTGAACTGAGAACATCTTTAAGAGTTGTAAATATTACAGTTATCCCATATTCAGGTGAGGCAATGGAGGCATAGGGAAGTCAAGAGATTTGTTCAAATTATACGAAATCAGGATTCAAAACCAGGCCTTTCTGACCCGACTACACTAAACTGCCACCATATAATGAACTGTTTAGATGGCCTAGATTTTGAAAGACTCATTCCCATTGTCAGACAATGTTCAGTTCAGTCGCTCAGTCGTGTCCTACTCTTTGCTACCCCATGAACCGCAGCACGCCTGGCCTCCCTGTCCATCACCAACTCTCAGAGTCCACCCAAATTCATGCCCATTGAGTCAGTGATGCCATCCAAACATCTCATCCTCTATCGTCCCCTTCTCCTCCTGCCCTCAATTTTTCCCAGCATCGGGATCTTTTCAAATGAGTCAGCTGTTTGCATCAGGTGGCCAAAGTATAGGAGTTTCAGCTTCAACATCAGTCTGTCCAATGAACACCCAGGACTGATCTCCTTTAGGATGGACTGGTTGGATCTCCTAGCAGTCCAAGGGACTCTCAAGAGTCTTCTCCAACACCACCGTTCAAAAGCATCAATTCTTTGGCACTCAGCTTTCTTTATAGTCCAACTCTCACATCCACACATGACTATTGGGAAAACCAGAGCCTTGACTAGATGGACCTTTGTTGCCAAAGTAATGTCTCTGCTTTTTAATTAGCTGTTTAGGTTGGTCATAACTTTCCTTCCAAGGAGTAAGAGCCTTTTAATTTCATGGCTGCAATCACCATCTGCAGTGATTTTGGAGCCCAGAAAAATAAAGTCAGCCACCATTTCCACTGTTTCCCCAACCAAAATTGATGCACATACCTGGTCATGCAAGCAAATAGCTATCCTCACAGCTCTTCTAACACACGTGTGTGTTCAAACAGCTCATCAGAAAGCAAGTTGCAGATTGACTAGATGTATTGTGAAAAGTAGTTCTTTTAACCACATTTGGGTTTATAAACGCTTGCAGCAGAAGGTAACAAAGCTCCTGCTCCATAGAAGGGGTATGATGAATTTGTCAGATTGTCTGCCGAGCTCCATCTGTCCTCAGTGTTGTGTGCAGGTGGAAGAAGAGCGGTGGGAGAGATGCTGAAGACTGATGAGGATTTAAGTCTCTGAGATAACGCAAACTTTGCAGCTTCACTTTGATTTATCTTACTTATTAGACTTGTAAGACATTATTTGGAAAACAAACATTTTATATTAAATAAAAGTTTGAAAACATTTAGATGATGAAAGCAAGTTTTCTTTGACTCTGTGTTAGTGGATTTCCCCAGGAAATTTTCCTTTGGGAGAATTTCCATTTGGATGATGTTTGCACATCTTCTACTTGAAACAAATCTTCCTCCTTTTAGTCAAAAGATTCTCCTCTACCTTTGTTGAAGAGTGTAAGCCTGAAATATAAAATATTCTGTTTCCCCATCATGTCCAACCCTCTGTGACCTTGTGGACTGTAACCCGCCAGGCTCATCTTCCATGGGATTCTCCAGGCAAGAATACTGGAGTGGGTTGCCACACCCTTCTCCCAAGGGGATCTTCCCAACCCAGAGATCAAACCCAGGTCTCCCACATTGCAGGCAGATTCTTTACTGTCTGAGCCACCTATGGTATTCTCTTAAAGGAAGCCTAAAACAACACAGCGTATATCTAGTTTTTTTTTCCCTATGAAGACCCATTGACAAGATTGCAAAATTCTCACCTGACCAACCAATCAATGTAGGATCTAGTTAGTTAAGAACTCGGAAACTTCCAGAATGATGCTTATTCATCTTCTCTACCATGCTACTCCATGCTTGAGAATTGAAATTGTAATAATTTATTTTCCTTTGAGATTCTCCCCTGTCGTTTCCAGTGGACCAGGGATGGCTAGGAGGCAGTCCTAAACCTTGCTTTTGTTTTATTTATAGTAGGATGCGAAATTGAATAGGACACATCCCCATGGTAGATTTTTAGTACTGAAGGAAAGATAGACCAGGGAAACTGTGATTACAGTCTAGGTGTTTGTGCAGCAGTAGATAACATTTCTGCAATATACTAATGGTTTCCTTTTTCGTTCTTCCTTGTGTGAGACTCTCCTCTACAAAACCAGATGCATTGTTACTTCTGGGAGGATCTTTTTTGTTGTTGTTATAGCTGAATGCAAAGAAAGAGTCACTGTTCAGCTTTTGATTTGTAAGAGAGGATCTTGAAGCCCATGGCAAGATTGTAGTGATATAAGCCAGACCTTGCTAAAAAATAAAGGTATCTCTAAAGTTCAGTAACTTGGCCTTTCCATACCAGGAGCAAAAAAAAAAAAAAAAAGGGAAGTGTTAAACATATAATTTTATTATAAGCTCTAAATAGAGATAAATTTAAGCTTATAACTATAGGGAAGTTACCATCCACTAAGGAGTAGGAAGGGGAAAGAAAGAACTCCTGACTTGAGGAACAGAGGTCAGATGAGGAGATTTGAAGGAGGTCAGAGCCCACAGAAAATACTCCTTATTGTCATATATGAGAGTTTTCAAAGAAGACTCTGTGTATGAGAGATGCTGGTGTTTTTCACACTTAATTTCTCTTTTTTAGTTAGAGATTGTGCTATGAAGACACGTGTTTTGAGAGAATGTATTTCTTGAATGGTCTTAATGAGAAAGTAAATTTACCAACCTGTGGTTCAGCTAAAAGTGCTTGATTAACATTTTTAACAACTAAAAAAAAAAAATTAAGGAGGTCAGGGCACAGAGAGCATGGTCGTGGGTCCCTGAGTCTATCCCCAGAACAGGGATATGGGAGGGGTTTTTGGTAAGAGTTTGCCACAAAAAAACCCAGACAGATTGAGGGAGAAATCTAGAGCATCCCTGCTAGCACTGAGTTCTCCCAGGCTGTCCAAACTGACCTTGAAGCAGCAAAGAGTGGAGACCAGGGACTGGTGTGGTGCACTTGACTCTGCCTTGGTACTTACCAGATGTGGAAGGAACCCCAAAGCTCCTGGATGTCTCCTGGGATGTGAACCATGCATGCTGGCTGTGAACTGGCTAGAGGCAAAGGCAGGCCAAGCAGGATATGAGATGGAGTCCCTGGGACTCCTGGGAGTCCCTGAAGCACCATAAGGTCGCCGATTGGCAGGAGATAACAGCTGAGCTCTTCAGGAGGGATCACCGTGCATCACTCACCTTGGGATAACATACTCTGAGTTTCAACAGTCAGATGCTCAGTAGCAATTTTAATCTGCACAGAGGCTGCCTCCCAAATACTAGGTGAGATGAGCTTAACAGAGAATCAGAAGGAAGCAGAAAGAACAACACAGAAACCATTGACCTCTTCCTGGATAGACTGGTCCATGCAAACATTCTCCCACTCGCACTCCAACTCCTTTGAGAAGGGAGTTAGAACATTTGCATTGTCTGATTATCCAAAAGGGACAGAATTACTTCACAAGGAGCAAGTTTAAAGATTTCCAACATTCCAGAAATGAGAAGTCCAGGGCCAGATAAAGTCAGTTATCACAGAATTGAAAAGTGTTTGCTTTGGCCCACAATCTGAGTTGCGGGTCATCGCTCTTGACCTTTCTGCACTATGATTGATTATGCATCATGGCCTGGGAATCTAGGAGGTCAGGTTTTTTTTCAGACTGTGGAATTAGAAAACGGTTCCCAGAAGAATAACATCTAAAGGAGAATTTTGAAGGGCAATCAAGAATGACCCAGCTATGAGGAAGCAGAAGTATATTTCAGGAAATGCAAAAAACACATGAGTCAGGGTACTTTGGTCAAAGTAAGCACAGCTTGCTCAAGGAAATCAAAGTTGTGTGAACTCAGGAGCAAAGGGAAGTCAGCTGGAACAAGTAGACTGCGAGGCTGCTCTGCTAATGGTTGTGGAGATTGTACCTGCAAGGGACTTGGAGAGGTTAGGGGTTGAAACACTGAATGTCCTTTACTTTCCAAGGGCTCTGTGTACCCCACAGCAAAAGGCATGCTCCCTGAGATGCGACCACCCTTCAGAGGGTGTTCACACAAACGCTTGCTTCTCTTTGTAAGCTTACATCACCAGGCTTTCTATGCCTGCAGTGGGTGCCTCCTCAGTTTTGCACAAAAGCATCATGTAAATGAGCAGAAATCCTTGAAATATGGTCAGATTACGGAAGACCATGCAAGCTACTTTAAAGGATTTAGACTTGACGGATGATCAGTGAGGAGCCACTGAGAGTTTCTGGACAGTGGTGTGATATGACAGAACAGATTATTCCACAGAAGCTGTATGCATGGTAGATTGGAGCCAAGAGACTCAGGAAGTTACTGTAGTTGTCCAGGCATGAAGCGAAAAGGGAGATTTGATGGTATCCATGGAAACCGAAAGGGAAAGATAGGGAAATTATTTTGAAGGGAGAAACAACAGGACTTGATTACTGATTGGACATGAGTGTATGAGAGAGGCGGCAATAATAAATGACTCAGGGGTTTTGAGCTTGGAAGCTATGAGAATAAATCTGAAATGGAGATGCTAATCGAGAGAGCTGCTTTGAGAGGGAAGACAGAGAGTTTGGGTGAAGGCGTGTTGAATTTCACATCGTGACAGAATATGTAAGTGGAAATGCTCTCCACAGATTTGAAAGGGCAAGACTAGAGTAACATTCTTCCTTTTCTTTTCCCCTTCTTTCTTGCCCTCTCCTCCTCCTCTTTCTTCTTCCTCCTTTTTTGTTCACTCTCCATGATTTTGAGTGCATCTGAGGCTCTTTTTCTGAAGACTTTTGGGAATACATTTAGCACTTCCCTTGGGTTTCCCTGGTGGCTCAGACGGTAAAGCATCTGCCTGCAATGCGGGAGACCTGGGTTCGATCCCTGGGTCGGAAAGATCCCCTGGAGAAGGAAATGACAATGCACCCCAGTACTCTTGCCTGGATAATCCCATGGATGGAGAAGTCTGGTAGGCTACAGTCCACGGGGTCGCAAAGAGTCGGACACGACTAAGAGATTTTACTTTACACTTACACACTTTCAGTAAATGTGAAAAAGTTTGTCACCCTTATCATTGTCAACTTTGTGTTCAAATTAACGTGAAATGTTATCCAACACATATTTGTGTTTGTCGCTTTTGTAGAGACTTCACCATAACAAACTCCATGCCCTTGAGACAATTTTGCTCTATGACAGACAATATTTATAGGATGGATGCATAGAGAACACGCAGAATAGAGTAATAATCATTGAACAATACCTCCCTGAGATTAAAAGTAGTATTCATGTTCTACAGGAGGAAATAAGGGAAGCAGAAGGGCACTGGGCTAGACAAGACCAGGTAGGAAACTTGTGGGGAGGTAAAAGAGGAAACTGGCTAAAATTTCTTTTCTGGATAAAGCTAACATAAGTCATCATCTCCTTAGGAAAGAAACATAAATTTAGGATGCTGCTTGGATGATAGTTGTGATTTTCGTTCACTCAGGACTTAACACTTTGTACCCATTAACTCCTCGTCTCCATGGATTCCAGGACTTGTGCAAGACAGCAGTTCCAAAAAAAGCTGGGCTCAAACAAAACAAATTTCCAGCCCAGCAGGTTGAACCGCTTTAATGATGATGAGAAAGACCACAGTATTTCATGAGGAAATTCAACTACTTTCTGGAAAAAAAAAAAAATCAGAACATAAGAACCCAAAAACATTGTTGTTGATGGCAGCTTGCTCTGGAAAAGCTCTCCTTCTCTACCTTTTAGAAACTGAGGCCCTTCTGCACGAATGATCCCAGGAGGCAGCTGCTCATCTCTGCCCACTGGACCCGCACATCCCCTGACTCAGGCATCTGTTTGCCCCTGCTGCTGTTCATTGCATGAGCAGAGTGTGGCAAAGAGTAGCCTGCCATATCGTCTGTCTTAGAGAGGAGGATCAACTTTAAGCAAAAAGAAAGAGGAAGAAATGGCATGCTTTCTCCCTTGCTTTTTTACTTAACCAGTTTCCATTACAGTCTAACACCGTGGACCAAAATCTGGGCTTGGAGTCAGGTGACTCAGTTCATGTCTTTGGTCCACTAGTGGGCAGGTCATTTAAGCTTTATGCCAGTGTTTCATCTGCTATTAAGGAGAGTTAGTAAAGTCATGGATGGTTGTTGAGGAGATTAAGCAGCTCAATCAAGATGGTACTTTACAGGCAGAGGCACACTTCACAATCAAATGCTGTTGGTACCAGTGGAGTCCACATTCCCAGCTTTAGAGAACTCTGGATTAATTTAAGTTTCTCTGTAAACTGCAACCATCAAACATTCGCCTTTAACTTACATAAGATGTTTTCTTCAAATTTCCCTTAAATTTTTCGCTCTACCAAAGAGAGGAACTTTTTAAAAAAGCATCTTTATCTTTTGCAGCAAGTTCAATATGTGAAAGCTTGATTTCTTTGCTACCCACAGTTTCCTCTGGGGCCTTAGCCTTACCATCATTCTATGAGTCACTGCTTTACTTTTCATAAATAGATGCTAAATACTGTCCCTGGTTCTATTGGAAATGGCAGATAAAAATACTCAAAGAAAAAAGCTCAACGAATACAGTTAGATTTGAACTATGCCATGGATTCCGCCCTCTCTCCTCTTTTCTCACCTTCTCTTGGGTTTTCTGCTCATCAGCCTGTCATAATCTGTGGCTGACAAACTCTGTCAGATAAGTCTGCGCTCGTTATTTCTCATTCCCGTGAATGCATAGCCCTTTAATTAAAATGGGGGAAGGGGGCATCTCTAGTCCTCTTCTTTTTTCCCTCTTGTCCTTCATTTGTCCATTCTTTCCTGCACTGTATCTTTCTCCTCTCCTTTTCATTTCTTCTTCCTTCCCTATGCCTAGGCCAAGCAGGTATCAGCACTGGCCCCATAAATGTTACTTCCTGCTGCCAGAGATTTAGTTGATTTGTCACCTTATTTTCAATTTTTTAATTTAAGTTTTATTAATTTTTAAAATTTTATTTTTGGAGGATAATTACAACATAGTGTTGGTTTCTGCCATACATCAACATGAATCAGCCATAGGCATACATATATCTCCTCCCTCTTGAACCTCCCTCCCACCTCCCACCCCATCCCACCCCTCTAGGTTGTCACAGAGCATCTGCTTTGGGTTCTCTGCATCACACAACAAATTTCCCCTCGCTATCTGTTCTACCAATGTGTGTGTTTTAATCATCTTTATGGATTACAAAGATCCCTGGGAATCCTCAGGTGTTCAGAGCCAAGGAAAATAAAAATATCCAGCATCATTCTAAGGCCAGTTTGAGAGCAGAAACTAGAGGCAGTGGGGACCACTACACTCCAGTTAAGATGGTAGCCTAAAGATAGCAGTGCAAAAGGGATGGAGAGCTGCAGTGGGCATAGAGATCGCGTTCTTTCAGGACAATTTCTCCATTGGACTCATTTTTCTGCACATCTCATTAGCAAGGCACTGACTTCCTCGGTTTTGAAGTAGTTTTCAAGGATATCTGTACAGAAAGCAGCCTTGGAAGATAGAGCATTTTCCTCTGGAGCTAAGGGCAGGCTTCCTCATTGATCACTGTAATGGATTTGAGTTCCCCAAGCTGAGGGTAGCTCTCCTGCCATGAAACACTCTGCGTGTGCAGCTGTCATCTAGACCTCTTTGTACCACCCTGTGAGAACCAAGACTCAAGGAACTGCCACAAGAAAATCCTGATACTCTACTTCTATGTCAGTGAGTAATAAAGTCTTTTGCCTCTGGCCCAGATGTCTTGTATCTTATGCCGATATCTATGACACTGTGTGTGCTAAGTCACTTCAGTCATGTCTGACTCTCTGCAACCCCATGGACTGTAGCCCACCAGGCTCTTCTGTCCATGGAATTCTCCAGGCAAGATTACTGGAGTGGGTGGCCATGCCCTTCTCCAGGAGGTCTTCCCAACCCAGGGATTGTACTGCAGCAGACTAATGTATTAAATTACAGGTAGAGTAAAACCTTAACCCTTTTGAGCTCTTAATAATTTCCAGACATTATAATATTTTAGACTGACAGTAAGAATAGAAAACAAGTAAAAATGTAGATGTCAATTTTTTATCTATTAATATCTTGAAATAAATATACCTCACCCCCTTTGACACCCACTTCCATCTAGTCTAATGTACCTTCTTAACCTTAATATTGATGGGCTCTAATGGACCATTTATTCAGCAGAGTGGATTTCTAAAAGCCATTTCCAGATTAAAGTTTGTGTGCCAGGATTACATTTGTTTTCATTAATAGAGAGAGGAGTCGAGCGGCAGATTAGAGTTGACTTTGCAATCACTTAATCAGCAAATGCAACCTGAGTACCTTCTTATTACTGTGTTAAGAGTTGCATAAAGCAGCCTCTGTTCTCAAAGCATGCTAACTTCCTTTACGCTAATAAAGAAACACTGCCCCATAAAAAGAACCCAAATGGTTAAGCCACTCATTCAGGCAGTAACCAGGAGAAGCATTTTTATAAGAGGGCTTTAAAAGTTTTCTCCCTTGTCTATTCTGCTCCAAACAGGAAAGCAACTTGAAGACAGACTAGATACCCTACTGATGCTGAAGAAACACTGACCTTCAGGGAACTCAGACTAAAGAGTCCAGATCTATCAAGCCAATATTTTTCTGGCACTACTGATTTATAGTAATCATAAAATCAAACATTGCTCTCTGTCATTTCCAGCTAATTCAATCCATAATGATAATTATTTGTTGGGAGGAAAGAAAGCAGTGAGACTTTAGGATCTGGGAAAGGAGCCATGTGAATACATACACACACACAATTTTCACATCAGCTTGAATCATGGCATTTTCTAAACAATAGTGTTCAAATGATAAAGGTGTTTTACAGTTCAATTAAAAACTTACAGTCTATCCATAAGGAACACCTGAGTGGTTGCCCACGTGGAGTGGGAAAGGAAGGGATGGATTGGGAGTCTGCGGCTAGTCAATGCAAACCGTTATATATAGAATGAATAAACAACAAGGTCCTACTGTTTAGCAGAGAACTATATTTAATATCTAGTGATAAACCATAATGGAAAGAATATGAAAAAATCTCTGTGGTCCCCAGTTCAGTCCAGAATTTTACCTCCTAACCAACACAGTACTGACCCCTGAGGTTTCTGCCACTGTCTTGAGAGAGAGAGAGAGAGTAGGAGAACTGGGTGCAGCTTGGTTACTGAAAGCCCACCAGGTTCTACAACCAGGGCACCCAGCAACTAGCCATTAAGGTAGTGAAGGGCTTATAAGGCTAGGAGAGTCTCAGGCCTTGCAGCCTTTCTGTTGGAGAGGAGGAGCGCCAAAGCTGTTCTTCTTCCCATGACCTGCCCCACCAATCACATTTTGTGGCTTTTAGTAACACTGTCTTTTTCTTTGGACTGGTTTCCCTGTGGAAGGAGGCTGGAGACATTCAGCAGAAGTGCCATGGGCTACACTGCTTGCTGTCTTGGCCCTAAGACAGGAGTGAAGATGAGAACCCAAGTATCAGACTCAGGTTTTCATAACTGAATAGGCAAAAAAATCGTTAGAGACCTCCACATGTTTCAGATTGAGGGGGGAAGTAGTCTAAAATGAATGATACTTTTATAACAGTCAAGACTTTGGTTTGATCATTATAAAAGGTACTAGTTGGTCTACAAGTTGTTATCTTTTCAACTAACAGCCAGTTATGTCTACAACTACTCACAATGCCTCCACTAAATGAGAGAGCTGAAAAAAAAAAGATGAAGTGAAGCAAGGAGAGTGTTTTATCATTTCCAGCACTGTACACTGATGGGGAAAAAAAGGAAAATCTCCAGAAGTTCCAACATTACACAGACCTGGGCAGTAGTACTTTGGAAGCAGGGTGATTAAAGAAACACATGAGTGTGTGAATGCATGCTCAGTCACTTCAGTTGTGTTCAACTGTGTGCAATGCTAGACTCTGTGCAGCACTATGGACTGTAGCCCGCCAGGCTCCTCTGTCCATGGGATTCTCCAGGCAAGAATGCTGGAGTAGAGTGCCATGCCCTCCTCCAGAGGATCTCCCCGACATGGGGACTGAACTTGCAATTCCTATGTCCCCTGCGCTGGCAGGCGGATTCTTTAACTGCTGAAATACAGCTGATAGAAACTCAAAGTATGATTCTGAGCAGTTGCAGAGAGCCTGAGAATTCTAAAGTAGTATAAGGGCTCTGATTCAAGAAATAAATCATTCCAACACAGACCTGTGAGGAATAAGGAATAGTGTGCCATACAGAAGATAACAAAATCACATCCTAGAACAAGATGAAAATGGGGAGGGGAACTGGGCATAGATATTTCCCTTAGGCATTCCTGACCAAATCTTTACTAGTTCTCTAAGGAGTTAAGATGGGAAATCTTATGATTGCTTGAATATGTAAGATTCGGTAATTTGGTATGTACCTATGTGTATGTACATTTGCTTGTTAACTAGCAAGTGGGACCTAGTACATTCTAGGGTATGTTGTTTAATTATCCTCATGTAATTCTTCTTGTGTTCATTACCAGACCCAGTGTGAAACTCCACAGAAAATATCATAATAAATAATTACCTGGAATAGTTGTGCCCAGTGGACAATCATAATCAGATTCTGGTGATTTGAGTGAGCAGACATTAGCAACAAGCCTTCCAGAATGTTGCTCCAGCAAGATTATTCCTAACTGGATATGCCATACCAACATCCTGGCAGGGTACAGAGCTGCAGAAGAAGGGGTCCAAGAGATTTTGTGTGATATAAAACTCTCCCCATAGAGGTGCGATTTGACAGAACTTGATGACCCGGTCACCCACAAGCCATCTCCTTCATCAGCCTGACCTGTGCCTGAAATTCTTCACTCCTTTTGTTGAGGCAAGCATGATGTTAACATGTAGTTGAGGGGAAGCGGTGATTGACATGCTTTGCTTCTACTCAGGCACTGCCAGGCCATTGCTTCAGATTAACTAGCAAGGGGTCTCAAATACAGTGAGTATATTTTTACAAGTCTAAAGCTGGGTCAAGGGGTTACAAAAGTATAAGTGTAGTTGTGAACTTTAAAATTTTTGAAATCATAACAGTACTATAAGGACTAAGCTATTAAATCATCACAAGCATGGAATAGGGTCATTTTAATTGAAGGAGAAAAAGACAGGGCAATAGGTCCAGGTGGAATGGAAGAGTGTGGGGCCATCAGTCTCAGAGAAGATTACAGCAGTCACAAGAGGAATGGGAAGATGGGAAAGGAACGGGAATCGCCAGCTCTGAAAAGACAAAGCCACAGGGCAGCTCTGGGTGGCCCTAATATTTCCACTTAGCCCTTGAAATTTTTGCTCTAGTCTTCAGGTAAAGAAGAAGTAAAAGTGGACAAAGATAAATATGGATAGAATGGGTGCTCAATTCATGGTTTCCTGAGTCCCTATGCTGTGCCAACCCCTGACTCTCCCCACTGGGCCAAGGACCAGGTGGTGGAATGCATGTTCCCTTAGTGACCCGCCACTGAAAACTCCTCATGCCCCACTTACACTGAGCTTCTGTTCTAAATATTCTCAAGGCTTATCTCAAGCAGAAATAGAGTTTCCTTCACACTTCTGAGAAAGGGCTGTAATTGCTGATTAGTTATTTATTGCCATAAAGCTTAGCAATAGTATGAAAACTTTCAGCACTAGGAAAGAAACAAAACAGACACTCAATGGCATGAAAGTTGTTTGAGTTTAAAAGATCATCATCTACCTGATATCCAAGCAGAAGAGCACCAGCTTTTAACGCAGCTCTCAATTCCCTCTGCCAAAATGAGCTTCAAAAACATCTTTAAGAAATAAATCTCCCAGCCCTCACACCTCAAAAATATCATGAAAAAGCTAAATAGTTAAAATTAAAGCGATGAAGGATTCACTAAAGCAAGTCATGGTAATTCCTTTACTAAGTAGGAAAGCAACTCACTTCAGATTTAGGGGAGTGTAGACCTCAGTCAGACTTTGCCTAGTCAGTGGAGGCTCTTCCTGCCTTGGTTGGAGAGCTCCACCTAGTGTATCTACCCCACTGCACTGCTCACAAAGGCCCTCCTTGGTCAGCATCCCAAACACCCAAGGCTTTGAAAGCCCAGGGCCAAAGCTAATATTTATAAGCATCAGTCGGACATATGTGTCTTGGACCGGAGGATAAAGAAAGAGGAAGGAAGGGCCAGCTCTGAAGATTAGAAAGAGGAGTATTTTGGAGTGTGGAAGGACAGCTTTAGGTTTCTTCTTACCACCCACACACCGGTCTGACCGCCTCTACACCAGCCCACTTTCTTGGCCTTACCTGCCACCAGTCCTTGGATCCAAGTCTGCACGAAACTGAATTCCTCCTCATCTCTTAACGTTGTTTTCCATGGCTTCGTTCATTCCATTCCTACTGCCTCAGCCTCACCTCCAAGCCAAAGCCTGTGCATCTTTGGATTACTAGTTAAGAACCTCTTTTGACTTCAATGCAAGCTTTCTTTCCAGTCTCTGTGATTCCTCATACTGTGCACAAAGAGAAATTATTTCTCAATTAAACTGCTTAGTGATATCTCTTGGAGGTTTTTTTACTTAATTCTTTTCTGGTTCACTAGGTATCATGTGCTTTGGGGTAACATCTCAACAGATTTTTAAGCTCCTGGAAGGCAGTGGTGATGCAAGATATTCATTCATATCACACAGCACCCAGACCAGGGCCTTAAACCAGATAGGCGCTTTCTTTTGATCTTATGCCTTCTTCTTCAGAACTTCTTTCATGGTGCTCTGTGTAATTCCTCATAAGAACTTATCTTTCTGAGAGAGTTCTGAATCCAGTTGTTAATCATGTACTCTCTTACCTTCACAACACGGTGAATGAGAGGATGGAGTGAGGATGGGCAAAAGTGGAAAAGAAATACCTGCAAAGCTGAAGACTGAATAATTTTTTCTTTGCTTTAGGGGTTCCTCATGACCCAATAACCTAACAAGCTTAATTTTAATTACCCAGCCAATGCTATGGAAATTCTTGAACTCTGTTTTCATTAATATTTACAAACAGATGAATGTATATAGCCCGCTCTGAAGCATACCAGCTAAGATCATAAATCTTAGAAAATGCGTAAACTAAGGTCAGTTTCCAGCTCTATCAGTTGTATCCCATGTAACCCTGGACATATTTTTTGACATCATCAAACTTGCTCCCCCATATGTAAAAGGAGATAACATTCACCTAAAGGGATTTTTATGAGAATTAAATGAGTAATATACATAAATCACTTATTGCAGTGCATAAGAGTAAGTGTTGGTGGCGATGGTGTTAATATTCACAAAGTCTAACAGGAACCTGGCCCACAGGAAGTACTCAACACACTACACACACATACACATCAAATTAAATAGAACAGAGAATAGATTCATCCTATCCCAGACACTATGAACAAGTACCCCAGACACCTGGCCAACCACTAGGTGATGCAAATCCACAAAGATCCACTCTTGGCCCTGCCTTCAGCATCCAGCACTTGTCTGAGCAGTTCATTTATTACAGTCTTCTCTTTCTGCTCTCGTCTCCTCTGAATCTCTGAACTCTTCTCCAAGTTTCTACTTCTGGCGCTTCTGTGCTGATGACCCAGTGGGACATGCCCCTGTGAGTTGACCCCCATGCTCTTTGACCCAGCTGAGAAGCATAGTCTGGGTTCACATACTCTCTACTCAGTAAAGGTTGCTTCTGCTTCCCATCCTTTCAGGGAATCCCTTCTGACCTCATCAAGGGAGGGAAATGGGCCACCATAATCTGAATGAGTAACTAACAAAACAACAATATCCGTCATTTACTTGAAAGATGAATACACTCTCAATTTTTCAATTACATTTTGACCGCTTGCAGGAAAATCATGTATTCCACATTTTAACATTGTACATTAGCCTGTCTACTGTTTGAGATTAATGCTTACCACTGTTAATTTTTACAATAAACTATAAATATGTGTCCTGCAAATGTGATGTGCCAAAACCGCTTGCAACAGGATGATTATTGCACACATACGGAGGACCAAGAAAGTGTGAACTTGACAAAGTTTGTCCTTGGTTTGTTTTAGCACCGTTTCCTGGCAAACTGTGTGATGCACTGTTTTTCCTGTTATTTTGCTTTCAGCTAGTTGTCAATGAATATCGCTCAGGTGTGAATTGACATTGCCTTAAGGTGTTTTAAGTGCAAAGACGTATAAGTCTTAAAATACAATACCTCCCAGTGGTATTGCACTTTTATATGGAACTCTTGAGGCGAGTCCCAGGAGAAGGGCTCTGAGTGTAAGATTTCAGATGTCTTGAAAAAGGTTGGCAATTACATCGGATCCTGAAATTACATCATTTGTGGGCTTGGTCACTCCATCATCCTGCTAACAATAGAGCCCAGACAGAACAGAGAGTAAACAATAAAAAGATAGTGATGAATATATAAAATATAGGACTCCCTTCTTTCATTTGATTTCTGAGGTTAGAAGCAGAGCCATTGACTCACAGCTGCTCCAACAAGAGTTCTAAAACAAGCAAGGCCAGCTGTGAAAAAGCCCCTCCTGATTTGGCTCCTGACAAACAGCAGCTTTTTTACGAAAAATAACAGCTCCTTTCCCTCAGGTAAAACCTGAAATGGCTGTGCTTTCTGTGAAATCCAAATTGGCCAAATATTTTGAAAGGATATCATTTTGATACTGAAACCACCAACATGGAGAGAAAGTAGAAATGTTCTTTTTAGCAGGCAGGATGAGTCATAAAGACTGAAGATAAAGCTATAGAACTCAACCTATGTTATTTCCGGATGGCTGGTGTGTGTGTGTGCTCATTCACTTCGGTTGTGTCTGACTCTGTGACCCCATGAACTGTAGCCCACCAGGCTCCTCTGTCCATGGGATTCTCCAGGCATGAATACTGGAATGGGTTGCCGTGTTCTCCTCCAGAAGATCTTTCCCATCCAGGGATTGAACCCATATCTCTTGCATTGCAGGTGGGTTCTTTACTCACTGAGCCAGCTGGGAAGCCCTCCAGATGGCTCAGGGCACCTACATTCAATGAACAACATAGTCCTAATCCTCTAATGTTGTATTCTTCCTATGCCCAGTTCAACAGCATAAAGCTCACTACTTCATTTTGCTAACAAATTGGGAAAAAAAAAAACATTTGGAGGAAACTGTGACAGAATCCCAAGGCAACCAGTAAAAAACACAACAGAACATTAAGTATGGACGTAATTTGGCCAACATGCCATAGAGGAAGGAAGGGGATTGTGGGAGATGCAGCACGTGGCTGGGGTGGAGAGCCTCAAGAGGAACCAATGACGACCACGGCCAGGAAATAAAGGCCCTGTGTGTACAGGGATGGGGAAAGGAATTACACCCCAATCCTGTAAGCATATTAGGGAGCATGTGAATATCAGAGTGAGCTTCGATGGAATGATTCCTACTACATTAATGCATCCTAGGCAAGGTCAAAGACTCTCACTAGATGAGAATTAATCAGAGATTTCCAGTTTCATATTATAACCTCTGAATTGATGGGTTTTTTCCCCCTATGTAAGCCTTAACATAACTATATGTTAAGAGTTTCTTGCCCTATATATTTCAAGATTTACTTCTGATAAAAGGAAATATGTTAACCCATGAACAGTCTATGAAACTTATTACCTGATAAATTTATACAAAAAATTAATGCAGAGTTATTAAATAAGAGGTCTGGAAGGCATTTTATTCTAAAATCAATAGATTTAAATAAAACCATCATGGCATAAGGTGTGAGATAACACAGAGAATGTCCATTGAAATGTGCAGTAGGGAAGTAGAACTATCTCTGGTGTCATTTCCAAATTACACACATCTACCCATACATAGTTTTTTTCAAGGGAAAACTCTTCCCTTCCCAACTCAGAGAGGAAGACTGTTGTGGATGGACAGAAGTCATCAGCTGTGTTGACTGAGAAAAGGTTGACAGTCATCAGCAAAAAGAGGAAAACCACTGAGTTGAATGGTTTCAAACCATTCAAACCCAAGAATTGAATTTGGGTTCCCACACATACCAAATACTTGTTTAGGGCTATTAAGTAACTTCTCCCTGAATCCATTTCCTTGTCTTCAAAAAAGAGCATTGAGGGGTAGTCAAAGCTACTTTACTAGTTTAAAGCAAACATTAAATAAGATAATATATGCAATAATGATATCAAAATAAATGTTAGTGGACTCCAAATTATATTGTGCTTTTCATAACTCTTTATGATATTTTATCAAATAAATATGTCATATTCTACCCACTGTTTTCATTTTACCTATTTTCATTTATATCAACTTTCCCAGTTTGTACCAGAAGGATTTCCTGGATTGAATATTTTTAATCAATTTGTGGGAAAGGAAGTTCTCAAAGGAAAGACTTTGCTCTATATCCGATGAAATCACTGGCATAGTATTTAGAAAGTTAAGAAAAAATATCTTGTTTACAATGATTTGATTCAACATGGAAATTTCCTTAAGTTTGGATTTCTTTCTGTTGATGTCATTGGCATAAAGTCAAACTGCTGAATATAAAGTATGAATCTAGTGTTTATGGAACAAACCTGTGAAATTCTATCAAGTAACTTATATTTTATTCTCATTGGCGTTATCAATTAATGTGAAGTTGGACAAATAATTTTCCCAGATTATGAGTCAGTCCATCTAAAAGTCTATGGAATGCCACCTACCTGTCAAAGAAATAAATACTAGCATAATTCCATTGTAGAATATCACAAAACTAGATTTATGTAAGTCTACACGCACAAAGATAAAGTCTTATTTGCCTGTTCCTATTCATGTATCACTAATATTTCTGTATTACTGATATGTATCTCAGTCAACACAGGTGTATATGCTGGGAACTCTATGAGATTTGCAGTTTAGTGGATCAGATGAGATTATGCTGAGACCAACATGCTCCTTTCTTCACCTAATTGTTTATCCACTTAACTGAAGGTTACCATTCTCTTTGGAAATCCATAAGAGTTCTAGGTAAAACTGACAAAATGATTCATTTTCTTAGAATTTTGTGATGTAGTTAATATTCATCTTGGAACCTTCAACATTTAAGAAAAGAGTCAAGTGTAGAAAGAAATTCCAAAGGCTATTTAAGAAGCAATGGGGAGGAATTTTCCCCTTCCTCCCCATCACACACCTCGATCCTCTATTCATCTAAAATACTGAGAAATCAATACAGTCAAATGAATATGTGTGAATTTATCATTGCCTAAGAAGAACTGTGCCCAGGCTTTACAAGCTACATTTCTACAGCTTCTAAGCTGTCATAAAATGTAGTTTCATTTAGCTGAGGTTGAGAATACTGGGCAGAGTCAAGGTGAACATCCTGTAAAGAGCCTTGGAAACACTCTAGGGAGAACGCTGAAGCCATTAGTCACCGGAACAACAGATAAAGTGGATTGTTCTAGAATTTGCTCCTAGACCTCCTTCCCCCACCTCCACTTTCACTTTGGCAACCAGTATTAAACACTGGTTCTACTCTGTTTGTGAAATAATACTGAAGGGAACAGGAACTCCACATTTATTTCCATTTATCTCAAATCTAATCAAGAAAATATGACAAAATTTCTAACACTTCCCCTGAAAGATGTTTTAAAATGTAGCTGTATAAAATACATAAAAGTATTTAAAAATCATATTAGTAATAAAAAATCATTCTTAGGCTCAGAAATTTTACCTAAACAACATCCTTCTCTAGAGTGCTGATAAAGCAGAATAAATACTCCTCAGAATATTCAATTGCAAAAGGTCATTTATGAAGCGACAGTTTTACAAATGAAGTAATTAGGATTCAGAAAGTACAAATGATTTGCCCCGTCATGGACTTAGTTAAGAGAAGAGCAAGTTGTTTCTTCCACTTACTATCATTTTTTTTAATCATTTATATATAATTCCTGAGTATCTATTGTATCCACAGTGCTGTCTAAGGGCTGTGCAGCATATAAACCCAGACAAGTCATGATTCCTGCTCCCAAATATATTATAATTAGACACGACACAGAAAAAAAAATGATAAGCATTATTTATCAAACATTTATCATGTGAGAGAAATTAGGTCAATGTCAGGATTACAGACATTATTTCTTTATCTAAGTGTTATTTTCTTCAAGTCACATATGGGAAAACCAGGATGCAAAATGGTCATGTAATTGTCTCAAGTCACACAATTCATCTGAAGCAGGGGTCATATTTGAACCAAGATCTACCTGATTCCAAGACCTTAGCTCTTTACTACACCTCTGAAACTTAACACTTATCCTCAGAGGTGATGGGAAATACTTGAATTAAATGTAAAAGGCATTTTTGAAAACAAGCTTTATTTACCCTGGAATAATTTACGAGAGAAACCTACAGAATTTCATCCTCTCTAAGTGACTTAAAAGTAGATTTGATTTAAAAGTGGGCCTATGTGATTGTTTAATAGGAAATGAAACCAAATGTCATCTCAGGCTGTCTTCCAGCCTCTGACTCTAAAGAAAAACAATGACAACCAAAAACTAAAAACATCTACAAACAATAATGTCTTTCTCCTGTGTTTTCCCTTGCGTTCACATGAACTAAAAAGGTGATAAATATATTGTAAAAAGAGTAACTGCAATGTCGTGGGAACAGATGCATGGACTCTGAAACTTTGAGGTGGTCTTAAGGAGATTTTGCAGAATTCTTCATAGTCAAGCCTGGTACTGAAGTTTGGGCAAAGAGGAGTGTTTGTGTGCAGTGATGAAGGCTGTGTGTGGGGGAGGCAAACACTGCAGATGGCTGGAAAAGATGCTAATGCTGGAAGGCCCACGTGATCGTTGGCATCCCGAAAGAGAGACAGATGTTTCCTCAAAAGAAGAATTTTAGAACAAGTGGCTTGCAGTCCTATTCAGGCTGGGTTCTTTAGCTGCATCTCAGGGTCATATATACATTGCAACAACTATGCTCTTCCCTCTGTATCCCAAGAAAGAGAAAGAGCAGATAGCTAATAATCACAAGGACTTTAATAATAGTACCTTTCACCTGAAATACTTTTTTAAGTTTTCAAGATGTTTTCACGTTTCCTAACACTTGCTTTAGAAACTTTGCTCACAGAGTGTGGCCCTCTACAGGGCCCCCACAACACTCTGTACCTTCTTTTCCTCATAAACCAGTCCTCTAGTATTCAGTTTGTAATACACTATCTCTTCTCTGCTAAGCTATATGCTCATTTCATGGCAGGGGGTATGACTGCCTTATTAAAACCCCAAGGGCCCAACACAATGCCAGACACTTAGCAGGTGCTCAAAAGCATTTTTTCTCAGCACTCCTGAGAATATCTCTAAATATTCTCAGACATTCCAGAAAGGCAGAGTTCTTTCATTAGGCTGCTTAGACAAAATCATTCATTCATTTATTCAACAAATAATTTTTAGTTCATATGTGTCAGACTCTGCACTAAGTGATTGGGAGATTGGGATTCTACAACGAAAAGAAGAAAAGGGACAAAAACTTTATACTCATGGAACTTGCATGAAAGCATAACTATATTTGAGATAGAAATATTAAAATCCAGCAATTTGACTACAAAATCCTTTAGTTTGCAGATTACATATGAGGCAAAGGCTCTCACAGATTTTCCATCTTGATCGGGTGGAGATATGTGTCCATATAACCAGGAGAGTTTTAACTTGAGAAATAACTTAAAGGGATAGAAATTTATTGAAATGAATATCAAAGCCACCCAGGGCCATTCTTCCATGTCTAACATTAGAATATTCCCCAGTGGCTTTAGCACGAATACATGTGTCCTATTGTTTCTTGCCACATACTAGGGTTCTGAGTAATGGGCCATAGGTTCTGATGGGAATAGAAACTTGCAAAGTGCAGAGATATGTCCAGAGAAGGAAGGTGAAACTAACATGTACCAAACTGTTTTCAGGTGCTAAATTATGGTTGATGTTTTCACATACTACATCATCTCATTTAATCTGGACAATAAACAAATAATAAATTAAATCATATGCTGCTGCTGCTGCTATGTCACTTCAGTCGTGTCCGACTCTGTACGACCCCATAGACGGCAGCGCACCAGGCTTCCCTGTCCCTGGGATTCTCCAGGCAAGAACACTGGAGTGGGTTGCCATTTCCTTCTCCAGTGCATGAAAGTGAAAAGTGAAAGTGAAGTCACTAAGTCATGTCCGACTCTAGCTACCCCATGGACTGCAGCCTACCAGGCTCCTCCGTCCATGGGATTTTCCAGGCAAATCATACGGGCTCCCTTTTATTTCCTATCAAATGAGGAAATAGGGTCAGAAGCAGAGCTGTGTCTTTACATATCAATAGAGAGATTATAGCTTCTGCAGTGAACAGAGCTCCTAAATCACTTATTAACTTCCCAACTAACAAATGTATGAACTTGCTTAAAGAGTGAATAAATGAATGGTCTCTCCAGATACTAAGAAATTTGTTGTTCATGACCCTGCGCCAAAAAAAGAAATTGGAAACCATCAGACTAGAGAGAATGGCTATCTACTTTCTATTCAGCCAGGCAAGATGCTGTAGAAAATATGGAAACTGACTACAGCTGATGCTATTTAAAGAAATCCTGACTTTTCAGATTCTCCGCTCCCTTTCTTAACGGCAATTTTTTCCCCTGTCCTTTAGGTCACAAGCTTTTCTCCAGCTGAAAACACAGCTGTCTTACAGAAACACTGCATAAGAAAATTAATAACAAGAAAACCCAGAGGAATCAGGGAAGTTGTGATAAGACTGCTTGATGCTTTTTCTTTATTCAACTGGGAACTTCCTTTGGGCTTCACTTGCTGAGTGCTAAGAGGCCAGGGGAGAACTCTGGGCATATGGAAGGGGTTGGGGTGGGTGGAGAGAAGCAAAGGAAAGAGAGAGTAAAGGGAATTTTACAAAGGAGAAAGGTCTCCAGCTGGGGCTGGTCCAAGGAAAAATCAAGGTCAGCAGAGGGGCTTTAACACAATCCTCTGCACCTCTCTCTCTGCCTCCCTCGCTCTCTGTTCTCTGCCCTGTTCTCATCACCTTCCGTTCCCATTCCCTTCCCAGCTGCTGTTTTCTATCCCCTTAAGCACCTGAAACAACAAATGCTCTGAAACAGGAGTTAGCCCTGTGTGTGCAGCGGAGCCTCATTTTGTCCAAAAATTGGTGGTGGGGGGGGGGGGCGGTGATGAATGCTTTTTATTTTATATTAAAACATTGGACACTACTCATGTTTCCCTTTGAATGCAACATTAGCAAATCAGTTTTAGTTTTACGGGTTCTAGAATATACAGATTTTTTTCCATTTTTAAAAAATTTTATTGGAGTCTAGTTGATTTACAGTTTTGTGTTGGTTTCAGGGGAACAGCACATGTAACTTTTATTCTGGCTTTAGAATCTAGACCTGCAACTAATTACTTTTAACTTTCAACCACAAACAAACCTGTTAGCATGCATTAAGGTTATAGTGGCTCAATAGTCCAAACCAGAATGGAATATACCCTGCAGGCAGGAATTGACACTCCCTTTCTCCTTCTGAAGTTTAATAGGTACTTCAAAGGCGGAACGTTGTGTAGGGCCAGATATCAGAATATATATATTCTTTTTATACCACTTTTGGTCTAGATCAATGATAATCAAATTCCAACATGCGTAAATACTACTGGAAAGCAAAATACCTCTAAACAACTCTTACGATTCTTTAAACATTAGCTAAGAGCTTTTCAAACAAAACATTGCCTCTAAGTTTTGACTTTTGAACATGCCCAGGTAGCAAAAGTCACTTCCATTGTATGTATTTTATTCTTTTTTTCTGGAGAAAAAGTCTTTGAAATACTCTCTAAGGAATTTAAAACCACCCAAGGTAAGAATCACTTCTCTTCCTATGTCAAATCTCTCTCACATCCTTTTCCCTCAGGCATATCCTATCCCCTTGCTAAATTACTATGGCTTAACTGATAAATTAATCGGAGTTCAATTTTTCATGGTTCCTGTACCTGCCCAGCACACGTACTTTACAAAAGACTTTAGCACCCAAACCAGAGAGAGTAGGTGATTGGGGACATTTCAAGAACTTTGCCAGGATCAGGAAGGGAAATGTTTGAGTAAAGGAGTCAAAAAGGATTTTTAGAGTCTCTAAAACCACACCTTATAAGTAAGAACTGCCTCCTCCTTAAGGAAATTTCTTCTTGGCAATCTATCCATCCTACACCACTGCGGGTATGTGGCAACATCAATGTGACTCTAAATTGCCTGACTCTAAAGATCTTTAGGGGAATAAAAGAGAAAGGACCTGAGAATCTTGAAGCAAGAGTGAGGTCTTAGGGGAGAGCTTCTTAGGCTTCCACCTCCCCAATCTTCCATCTCTTGAAAGAGAAGAGAATAAAATCAGCAAATATTATAGCCAAGCTCCCGAGATCCATCTCATGCCTTCAGGTCAGACAAGTATACAGAAATTACAGATCCCAAAATGATTCAACACAGTTGGCATTCTTTGCCTCTAGGAAGGGTTGCTGTTAAAAGGAGGTTGGCACACAGGGCCACCCCCCAGCCAATTCTGGGTAGGGAAAAATAACACTGGGAGCTCCCATTCTGACTGCCACACCAGGTAATTACTAATGCCCACTTGATCAGTCTAAAGAATCCACAAATTCTCTACCTTTGGGGAACATTCTCAGGTCATCCCCACTTAAGCAGCAGCTCTTTCCCTCCACAAAGCAAAAATCACCAGGACAGTACACATCAGAGCACGCATGTGCAAAGCAATAGGGAGCGCTGAATCCAGTGTCTTGTAGAGATTTGATTATGGCTGAGCAATTACATGAATACAAAGGCTAGAGATAATAAACACCTTTCACTCAGAACACTGCATCTGCACTTTGGGCAACTGCAAATAGAAATACAGAAAATTCTATGCAATTAGATGTAAAACCAATGAAGAAAGTAATCTATCTGCACATGGAGTCTGGGACATAAGAGTGTGAGGCACAGCAGAATAGCAAGGTAGGCCCTGGATAAAGAACTAACACAAAAATGTTTGTTTTCTTTGGTCCTGTCTGGCACAGGGTTTCACCAGTTCTTTGGGATGGAGGAAGCAGAATTACTACCAGAACAGGGTTTTTAGTTTGTTATATACTACTATTTGTTCATATTAGCTATGTAGTCAAGCTCATATAATTTTCATTTTATAATATAGACTCACTAACCACAGATTAATTCTTCTATTTTTCTTAATAAAATCCAAGATAAAGAATTTCCTCATATATTGTTATATCAAGACTTCTGGACTATAATGAAACTTCAGTGAACTTTGCAGTCAAGATTCTCATATCCAGACAAAAATTCTAGGTAAACAGCAGGTGCTCTTATTCCATATTTTTGTTTTACAAACAGGAAACAAAGGATTGAGGGATATATTTCCCCTTCCAATGTCCCATGGATTTACTCTAATCCTTCTAGGTTTTAAAAAAGATGCAATTATAGAGTCAGGAAGTAGAATTGTTCTCCATATAAAGCTAACAGGATTGCATACTCAATGACTTTCCATCTTAGCCTCAGAAACATGGCCCCATATCACTCACTGAGCCCATGTAACGCCTGGCACAAAGGATCTGCTCATGCTCACCATTCACGTCTCTGTTTCTCAAAAAACATCTCTTGCCATGTGACTTCTTCAAACTCTATCCAACAAGCTTAACCATATTATTATTATTGTTTTGTTTGTTTGTTTTTTGATTGTAGAAAATGGCCCCACCAACAGCCTTGGTATGCGTTCCCTTCTATCAGATGCCACTGGGACTTTGAAAAGTAACTGGTCCTCAATTTGCTGATTTGTAAAATGAGGGTTTGGTCCAGAAGGTAATTTGTAAATTGTATATTTAGAAGAAACATGAGTAAATGGTACTCTTCCCTGTGAAAAAATGCATTAATTTAACAACAAAGAGATAACACTACATACCTATTCAAACGGCTAAAATCCAACATACTGACAATGCTAAGTGCACAGAGGTAGGTGAAGCAATAGGAACTCTCATTTAAAGCTGGTGGGAATACAAAATGGTACATACACTTTGGAAGACAGTTGCTTATAAAACTAAAGTCTTACTAGCAGTTGTGCTTCTAGGTGTTTGCCCAACTTATTTGCAAACAATGTCCATAAGAAGCTGCAGATGAATGTTTATATCAGCTCTATTCATACTTGCCCAAAACTGGAAGCAACAAAAATGCTCTTCAATAGGAATGGATAAACAAACATTACTTCATTAATACAATGAAATATCATTCAGTGGTTTAAAAAAAAATGCTGTGTACTTCCAATTATACGACTTTTTGGAAAAGGCTAAACTATGCAGACATTAAACAGATCAGTGGTTGCCAGATATTCAGGTGGGAGGTGAGTGGGTAAGGTTGAATAGGTGAAATGCAAAAGATTTTTAGGGTGATGAAACTATTCTGTATGATCCTGAAATAGTGGATATGTGACACTACACATTTGTCAAAGCCCGCAGAACATTACAACATAACGTGCAACCTTAATGTATGCAAATATTTAAAAAATCATTTTGGAGGTCAGAGGATCCCAGGATTGAATTAAGACTGTGACAAAGGAATCTAAATATATTACAGATTTATGAAACAACCTCAATGAAGACAGCAAAGAATTAGGATGCTGTCCCAAAAAACATTGGAAATCAGGGGAGTCTATAAGTCTAAAAGGGTTCTACATGTTCTATAGTTGATAAAGTTGTTTCCTGTGAAATATAGGTTAACAATTCTAAAACCACTAATGGATATTGGAAATGAATTAGTACATAAATGGATAGCAAATGATGGAAGCCAGGTTTCTCACTATTGGAGTGGGAGATTACAGACAAGCAATGGGAAGAGTCTAGAACAGTCCATGTGGTAACAAGTTAGAGTTGGAGGTATCAGTATAAGCTAATATTTAACTTAACATAGATACAAATGGTGCATATAAAAATATTTATAGATATGTGTATAAATACTGGTAAGAATACATACACCTATCTCCTTGCTTTGTCATCTGAGAGGACTTAGAAGCAATGACATTTCAACAGCAATGAGCACTTCTGGTGCCCAGATCTTGGTTTCTAACACCATTCTCCAAGAAAATAAATGAGAATTCCTTGCAGAAATAGATGATTTTAGGACTTCCACATAAAATACGAAAAATGGGCCTAGAGCAACTTGTAGTGTCAGAAAGCATGCAAAACAAAACCCTGCACTGATGAGGGGTGGGGGAGTGTCAAAGGTATACAGGAGCCAACTGAAACAGTTCCTAATGACAAACGTTGAAATAATTTCAGAAAAAAAAACAACGTTGCATTGGATTCTAACCCAAAGCATAAAGTAAGTATCCGTGAGTTCACACTGATGTAAATGATTAGATAAATAAGTAAGTAGAGTAGAAATAAATCTGAGCAGAAAAATTCCAAATAATGTTTGTAGATACTCCACCCTAAAGAAAATGCAACTTATCCCCACTACTTAAAGATGGGCTCCGCATAATGATTTTCTTCCAAATAGTACAAGGGAAGGGGAGAAACAAAAGAGTAACACTGTATAGTGAAGAAACCTGAAAAACACTGCCTCAAGCCAGGTGATCAAAGTTAACACCAACAGTGATAAGTCACATGGTTAGTATGCACCCTTGATATGATTTAGGGAGAATGACATTCTACCTAAGTGGTCATCCTCCCCAAAACACATTACCCAATCCAAGCATGAGAGAAAAAAAATAATCAGACAAATCTCAACTGAGGGACATTCTACAAAATATATGACTAGTGTTCCACAAAAGTTTCAAGGTCCTCAAAACAGAGATGTCTGAGAAGTTGTCACAGCCATAAAGAGACTTGACTACTGAGTGTAATATTGTATCCTAGATGTTGTTGTTCAGTCGTTCAGTCATGTTGGACTGTTTGCAACCCCGTGGACTATAGCATGCAGTTTCCAGATGAGATTCTGGAAATTAAAAGGATATTGGATTTTAAGAAAACTAGAGTTCACAGGATTTCTGAATGAAATCAATGAAAACTGAAAGTGAAACTGTTAGTCACTCAGTCATGTCCTACTTTGTGTGACTCCATGAACTGTGGCCCACCAGGTTCCTCTGTCCATGGAATTCTCCACAAGAATACTAGAGTGGGATACCATTCCCTTCTGTAGGGGATCTTCCTGACCCAGAGACTGAACCCAGGTCTCCAGCAATGAAGGCAGTTTCTTTATCATCTGAGCCACCAGGGAGGCTCATAGTATCAATGCTGCTGCTAAGTTGCTTCAGTCGTGTCCAACTCTGGGCGACCCCATAGACGGCAGCCCACCAGGCTCCCCCATCCCTGGGATTCTCCAGGCAAGAACACTGGAGTGGGTTGCCATTTCCTTCTCCAATGCATGAAAGTGAAGTCGCTCAATCATGTCTGACTCTTAGCGACCTCATGGACTGCAGCCTACCTGGCTCCTCCATCCATGGGATTTTCCAGGCAAGAGTACTGGAGAGGGGTGCCATTGCCTTCTCCGCATAGTATCAATATTGGTTCACTAATTGTGACAGGTGTTCCACACTAATGTAAGACATTAATAATAGTGGAAACTGAAAGTGGAATATATGGGAAGACTGTACCATCTTCACAATAATTCTGTATATCAGTAAAACTGTTCTAAAAAGAATGTTTATTTTTAAAATTATCCATAGTTGGATAATTGGATAATTTAAAATTTATCCAAATGTTACTATGCTCCTGCATTGTATTGGGCTGTTGTCTATAAAGTGGCAAGCAAAACAAACCTGCTTCATGCCCTCAGGAACTTATCATCTAATTTGAACTGATGACATTCAGCAAATACTCAAAGAGAGAGAGACTATGCTGTGAGGATTTTATAAAGTCTAATGGTTACAGATATGTAAAGATGTCCTAAGAATGAGCCCAAAGGAGGAAGCAACATCCTCCGTCCATGGAATTTTCCAGGCAAGAATATTGGGGTGGGTTGCCATGCCCTTTATCCTTTACTCTGGCCCCACAACCACAGGCTGACTTTTAATTCAGCTAGCAAACACTTTCTGTTGATGACAAAGAAGACTCTATGAAAGGTGGGGTAGGCAGGACTTGAATGGATCTAATAGAACCAGAAGATCTGGCATCAAATTCCTCATCCTGTCCCTTATTAGTCTTTTAATTCCCTGAGCTACAATTTCCTCACGAATAAAATTTAGATGATAATACCTACATTTCAGAGTTGGTATGAAGATTAAATGTGATTTTATAAACTGCCAGGCACACTTAATGTCTATTTTCAGGCCCGGCTAAACCCTTATACAAGTTAGCTCCCTTAGTCCATGTTCTGTCCCATAATGCTGTCTTCCTTTTTCTCAAGTAGATCACAAATCACAGTCTTGCCAGGTATGCTTTCTCCTTTCTCCCCAAATATGCTTCTTTCTCCTTGAGAACTCTTGTCCCTCCACACCTGACTTTCTTATCTATAAAAGCCTGCTGTGCAATGACACTACAACCCTACAGAGCTGCCCAAAATGGAAAAAAATCATTTTTTTACTTGCTTTGCTTTCACACAAAGAAGCTCAATTTATCTTGCAGAGGGCAAAAGAAAGTTTCTTCCAATTTATTTCTGGAAGCAGGGAATATGTTACAGAGAAAGAGACAAAATTAGAGGACACAACTGCATGTAGGAGACGTTACCTCATTGACTTGTATACCGCTAACTCAGACTTTTTGATAATTAGAAGAATCCATGTGCTTCTATTGAACAAAAATACAGGCTAGTAGTTGCAGTGTAATATGTTTAGTGGTATATTCTATTTAAATTAATTGACTTGATAGAAACAAACCCATGCTAAATTACATTGATGTTATATGAGCACACTCTTCTAGTCATTTTACATGTATTAGATAATTGAGTCACAACCATATTCTGGATATGTGATGTTGTATAGCATTAGTAATGCCAAGGATGCTAAAACAACCAAAGGGCTCAACAAACATACAATAGCTGTGTGTAAGATGATGACAAAAAAAGGTGTTGTTAGGATAGGAGTGAAAGGAGAAAGAAATACTTGGAATGTCAAATAAGAAATGTTCTCAGGTGAACAATCATCAGAAGTCCCAAATCCATTGCCTGGTTAATCTTAATTTTTAATCTAATTCAGATGATGGTGTCTTGCACCTATTGAAAAATTGAGCATATTAATATCATCAGCAGCCCTGAAGCAAGCACAGAATTAAACTTTATCCCTGCCTCCCCTCTCCCCATCCTAAAATGTGATTGAGTTAGCAACGGTTTAGGTAGGTTGATTATAATAAATCTAGAGATGTCACCTGCAACAAGCACTAAAAAGACTACAAAGAAGATTTTGACAAATACATATTCTTAGTTCATTCTAATGAATTCATGAATATGTATTGCATGCAAGTATGCTAATTCACTTCAGTCATGTTCGACTCTTTGTGACGTTATGGATTGTAGCCCACCAGTCTCCTCAGTCCATGGGATTCTCCAGGCAAGAGTACTGGAGTGGGTTGCCATGCCCTCTTCCAAGGGACGTTCCCAACCCAGGGAACAAACCCACTTCTCCTGCATTGGCAGGTGGTTTCATTACCACTAGGGCCACCTGGGAAGCCCTAAATATATATTATATACTGCCAAAAATATTGATTCATTAAAATACACCTCTTTAAGAATATTTCATAGCTTGGTGTGATCCAAACAAGTCAAAGGCTTTAGGGTAGTCAATGAAGCAGAAGTAAATGTTCTTTTGGAATTCACACGCTTTTTCTAGGATCCAGCGCGTGCTGGCAATTTGATCTCTGGTTCCTCTGCCTTCCAGCTTCTAGTCTTCTCTCTAGAGAAGACTCTAGGGAGGCCCTTGGACAGCAAGGAGATCAGACCAGTCAATCTTAAAGTAAATCAACCCTGAATATTCATTGGAAGGACTGGTGCTGAAGTTGAAGCTCCAATACTTTGGCCACCTGATGAGAAAAACTGACTCATTGGAAAAGACCCTGAAGCTGGGAAAGATTGAGGGCTGGAGGAGAAGGGGACAACAGAGGATGAGATGGCTGGATGGGCATCACTGACTCAGTGGATGTGAGTTTGCACAAACTCAGGGAGATAGTGAAGGACAGAGAAGCCTGGCGTGCTGCAGTTCATGAGGTTGCAAAGAGTCGGACATGATTTAGTGACTGAACAACTGCCAAAAATATTTATTCACTCAAATACACCATTATTTCTCTACTAATTTTAGCTTGAATACTATTTGAAATATTTTTCTTGTAGTACTTCCAAAAGAATTATGAAAAGCTCTCAAGTAAGAAAAAGTTGTACACATCTTCTACAAAGAAACTAAGAAAGTACTCTCAATGTCTTGTTTACTATTTCTGTTTTTAATATCATGCACTTTGCCTTTTCACAACAGTGCCCTTTTCACAACATCTGTCATCTGTTTTAAAGGTGGTGAAATAATTTTAGGGATACTAAATGCCTGACTTGATGTCTTGCAACAAGTAAATGATGGGCCTCCTTGCCTAGGACCAAATTACAAGTCTCTCAGTGTATAGCCAGAACTAGACCATTATAAGATCATATTATTTGCAGTACAGCTGCACTGAGAGTTGTTTATTAAAAGAACATTTTTCAATTTAACTGTTTATAAAACACATAAATATATTAATGAGACTGAGAATGTTAAACTTTGCAGTATCAGAGGAAAAGGAAATTACCCAACAATCTGTTCTGTTAATTAATGCTGACAACAAATCACTTCAGAAAACCGAGTTAAACCCTCAACATTAATTCATCTGAGAGAGACTCATTTTGTAGGATATAACTAGTAATGGAGAGCTTGGGGATAATCTTGGGAATTCTGAAGAACTGGAAGGATTCAGAACAGAAAAAGTAACCGTGTTCAGAGATAAACAAACCACTCCTTCCTTCCACGCTTGTTTCAGTTGAGATTCTTTTTGTTGAAAATAAGAGACACTAACTTAGCTTTGTTTAAGCCAAACGTGGACATTTTTATTATAAGGACTCGGTGCTGTACAGAATCCAATATTGTGCGTTTGGGGCTCATGATTCTGAAGGCTCTATTTTTAAGCATTCTTTGCTTAGAGGGAAGAGACCAGAAAATAGAAAAGCAAGTCTAGAGAGGACTCAAATGGTAGAAAAATCTGAACAGACTTGTTTCTGCATGTACAGAAACGCTCTCAGATTCCCATACTTCAGATACTCAGACATGGGTGGGGACTACTAAGTTACTGAAGTTCAATAAATGAGGACAAAGGAAAAATTTGGACATTCTTGGCTGAGACGGTAAAGAATCTGCCTGCCCTGCAGGAGACCTGGGTTCCATCCCTGGGTTGGGAAGATCCCCTGGAGGAGGGCATGGCAACCCACTCCAATTTTCTTGCCTGGAGAATCCCATGGACAGAGGGGCCTGGCGGGCTACAGTCCATGGGGTTGCAAAGAGTCAGACATGACTGAGTGAAGCACACGCTAAGGTAGCTTTATTTCCATCCACAGAAGAAGCCTGAGGACATGAGTTACACAGAGACTAGGAATGAGATGCAAAAGAGGGACAGGGATTCTCCACAGACCAGTGAAGAACACAGCATGAGATTTCTCCACCAAAGCTGTCCCCGTCGGTGACTTTGGCGCAATGAAATGGCTTTAGCATGGGGAAAAGCTGGGGGCAGGAGGTAGGAGGGAGCCAAGGCAAGCACCCTGGGCAGTAACATCTGCTCTTTGGCATTGGGAAACTGGGCAGCAGGCCCTACCCTGGGCAGAGAAGCTGCGGCTGGGAAAAAAGTAGAATGGTGTTTGTGCCACGTCCATTATAGTGAGACTCTCCCTAAGGACAGCTCAGAAATAATGCATAACCGTTTTAAAGGAGTCAAGTGAACAGGCAGAGTGAAGGAAATAATATATTTGTCCTGATTTTCTGATCCTCTTCTTTTACCTCTTACCCAATGTGGCTTGGGAAACATGATGTATAATACGTCACTAGAAATATGTGACTGTATCTCTCTCTCTCTGTATCTATAGAAATCTCTGATAATTACCTTGGAGCCATACTATTCATGGGACTTGACAGTAGAAAAGCTGTTTTGTACATTTGTCTGCCCTGGCCTGAGCACTGTTTGACACACTGTAGGGATTTAATAAACCTTGGTGTTTATGACAAGCCTGATGCCTCACACATATGGTCTCCTTTCAGGGTCATTTCTGTTCTTTTCAAAGGACTGGTCAAGATGTCAGTAAGTAATACATATGGAATATAGCAACATAGATCTTTTGAAACCCAGAACACGTCTATTACATTCACTTTATTAATTAATTAAAGAATTCCTTTTGGCTGCCCTTGATCTTCATTGCTGCGTGCAGGCTTTCTCTAGTTGCGGCCTAGCTGTGGTGTGCGGGCTGCTGTTACTGGTGGCTTCTCTTTTGTAAAGCATGGATTCTAGGGCACTCAGACTTCAGTAGTTGTGGCATGCGGGCTCAGTAGTTTCAGCTTGTGGGCTCACGATACTTGTAATACTCCATATAATACATATAATACCTACATTCCTGAAAACTCTATGCTGTGAATTGCATATATAAGCAAATGCTATTTTAAACAATGATCACTGAAAAAAAAATCCAGAGTGAGAATTCATTTGTAAAAGAAATAATCACTTATTCATTTCTTTTGTAGATTTGTCTTGCTTCCTTAGTGGGTTTTCAGAAAGGGGATGACACAGCAGTGCGAAAAGAGCATGGGATTAAAATCAAATAGACTAAAAATCAATCTTTATCTACCGTTAACTAGCTGCGTGATCTCGAACAAGTTTCTAAGATTTATTGAGCATGCTTCCTCATCTGTAAGTAAAGCTATAATCTCACAGTTTACTGTGAGGAACCATATAAGGAGGTTGTACATATTAGACACTCACGTCATATTTTGTATTTTTCTCTTTCTCCATAAATATATATATTCATATGGAGATTAAAATATATGCATATATACTTTTGTTGTTGTTGTTCAGTCGCTAAGTTATCTCTGACTCTGTGACCCCAAGGACTGCAGCATGCCAGGCTTCCCTGTCCTATACTGCCTCCTATCTCCCGGAGTCTGCTCAATTCAAGTCCATTGAGTTGGTGATACTATCTAACCATCTCGCCCTCTTCTACTTTTGCCTTCAATCTTTCCCAGCATCAGGGTCTTTTCCAATGAGTCAGCTCTTTGCATCAGGTGGCCAAAGCACTGGAGCTTCAATGTCAGCATCAGTCCTTCCAATGAATATTCAGGGTTGATTTCCTTGAGGATTGACTGGTCTGATCTCCTTGTTTTCCAAGGGACTCTCAAGCGTCTTCTCCAGCACCATAATTCAAAAGCATCATTTCTTTGGCACTCAGCCTTCTTTATGGTCCAACTCTCACATCTGTACATGACTACTGGAAAAACCATAGCTTTGGCTATATGGACCTTTGTCAGCAAAGTAATGCCTCTGCTTTTTAATACACTGTCAAGGTTGTCAATTCCAGGTTCCTATGCAATATTGTTCTTTACAGCATTGGTCTACACAAAAAAGATCTTAATGACCCAGATAACGATGATGGTGTGATCAGTCACCTAGAGCCAGACATCCTGGAGTGCAAAGTCAAGTGTACTTTAGGAAGCATCACTACAAACAAAGCTAGTGGAGGTGATGGAATTCCAGCTGAGCTATTTCAAATCTTAATAGAAGATGCTATGAAAGTGCTGCACTCAATATGCACACACAAAAAAAGAGATTTCAAAAAAAAATCTACTTCTGCTTCATTGATTACATTAAAGCCTTTAACTGTGTGGATCACAACAAACTGTAGAAAAGTCTTAAAGAGAGAGGACTACCAGACCAACATACCTGCCTCCTGAGAAATCCGTATGCAGATCAAGAAGCAACAGCTAGAACCAGACATGGAACAATGGACTGGTTCTAAATTGGGAAAGGGTACTTCAAGGCTATATGTTGTCACCTTTCTTATTTAACTTATGTGCAGAGTACATCATGCAAAATGCCAGGCTGGATGGAGCCCAAGCTGGAATCAAGAGTACCAGGAGAAATATCAATAACCTCAGATATGCAGATGCCACCACCCTTACGGCAGAAAGCGAAGAGGAACTAAAGAGCCTCTTGATGAAAGTGAAAGAAGAGAGTGAAAAAGCTGGCTTAAACTCAACATTCAAAAATGAAGATCATGCATCGAACCTGAACTGGTGATTTGTTTCACATGTGATAATTTACATGTTTCAATGCCTTGATACAGGGTACTCAGGGCTGGTGCACTGGGATGACCTAGAGGGATGGGATGGAGAGGAAGGTGGGAGGGGGGTTCAGGATGGGGAACACATGTATACCCATGGTGGATTCATGTCAATGTATGGCAAAACCAATACAATATTGTAAAGTAAAATAAATAAATAAATAAAACTGAGATTTTTTTAAAAAATGAAGATCATGACATCCGGTCCCATCACTTCATGGCAAGTAGATGGGGAAACAATGGGAACAGTGACAGACTTTATTTTCTCGGGCTCCAAAATCACTGCAGATGGTGATTGCAGCCATGAAATTAAAAGATGCTTGCTCATTGGAAGAAAAGCTATGACCAACCCAGACGGCATATCAAAAAGCATTACTTTCCCGACAAAGGTCCATCTAGTCAAAGCTATGGTTTTTCCAATAGTCGTGTATGGAGGTGAGAGTTGGACCATAAAGAAGGCTGAATAACAAAGAACTGATGCTTTTGAACTGTGGTGTTGGAAAAGACTCTTGAGAATCCCTAAGACTGCAAGGAGATCCAACCAGTCAATCCTAAAGGAAATCTGTCCTGAATATTCATTGAAAGGACTGATGCTAAAGCTGAAAATCCAATACGCTGGCCACCTGATGCACAGAACTAACTCACTGGAAAAGACCCTAATGCTGGGAAAGATTGAAGACAGGAGGAGAAGGAGACTACAGAGGATGAGACGGTTAGATGGCATCACCGACTCGATGGACATGAGTTTGAGCAAGCTCCAGGAGTCGGTCATGGACAGGGAAGCCTGGCATGCTGCAGTCCATGGTATTGCAAAGAGCTGGACATGTATGAGTGACAACTGAACTGAACTGAGGTTTGTCATAGCTTCTCTTCCAAGGAGCAAGCATCTTTCATTTTCATGGCTGCAGTTACCATCAGCAGTGATTTTGGAGCCTGAGAAAATAAAATCTGTCACTGCTTCCACTTTTCCTCCTCTAATATCATATATATCTATGCATATATAATATGTATATACACATATATAAGCTATGGGGTTTCTCTAGTGGCTCACATGATAAAGAATTTGCCTGCATTGCAGGAGACCCAGGTTTGCTCCCTGGGTTCATAAGATCCCCTGGAGAAGGAAATGGCAACACACTTCAGTATTCTTGCCTGGAGGATTCAATGGACAGAGGAACCTGGCAGGCTGGAGTCCATGGGGGTTACAATACAACTGTAACAAGAGTCGAATACAACTGACTGACTTTCACTGCTACTACCACCACTATTAATATGTAATATATATAATATTCACATTTTTTGTTTCCAGATAAAATAGCATTTTTAGAATTTTTAAGTAATATATATGGAAATAAAAGTTTAAAAACTATACAAGACAGGAAAAACATCATAAACACCTCAATATTCTGGATAAAAACTATTAAATTTACACTTTTTAACCATTGCAAATTTACTTAAATTAGCAGCTTGTCTTACCCTTTTATTACTACTTTTGACTAAAGTTGAAAATTTCACCTCAATTCCTATTAAATAAAAGAATAAGTGATTGAGATGCACTTTTCTACATCCCTCCATCTCTATGAAAATTCCAATCAGGTGGTCAGTCCAAACCTGCCAAAGAAACAAGACTGTACAAGTATTTCAGATCAGATATTTAAACATCCTTTTTTTGTTTGTTTGTTTTGCACTGAAATGATACACCTAGCTTCTGCAAAATCTTATTGTTGGTAAT
Organism: Capra hircus; assembly: GCF_001704415.2. Lineage (NCBI taxonomy): Eukaryota > Metazoa > Chordata > Mammalia > Artiodactyla > Bovidae > Capra > Capra hircus. The sequence goes on from NC_030822.1 coordinate 67,795,555, forward strand.
TTTATCTATCCTCTAAATTTAGGAAAAAAGTTTCCTCAAAACAGCAATGAATTCCAAGAGTCAATTTCAGATAGCTTTTCTTCTTGTATAATTTAGTCACCCAGATGCCATGTTTTATATATTTTATAATATAGTCTCTCAGATACAATGACTATTTGCTGCTCTAGTTTTAATATTTGTGTATTTGCAGCTGCAAAATGGGCTTCAAATATGCTCAAAAACTGGTGTATTTCAATCACAAGCTTTTTCCCAGGAGGAAAACTAGAATAAATTTTGCATGGTAAAATCACTGATTTGCATTCTGCGACCTTAGCTGATTTCTACAGCAATGTGGAAGAATTACAGGAATCATTTCTGGAACACATCCGTCATTGAGTTTGCTAGAAGTGAGTAATCTGAGAGCTTAAAGAGGCCAAAGTATGAGTTGGAAGAATGTGTTCCTCAATGTTGGGAACTCTGTGTCAAAGAAATTTGTCAACGTGTTTATCTCCACATAGGACATTCATTATTATTTTTAGATTCTCATTAAACCCAGTAAAGTAAGTGTCTGCATAAACTGAAATTTCATTGACATACTTGGGATGCATATGGGTAGAAATTACATTGCTTCTTATTGTCGGTAATGCTTGCTTTAAAAGCAGAATCTTAAAAGTATTTTAGTAACCGAATTTAAAAAGCTCTTTAGTTTCACTGTTACTCAAGTGGTCAAATCCTGTTATCATAAATGTAGTTTCAGAGAAAAGAAAATCACTAGCAAAATATTGGTTCACACGAGCCAATGTGTTAACACTGAACTTAGGTGCTTCAAATTAAGTGATACAATTTGAGATTTGAGAATGACCTTAGAGATTATCATCTTATCCAACCTACTTCTCTTTATAGGTGAGTGAATTTAAGTCCATAGTTGTATCTCTTGTTGATCTCATAGCATCAGACACTGATATGCCGGTTTCATGAGTAGTCTCTCACAGGTAGTGAACATTAAAAGATTTTTTTCCCTAATAAGTGTTAAAACTAACTCTGTTCTCACCCCGTAACCAAGCAAGGACTCTATGGGGACTTCCTGTAACAGACACCTTCCCAAAGTCCTTCACCTGCCTCTTTTCTGTAGAAAAACTTTATCCTCCCAGACCTTCCCCAAGTTCTGAAGAGTAAATTTAATCAGAGAAGACAGAAAATGCAGAAAGAAAGGAAAATGGTCGAGCAAGAAAGTAATAGCAGTTTAACCATTAATGCAAAGAAATAGAGGAAAGTAACAGAATGGGAAAGACTAGAGAACTCTTCAAGAAAATTAGAGATACCAAGGGAATTTTCATGCAAAGATGGGCTCAATAAAGGACAGAAATGGTATGGACCTGACAGAAGCAGAGATATTAAAAAGAGGTGGCAAGAATACACAGAAGAACTGTACAAAAAAAGCTTCATGACCAAGAGAATCACTATGGTGTGATCACTCACCTAGAGCCAAACATCCTGGAATGTGAAGTTAAGTGGGTCTTAGAAAGCATCACTACGAACCAAGCTAGTGGAGGTGATGGAATTCCAGTTGAGCTATTTCGAATCCTAAAAGATGATGCTGTGAAAGTGCTGCACTCAATATGCCAGCAAATTTGCAAAACTCAGCAGTGGCCACAGGACTGGAAAAGGTCAGTTTTCATTCCAATCCCACAGAAAGGCAATGCCAAAGAATGCTCAAACTACCACACAATTGCACTCATCTCACATGCTAGTAGAGTAATGCTCAAAATTCTCCAAGCCAGGCTTCAGCAGTACGTGAACTGTGAACTTCCAGATGTTCAAGCTGTTTTGAAAAGGCAGAGGAACCAGAGATCAAATTGCCAACATCCGCTGGATCATCGAAAAAGGAAGAGAGGTCCAGAAAAATATCTACTTCTGCTTTATTGACTATGCCAAAGCCTTTGATTGTGTGGATCACAATAAACTGTGGAAAATTCTGAAAGAGATGAGAATACCAGACCACCTGACCTGCTTCTTGAGAAACCTATACGCAGTTCAGGAAGGAACAGTTAGAACTAGACATGAAACAACAGACTGGTTCCAAATAGGAAAAGGAGTACATCAAGGCTGTATATTGTCATCCTGCTTATTTAACTTATATGCAGAGTACATCATGAGAAACGCTGGGTTGAAAGAAGCACAAGCTGGAATCAAGATTGCCGGGAGAAATATCAATAACCTCAGATATGCAGATGACACCACCCTTATGGCAGAAAGTGAAGAGGAACTTAAAAGCCTCTTGATGAAAGTGAAAGAGTAGAGTGAAAAAGTTGGCGTAAAGCTCAACATTCAGAAAATGAAGATCATGGCACCTGGTCCCATCTCTTCATGGCAAGTAGATGGGGAAACAGTGGAAACAGTGTCAGACTTGATTTTTGGGGGGGCTCAAAAATCACTGCAGATGGTGATTGCAGCCATGAAATTAAAAGATGCTTACTTCTTGGAAGGAAAGTTATGACCAACCTAGACAGTGTATTCAAAAGCAGAGACATTACTTTGCCAACAAAGGTCCGTCTAGTCAAGGCTATTGTTTTTCCAGTGGTCATGTATGGATGTGAGAGTTGGACTGTGAAGAAAGCTGAGCGCCGAAGAATTGATGCTTTTGAACTGCGGTGTTGGAGAAGACTCTTGAGAGTCCCTTGGACTGCAAGGAGATCCAACCAGTCCACTCTAAAGGAGATCAGTCCTGGGTGTTCATTGGAAGCACTGATGTTGAAGCTGAAACTCCAATACTTCGGCCACCTCATGCAAAGAGTTGACTCATTGGAAAAGACCCTGATGCTGGGAGGGATTGGGGGCAGGAGGAGAAGGGGACAACAGATGAGATGGCTGGATGGCATCACCGACTCGATGGACATGAGTTTGAGTAAACTCCGGGAGTTGGTGATGGACACAGAGGGCTGGCGTGCTGCGATTCATGGGGTCGCAAAGAGTTGGAGACGACCTAGTGACTGAACTGAACTGAACCGAACCGTGAATAAAAGTGAAGGACCTTCAGTTCCTTCTCGAGGGCTATCAATAATATTCTGAAACATATCCTAATGAAACCCCCACCAGGTGGAAGAAGTTAACTGCGTGCTGCCCACAGGTATGTGGACCCCAGATGGCTGGAACCAGAAGGTTGATGGTGTTCATTCATGATTAGCTCACCACCAACCAATCAGAAGACTGTCCACGAGATAAAAATCACACTCCACAACCACTTTCTGCCACTCTGTTTTTGAACCCTTTCCCTGAGGGCCTTTGGGGAGTTTGGGCTCTATAAGCACTAGCTACCTGGACTCCTTGCTTTGCACCTTGCACTAAACACTGAACTTTCCTTCATCACAACCTGGTGTCAGTAGATTAGCTTTACCGCAGGCCGGCAAGGGGACCCAAGTTTGAATTAGTCACAAGCACACATCAGTTTCCAGGCTAGGGAGCAGGCTCCCTTCAGGCATCTCATTCTGACTCCATAACTTTGTAGCCACTTTCAGTTAATCAAATAGTCACATTGTGAATTTAAAAACTGAGTGCTGCTCCTTTGACTTCAGTCTCAAATTTGATTCTCAGTCCTCTTTCTCCCTGCCCTGGCAAACTAGAGTAATGACTCCAGAAACTTGGAGGAGGGTGAGGAGCACATTGCTTGACTTTTCCCCCTTTCACCCCTCCTCTTCCTGCTTCCTATCCTCCTCTGATGTGGAGTCAGGGAGGAGAGGAAGTGACAAGTGAACAAGGCTCCTGTTCTGATCTGCGCCCCTGAGGTTTCCATCTTCTCCCTGATGGTGGTTTCTCCTTTCTGTCTTGCATGGGCAGGCTAGCAATCCATCCAGTATGACTGACATTCAAATGCCCAGAACCTCTCCTGTCTTCTGTTCTCCCTTGCTTCACTGGTAATGTCACCCAGTCTGGTAGCTTTATACTAAAAACCCATGACATCCAACTGTCTGATCCTCATCTTTACTTGGATGCTCAACAGGCTTCTCACAGTGAACATGAGCATAAAGCCTGCTCCATCTGCTGTCTCTCCCACTCAGCTGACAGCAGCCCCATCCTTGTTGCATAAGCCAAAATTTGGAATCACTTTTATTCTTTTCTTCTTCTCTTACCCCACATTCAATCTTTCCACAAATTCCAGCATCTCTCCTTCAAAATTATATCCAGAATCCACCTCTTTTTACTGCCTCCCCTGCTGACACCCTCATCTAAGCCATCACTGACTCTGATTGCAATACATAGCAATGGATTTCCAGCTTCCAGCTCAGTGTGGTCAATGGGGAGCCCTGAAGGAAAAGGGAGGGTGAGAGAAATGGACACGTCAGGGGTGTAATAGAGATCTTTTAATGGGTCTGCCTTGCTTCCCACAGTTTTTCTCAACACAGCAACCAGAGTTGATCCTGTTAAAACATAGATCAGATCATATCACATATATGTGGAGTTTAAATCAACAAATGCATTTATCTATGAAACAGAAAAAGGCACATAGAAATGGAGAACAGACTTGTGGTTATGAAACAGGGAGGTGGAAAGGGAAGGAATTGGAGTTTGGGATTAGGAGAGGCAAACTCGTATATATAGGATGGATAAACAACAATGTCCTACTGTGTAGCACAGAGAACTGTATACAATATCCTGTGATAAACCGTAAGAGTTTAACTGCATGCGTGCTAAGTCACTTCAGGCGTTCTGTCCAAATTTTTGTGACCCCATGGACTCTTGCCCTCCAGGCAAGAATACTGGAGTGAATTGCCATGCTCTCCTCCAGGGGCAGGGGGGTCTTCACGACCTAGGGATCGAACCCACATCTCTTATGTCTTCTGCACTGGCAAGCGGGTTCTTTACCACGAGTGCCATCTAGGAAGCCCAATAGTTTAATTAATAGATCCCTATTAAACTCTGACATCTCGATTTCTCTCATCCTCCCGTCTCCTTCAGGGCTTACCACTGACCACACTAAGCCAGAAGCCAGCTGACACATGAACCTAGGAAAGAGCCTACAGGGATCAGCCCACCCAAGCAGGGGCAGGGCAAAGATTGGATCTGAGGGCAGCAATCAGCACTGCACCAAAGCAAGAATAAACACATTTTGCAGAATTTGAAAATTTGTTCAATAATTCCTATCAAAATAGATGTTCTTTCAGAACGTTTCAAAATGCATGTTTTAACTTAAATAAGATTAAATGACTTATGCTTTCTTAGTTCCCAAAAAATTAAAGCTCCCAATGCTAAAACATTATTAGAATAGATGACAACTCAAACAGAGCTTGTAAAGGGAGCTCTTGTTGGATTCCACCGCACAATAATCCTATTCTGTTGGCCTTTATGGCATAAGAGATTGGTAGCGGTGAGGTGAAAAAAAGGTTAGAAGTTTGCAGTTATTTCTGGCTACTCCAGTTACAGCATAGGAAAAAAAAAAAACAGTAATGGTTCAGATTTGATCTTGATATTAAACTCAGTTTTTTATATTTTTAGAGAAATGAAACTAGTAAATAAAATTGGAAGATAAAGTTTCTTTTTCTTCTATTGGACATTGTAATATTATTTTAACAATTAAAATATTTTACTCTGAAAAAAAGATTGTGTCATAAAGTTCAAGAGTCCATAGCCTATAATTTGTTAGGCAGAATGTTATGACAAGAATAACAATCAGACTATTATTTCATGAAGACTATGATAACTTAGGAGCAGTAGAGAGTGAGTGCCCAGCGTTTTGAGTTCCAACACATGGGTCTGAGTGTCACCTGGAATACTTTCCTAGCTGTGTGTTTTTAGACAAAGAACTTGACAACTCCGAGTCTTGAGTCTTTGCAAATAATAGTACAATCACAGCACCACTTGGTGGTGATGACTTAAAGAAATAAAGTTGGTGACTATGATTGCACAAACGTTGGCTATTGTTTTCTTTTTTATTTCAGGGACCCAAGAATGAACCTTCCTTTTATTGCATGAAAAAACATGGAGCACACACATTATGTAGTCAGAAGCAATCTAAAATAGCCATGATATAATTAACCCAGTCTCCAGAAGAGAAAACAATTATGGGAATAGAGAAGGAAAAACACAGTTTTCTATGCCTTATCCATGGCAGCAGCTGAATGAAGACCTTCAAGCTCACTGATGGCCTCCATCTATTTTACTGAAACTTTGTGCTCAGTTGCTTGTTGTGTGCAACTCTCTGTGACCCTATGGACTGTAGACCACCAGGCTCCTCTGTTCATGGAATTTCCCAGGCAAGAAAATGGAAGTGAGTTGCCATTTTCTCCTCCAGGGGATCTTCCCAACCCAGGGATCAAAACGGTGTCTCCCACATGCCCTACATTGCAGGTAGATTCCTAAATAGTCCAGAGGTATAGGGCTTACCTGGGTCTAGTAAGCCATGAAATATGGTAACCAATGATTTTCCACAAGACAGGGGATTAAATAATCACAAGACACGAAGATCACCTGAACATTTTTGTCTTAAAATAATTGACACGGGGTTAGGAAAAATATTATTTTATAAGTCCACGTTTCTTGCAGCAGTTTTCTTATTTAAATACCTTGTAGGAAGCTGTTTGTCTAATCAAATCACCAAATCAGTTTCCAATTGTATTCCTTTCTAATTCAGACCCTGAGAATTGCTCTATCACAACTCACTCGCTCTTCTTTTCAAAGGATACTTTGTTTTTCTTTTCATAAAAGTACTTTTTCTTTTTTTCACAAAATTACCTCCAGTTTAGTTCCTTGATGGAGTATGACAAGGAATTCATCATGCCACGAATAGTTAAAAACCTCCAGTTGCAATGCCCTCATCTAGGCTCTTGGTATACATTAAGAAATAAATAAAGGTCCATGCCCTTGTGGAGCTTATATTCTACTGGGGGATACAGACAATAAATAAGAACTATAATAAAGAAGTAAGCTACATAATGTGTTACATGGTTAGTGTTAAATGGTTAGTGTTAGATGATAGTGTTAGGTGTGTTGGTGTTATGAACGGTAGCACAGAATCAAAACTGCTGAGTTGGGTTTGGGAAGGAGGCAGATGGTTCTCCCCTGCCCTCTCAACCATAACATTTAAAGATGGGGATTCTCCAACACCATAAAAAGATTATACATCATGACCAAGTGGACTTTATTCCAGGGATATAAGGATTCTTCAGTATTTCCATATCAATCAATGTGATACACCATATTAACAAATTGAAAGGTAAAAAACATTTGATTATCTCAATAGATATAAAGAGAGCCATTGATAAAATTCAACACCCATTTATGGTTAAAAAAAAAAAAAAACTCTCCAGAAAGCAGGCACGGAAGGAACATAACTCAACATAATAAAAACTATATATGACAAACCTACAGCAAACATTATCCTCAATGGGGAAAAATTAATAGCATTTCCTCTAAAATCAGGAATAAGTCAAGGGTGCCCACTCTCACCATTACTATTCAACATAGTTTTGGAAGTCCTAGCCACAGCAATCCGAAAAGAAAAATAAATAAAAGGAATCTAGATTGGAAAAGACATACAGATGGCTAGACACGAAAAGATGCTCAACATCTCTCATTATCAAAGAAATGCAAATCAGAACCACAATGTGGTATCATCTTACTCCGGTCAGAATGGCCACCATCAAAAAGTCTACAAAAAATAACCACTAGAGAGGGTGTGGAGAAAAGAGAACCCATTTACACTGTTGGTGGGAATGCAAACTGGTAGAGTCACTATGGAAACAGTGTGGAGATTCCTTTAAAAACTGGAAATAGAACTGCCATACAACCCAGCAATCCCACTGCTGGGCATACACACTGAGGAAACCAGAACTGAAAGAGACACATATACCCCAGTGTTCATTGCAGCACTGTTTACAATAGCTAGGACATGGAAGCAACCTAGACATCCATTGGCAAACAAATGGATAAGGAAGTTGTGGTACATATATACAATGGAATATGACTCATCTATTAAAAGGAATGCATTTGAGTCAGTTCTAATGAGGTGGATGAAACTGGAACCTATTATACAGAGAGAAGTAAGTCAGAAGGAGAAACACCAATACTCTAAATTAATGCATATATACGAAATTTAGAAAGATGGTAACAGTGATCTTATATGCAAGATAGTAAAAGAGACGCAGATGTAAAGAACATAATTTTGAATCTGTGGGAGCAGGCAAGGGTGGGATGATTTGAGAGAATAGCATTGAAACATGTACATCAGTTCAGTTCAGTCGCTCAGTGTTGTCTGACTCTGTGACCCCATGAATTGCAGGACACCAAGCCTCCCTGTCCATCACCATCTCCCGGAGTTCACTCAAACTCACGTCCATTGAGTCAGTGATGCCATCCAGCCCTCTCATCCTCGGTCGTCCCCTTCTCCTCCTGCCCCCAATCCCTCCCAGCATCAGAGTCTTTTCCAATGAGTCAACTCTTCGCATGAGGTGGCCAAAGTACTGGAGTTTCAGCTTTAGCATCATTCCTTCCAGAGAACACCCAGGGTTGATCTTCTTTAGAATAGACTGATTGGATCTCTTTGCAGTCCAAGGAACTCTCAGGAGTCTTCTCCAACACCACAGTTCAAAAGCATCAATTCTTTGGCACTCAGCCTTCTTCACAGTCCAACTCTCACATCCATACATGTCTACTGGAAAAACCATAGCCTTGACTAGACGGGCCTTTGTTGACAAAGTAATGTCTCTGCTTTTGAATATGCTATCTAGGTTGGTCATAACTTTCCTTCCAAAGAGTAAGCATCTTTTAATTTCATGGTTGCAATCACCATCTGCAGTGATTTTGGAGCCCAAAAAAATAAAGTCTGACACGGTTTCCACTGTTTCTCCATCCATTTGCCGTGAAGTGATGGAACCAGATGCCATGATCTTCGTTTTCTGAATGTTGAGCTTTAAGCCAACTTTTTCACTCTCCTCTTTCACTTTCATCAAGAGGCTTTTGAGTTCCTCTTCACTTTCTGCCATAAGGGTGGGTGTCATCTGCATATCTGAGGCTGTTGATATTTCTCCTGGCAATCTTGATTCCAGCTTGTGCTTCTTCCAGCCCAGCATGTCTCATGATGTATTCTGCATATAAGTTAAATAAGCAGGGTCACAATACACAGCCTTGATGTACTCCTTTTCCTATTTGGAACCAGTCTGTTGTTCCATGCCCAGTTCTAACTGTTGCTTCCTGACCTGCATATAGGTTTCTCAAGAGGAAGGTCAGGTGGTCTGGTATTCCCATCTCTTTCAGAATTTTCCACAGTTTATTGTGATCCACACAGTCAAAGGCTTTGGCATAGTCAATAAAGCAGAAATAGATGTTTTCCTGGAACTCTCTTGTTTTTTCAATGATCCAGTGGATGTTGGCAATTTGATCTCTGGTTCCTCTGCCTTTTCTAAAACCAGCTTGAACATCTGGAAGTTCACAGTTCACATATTGCTGAAGCCTGGCTTGGAGAATTTTGAGCATTACTTTACTAGCATGTGAGATGATTGCAATTGTGTGGTAGTTTGAGCATTCTTTGGCATTGCTTTTCTTTGGGATTGGAATGAAAACTGACCTTTTCCAGTCCTGTGGCCACTGCTGAGTTTTCCAAATTTGCTGGCATATTGAGTGCAGCACTTTCACAGCATCAACCATATGTAAAATAGATGACCAGTGCAAGTTTGATGCATGAAGTCGGGCACTCAAAGCCAGTGCTCTGGGACAACCCAGAGGGATGGGATGGGGAGGGAGGTGGGAGGGTGGTTCGGGATGGGGAGACATGTGTACACCCATGGCTGATTCATGTCAATGTATGGCAAAAACCATCATAATATTGTAAAGTAATTATCCTCCAATTAAAATAAATAAATTATTTTTTTTTAAAGAGTGAGGATTTTGTAAAGACCCACATCCTTTCCTCTAGAACGAGGCTTCATACTGGCAAGTAATAGCTTGTTTCCTTTCAGTTCAAGCAAGTAATGGCAATTTTATATAGTCATTTTCACTCTTAATTTCCAGGTCTGATTTTATGGAAACTAGGATACTCTAGTTTCTACATCCATCATATTTCATTAGGGCTAATTTAGCTTCTCCATCTCCAAGTCCTTGATCCTTCCATATTCCCTTCACAAATAGAATAATTACCAGTTCACATCTTTTGACATCACAATAGTCCAATCAGTCGGTGCTTTAGCAATTCAGTTCTAAGACTTTCCTGGGACCTCATTTGAACTTCTACGGGTACCAGCCCATCTTAATAAGAGCCATATTTTGTTATGTGGCAAAATTGTGGAGTAGTTGAAAACTGAAAGGAAGACCCTCCAAAACTAATTTCTGATGTTCTTCACCCATTTTTTACTGTACTTTCCTTCTCCCCTCCCTTCCAAGGTATAGTGTTCTAATGGCAGCCCAACTCTGTAGTACAACTCTCCCCAGGTTTACCTGGTGCATGGCACTTCCTTGAGGACTTTCCACATAACCTGTGTATCAGTGGTTGATACTGAGTTAATTCACCATTACATGATCCAACTAAAGTAAAAAAATTTTAAGGGGGGACGTGGTTTCTGGCCTCATCTTATTCAGCCTTGTATCTCTAGGGCTCAATGTACCTTAGTACTCAATGCATGTTTGATTAATGAACAGTTGGATAAATGAATGAATGATTAACACTAATACATGAAAATATAATCCTGTCGGAGGGAAGGAAACAATGTGAATTTTAAGTTGTTGAAACTGAGACGACACCTCTCCTATATTCTGCTTTATCCCCTATTTGTGCATATTTTCATTTCACAATATTTCCTTTGTCTCTTTGTCTGCCTGTCTCTTCCACTGGATTCTGAGCTCCTTGAGAGACTCTATGCATTTAGCTGTTTCATTTCCAGTCAGCAACATCCCGGATAGGAGAAAACTTCTTTCCCCACTACTTGTTTCCAGCCAGAGAGGAGCAGGAATGTCTATTTTTCCTTCTAAGAAAAGCATAGGAGGAACTTCTAATGTCTCTCACAGCCCTCCCTCACCCCGTTTAGACTGCTTTCTTCATTGGGAAGTGCAGGGGAAGAAACCACACACGCTCACCTCAGTGCCATCTGCCTCCCCGTTTGGGCTGACTGCCCTCAGAACCTCGGTATTCTGTCACTGCCCTGGGGTAAGCGTACGAGGTAGGCTGGAGAGTGAGGACTTGTACTGTCCTTCCAGCCCTGGGTGGGTAAGTCTGCCTCATCCAGGAGTTAAGTGTTAGGTGGTCCACTGGAGATGCTGTTTCTAAACCATGTTCCCTAATCAGGCTTACCAGCAAAGACAGTTTTGTATCTCTGTGAAATTCCTGCAGCTGTGCCTGAATCCGCTGAACGCCGTATCCAGCAAAGGGCCTGGCTCATCACATGTGCTCAAAAGTGGGAGAGTTTAATGAAATAATATTGTCGGGGTCTTTGTGATACTTGACAAGAAATGTGAAGGATGAGCTAGATCAGCACAAGGCAACTTCCATGTTCAGGAAAATGGAGAATCAGGTCTGATTTCAGTCTAGGACTCACTCATTTATTTGGTACTTAGAGGAAAGGAGTAAAATAGGGGGAGACACAGAATGTCTGACCTCAGCTCTGTGTTTCCATATTATTATATCATCATGTCATTAACACCTTCAGCCTGAGCTGCGGCAATACTTGTTGTCTTTATCCTGGGGACGCCTTTCTCAAAGTATGTCCCATGGGATTCTGCTTGAGGAAGATACTATTTGGGGAAAAAATCATTTTTAAAGGAAGAAGATAGAGCATTGTGGTCAAGACCATGGATTCTGCAGCCAAACTCTTTTGGTTCATATCACAGCAAAGCCACTCACTCATAATGCCCTTGGCAAAGATATGAAAGCATTCCTGGCCTCGGGACTGTCATGCCAGAAAAACAAAGACGTGCCATAGAATTGTTATATGGATTAAACGAGATAACCTATGTAAAGCATTTAACGTAATAAACAGTACATAGTTGTGTGCATGCTCAGTCACATCCAATGCTTTGCAACCCCATTGTAGCCCGCCAGGCAAGAATACGGGGGTGGGTTGCCATTTCCTACTCCAGCAGATCTTCCCGACCCAGGGATCAAACCCACGTCTCTAGCATTGGCAAGCAGATTCTTTACCACTAGCGCCACCTAGGAAGCCCAGGAGGCTTGGAAAATGCTGACTTCCTTGCATATCTTTGATAACTTTATTACTTCCCTCTGTTAGAGATTCACAATTACTGGAAGTATCCTAAGGGCTCTGAAATACACTACAATATACATGGACTTCCTAAACGTATTTCACCATGAACTCTTTGTGTGTGTGTGTGTGGTTTTAAAATTATTTCCTAACATCCATGTAAAAACTTTATGCACCACCACCATAGGATTTTGAATATAGCTAAGAGCCACAAACACCCTGGTGGTCATCAAACCCTAAAAAAAAGGAAACACAATTCAGACATATATCCCCATCTGGCTGGAGGGGCATCTCTGAAGCCTAACAGTGCAGCGTCCCCCACCATCTGCCTTTTCAAGACCAGTGCTACACTCAGGCCCTAGTTAATTGAACATTCAAAGTGCTGCCTGCAGGCAACAATCTCAGTGTCTATTTTGACTCATCACCCGACAAAATCAAGAGATGAAAGCAACATCTAATGGCGGCGAATACATAAATAGCCATTTCCATTCACTTTCAATTACCCTGCAGAGGAATCTGGTCACAGATGAGCTTAGTAAATTCACAGTATGTTATCCTCGATAGCCACGCTGAGCAAAATCACCCAATTTGTTAGAACATTAATCCTCTAAAAGCTTGCAACCCTAATGATTTTATGGCTTCAGATTGCTTTAACGGTAAAGCTGAGAGGACCACCCAAGGAGGCCTAGGTGTGCCCATCAGACGTGCAGACAGGCTTCTGATAATGTGCATGCAAGTCGTGTTGCCTTGATACCTGCTTTGCACTGGGGTGGCAGGTGTGCAACACTCTCCTTTGACTATAGGTCATTCACAAAGTCACCTCGGAGGAATGTCCGGTCCTTTGAAAGTCAAGATTGCATTTCATTTACTTCTGAATGCCCAGTAGTGGACAAAATATCAAGCCCACAGAGTCTGCATGAAATGTATTTGTTAAATAAAAAATCAAATAAGTGACAGGCATTTACCCTCAGGAAAGAGGGGAAAAGAGAAAGAAGGCAAGGAGGAAGGAACAGAGAGATGGGGAGGAAAAGGGTGGGGAGGGAGGGAGAGAAGGAGCAAGGGAAGAGAGAACGGTCATTTTTTCATACTTCTCAGTCTGAGGGCCAAGGTGAAGGCCCTCTTGATTCTACTTGTGAATCCGAAATTCGGAAGCGCTGATAACTTCACAGTACCCCTGGTAGAGTTATGCAACACCTCAACGTGGACTGTGGACCGTCCTATGCGGGTTTAAATCTTGATGTCTCTTCGTAGCTGTGCGGCTCTGAGCCAATTATTTAGCCTCTCTATATCTTAGTTTCTAAACTATCAGACAGGGATGATAATGAGGATGAGCAAGAGGACTAAATATATAATCTCGGTACTATCTATCTGTGTATCTCAGTTTATCTGTCTACGTAGAATGTCTGGTACATGGTAAACACCATGTAAGCCTGAAGAACTAGGTGTACAGCGGTAATGAGCTTATGATCCTTGTTTCCATGTCAATGGCTCTCTCTTAACGTAACACACTGTTCCCTTTTCTGCATCTCTTAGAATTCATTTCTCAACAGGCAGAGGCAGCGAAGAGTGTGTGTGCGTGCTCAGTCGCTTCAGTCGTGTCTGACTCTTTGCAGCCCTGTGGACTGTAGCCCCCAGGCTCCTCTGTCCATGGGATTCTCCAGGCAAGATTACTGGAGTGGGTTGCCATGCCCTCCTCCAGGGTTATCTTCCTGACCCGGGATTGAACCCACGTCTCCTAGGTCTCCTGCATTGGCAGGAGAGTTCTTTACCACTAGTGCCACCTGGAAAGCCCCAGCCAAGAGTCTAACAAAGAATAAATAGTATGTACATGTTTATCTGGAGAAGGAAATGGCAACCCGCTCCAGCGTTCTTGCCTGGAAAATTCCATGGATAGAGCAGCCTGGCAAGCTACAGTCCATGGGGTGGCAAAGAGTCGGATACAACTGAGCGTGCATGTACACACACACATACCCCTATTTGTCTGGCCTTTGCCCCCTACTCAGATCTCTCTGGGACCTAGTAGAAGTGAAGACTAGTCAGACACTGTTTACCACCTGGCAGACTGGTGCTCTTTGGCCTCCCCTCTTATTGCTCCTGGGGGGTCTCTCATTCATACCTTCCATTCGCAGAGACCATGATGGATTGCAGCCATGCAAAACCCCCACAGCCTCACCTGGGGAGCTATACTCATCCTGCCTTGGACAGTGAGTCAGTGTAACGTGAATTCATACAGCTAGCAGGATGACGGTTGCTGGCTGACTAGTGATCATCTCAGGGACTCACGCTTCGTAATGGCTTTCCTCTTTCGCAATGAAAAGTGCTTTTTTAAAAATTAACTTTAGGCACTTCCCTGGTCATCCAGTGCTGAAGATTTCATGCTCCCAAAACAGAGGGCCTGGGTTCATTCTGGTCAAGGGAACTAGAGCCCACATGGGACAACAAAGACCCAGTACAGTCACACACACAAAAAAAGAAAAAACCAACTTAATTGAAGTATAAATTATATGTAGTAAAATACTCCCATTTTAAACGCTCAGTACAATCAGTATAATAAGATTTGACAGATATATACACCTGGGTAACTACTACCATCATGAATACATTTCCATTCCTCCAAAGTTTCCCGTGTGCCCCTTGGTAGTAAATTATTCCCACACCAGTCCCTGAGCAATCACTCATTTCCCACTACAGATGAGTTTTGCCTTTGCTAGAATTTCATATAAATTCACTTTTGTGTGTTCTCTTTTATTCAACATGTTTCTGAGAGTTACTCATGTTTTTACATATTGCAGTAGTTTGCTTCTTTCTGTTGCGAAGTAGTAGTCCTGTGAATAGATATAATTTGTTTTATTCAACTGTTGATGGACATTTGAATTATTTGCAGCTTTTGGCTCTGATGAATAAAGTTTTTGTGAATGTTCATGTACAATTTTTGGTGTGACATATGCTTTGGATTTCTCTTGGATAGATTCCTAGGCATGAATCCTGGTCCTGTGGTAAATCTGTGTTTAACTTTATAAAAATTGGCCAGATTGGTTTCCAAAGTGTCTTACCATTTTATGTTCCTATAAGTAATGTACAAGAGTTCCAGTTACTCCACATTATTGTCAGTTCTTGATATTATCAATTTTTTTTTAATTTTAGTAATTCCAGTAGATGGAGAAGGCAATGGCACCCCACTCCAGTACTCTTGCCTGGAAAATCCCTTGGATGGAGGAGCCTGGTAGGTTGCAGTCCATGGGGTTGCAAAGAGTCAGACAGGACTGAGTGACTTCACTTTCACTTTTCACTTTCATGCACTGGAGAAGGAAATGGCAACGCGCTCCAGTGTTCTTGCCTGGAGAATCCCAGGGACGGCGGAGCCTGGTGGGCTGCCGTCTATGGGGTCGCACAGAGTCGGACACGACTTAAGCGACTTAGCAGTAGCAGCAGCAATTCAGTAGATATGTGATTATATCTTATTGTGTCTTAACTTTCATTCTCTGATAGTTAGTGATGGTCAGCACCTTTTCATGGGCTACTGGCCATTTGTATGTCTTTGGTAGAGTTATCTGTTAACTCTTTTGCCCATTTTCTACTTTGGTTTCTTTTGTCTCCTTATTATTGAATTCTAAGAGTTCTTTATACATTAAAGATACAAGTTTTTGCCATATATATACATATATATATGCATGTGCATGTATATATATATATAAACATTTTTTTTAATTGGAGGATAATTGCTTTACAATTGTGTTGTGTTGGTTTCTGCTGTACAACAATGCAAATCAGCCTATATCCCCTCCCTTTTGAGCCTCCCTTCCACCATCCCCATATCCCACCCCTCTAGGTTGTCACAGAGTGCCAGGCTGGGCTCCCGGTGTTATTATATAGCAGCTTTCCGCTAGTTATCTGTTTTACACATGATAGTGTATATATGTCAATGCCACTTTCTCCATTTGTCCCACCCTCTCCTTCCCCTACTGTGTCCTTGGGTCCATTCTCTACATCTGCACCTCTATTCCTGCCCTGCAAATTGGCTCATCGGTACCATTTTTCTAGATTCCATATATACGTGTTAATATGCAATAACTGTTTTCCTCTTTCTGACTTACTTCACCCTGTATAACAGGCTCTAGGTTCATCCACCTCAGTTCAACTGATTCATATTTGTTCCTTTTTATTCCATTACATATACATATATATGCATATATATTGAAATATATATTTTGAAAATATGTTGAAAATACTTTTTCCTATGCTTGCCTTTTCATTTCTTAATGGTATCTTAGGAAGATCAGAAAATTTTCATTATGATAAAGTTAAATTCTTCAACTTTTTCTTCACATTTCATGTTTTTTGTGTTCCTAATAAATCTATGCCAATACGTGTTCACAAAGATTTTCTTATATTTTTCCTTTAAAAAGCTCATAGTTTAGGCATTCACATTTTTGTCTGTTCAACATTTCAAAGTACTATGTGAGAATGATGTGAAGTACAATGTTCATTTTTTTCTAAGTGGACACCCAGTTGTTCCAGCATCATTTGTGAAAAACACTTTCTTCAAAGCCAATTCAATACACACACACACATATACACACACTATCTTCTGTTCTAGCCTTACATCAGTACCATGCTATCTTAATTACCGTAGCTTTTAGAAATCTTGAAAGCAGGTAGTGAAAGTTCTCTACTCTTGTTCTTCTTCAAAATTGTTCTGACCTTGTAGGTCCTTTGTATTTCCATATAAATTGTAGAATCAACTTGATAATTTCTCCCCTGCCCCCCCCCCACAAAATTATGCTATGATTGAGGTAAAATTCTATGTCCTTGAGAATTGATATCTTAATACGGAGTCTTCCAATTCATGAACACATATCTTACCATTTATTTAAGTGTCCTTTCATTTCTCTCAGCAACATTTTGTAGTTTTAAAGTTTCATAGTGTTACAGTCTTAATACCTAGTGTTAAGTTCATCCTTGATTACCTCATGCATTTTATCCTACTCTTTGGAATCACTATTTTTTCTTGGGATCCTCCAGTAATTCATGGCTAATATATAAAAATACATTTTTTTTTGCATACTAACTTTTATCCTATGAACTTTCAGTTAATTCTAATAGATTTCTTATAGATTCCTTAGGGTTTTTCTACATATATGATCATGTCATACTTGAATAAAGGCAGTTTTGCTTCTTCCATTGTAATTTGTATGCTCTTTTATTTGTCTGCCTTTATTGCACAGACGTTGACCATGTACTAGGACCAATGAGGTGCTGAATAGAATTGACAAAACAGACCTCCTTGTTTTGTTCCCAATCTTACGTTGAGTGCATCACCATTACGTCTGATCTTAGACATGATTTCTTTTTTTTGTATATGCCCTTCATCAGGTTGGAAATTTTCCTTTTATTCTTAGTTCGCTGAGATATTTTACTATGAATATATGGTGAATTTTGTTCAATGCTTTTTCTGTAGGTAATGAGGCTTATATTGTTTTTCTTCTTTATTCTGTTGACATGGTGATTGACATTGATTTTTTAATATACACCAGCTTTGCATTCCTAGGATAAATCTTATTTGTTCATTCTGTATTATTTCTTTCATGTATGGCTGGATTCCATTTTCTGATCATTTGTAATTTTGTTTCAATGTTTATGAGGAACACGTGTCCACAGTTTTCTTGTAATGCCTCAGTCTGTTTTTGTGTGTGTGTGTGTGTAAGGCTGGCCTTACAAAACAAGTAAGAAGTACTTATATTTCTGCTGTTTTCCAAAAATGTTTGTATAAAACATGTGGTTTCTTTGATAAATATTTGATGGAATTCACTAATGAAGGAACCTAGTAAATTGGCAGCAGTCTTTATAGGAAATCTTTTAATTTTGAATGCTATATCTTCTATAGATATAGGACTATATAGACATTATTTTACCTGAGTTGGTTTTGATAATTTGTGCTTTTCAAGAAATGCTTTTTTCATCTAAGTTGTCAATTTTTTGGCATAAAGTGGTTCACAATACTTCCTCATTTTCCTTTTAATGCAGCAGGATCTATAGTGATAAATTCTTTTATTCTTTTTTATTGTTTATTGATTGATTGACTTGGCTGCCGCTAATCTTGGTTGCAGCATGCAGACTCTTTCCACATGGCGGGTGGGTTCTCTAGTTGTGGTGCTTGGGCTCAGTATTTGTGCTTGTGCGTAGTTGCCATAATGCACGTGGGACCTTCGTTCCCCCAACCAGAGATCAGACTCCAGTCCCTGCATCGCAGGTCGGATTCTCAACCACTGGACACCAGGGAAGTCCCAATCCTTTTATTCCTGATATTTGGTAAGGTGTATCTTTTTTTCTTTTTTGTCCTGATCAGCCTGCCTAAAGGCTTGTCTATTTTATTGCTTTTATTTTTTTCAAAGAATCAGCTTTTGGTTTTATTTTCTGGTTTCATTTTCTCTCACTTTGTATTTAATAACTTTTGTCCTTATCTTTATTATTTTTTTTCTTCTGCTTATTTTGGGTTTCATTTCCTCTGTAGTGTACAACATACAGATCATAATACCCTTTTTTATCCTGGTAATATTCCTTGCTCTGAGTCTACTTTATCTAATATTAATACAGTCACTCTCCTTTGATTAGATTTTTCTTGGTATTTTTTCCCATTCTTTTAACTTTAACCTGGTTTTTGGTACTTAAAATTAGGTTTCTTACAGGTAGGTTTCTTTCTCTTACAGAGTTGAATATTGCTTTTTTTAATCCAGTTTGGCAATCTTGGTCTTTTATTTAGGATCCTTAGTTCATTTACATTTCATAAATTATTGATATCAGTTCAGTTCAGTTCAGTTCAGTCGCTCAGTTGTGTCTGACTCTTTGCAACCCCATGAATCACAGCATGCCAGGCCTCCCTGTCCATCACCAACTCCCGGAGTTCACTCAAACTCACGTCCATCAAGTCGGTGATGCCATCTGGCCATCTCATCTCATCCTCTGTTGTCCCCTTCTCCTCCTTCCCCTAATCCCTCCCAGCATCAGAGTCTTTTCCAAGGAGTCAACTCTTTGCATGAGGTGGCCAAAGTACTGGAGTTTCAGCTTTAGCATCATTCCTTCCAAAGAAATCCCAGGGTTGATCTCCTTTAGAATAGACTGGTTATATCTCCTTGCAGTCCAAGGGACTCTCAAGAGTCTTCTCCAATACCACAGTTCAAGAGCATCAATTCTTTGGCGCTCAGCCTTCTTCACAGTCCAACTCTCACATCCATACATGACCACTGGAAAAACCATAGCCTTGACTAGATATGATGCTGCTGCTGCTGCTGCTGCTAAGTCGCTTCAGTAGTCTGACTCTGTGCGACCCCATAGACAGCAGCCCACCAGGCTTCCCCGTCCCTGGGATTCTCCAGGCAAGAACACTGGAGTGGGTTGCCATTTCCTTCTCCAATTGAAGTCGCTCAGTCATAGTTGGGTTTCAATCCATAATCTTGTCATGTGCTGTTTGTATTTGTCTGAATAAGTTTCTTCTCATCTTTATTTTCTGAAGGATGTTTTTGCTTAATATAGAATTCTAGGTTAGCAAGTTTGCTTTTTTTTTTTTGTACTTTTATCAGCATTTTAAATGTTTTTCCATTATGTATTAGAGCTCACACTCTTTCTAATAAGTCTGATATCATTCTTATCTGTTCTCTTATATAATATGATATTCTCTGTTTTAAAATCATCTCTTTATCATTTATTTTTAGCAATTTGATTAAGATAAGCCTTGGTGGGTTTGGGGGGTTTTGCTTGTTTATATGATTGTTCATTTTGGTTGGGGTTTGTTGAGTTTCTTGACTATATTATTTTATGGTTTATATCAAACTTTGAATTTTTTCTTTATTTCACCAAATACTTTTTCTATCCTTTCCTTTCTTATTGGATTCCAGTTACACATATGTAGAGTACTTGAAATTCTTGGAAAGATCACTGAGGAGCTGTTCATTTACTTTTTCTTTGTGTGCTTCCATTTGGGTAGCTTCTATTCCTGCATCAACTTAACTGATCTGTTCTTCTACACAATCTAATATTCTGTATTTTCATTCTGTAATATGTTTATGTTAGATATTGATTTTTTCATTCCTGGAAGTTCCATTTTCTTCTTTTTAAATTTTTTATTTCTTTCTTCACTAACTTCAGTAAAGAATCTGTGTGCAAGACCCAGGTTCAATCCCTGGGTCTGGAAGATCTCTTGGAGAAGGAAATCGCAACCCACTCCAGTATTCTTGCCTGGAGAGTTCCATGGACAGACCATGGTTTTGCAGAGTCAGACATGACTGAATGACTAACACACACATAGACATACACACTAACTTCATGTTTCTCTGAGCATGTTTTTTTATAGCATTTATATACCTGAGCATATTTTTATAGCAATTATAAAGCTGTTACATGTTAATTTTCTCTTGTCATTTCTAGGTTTACTGATTGACTTTTTCCTGGTTATGGGTCACATTGTCCTGCTTTTTACACATGTAATAACTTGTATTGGATGCTGGGGATTGTGACTGTTACACTTTGAATGCCTAGATTTTATTGGTTTTTATTAAAGTGTGTTTGTTTGTTTTTCCAGTAGTGATGTATGGATGTGAAAGTTGGACTATAAAGCAAGCTGAGTGCCAAATAATTGATGCTTTTGAGCTGTGGTGTTGGAAAAGACTCTTGAGAGTCCCTTGGACTGCAAGGAGATCAAACCAGTCAATCCAAAAGGAAATCAGTCCTGAATATTCCTTGGAAGGACTGAAGCTGAAGCTGAAGCTCCAGTACTTTGGCCACCTGATATGAAGAACTGATTCTTTGGAAAAGTCAGAGAAAGATTGAGGGCAGGAGGAGAAGGGGATGACAGAGGATGAGATGGTTAGATGGCATCACCAACTCAATAGACATGAGTGTGAGCAAGCTTCAGGAGCTGGTGATGGACAAGGAGGCCTGGTGTGCTGCAGTCCATGAGGTGGCAAATAGTCAGACACAACTGGGCAACTGAACTGAACTGAACTGAAAGTTTGTTTTGGCAGGAGATTAATTTCTCTGTGGATCAGCTTGATCTTTTTGAGGTTTTCTTTCAAGTTTTTAGGAATGTCAAGAGTAGCCTTTACTCTAGGGTTAGTCTAGATTTAGCACTAAAGTGTGAGCTTTCTGGAGTCCCCATTTAATATTCAGTGTCTTACTACTTTGGCTACTTGGAACTCAAATAGATTCTAGTCAAGTGTGATCTCTGAGAATTGCTTGTTTTACACCTCCCTAGTGGTTCCTTAATTGGCTTTGAGGGGTTTTCATCCTCTGCATGCAAAGCTTACAATTCATTTATAGACTCCAGTGGACCTCTGGGCAAGTGTCGGGTGCTCTTTCTCTGCACGGTGCCCTACGGTCCACTTCCCTGACCTAGAGGCTGCAGCTGTCTGAGCTTTCCCAGCCACTGGTTTCTGTGTCCTCAATGCAAAAGGGTCACTGCACTCTGCCTAGACTCTCCCTCTATGAGCTGAGGTCATCGAAAGGGTGACTCCACATTGCTTTCTTACTTTTATTGTGATCTCTTAAAGATAACAGTGTTGCACTGCCTATTACCCAAAATTTGTAGTTGCTGATGTTTAGTTTTTAAGTCATGTCTGACTCTCATGCAATCCCATGGCCCTTAGCCCACCTGGGTCCTCTGTCCATGGGATTTCCCAGGCAAGAACACCAGAGTTGGTTGCCATTTCCTTCTCCAGGGCGTTTTCTTGACCCAAGGATCAAACCCACATCTCCTTCATCGAGCCACCTGGGAAGCCCAGAGTCTGAAGACAGTTGTTTAATGTGTTTTTGTCTAATTTTCTAGTGTTTCTGGTGGGAGAACAAGTCCAATCTCAGTTACATCATCATATTTGGAACTGAAAGTCAATTGCTGTTTTTTCTGTTATACTTTAAGCAAAATGACTTTCTGATTTAAGTAAAATTAACATTAAACTACAAAAGACTTAACCTTCCCCTTCAAGGATCACAGTAATCCCTTTTCATCATTGAAAAAATTTGGGAAAGAGAAAAGAACAAATGGTCAAAGAAATCCTAAATGGTTACTTTGTCAGGATTTCCATTAAATGAATGTATGCACCTCTTCACTTAGCAACAACTCTCTGCCTCACTGCTTTTGTTAATTTGGATTCTTGGTTCTGGATTCCTCCATGTAGTACACCATGTCCCCCATTTCATCCAAAATGTCTCTCAGCAGAATTTCTTGCCTAATTATCCATCTCTTCAGAGTCCAACTCCCCATGCAGGGACCATCTATGTGGGCCACACTTCAGTGGTGGTGGGAGACCAACTCAGGGTTTATTGCCTTTGACCAACGTAACATCTATTATTATCAGCAGACACCTTCTGAAGAAACACTTCTGCCTTTATTGTTTAACCCAAAAGGGAACATCTAATGAATCCAGGAATAACAAAGGCCTCTTGGCCAGTCATTGGAAGTGAACATTTTAATTAAATAAGGTCTTTAAATGTCTCCAGGTGGGTAGCTAATAAAACAAGAGAACTTTCAATGACATTTAACCAAAATTTATTTCTCTCCCTCCAGTCTCCAGAAGAGCAATAGAAGGAAGCATTCAAAACAATTCCTTCTTAATTGACTTCCAAGGGATGATACAGTTACCCGCCAGGCAGTTACAGGCTAGATGTTTATTTTATTTTGTTTTTACTATTTTAATTAATTTGTTAAATTGCATTTTCATTTATTTATTAATTCAGAAATACTGAATTATTTATTTCACTCTTATTACATGTCATGCCTCATCCTAGTCGTTCCCTATTGGTGGCTGGAGTTGGTGGCTGTTCCCAAGATTCTCACAGTCTCCTAAAGGAGCAGGATGTGTAAGTGGATCATTATAATATAATGAAGTCATTTTAGGGAGATGTGCTCTGAGCTACAGCAGTACAGAAGGAGACATTCTCTATGCCTGGCAATGACTCCCAAGGGGTTACCATTTCAGCAATGATTATGGTCAATATATCTGAACCTCTCAGAATTGAGCCAGTCTTGAACTGGATACATGGTAAGAAATATAACGGGAAGTAACACAAAAGGAGAGAAAATAGTATAATAGACCCCCATGTACTATTCATAGTTTCCATATTATCAACATATAGCCCATCTTGTTTCACCTATACCCCATCTTCTCACTGGATTAAGGTAAATATATCATATCATTTTATCTATATACACATTGGCATGTTTCTTTAAAAAAAAAAAAGGACTCTTTATAAAAACAAAAGGTATTGCCATTTTTAACATAACAAGTGTCATTATTTTACCTCTCAAACTGAAGTAAATCTTCAGTATCATCACTGCACAAATTTCCCTGCATAAGAGCCCAAAGTCCGCTTTGGGTTGAGAGGTCTCCCGAAGTTCACTCCATGGTGACCTGTCCAAAGCCTCCCCGCCAGGGCTCTCAATACCCTTCCCCTGCAGCTCCTGAGTCCAAGCTGATCTGGCCAGGATTGTAGCAGTGTTAACAATCAGCAGGGAGATCTGAAAACTATTTTCCTTGCCATACCTCTTATCAGCTAGAGCTGAGTCTGAGTTTCCTTTGTGCTCCTGCTTACTTCCCTGGTAAGTTTCCAACCATCTGACTACTGCACACGTGACTATCTGTGGTGGCTCTAAACCTGGCTACAAATTCTTCAACACGTCTTCTGTTGAGAAATGATGTCAGTGCCCCAGTTGAATCAGGATGAGTTTGGACTGCTGATCAATACAGTCGAAGTGATACAATGTGACTTACAAGGCTGGGTCGTAAATGGCCAGGGAGCTCCAGACATTGTGGCTGCACCCGTCCACCATACGCGAGGCATGGAGAAGTCACAGGCCACATGGAGACGTCACATGTGGACATTCCAGTTGAGAATTCCAGTCGAACCCAGTCTTTATATCACCTCAGCAGGCACCACACCTGCGGTTGAAGAAGTTTCCAGCTAATTCCAGTCCGTTACCAGTTGAGTCATTCCAGAAATCTGAGTCTTCTCAGCTGAGACTTGAGGTATTACAAAGCAGAGACGAATCATCTCCACTTAATTTTTATTAGAGACTGTCCCACCTGAAATCCTTACCCATAGAATAATGGATTCAGAATAATTAAATGGTGAATGCTTTTGTCACTAAATTTTGTGGTAATTTGTTACATACAACATTAATAACCACCCTAGCTCTCTAGTTCTTGCACGCCTGTTTCCTTAGAGCATTGAAAGTGAGAGTGGTTGTCGCTCAGTTGTGTACCACTCTTTGCGATTCCATTTTCTGTCCATTTCCCAGGCAGGAATACTGGAGTTGGGTAGCCATTCCCTTCTCCAGGGGATCTTCCCGCCCTAGGGACTGGAGGTGGGTCTCCTTCATTGCAGGTAGATTATTTACCGTCTGAGCCACCAGGGAAGCCCAAAGGAGTGAGATGCTATGTGCACATCACATGCGTGTGTGCGTGCTAAGTAGCTTCAGTCGTGTCCAGCTCTTTGCGACTGAATGGACAGTAGCCCTCCAGGCTCCTCTGTCCATGGTATCCTCCAGGCAAGAATGCTGGAGTGGGTTGCCATTGCCTCCTCCAGGGGATCTTCCCACCCTAGGGACTGGAGGTGGGTCTCCTTCATTGCAGGTAGATTCTTTACCGTCTGAGCCACCAGGGAAGCCCAAAAGAGTGAGATGCTATGTGCACATCACATGCGTGTGTGCGTGCTAAGTAGCTTCAGTCATGTCCAGCTCTTTGCGACTGAATGGACAGTAGCCCTCCAGGCTCCTCTGTCCATGGTATCCTCCAGGCAAGAATGCTGGAGTGGGTTGCCATTCCCTCCTCCAAGGGATCTTCCTGGACCAAGGATCAAACCCAGGTCTCCTGCATGCCAGGCAGATTCTTTACAGTCTGAGCCACAGGGAAACTTTTGCCACAAGGAAGAGGTTATTTGTTTGCACTGGTCTCTCCTTACCTGTTGTTCTTGTTGCTGGTGCAGCTCGTTCTGCTCCAGGTCCCCTACCCCTCAGAGACCATGCCTACTTGAAACAGAGTAGGACCCTACGGGGCCATCTCCCTACCCAGGATAGACCCCTGCCTCATGTCCTCCACCTGACTTTTGTCTGTAGAAAATCTTTACCCAAATAATAAGTTTAATCAGAGAAGTGAGAAAATGCAAGAGCAGCAATCAAACATGACCAAATAATTGTTTAGGCATTTGTTGTTGTTGTTGTTTTTTGGTTGTGTCTAACTCTTTGTGACCCCATGGACTGCTGCACACCAGGCTTTCCTGTCCGTCACCATCTCCCAGAGCTTGCTCAAACTCATGTCCATTGAGTCATTGATGACATCCAACCATCTCATCCTCTGTCATCCCCTTCTTCTCCTGCCCTCATTCTCTGACTTTTCCAAAGAGTTAGTTCCTCATATCAGGTGGCCAAAGTATTGGAGCTTCAGCTTCAGCTTCAGTCCTTCCAAGGAATATTCAGGGTTGATTTTCTTAAGGATTGACTGGTTGGATCTCCTTGCAGTCCAAGGGACTCTCAAGAGTCTTCTCCAGCACCACAGTTCAAAAGCATCAATTCTTCAGCGCTCAACCTTCCTTACAGTCCAACTCTCACATCCATTAGGCATTAAACAAAATCAAAGATCTTTAGTTCTCCCTCAAGGGCTATAAATAATATTCTGAGCCATATCTTTTGAGCTATTTTGTATATACTGAAACCCTCACCAGGTAAAAGAAGTTAACCACATGATGACAAGACTGTAGTCATGATATAAGCTTGCCACAATTCCAAGAACTGGCCTCAAGGAAACGGGAGCAATAAAGGTGATGCAGATTAGACCACCTCATGATCAGTTTCAAGATACTGTCAGAACTGACGGTGCTGCTTTGCATGGAGCCTCCCCTCCCTCTGTCTATGCATCCTTGAAAGTTCCCCTTAAAAGCTCTTGCTCATTGATTGTCAGTGGGGAATCGGCCTTTGATTGCTGGTCTCCAAAATTAAGCAAACTTTCCACTAGCCTTGCCTCTTGACTATTGGCTTTGGAGCAGGCAAGCAGCTGGACCTCACTTTCAGTAACAAACTGACACAGAGCCCCAGAAAGGAATCAAAAGCCTCCCTCCCCCGGAACATGGTCCTCACTTATCTCAGTGAAGTTATGACAGTGGGAATATCTATTGCCTTCAGGGGAAAGCCTTTCCCCATGGCAGGGTGTTATATGGTTCCTGGCCTCAACAAAATAATTTGGTACATACTGGATCATCCTAACGGCGACTTTCATTCATATTCCTGATTATCTTGGCTCAAGGTCCCATTTATCGAATTGGACCTATTGGCTGGTTGTTAGGATACTAAAATTGCAAGAAGCACTTTATTCGGTCTCTGTTGGCCAGGAAAGTCAGGCAACTCACTAGCGCACCAAAATTAAAACAAAGCCACAGTAAACACACAAAAAAAACAAAATAAAAATTACTAGGGAGAAAGAGAGGAGGGAGAAAGACTAGAGAAGAGTCAGGGTGGCAAATGCTGGCAGTCAAAGAAAACAGCTGTCTCTGGAGCTCACTGAGAACTTGTGGTCCAGGGGGACAGTCACTGAAAGGGCATCTGACTTGTTACTTGTGGCAGTCCATAGAACACAGCAGAATTCAGAGTGTGTCAAGTTCAAGATACTCTGATGGGTTTAGCTCAGCTGCCAAGGGAGCATATATTACTTGGTCTTTAATAACAATAACATTCGGGCTTCCCTGGTGGCTCAGTGGTAAAGAACCCACCTGCCAGGGCAGGAGACATGGGTTCAATCCCTGGTCTGGGAAGATTCCACATGCCGAAATGCAACTAAGCCCACGGGCCACAACTATTGAGCCTGTGCCCTGCAGCCTGAGAATGGCAACTATTGAGGCCACGTGCAGCAACTACTGAAACCCACACTCCAGAGCCTGTACCATGCTAAGCTGCTTCAGCTGTGTCTGACTCTGTGAGATCCCATGGACCATAGCCCTCCAGGCTCCTCTGTCCATGGGATTCTCCAGGGTAGAATATTGGAGTGGATTGCCGTTCTCTTCCCCAGGGGATCTTCCCAACTCAAGGATAGAACCGGTGTCTCTTACATCTAACCTGCATTGGCTAGCGGGTTCTTTACCACCGGTGCCACCCGGGACGCCCTACTCCACAAGAGAAACCACCACAGTGAGAAGCCGGCACCCTGCACTGGAGAGCGGCCCCGCTTTCCACCACTAGACGAAGCCCATGCAGCAGTGAAGACCCAGCACAGTCAAAAAAATAAAATTTAAAGAACAAGAACATTTATGGCAGCTTATGAAATGTATAGGAATTTTCATAATCACAATCTTACTTGATCCTCACAGCCCCAGGCACTGATAGTTACAGCAGTATTACTGCATTTAAAACTGAGCAAAGTAAGATGAAAACAAGAAAAAGTTATCTTCTCAAAGACTCCCCATTTCACATTTCTTTCAAAACATCACAACGGACTTTGGTTGACTGGAAACTCAGCTCTGGAAGTTATGCAGTGACAGAGATATCACTCTTCTTTATTCAGAAGAGACAAATAATTAACAAGAAAGTGGCTATCAAGGATTTTCCAAGTGAGCAAGTTCCAGTGTCCTATCTTATTCACTCCTCCATTTACCTTCATAAGGAATAATCATAGCCCATTTATCGAGCATTTAATGGGATCAGCATCTTAGATGCTTTATACAAACCTGACAACAAATGTGACTGACCTTCATTTTAATAACAAAACTGAGGCTCAGAGAGGCGAAGTAACTCACCCAGCCTTGCACAGTCAGATAATAACAGAGTCTGAATTTGAGTGAGTGCCTGAGTCTAAAAGTCTTGGTTCTTTGTTTTTTATTAAGTATTAATAGCTGACTTACAATTTTATGCAAATTTCCTCTGTACAGTGAAGTAACTCAGATATATATACATATTTTTTCATAGTCTTTTCCATTAAGTTTTGTCATGGAATATTAAATATAGTTTCTCATGCTATACAGTATGATCTTTTTCTTTATCCATTCTATATATATATTAGTTTACTGCCACTAATCCCAAACTCCCAATTCTTCCCTCTCCTACACCCTCTCCCCCTTGGCAACCACAAGTCTCTTCTCTATATCTTTGAGTCTGTTTTCATTTCACAGAAATATTGAATTGTATCATATTTTAGCTTCCACACATAAGTTATATCATATGGTGTTTGTCATTCTCTTTCTGACTCACTTTGCTTAGTATGATAATCTCTAGCTCCAACCATGTTACTGCAGATGGCTTTGTTTCATCATTTTTGATGGCTGAGTAATATTCCAGTGTATATATACCACAGTTTCTTCACCCATTCATCTGCATATGGATATTTAAGTTGTTCCCATATCTTGGCTATTGTAAATATTTAAAGCCTTGGTTCTTAAAGACCACATCTTATTGCCTTGGTAAGCAACAATGTGCTAAGCCACATGTGATGTGTCTTATCTTTGAGTTAAGGGAAAGTTAAATTCTTTCCAGCAATCACCATCAAAGAATGTCAGGAAGTGTCATATATAAAAATATTGGCCATGGTGGTGGGGAGGGAAGAGGAGCATCATCAGAATCTAGTCTAAATGTTTTGACTTAGTTAAACTTTAGTGATCTGGAGGGATTACTTTTCCAAATTACATTTTTCCTTGCAGTTCACTGCACATGACTTGTTATTCCACATTTACTTTGTATATATGCTCATGTTCAATTGTGTCCAACTCTTTGTGGCTTTTTGGACTGTAGCCCACCAGGCTCCTCATGTTCAATTGTGTCCAACTCTTTGTGGCTTTGGACTGTAGCCCGCCAGGCTCCTCTGTATGTGATTTTCTAGGCAAGAATATTGGAGTGGGTTGCCATTTCCATCTCCAGGGGATCTTCCAAACCCTTATCTATATTATTAGTATTTTGATTACACTATTATCTTTATTTACATAAAGCAAAAGGATTTTCTTCTACAAATAAAAAAGAATCTTGATAAGTAGTTAAAAAAATTTACAAGTACATACCCACATAATTTTTTGCATATGAATAAGTGAATAAATGTGATATATTCATACTGGATTCTTACGGCACATTTCTTTTCTTTGCGACTTCCTCTTCTTTGAACCATTTCACATTTCTGTCATTTCTACCTTCCTGTGGTTATGTTTTGAATAAGGTTTCCCTCTTGCCTTTTCATCATTTTTGCTGGTGTGATCAAGCTGCTTTCAGTCCAGTTTTTCCCCTGTTATTTTGCAGGTTTCAGCCCTGCTTCATTTCACTGATGGCTGCAGTCCCTTTCCTGTGCTCTCAATCATGCTCGGGCTTTTCTCTTTTATTTGGAGAAGAGATACCATTGGTTTCTCCTCTACCCTAGGTGTTCTATTTTTTTCCGTTTTCTCCTGATCCTAATGATACCAAGTTTTTAAATATACTCATTCCCCTTTCACTTCCTGTCCTTGACAGCCTGCCTTCCTCACCATGAAACTTCAGGAATGGAATCATTTAGTCCTTCTTCCTATCTCCAACTTTTAGACTTTGCTGAGGATCGTTAAAATCTTTGGTTTGTCTTTTCAAGAGACAAATATTGATCATTTCCTATTATTAAAATGGGCTTCCCTAATGGCTCAGATGGTAAAGAATCTGCCTACCATGCAGGAGACTCTGGTTTGATCCCTGGGTCCGGAAGATCCCTTGGAGAAGGCAATGGCAACCCACTCCAGTACTCTTGCCTGGAGAATCCCGTGGAGAGGAGCCTGTACAGTCCATGAGGTCACAAAGAGTTGGCTACAAGTGAGAAACTAACATTTTCATTTTCATATTAAACATATTAAAACCTCCCAGGCTAATATTATCTATTAGATTTAAAATAAATACATCTTGCAAGCCTGGTTTCTCACCACTGTTTCCTCCCCTTGACATTTCCATACTGATTGTGTTTTTCCATTCCTTTGTTTGGTGTCATTTCTAGAATCATTTCTTCATATGGAGAAGATAGATGCTAGAGTCTCTGATTACTAGCACGCCACAATTTCATCTTGACAGGAGAATGATCATTGGTTAGTGTAGGGTTCCTAGATTGCAGGCTTTTTTTTTTAAGTAGTTTTTTGGGATGTTAGTTTGCTGTTGCTTTTACTATTATGGATAAGAAGGCTGATTCCTCATCCTGTGTAGGAAATCTTTTTTTTTTTTTTTTCTTCCTGGAAAGTCTTTTTGTCTGGAAGTTTGAGATTTTTCTCCCCGCCCTTAGAATTACCAAGACATGTCTTTAAAAAAAAAAAAATCAATACTACCAGAAACTCATTGATTCCTTTCAATATGCAGACTCAATGCTTTCATAATTCTGAGACGTTTTCTACTATAATATAATAAATTCTCTCCTCCTGTTTCTTATTGATTTCTTTCTTCTAGGACTTCTTTTAAAATTACTGCTACTACTACTTTTCATGTCAGGACTCCTAAATATATCCTAGGAAAAAAATATATTTTCTCATCATTTCTACTTTGCATTTTGGATTTATTTCGTGCTATAATTCTTCCAGACCCACTAGTCCCAATCAGCAAATGTTTGGTTAGGAAATCATCTTTTTGGGGTCAAGAAAGTCTCTTCCCTCTCCACATGCTGGCTGTTCTTCAAGTGTATTTTATGATCCTTCTGTTCGAATGTTCCTCTCCCCCCATCAGCAGCCCTACTTCATTGTGCGGTGTTATTTGTTCTGGCTGATCTTCCTTCTTTAAATTCTGGGCCTTGTTCACTGGGAGCATGTCCTTCATGAGCTCCCAGGAGCTCAGGTGGTTTGTTGGGGACCCTAAGCAGTGGCTGGATCACTGAAAATCTCGGAATCCTCTGCTTTAAGATTCTCACTGGGGCTTCTCTAATGGCTCACAGATAATGAATCTGCCTGCAATGCAAGAGACCTGGGTTTGATTCCTGGGCTGGGAATATCCTCTGGAAAAGGAAATGCAACCCACTCCAGTATTCTTGCCTGAAGAAGTCCATGAACAGAGGAGCCTGGTGGGCTACAGTCCATGGGGTCAGAGAGGCAGACACGACCGACTGACTATCACTTCCTGTGTTGATTAAAATAAAGATTGTAACATTAAGAGACTTCCTTGATGGTCCAATGGTTGAGATTTTGCCTTTCAATGAAGGGGATGTGGGTTCAATCTTTTGTCAAGGAGTTAAGGTCCCACAGGCCTCATGGCCAAAAAACCAAAACACAAAACAGAAGCAGTATTGTAACAAATTCAACAAAGGCTTTACAAGATGGTCCACATCAAAAAAAGTCTTTAACATAAAAAAAAATAATAACAATAAAACTGTAATGTTGAGACGCATTCTCCTCTCCAGCTGAGGACCGCTGTGGACTAGCCACTGTGGTGGGGAGAGAGGTCCCAGCCTTCTCTTCCCTCACTTCCCTTTTGTCCTCTTCTGCCAGCTTGCTAGTGTCCCTGACCCAGCGGCACCAAAGCAGGGAGATGAAGAGCAGTGAACAGAGTGGGAGTGTTTAACGACAATGGAAGGACTGATGTTGAAGCTGAAACTCCAATGTTTTCGCCACCTGATGTGAAGAGCTGGCTCATTTGAAAAGACCCTGATGCTGGGAAAGATTGAGGGCAGGAGGAGAAGGGGACGACAGAGGATGAGATGGTTGGATGGCATCACCAACTCGATGGACAAGGGATTGGGTGGACTCCGGGAGTTGGTGATGGACAGGGCAGCCTGGAGTACAGCAGTTCATGAGGTCACAAAGAGTCGGACACAACTGAGTGACTGAACTGAACTGGACTGCACTGATGTTTTTCCGAGATGGCTTTGCTCTTTGAATTTGGCAAGTGTTACAACTGGCATTTTCTCTTGTGCCAGGACTTGGTGCTCTCCTGAGCGCTTCTGCCATCTCTAGCCAGGCCATGGGCATCGTCATGATGTATGTCCCACAACACGAACAAGAGAGTTTCCTGAGGCTTACTGGACGCCTTAACATTCAGGTTTGTCTTCTGTCTCTTCACTGAAGACCCTTCGCTGGGATCCCCTCTTTGCTCATCTCCTACTCATCCAAAGCAGTCTTCTCGGACAAGATTCAGACCAGCTCCTCGTTGGTCCTAAGTCACATTCCCACAATTGGAAACACTACCCAAGGACACGACGCAACAATCTCTGAAAATGGAAACCAATCTCAAAGCAGTACCATGTTCTTAATTGGTACCATCAGAAAAACTAGCCAAGCCAGTCAACTCTCTGATTTAATTTCCTAGGGAGAAGCCTTATCTCCCCAGGGGCAGGGAACAAATCAAGCTCTTCAAGTAAATTCACTGAAGATCCTCTCTTTTCATGGGGTTCACACCCCAACTACCTCCTTGAGTGGAGAGAAGGGTTTACAGCTTTGCTCTGTCCAAACAAATCTTCTCCTAGGTACAACTCAACCTTTTAGACCCTCAGTGTAGGTAGAGGTTTAAAATTTGCGTCCTGTATAGGGAACAGACTTGTGATTGCCAACAGGGCAGAAGGTGAGACAGGGATGGATTGGGAGTTTGGGATTAGCTGATGCACAGTATTATCTGTAAAAAGATAAACAGTAGGTCCTATTGCATAGCACAGGCAACTATACGCAATATCCTGTGACAATCCATGATGGAATGAATATGAAAAAGAATGTGTATGTATACAACTGAATCACTTTGCTGTACAGCATAAATTAACAGAACATTGTAAATCAACTATACTTCAATTTAGAAAAAAAAAAAGATTTGTGTCTTGAGTTTTCAGTTACCTCCTTTTCCAAGTCCCCAAGGGTGGCTCATCTCACTTTGGAATCTACTAGCTATTGTATCTTGGCATCTCAAACATGACTTTTAATCCCATATCCTAATACAAATGACGTTTGCACTTGCCGAATTCATAGCCTGATTTCTAATTCAAATGTTTGTTTTGCACTTCCTTTCAAATGCTTTTGAAAGATTTTCTTCCTTCAATATTTAGTACCTTGACACAAGTGGATTAGGAACAGTTGTTTAGAGTAAAATTCCCCAGCTTCCAGGATCTAATGCCTGATGATCTGAAGTGGAGCTGATATTAATATAATCATAATAGAAATAAAGTACACCCAACCCATACCACCCCCTATCCCAATCCATGAGAAAAATCATCCTCTACGAAACTGGTCCCTGGTGCCAAAAAGGTTGGGGATTGCTGAGAAATCACTGAGAATGTGGAGTGCTTTATAATTCAAAAATATTTATATCACAACATCCTCAAATTGATTAACCCAAAGGAGAGATTAAATACTAACAAACGCCCTTTTCTCCTTCTGGTTTGTACAGCTACACAGATATTCACAGCCTGGAGCCAGGCCACTCCACCGACACAGATGATCCAGAATCAGGGTCCATCTTGATAACCACAGGAGCAGGCAGCCAGTGACATCAGAAGCCAGCACTGTGACTTCTGTTTGCCTAGTGCTGCTGTGTTGAGGAAATCACAAGGTGGTGTAAGGAAAACATTAGACAAAAAGCCTTTCATTCCTGTTGAGAGGTGCTTGGGAATGGCTTTTAAAGGAAGTTTCTGAATCCCTGCAGCCATTTTTAAACCTTCAACTTGCATTAATAAAAGGTATAGTAGAAAAGAACTTGACAATTTGAAAGTGATGTAAAGCAATGAGAATGCAGATTCAAATAGATCTACTTTCTATTTTTCATTATATTATATATATATATATATATACACACACACACACATACACACATATGTATGTATATATGTATATATAGGCTTCCAAGGTGGCTCAGTGGCAAAGAACCCGCCTGCCAATGCAGGAGACCTAAGAGACATGTGTTCAATCCCTGCGTTGGGAAGATCCCTGGAGGAGGAAATGGCAACCCACTCCAGTCTTCTTGCCTGTAAAATCCCATGGACAGAGGAGCCTGGAGGGCTACAGTCCATGGGGTCACTAAGAGTCGGACGTGACAAGCGTCTCAGCACCAGCACATACATTCTCTTTAAACCAATTGTTAGTTTTGGCTTTTAGTTTGACTATAAAGGCACCCAGCTGTAGGGTGGTTATGCCATCACCCCAGACTCAGTGAGACTTGTATAAAGTCATTTTCATATAAACACAAGTTGGATGCAGTAATTAGGCTGGCCTATGGTGTTTATTGATTTCTGCTTGAACTGTGCTTTTCCTAATGCTCCACTTTCCTTCCAGCTACACTCTAGGCTCTCATATTACCTCCTCACACCTGTTCTGCTCCATCATGCCTTCCAGCTTCACTCATTACTTTTCAGGGCATCTCTAAAACTGTACCCTGAAATAACATGCCACACCAGATTTATTATTCAGAATGCTCATGCATGTAATATATTTGGCCTAGAGCCTCAAAAAAATAAGTTGGAGATTTATCCTACTAAGAAAATTCACAAGCCCCATCGTGGTTATAATAATTAGCACTTGGTTAGTTGTTCTCTGGGCAAGAGAGAAACAATTTTCTGGCTGTACTGACTATTAAGATTATTAAAAAGAGGGGCTTTCAGGAGAAGCTGAAGGGATGTTCCTGGCGATGCAGTGGTTAAGACTTCACACTTCTACAGCAGGGCACATAGGAAACTAAGATTCCACATGCCTCACCATGTGGCCAAGAAAAAACAAAACAAAACAAAAATAATAGTTAAAAGAAACAGAAGTTGAATGGCCCAGTCTATATAAGTTCCTGATATCTTGGCAGATCATTACTAATGATTAAGGGAGGCCTAACAACCGTCTCAAAGAAAAATCCATGTCACATGAGATGTGCAAAAATGAGAAAAATTCTACAAAGAAATGTCATCTAGCAGCCGTCCAACACATTCATAGCCTGACTCAAAGGACAGCACTCCAGCCCTGAGATCTGCCCGGTTGCAAGCCACTGCTGATGGCTACACAGGCCATGTGACACGACCCAGGACTCCAGGCTATGCTGACGAACCTGCTCAGTGACGTAGTGGCCGTGTCACGCCTCTCTGGAGACACAGCTTAGCTGGAGATGCAGGACTTCTGACTTAGGACTGCCGACTCCCTGATCCATTAGGTCGCCCCTAAGTAAGTGTCTTGTCTCTAAGGAGTCCCTCCCAGGTGGAGGAGGAAGGCCCAAACAGATGACCCTAGTGCTTTAGCAGGACTGGCTTTAGAGAAAGACATATACACAAAACATCAAGACAAATCTTTAGAGTAACTCTTTTTAAAATAGTGTTTCTGAGTTCAAAAATAACTCATCCAAAGACAAACATTTTAAAACTCATTTCTTGTGAGCTAATCAGCCAAGTGAACTGAAAAGTTGTGGGACTTGTACAAAACCAATTGTTTCTGCAAATGGGTTATCTGACTTAAATCTGACTCTGCGATCCGGTGGACTGAAGCCTGCCCGTCTCCTCTGTCCATGAGATTTCCCAGGCGAGAATACTGGAGAAGGTTGACATTTCCCTCTCCAGGGGATCCTCCGGACCCAGGGATCAAACCCAGGCCTCCTGCCTGCATTGCAAGTGGGTTCTTTACTGACAGAGCCACAAGGGTGTGCTCATACATGCCAAAACTTGTTTTTACAAAGAGCAGCTATGAGGATGCTTGCTTGCTCTTACCAGGGTGACTCCTCTGCACAGCAAAATTGTGTAGTGTTATTTAGCAGTGAAGCGCACCCCCTGGTGGACATAAGTAGGAATTTAAGATCCGTAAAACCTTTACATAAATTTCATTCCTATTTAATGTTTAAATCACAGAATTAAAAATAAAAAGGGAATAGCTGCTTCATTTGGTGGGCCATAAGTGCTGTAGGATTGTAGAAAGCTTTATGTTAATGTCAAGGCTTTTTAGGTCTTTGTAAGGGTTGAGATGAAAAGCCATTTTAGGGTTTGGAATGGGACGGGGGTCTCTCAATCTTGGCACTATGGACATTTTGAGCTTGACAATTCTTTGTCTGTTCTGGGCACTGTAGGATGTTCAGCAGATCCATGGCCTCTATCAAGCCGATGTTAGTAGTAGTAGTAGTAGTACTAGTACTACTACTACTACACACACACACACACACACACACACACACACACACACACACACACTGCTAACACTACAAATCACCCCCAGTTGAGAACCACTGGAGTAGGAGTAGAGGGATGACATGATATGATATGATATCATTTAATAAGATCACTCTCTGCTTCTCTGTTGAGGCAGGCAACAGCTAGGCATGGAGATGGTAAAAAGCGGTCAGATTCTGGATTTATTCTAAAGTTACAGCTGACGGAAATTTTGAAGGACAGATATGGAGTGAGAGGGAGAAAGAATCAAGGCTGACCCCCAAGATTTTAGCCTGAACAACTAGAATTACGTTGCCATTAACTGAGGTGGGAAAACAGCAGGAAGACCTGGCTCTGGAGCTGTTTGGACTTGAGGACCCAGATCAGGAGCACACAACTGTGGATGTTAGCTTTGAGAGGCGTTATAGACACCCAAACAGAGATGATATTATTAGACAGTCTAGAAATCAGGAGTGAGGTCCAGACTGTTGCTGTAAGTTTGGGAGTTAGTACCTTACAGATAATATTATAGATAATGTTTAATGAACTTAAGAAATAAAAAAAATTATATATATTTATGAAAAAGGGTGATGTTCTGGAAGTCATGTGTCTGTATGCAGATATTTTTCTTTTTAAAAAATGGTTTTATCTTAGTAGCCCCTTTCTTAATGTTATCTTTAGCAAATATTTATAATTTATCATACTTTCTGCAATAACTTAATTACCTGGTTGTTTCTAGATTATGAGCTCCTGAGAAAGAAGATCTATCTTGCGTCTTTGTAGCAAGTGGCACAGTGCCTGGCATCTAGTACATAAAAGATGTTTATAATTTAATAGGAAATTCACTCTTCTGAAACAAAATCACCTGTACAATAAGATGACAGTCATTGAGATTCTCCATTAATTCAAAATTAGCAATAACTCAGACATTATTCTAGTCACTAAGATCTTTAGATTATGTGGCATTATCAAGGACTCTTAGCCACCAACATGTGCTGTGGTGAATCCTACAACGAAAGGGATATCATTCTTGCCTTGACTGCAACCAAAGAGTCTCAGCTTTTATTTGTTTCACATATTGGGACTCCTGATAAGATTTCACTTGATAAAAGCAAATTAGTTCTATGGTTAAAAACTATGAAGTCATGAATCAATCCCAGTAGTCTGTTGTCATCTGATTCATCAAAAGATGTGCTTGAAAACTGAAAAGCACAGTCTTCATGTTATCTTTAAAAAGTTTTAGTTGATTAAGTAAAAATTGAGTTAGTACATGTTGGCAGCTAAGAGTCCTTGATAATGCCACATAATCTAAAGATCTTAGTAACTAGCATTATGTCTGAGTTATTGCTAATTTTGAATTAATTGAGACTCTCCATGACTGTCATCTTATTGTGTAGGTATTTTCCCTTCAGAGGAGTGAATTTCCTATTAAATTATAAACATCTTTTATGTACTAGATGCCAGGCACTGTGCCAGTTGCTACAAAGATGCAAGATAGATCTTCATTCTCAGGAGCTCACAACCTAGAAGAAACAACCAGATAATTAAGTTATTGCAGAAAGTATGATAAATTACAGGTATTCACTAATGATAACATTAAGAAGGGAGCTACTAAGATACTTAGCTACTAAGATTTTTTAAAGAAAAACATCTACATACAAAGACACATGACTTCCAGAACATCACCCTTGCTTGTTTATCTTTAGTTAGGTAGTTGGGGATTGAAATGTACACACTGCCATATTTAAA
Organism: Capra hircus; assembly: GCF_001704415.2. Classification (NCBI taxonomy): domain Eukaryota; kingdom Metazoa; phylum Chordata; class Mammalia; order Artiodactyla; family Bovidae; genus Capra; species Capra hircus. The sequence goes on from NC_030822.1 coordinate 67,833,494, forward strand.
ATGGATAACCAACAAGGACCTACCTTGTAGCACAGGGAACTCTGCTCAGTATTAGGTAACAATCTAATAAGGAAAAGAATTTGAAAAAGAACAGATACATGCGCTATAGTGAATCCTACAATGAAAGGGATATCATTCTTGCCTTGACTGCACCAAAGTGTCTCAGCTTTTATTTGTTTTACATAATGGGACTCCTGGTAAGATTTTACTTGATAAAAGAAAATTAGTTCTATGGCTAAAAACTATAAAGTTATGAATCAATCCCAGTAGTCTGTTGTCATCTGACTCATCAAAAGATGTGCTTGAAAACTGAACAGGCACAGTTAGTCTTCATCTTATCTTTTAAAAGTTTTAGTTGATTAAGTAAAAATTTGCCTAATCATGTGATATGTCTACTATGTGCCAGAGAATATGTAAAGGGCTTTGTATATTAATACTTTATCTTATTTAAATGTAACAATGCTATAAATTCTTAGTGATACAGATGAGGAAACCGAGACTCAGGGATAGTAATAAATATACTCCCAAGATATCTAGTTAATAAATGGCAGAGTTGGCTTTGAAACCAGATTTGATTCCAAAAATAGTGGGCTCTACTGCCATACATATACACCTATGAAATGACTACAAATGGTTTTAGAATGTAGGAATTGCTTTTGTGATGAAGGTGAGGGGAGAAAGGAAGAATGAAAATAAGAAATTAAAATTATATTGTAACATGATCATAGCCCTTACAGATAATGCTAGAAGAATATGTGTGCAACAGAAACATGAATGTCCCAGCGGTGGAAATGTGGGTGGTTTTTTTCCTTATATCTAATTTCAGATGTTCAAGTTGGTTTTTTTAGAAAAGGCAGAGGAACCAGAGATCAAATTGCCAACATCCGCTGGATCATGGAAAAAGCAAGAGAGTTCCAGACAAACATCTATTTCTGCTTTATTGACTATGCCAAAGCCTTTGACTGTGTGGATCACAAGAAACTGTGGAAAATTCTTCAAGAGATGGGAATACCAGACCACCTGACCTGCCTCTTGAGAAACCTGTATGCAGGTCAGGAAGCAACAGTAGAACTGGACACGGAACAACAGACTGGTTCCAAATAGGAAAAGGAGTACATCAAGGCTGTATATTGTCACCCTGCTTATTTAACTTATATGCAGAGTACATCATGAGACATGCTGGGCTAGAAGAAACACAAGCTGGAATCAAGATTGCCGGGAGAAATATCAATAACCTCAGATATGCAGATGACACCACCCTTATGGCAGAGAGTGAAGAGGAACCTCTTGATGAAAGGAAGCCTCTTGATGAAAGTGAAAGAGGAAAGTGAAAAGTTTGGCTTAAAGCTCAACATTCAGAAAACAAAGATCATGGCATCTGGTCCCATCACTTCATGGGAAATAGAAACAGTGGAAACAGCGTCAGACTTGATTTTGGGGGGCTCCAAAATCACTGCAGATGGTAATTGCAGCCATGAAATTAAAAGACGCTTACTTCTTGGAAGGAAAGTTATGACCAACCTAGATAGCATACTGAAAAGCAGAGACATTACTTTGCCAACAAAGGTCCGTCTAGTCAAGGCTATGGTTTTTCCAGTGGTCATGTATAGATGTGAGAGTTGGACTGTGAAGAAAGCTGAGCACTGAAGAATTGATGCTTTTGAACTGTGGTGTTGGAGAAGACTTTTGAGAGTCCTTCGGACCGCAAGGAGATCCAACCAGTCCATTCTAAAGGATATCAGTCCTGGGTGTTCATTGGAAGGACTGATGCTAAAGCTGAAACTCCAATACCTTGACCACCTCATACAAAGAGTTGACGCATTGGAAAAGACTCTGATGCTGGGAGGGATTGGGGGCAGGAGAAGGGGACGACAAAGGATGAGATGGCTGGATGGCATCACCGACTCGATGGACGAGTTTGGGTGAATTCCGGGAGTTGGTGATGGACAGGGAGGCCTGGCATGCTACAATTCATGGGGTCACAAAGAGTTGGACATGATTGAGCGACTGAACTGAACTGAACCCTTTTTTTTGGTATTGTCCCTGATTTCTTCAATAAAGGTGTATTGTTTAAGGTAAGCCATAATTCAGCAGATTTGATAGTGGTGGTAGTCATGGTGGTATTTTTTATTATATAAAAATAACATACAAAAATTGAACTGAAGAGTATAATAAATTGCCATACACCAATTGCTCATTTCTGATAATTACCAAATACAGTCAATCCTGTTTCATTTTTATTGCCATCCATCTCCCTCCCTCTATTGTTCTGAATCAAATACCAAACATGTCATTTCACTGTATTTTAGTAGGTATCTTAAACATAGCTGCAATAAAGTCTAACAAGTAAACATAATTCCTTACTGTTATTAAATAACCAGTCAGTATTCAAATTTCCAATTGTGTCATAAATGTTAGAAACTTTTTTCTTTTTTTGTTTAAGAACTAAAGATCAGGTCCACCCATTGTGATTGGTTGATGCCCTCTTAGTGCCTCTCACCTTGTATGTTTCCCCTTCAACTTCCCCCCATCAGTTTTTTTCTCCTTAAAAGTTACTGAAGAAACAATTGTGCCAGTACCACCCCTTTGGTGTCATTCAACAATATATGTCGTTCTCTTCCCTGTAAATTGGTAGATGCTCCATCAGATTTAAGTTTGATTCTTTTTGGCAAAATAACTCTATGGGCAGTAGTATGCGCCTCCCTCAGAAAGCATGTGATGCAAAGAAAGCATCTCTGTGTATTTTAAGCAGTTCATCAATAGCATGACCAATGTTTATTATCTTCATTAATTCTTTGGAAGGTGCAAAATGATGTTGCAATTCCATCATTCCCTTTTCACTCATTAAGTGGAACTTGTTTTTTGGGTTTGTTTTTTGTTTTAAGAAAAAGGGTCCCTCATTTACTGTTTGCATACCCAGAGGTATGGGAGTTTGTATGGGAACTGTAGGAAATACTGAATTACTGTTTAGTTACAACTTTTCAAAATGATGAGCTAGCTTGCTAGCATCCTCCAATGGTGAGCAATTGGTGCTTCAGTTATTGTACGGTGTGTTTGTCTCTTCATTTAGTCTCATTTGGATTTTTGTGTTTTAAACATACTCAGTGTTTCCACCCACTACAGATATTATTTCCTATATCAATGTTCAAATTGTGCTACCTTCTGCCTGGCTCATGAGTCTTTTGAGAGTCCACTAAATTGTCCTTGATAGTTTCCTTGCTATCTGACCTGACAAGATTTGTAGGCTCATTTTACACTTTCCCTACTGAATACATCTATTTCTTCTTAAAGTAACTTGAGTTTATGCTGATAATTCTAATTAAAAACAGGATTATATTAAACTTCCATTTATATTTCCTTTCTCTTTAGCCAGGAATCCTAGTCCTAAACAATGAAGAATAACGGAATTGGAGAATCACATATTCTCTTGACTTATTCCACAATGTTTTAATCCCACACAATAATCTCAGAATGCTGACGCTGTCACCAACAATAGGACTGTCAAGAGCCTAAGATTATTCTGGAGTTCTTTTTTCACTTTAGGATATGCCTACTAGGGAGGTACAAAGTACTGCATTTATAGCAATTATTATAGTTATCTGCTGGCAGCAACTGGCTATACATTTGGGTACATTTGTTTCATTTATGTTTTATTGTTTTATAACTTTGTAAAAATACTTAAATGACTCCAAAGTCAAATCAACAAAACATGGTATAATCAAAGAATTCCAGCTTCCGACATTGTATTGTCCCTTCCAGCCTATTCCTACACCTGTCCCTTATTGACAACCATTTTTTAAATATCATGGTTAAACCTTTGGTTTTAAAAACATATAAGCAGATATTTGTATGTGTATAAGAGTGTGTGTGTGCGCATGTGTAGAGCCTTATCCTTCTTAAATAGTAACCTGCTTTTAACATACTTTCCTCTAGTTTGCTTCTCTCAATTAACAATTGAGAGAAATTGCTTCTAGAGATATAGCTATTTTTATAGCTACATCATATATATGTATATATATAATGTATATAGTATGTTCATTACATGGACATACTATAGTTTTTAAGCAATCTCTTGAACGTATATATATAATTATATATTATATATTCAAAAACATATGTGTGTTTGAGATAGATTTTTAGAAATTGGATCGCCAAGTCAAAGCACAATTGCAAATGTAATTTTGATAGTTATTGAAGTATACTTCCATAGTGACTGTTTTACAATGACAAATAGGAATGCAGGAGAGTACTTCCCCAAAACTTTTTCAACAAATATTTTGTTAGATTTGGAATATTGCAAACCTATTCCCAGGTGGCAAAATGGCTAAGAAGCTGCCTGCCAATGCAGGAGATGCAAGAGATGCAGGTTTGATCCCTGGGTGGAGAAGATCCCTTGCAGAAGGAAATGGCAACCTACTCCAGTATTCTTGCCTGCAGAATCCCATGGACAAAGGAGTCTGGTGGGCTACAGTCCATGGGGTCGCTAAAATCAGATATGACTGAGGGACTGAACAGACACACACAGACAAACCTACAGGTAAGAAATGGTGACTCCATAAACTTCTAACCAGCTATCAAACCCAGGCCCCCTGCATTGGGAACATGGAGTCTTGGCCACTGGCCACCAAGGAAGTCCCTGCATGTACTTTTTTCATTTTTCCTACTATAAGTGAGGTTGAGTATCTTTTCACAAGGTTAAGAACCCTGTGCATTTTTCCTATGAACTATTCATTTCTCTAGCCTCATTTTCGATAGGGTTGTGGGTCTCATCTCTATGTTGGAAACAAGTCAATCATTTTAGTCAAAATCATTTTCATACTATGTGTTTCTTGAAAAGTGGTGACTAGCACTACATATTCCAAATACAACCCTATTACATTAAACATGAGAGAAGAAACACTGGGCTTGAATCATCTACCATTTCCTTGTCGGTTAAAAAAACAGTCTGTGCCTTATATGTCAAGTCATTGCTGAGAATGGAGATTTTCTCTGCCCATAAGCTTGTTGCATCCAATTGACTTTCCTCCCTATCCTCAACTTAACTCTGATATGACTACACATTTCTCCCTAAAACTGATTTTTAACTGTTGCAAACTGGCTAGTTACAAATCACTTAAACCAAGCGACCTCAAATGCTTTTTGGAAAATGTCAGGACACTAATAAAAGTCAATACTTAAGTCATTTGCCCTTGCCTGCTCCGTTTCTTTGGCTATATAATAAAGCAGTTGGAAAAAAATGATTCTGGTCTCGTATCTCTTCCTTCTATGGAGACTCTACCCAAACTGTTTTTAAAATGCATCTCCAAAACCTTTTCCAAATTTATTCTCCAATTCTCAACATGGCTTCCACTCAATGTCCCTGAAACCTTCTTTTTTTTTAAACTGCTCATTCTTAAGGTGTGGGCTCTGCATCAGAGGAATCAGGCTCACCTGAGTCTGAAATGTCTGTCTGGGGCCCCATCCCAGAGGTATGGACTCAAGAATTGGGCTGAGCCCCACCACCCCATCCCTGACTGACACATGCTCAGGATCGAGAAAACAATGATATAGACTAACCTTGCCCAGGGTTCTGGGAATGCTCGTGCTGAAAGCTGTTAGCTTCTATTGCCTTTTTTAATACTGAAGTTCTAGGTATTTTTTCATGTATATTATCTCCCCAACTAGGCTATAAATTCTGGAGAAGTGAATGGTTACCCACTTCAGTATTCTTGACTGGAGAATCAGACAAAGGAGCCTGGGGGGCTATAGCCCATAGGGTCGCAGTCGGACACGACTGAGCGACTCACACACACACACAGGCTATAAATTAAGAAGTCATAATCTTCAACTCTTATTCTATCATAACTCTCATTCTATCACCTAGCATGGTTCTAGTCAAGTTCCAGCACTTGCAAAGGCTTTATTACATATAGCTTAATGCATCTATTGTTGCTTTGAAATAGCACAATAAAAACTGACAGAATTTTTTCAGAAAAGTATTTCACAAAAGCAGTCTTAACAGGTAGGAAAATTACATTTGGCCTGCATCAATGCTCTCAAATCTATTGTTTTAGAGCCTTGTACTGGGAAAACTGTGGAAGTTTATGGCAGCCTCAATAATGTTGCCTCGAGTAGTCCAAGTCCTAAACCCTAGAACATATAAACAACTATGTTCCCTTACATGATAAAAGGGAGTTATGGATGTAGTTAAAGACTTGAGACAGGGAGACTGTCCTGATCATCCATGAGCTCCCGACAACGTCCTCATCCTTGTAAGGTCCTAAGAAGCAGGAGGAGACACTATGACCAACAGATCTATGACCACAGAGGCAGAGACTTAAAGATGCTATAATTTGAGTGTGAAGATGGAGCAAGTGGCAAAGAACCACAGAATGTAAGGAATGCATCCCAGAAGTTGGAAGAGGCAAGGAGACAGTTACTCCCTAGAGCCTCATGAAGGAAGCAGTTCTGCCCACACCTTGACTTCACCCCCATCAGACTGATTTGGGGCTTCTGACCTCCAGAACTGTAAGAGAACTGATTTGTGCTGTTTTAAGCCCACTAAATCTATGGCAAGATGTTACTGCAGCAACAAGAAACCAATACAAAGTTTTTGATGAGTTTTTATTGTGAAATATTGGATTTAGAAAAAAGTACAAAATGTCAACGGTCAGATGTGTACAGGTACAGTATTTCAATAGTCTATACATGTGAACAGCTTAACAGGTTCACTGCAGAATGCATATTTAGACCAATACAATCTAAAAAGGACTGCAATATTCACAGGCTATTAATACATAAATAACTGGAGCCAAAATGACCCTCACTGGTAAATGCTAATCAACAGCTGAAAGCAGCCTAAAAAAGCACAATATACGGCACACCATAGTATCTCCTTACAGGTCCACACTGAGAGGATATTAGGTCATTAGGTCAATACACTACAGATCCAGGTACTGGGACTCATTACTAATTTATACAATTGCAAAATAATTAAGTTATAAAACCAGCTCATGGAATAAAGAGAGGCATTTAATTAGGACTAAATACTGTGAAGCCCCTAAAATGTTTTAGCCTCTGAATTTACAAAGCTTAATTATTTAGACTGATTTCAATTTTTAATCGCTTACCTACAAAAAAGGGTAAGGGGCACCTTTCTTTTGTAGCAGCTCCAACAAGGTGTAAGAACTATTACACAGTTTATTTTAAAACCACAATGACCACCGTGGATTGACAAATGGCTATGAATCCAGAATACAAACAGTATAAATTTTAAAGAAAGGTAATGACTGTATTACGAATTTAGCAAATCCTGAAAACATTAAATCTGTGTTAGGAAGGCATTAGCTATCATTGTTGAGAGTATTAAATTTAGGAAATTTATTGCATGAGATCTCATAAAAACAAACTGGTTTAATTTTTCCAAGTCTGAATGATTCAATATTTTACTATCACTTGAAAATTACCCTAGATTATATGTTTTCAAACTGGATAAAAAATTATTTGAAATCAGTTTAAAATGAAACTTTAGGAACAATCTACTGAAACATGAATTATGTTAAAAACAATTAATACAATCATCCTGTGTTCTGAGGAAAGAGGATATGACATTCTTAGAAACCAATCTTCAAAACTGATAAATTTAATAACAATTTACTAAAAACATATCCTTGCCCATAAATTCCTAAGAGGAGACTTTCTACTCTGTACAGTATACCTGGCAACGTTTGATACTTTAAAAATGAACTGAAAAGTCTGAATTGGCATTTACTAAGTAGGAGATCAATTTTATTACAGGCTGAAAACCACTGGATCAGAATGCAATTAGTCAGTAATTTCTCCTAACCTATCCCACCCTACCCTTAACCTTTTATAGACAATTTTAAAGACTCTGATATAATTTTCTTATAAATAGTGCCTGAATCTTACAGTAGATTCCAATTTATTCAAAGATAATCACAGAATGATTTAAAAGATATTTAATTTTTCCAGATTTGCTTTAAACTTACAATTTAAGTATGGTATACATAAATATTAACTTAGATAACCACATATTATAGAGAAAGCAGATATATGGACCATTGAAGAAAAAATTTTTTTAATTTTAATAAAAGAAAATAAAACATGTAACTCACAAAATATGAACATGAAGCCATATGACACAAAAAATAAAATTATTCTACCCATACTGATTTAAAATTAAATCTTTTGGGAACTATTTTAACATAATTCAATGAATTCAATGACCAACAGTTTCCCATACCACACAAAAACAAACCACGAAGTCATCTCAAGTCTAATGCATTGTCAGTTCTTAATGCAATCTCAAACATTTTACTAGCAACTTTTCCTTCTGAAATAGGCTTCTGTACATATGCATTTATATACAAACATTTATTAAACATGATTTTAAAACAAACAGTATGTACAAAAGATCAGCATTCCTATAAATAAAAACATTAGGTGGCAAAAAGGCACTTGTAAGTAAAAATCTACAGTAGTTTTTACAAAACAAACACATTTTACCTTGGATACTGTACAATAAACATTAATTCCTATACCAATAATGAAAATACTAGTTTACTAACTAATGTTAACAATGTAACTTTTAAAAACATATTTACATATACTCTGAAGTTCATTTAATAAAAGCACCATGATTCTCTATTTCATGTTGATGAAAAGTATAAACACAATTACCAAAAAACCAGTGTTCACAATTTTTCTTGTTCAAAAGTTTTTGTATTTCTGAATTGAAAACTATTTATATGAAATTAGCATAGTGTAAAACAAAAAACAAACCAAAAGCCCTGCTGTTCTGTCTTCTGAAAACCATACCTACTCTATTATTGCATGTTGCATTTTATAAAGGGCACTAGTCATGCACTCCTTTACAACTGTTTAATACTATTGCTGGCAAAAAAGTTCCTGGATATCAAATAATTAAAAAGTTACTTCAAACCAGTTGAAGTTTCATTTGAATGTTTTACAACTTAAAAAATGCTGTATATCAATTACAAAAGTGAATAGGAAACACGCCAATTCATTTGGTGTGCAAAAATATTTTTTCACTACACAGAATTTAAGGGCTTCACAGAATTTTTTTCAAATTTTACATTTGCAGCAGAAACACTTAACAAATAAGCATTTTCTCAAGGGGATGTTAATATACTTCCACTTTTGTCAAACTTTTTACCCTTTGACAATGCTGCAACCTGTTTGAGTAGCTCTCTGTTTTTGGCCTGTGGGAGACAAAAACATTTACCATTAAAAATATTTCAAATATTAAGTCAAGCTGAAGAATACACACTATCAGAATGAAAGAGGTGATATATTTAGGCTCATCTCTTTGATATGTAGAAGGAAATCTTTAGATTGGTTTGTCAGACCCCTTTATAAATGTTTATATTAATGTGACTGTTGTCCAAAGATTCGACCGGTTACAAAAAGCAACTTAAAGTAAATCCATTTAAAAGAGGGTCAAGTTTTTAAATACGGGGAAAATATTTCAGCTTTACTGTAAAAAACATGAAGCAAAAGCTATGAATATAAGTATTATTTTATAATGAATGAGATCAAATAATTCAAGTGGTAATTTGAGAGGACCATTTCCAGAACAACTACAAAGACCTTCATTTTGATGTGTATACCTGTTTATAAAACATGCACAAGAGGTCCTTTTTGCAAAAATATACAGACTTTATTGCTTTGCCAGACTGCTCTGTGAACGATACTTAAATAAATTTTTTTGAAGCACCCATCAGAACCACATCTTTCTGGTCTTTTTTTGGTTGTTCCTTTTAATTGCCATACAGTTAATCTGGTATTGGCTTTGATATAATTTGAGCAGTTATACATCATCACTGTGGCTTATGTTTGAAAATCATTTTCCTTTACAAGTCTCAAGATTTTTTTACTATCTAGACTTTTTTAACCTCAGTGTTTTATCTTAATTTTAGCCTTTGTATGGCAAGGTAACACTGCCTTCTCAGTTTACAATCTTACAATACAAACCTGTCTCAGGCTTTGTACTTAGCATCTCCCTCACCCTTCTCCAATCAATTCTCCCTAATTAATACCCATGACAACCCCCAAAATGCAAATAACCTAGCTATCTTACATTTGCAAGTCAAATCATTTTTTAATGTTCGACTGCATGATTAACAGCATTTCTCTATTCCATGATTATTAAATAATTAAGGTTATAATTAGGAGTTTCGGTTTCAAATTCAATTTCAGAAAACCATAAAGGATCTAAAAGGATTTTTATTTTCCCTTTAGAACCAGTTTGAGAAACTCAGAGGACAAATCAATGAGAATGCCTCGCAGTTAGTGAAAGTCAAATACACACACTCATTATCAATTGGTGTAACACTCAGTTGACCATCCTAGTAAATACGGTAGTCATAAATTGTTTTCTTTTCATTGTTATACATATATTACTTAATTTATAATAGACTCACTGGCTAAAACAAGGAATCTTAAGTAACAAATTTTAAAATACAAATTAATGAAGGGCATAAAAAAAAGAAATGTTTGCCAAGTTGCTCCAAAGATATCTCTGTCAGATCTATAAGCTACATTATGTAGAAGTGTTTACAATGACATAACAAATCATTAAAAAGTTAACTTTTAAACTACCTTTTCTCATTCATGATTAAAAAATAAAATATCAATGAGTTTATAATTGTCATATTCTAAGTATGAAATACAAGAACTCAAATGTTAGATACTACAAGGGTGGGGGAGAAAAGGGAGAGGATGAGATAAATGGAAAGCAGCATGGAGGCACATACACTAACATATGTAAACACGCAGTCAGTGGGAATTTGCTGTTATGACTCGGGGAACTCAACCTGGGGCCCTGTGATAATCTAGAGGGGTGGGGATGGCGGCAGGTGGAAGGGAGTTCAAGAGGGCAGGGACATATGTACACCTGTGGTTAATTTATGTTGATGACAGACATCAAACCAATATTAGAAAGCAATAATCAATCAGTTAAAAATAAATATTAAAAAAAACATTAGGTATTGAAAGAAGTTTTTCCTTTTAATTCTTTAGAAGCGAATTTTCAATCTGCATGTATTATTTAGTATCCTAATCACATCATTAAATTTGCTGATAAAACTATGTAAGAAAAAAGCCTTTAAGAAAAATCAACGGTCAGTTGCTAAAAGGAGACAAGTCTAAATCTTATTCTGATACAATTAAAATATATTTTATAATAATATTTAATTATTATTTATATTTTAATGCATTAAAAATGTTTTATCCTAGTATTTATTACTTCTTTGTTACGCACCATGCAAAAATCAATTATTTAAGAACTCTTAAGCAAGTTGAAAATGTTTAGAAATGCTGGCCTGAAGGAAAGAATATGTGGATTAAGAATCACAGATCCTTCTCTGATTCCTGGTTCTGCCATTTATCTGCTATGTAATTGGAAATTTATTTTCTCATATGTAAAACAGAACTCAAACCATCTACCTCAACAGGGTTGAAAGAACTAATGAAATATACAAAACACAGCCTAACACAGTGGCTGGTATACAGCAGGCATTCAAATGTTATTTCTCTTTTCCTTTTTATCACCTTATCCCCTAAATGAAGGCGTATTTTTTATTAGGTATTCCTGATATTTCAGACAATCTGGTTATAATTTGGTTGGTTGGGTTTTGTTAAGGGGTTTGTTCTTTCTGGACAGTTTCTTTCTTGTGTTACTCAGTGACTTTTCAGGTTTGATAATTTCAAATGTTTTGAGAGCTATTAGAACAAGATAAACTTTCTGCTTCAGTGTTCAGTTTCTTATCACAAACAGATGAGAAAAACAGTTCACTGTATTTACTCAGGTAGAGAACCTTACTAGTACATGGCTGCTAAGGGGAACGGGGTTAAAAGAGGATACTTAACTGTGACAGAAGGTCACCAATAATAACACAAATAGGGAAGTGGTCTAACAGCAAGAATGAACACAAAATCTGAGTAACCTGAGGTGGGAGGCAGTGCAGAACAGGAGAAAGTACCGTTAAATCTGAGTTAGAAGATGTAGGTTTCTATGCCACTTCTGACTATGTTTCCAGTTTCATGTGTAAAATGAGGACACCACATAACTCAAAGTTACAATAAGGTGCAAATAAGACAGCCTATGTAAAATTATGTTGAAAATGTACACTTCCATGTAATTATTAGTTATTATTCTATTATATGAAATTTCAGCTATCAACCAAGAAGAGGTGGGCTAAGGATACTAAACAGACTAAAATGTCAAAGAGAAGTCTCCTGTGCTCACAACTACAAAATGAAACAATGAACTGCTCTTCTGAACAGTGAGACATACTAAGGTTTATCAAATTTAAGTACTGCTCACAGGTTTTTTGCTGTATCATTCTGAATTTATTCATGTTTTGGCTACATCAAACTGGAGATCACCATGCAGAAGATTTTATTTCTAGTAATCACTCAGCACTAATAACCGAATGAGTAAAAATAGAACTACTATTTGCTGGTGGATGAGAAATGATAATGTATAAGAAGCCTAGTATATAAAAAGGGCAAATCTCTCAGAAAAGAGGGCTGATGGGTATTTCCATAAATCACCACTCACTCGGCAAACTATCCGAATGTCTACTATGTGTCAGGTTCTACTCAAGTTTCTCTTCACAATTCTTTGTAACAGTAAGATCAGCATTAGGACTAGACAACCTCTACCTTGAATTTCAGCAAGTTCCTAAATCCACTTTACAATCTTACTCAAGATTGTAAGCTATGTTTAAAGAATGAAGAACACAAAACCAAAAGATAGGAAGAGCAAATATCCCCTGGTGTTATAATGTCAAAAAAAAAGAAGGTAGGGCAGTATTAATTCCTTCCTTCCCAAGCTGCACTCTCCCAACTAATGGACCAAAGTCTGTGTGCTGCCATCTTCTATGCTTTTAAGACAACAAATGTCAGAATGTATAAATTGACAGAACATGCAATTAACTTAGTGCGTCTGATTTCTAAATTCATGAGACCGCGGTGAAAAAAGGCTTGAAGAAGGGGTAACCTGTGTCTTTGTTGGATGCTCTCCATCTCTGTGTGCAGACCTCAGACACCACCCTCTTTGTCACTACGGTGACTCCTGACATCACCATTCAGTTGTTCTATATACAGAAACCCTACTGAGTACACCGTGCAGTACTTGGAGGCTGGCTTGTACAGGATCCCTCCTGTGGATACTGAGAGCCCTATTTGCTGCTGCTGCTGAGTTGTTTCAGTCGTGTCCAACTCTTTGCAACCCCATCAACTGTAGCCCGCCAGGCTCCTCTGTCCATGGGGATTCTCTAGGCAAGAAGACTGGAGTGGAATACCATTCCCTGCTCTAGGGGATCTTCCCAACACAGGGATCAAACCCAGGTCTCCCACTTTGGAGGCGGATTCTTTACCGTCTGAGCCACCAGGGAAGCCCAGAGCTCTACTTGGCACTTTGGAAATCATAGTCCAAAGGTTAAGGTACACTCTTGGGCCTTGCATCTCTGCATGCAGCATGAATTTCCTTCACTTGAGGTCCCTGAAAATTGGTGTGTACCTCTACTTCTCCTCCCACTATCTGGGAGGAAACAGAAGAATAGCTACACAGTGTACTAAACTTAATTTTCACCTTAGTTTCATGAATCTGAAAACTCCATCTAAATTTCAGGCAAAAGTTTTCAGATTTAATCTACTGAATCCCCTCTATCAAGTGATTTCAAGCAACTACTTTTAATGGGAGCAGGATTAAAAACTATTATAAACTCAAAATCAAAGATGAAAGTGCTCTGGATATGCATAAAGTAGGGATACCAATATGACTCTTAAGAGAAAGAATATTATTAACCAAGTTTAGCTATCCTTGCCTAACAGTTTACATGAATTATCTCATTTACCTGGAGTTGTTCCACTGTTTCTTTGTGAGCTTTTTCCATACTGTTCATCTTTGTTCTCAAGTTTGACTCTTGGTACTGAAAATCCGCCTTAAGCTCAGTTAACTGAAAGGTTAAAAAATATATAGATATATAAATATCCATATATATGCATATATACAACCTGATGAACACACATCATTTTAAATATTTTTCACAGTAAACTCACAATTCATTATAAAATGGAGAATGTTAACAGATTCCTGCATTTTGTAATTTATCTAGAATTTCTGTTTTGTGAAATGAATTCTATCTAATTTACTAGTTTAACACTAATATTAAGATAATATTGAAACATCAGTAAAATTTTGAGAAGTTGCTATTTTTGTTTCTTTTTAAGGTAGTTTCACTGGACACAGAATTTGGCAACTGGTATGCCAACAGGAAAGCTCAGTGGTTAATGTTCTGGAAAACGCTTTGGTTAAAACATACTTTGCATATAAAAACAAAGTAAACTGTACAACTGGTTTCAGGTTAAAATAATCTTTCAATGATAGAAGAAAAAAGGTTCACATTAGGGGAGGGAGGTGGGGGGTTCATGTTTGGAAACGCATGTAAGAATTAAAGATTTTAAAATTAAAAAAATAAAAAACTAAAAAATAAAAAAAAATAAAAAAGGTTCACATTGGACAAGTATGAAAAACAGAGAAACAGTTGTATCAACTGAAAGCTATATTGCTTTTCCTTTAAACTTTATGTCCAGAACTCCGTATCTGATACCTCCTAAGTTCTGAGGTAAAGATGGAGAACAAAACACAGAAATACAACTAACATGGAATGAGAAAGGAAAGAGGGTTACTTTAAAATTTGCACTTAGACAACTTAAAAAAGCTAAGTGATTTGAGAAAGACAGCTACTACATGACAATTTTTCTTCATAAATATAGATGGCCTAAAGATAAAAAATTTCATGACTTCACACTAAAAAATAAATTGGTATTACCTAATTTCAATAAAAGAACCAGGTAGAAGAAAGCTTTTGGTCATTTTTATTTATTGATTGATTTTTATTATTTTTTTAAATTGGAATATAGTTGCTTTTCACTGCTCTGTCAGCTTCTGCTGTACGACAAAGTAAATCAGCCTTACATATATGTATATCCCCTCTTTTTTGGACTTCCTTCCCATTTAGGGCACCACAAAGCACCAAGTAGACATCTCTGTGCTACAGGTTCTCGTTAGTTATCTACTTTATAGATGGCAGTACAGTATAGTAACGTCAATCCCACTCCGACCTTTCCCCTTTGTATCCATGTTTGTTCTTTACGTCTGCATACCTACTTCTGCTTTGCAAATAAGATCATCTTTACCACTTTTGTAGATTCTACATGCTTCTGGTTATTTTTAAGTGGTTTTCATTATGTAAGTTTTAAAGGTTTGCAGGTTCTTTTCTGTAACTACCTACCCAGTAATCACTAAACAAAGAAGTACACCAAAAAGAGAAAAAGGAAGTCACGGTGTCTTATATTTTGATTTTCTGAATAAAAGCTCTCGCTTTTGTCAAATTCAAAGAATAACTGAATTCTGTTTTCTATATTACAGAGGAATTCCTGTGCTGAAACACCAGTTCACTACAGATAAACTATGATATTCTCATCTCTATTAAGTTGCCTCCATATTATTAAATTTCTGAAAAATAAGAACATGTCTCTTTTCTTATTATTCTGTCTTTTTATCCTTCTGATCTAGTATGTGGCTAGCTGCAGAAGTCACTGAATGAAGTGAACTAAATTCAAGCAAATAACATGACTATCTTATATTGTAAGAAAAAGGTGTAAATATGTAGCTATTTTAGGCTTATAATTATTTTCCTCAAAATACTGCGAATTTCCATGCCCATCAGTGTTTAAGAAAAAAGGAACACTAACAAAAACAGAAAACTTTTACCTAAATGCACTAATAGACTAGTCATGCTAGAAAAAGAAAACAAAATCTAAGGAAGCCAAAATTCCACAATTCATTACTACTTGGTTTTGGAATCACTGCTATTTTATAGTAAACTTACCATTTTACTCAACTTTTATCTAGGTTAGTACAGATAGACCTGTCTTTGTGTAACAGAAATTTCTCTAAAATTTTGAGTGTAAAACAACTTTTCATTAAAACTAACCGAAAATGTTCTATTATGAAGCAAAAAGAACCATAAGACACTCATAATTTTGCTATTTTTATGTCAATTCTAAATTTCATATATTGAATTTGCTTAAAGTAAGGTACAAATGTATTAAAATGAATTTAAATCTGTTAACTGTCAAGGTGAGGGAAAATGTAATGTAAAAGTTACATTTTTTTCACATGAATGTCAGAAGTACAAGCCAACTTAGATTCAAGCATTACCGTGGATACTCAGAGACAGCTATATTCATAATTATGTCTCATTTGTAATTTTAAGAAGAGAATTTTTAATGTTTTCCTATTGCAATAATGTTTGAAGTAGGTCAAACTAGATAGTCCAGGACCATAAAACAAGTACAGATATATAGGTTCTACCCTCAAAAATGACCAGACCCCAGAAATAGCAGCTATGAGCACTTATACAAGGACTTTACATTTTCATTTCATTACAATCATCCCATGAGACGGTGTTAATACTCTCACTTTTAAGATGGGAAAATTGAGGCCCAAAGAGGTAAAATTCAGCTCAAGTGCACAGAGAAATATTACAACTTTTTACTAAACAGACTATGTATTTGATTATTCCTCTTGATCTAACGTATAAAGTTCTAATAAGCAGACTTACTTTCCACCGTATATATAGCTAATCACTATCACATAGGAAATTCCCAGAGCATTAATTTTCAGTTATTTGATCCTGATTGAAATAGACAATTGGTATATAAAAGACTGCATTCAATTCAATTCCTTTCTTTTATCAAAAGAATTGACACAATATTCATTTATATCTCATTTTTAAATTAAGACATTAGACCTAACTTTAGATTTCTGGCTTAGTGAAACTAATATCCAGAAATTATTAGAATTTTATAGCCCTCAACTAATTCTGAGAACTAAAATTCTGAAATACTGTTTTTATGCATCATCATTAGATGGCTTAGGTTCCAATTTGCACCTCTGTGTCTTGTAAGAATCATGCACAACACACAACATTACCAAGTTATTAGAGAAAGTCTAGTAAAATTTGCAGTTATCAAGCAACAGTCAAGATGTAAATCTTACCAGGCTTCAGTGAACCATGTACTTACCTTTTTATCTTTTTCTAAAATGGTCTGGTCTCTCTGCTGTAAGAGACGTTTAAGTGACATCACTTCTTCTTTCAGTTGACTTATAAGGACAAAATTGTCTGTTCCCCCACTATCTGCTGACTGATTTATAGAGCTACTAAAAAGAAAAAAGTAAAACACAGTTAAATGAAGTAGAAGGAAAATTAGCAGGTGTTCAAATTGCATAAATTAGACAATTCCACAAACATCCTTAAGGCTAATGCAAAAAAATATGTACCTGACAGAAATGGATGCAACTGGCAAATTACCTTACTAATGGCACACATTACATACACCTGCAGAAATATAATTCAGTATTAGCTTTTAGGGGGTCAATACTTCTAGTGTAAAGCAATAGGCAGCCAATTTGTACAGTAACATCAGCAAACTTTTGGCTAATGAACTAAAACAAAGTCACTCTCATAATACTTTAAATCTAAAAACATTTTCCAAGCAGGTCAATCTCAAATACCACAATTAGTTTTGTGTTTCACTGAAGAAAAATTAAGATACAGAGAATTCAGACTTTTTTTCAAAACCCAAATTTATGCCCCAAATAGAATAACATAGTTCAGTGCCACTTTCTTATTACTAAAATCAAGTTAAAAATTTTAACTGATTATGTTTACTCTTCGAGGTGACTCAAAGAAGTCAATGTAGAAGATACCTGTTTCTATTCTTTTACCTAGTAATAACTGGCAACCAGCCATAATTGTTCGACTAAGTTGAATTTTCACAGCACTAAAGGAATTAATTTTTACCTATCTCCATTAGATGGCTTAGATTCCAATTTGGGCTTTTTCTTTGGAGTTTCATTCTGAATTGCTGCAGAGGATTTATGGCTGAAACCAAACATTAACAAAAATAATTAGAGTAAAAAGGGAAGAGGCACCAAAGGAAATTTATTTTTCTTCCCCTAAAACATTACTGAACATCAATTTTTTTAAAGCCTAAGTAACAAAGTTAAAGAAATGTCACATTTTTAAAAATACATGTCAAAGTATTTCAGGAAATATATTAACATATTTACCTCTGTTTCCACAGTCCCTGTTCTTGTTCTGGACTCAGATTGCTGATTCTGAAAAAGACACAAATGACATCTAATAACAACATTTAAAACATCAACATTTTAACAGCATTCTTCCCAATGGAATCAAATGATATGTTTATACTCTTGATCAATGAAAGGCACATTCAACTAAGTTTTCAGACTAAGCTAATACATACTGAATAAACCACATTTTAATAAAATAAATTCTAATCAAATGACTACTGGCCATCTTGTTTAAGAAAAGTACAATGACAGGGACTGAATTTTCTTTTTAATTAGGATTTTTATAATTCAATATCATATTAAGGGTTAGGGTATATGAGCATGAAAATTAACGTAACAGGGTTCTATAATGATAAAGTCTGAAAATCATCCTACTTAGGCTACCCTTACTATTTTAGACAGAAGATATTGTATCTTAAAGTCAAGGCCTTCCTAATAATCCTACATGGAGATGAACTGGAGTAACTCAGGTAGCTCAGAATAGTGTGTCAGGCTAAACCAGGAAATATCTGAATTTCTTTCTTTCTTTCCTAGTTTTCCTAAGAATCCTCTCCTCCAAAGTCTCCAGTCTTGCATTAGGCTGTACTCTAGAGCAGTCAAGCTGCAAATATTGGGAAATCGCATAGCAGCAAGTGATTTTACTTTTCCTTATAATTACTGCTGCTGTTTAGTCACTAAGTTATGTCCGACTTTTACGATTCCATGGACTAACCTGCCATGCTCCTCTGTCCATGGGATTTCTCAGGCAAGAATACTGGAATGTGTTGCCATTTCCTTCTCCAGGGGATCTTCCTAACTCAGGGATCGAACTTGCAGTCTCCTGCTTGGCAGGCGGATGGATTCTTTACCATTTAGCCACCTGGAAGCCCCTTATAATTACTACTACAGTACTACTTCTTTTGCATTATGCCGCAATGCTAATAACCACTTAATAATTCACTATGAAATGTCCATACCTTTCTCCTGTATTTTCACATTAGCCAATCCTTCACTAACCTCTAGTTTATTCATTCAACACGTGCAAAGCATCTCCTATGTATGTATCAGACACCACGTAAAATGCTGCCTCTTGAACAATGTGGGGCTTTGGGGGCACTGATCCTCCAAGCAGTTGAAAATCTTTGCAGTCAGTCCTCCATTTAGGAGGTTCTGCATCTAGACTCCATCACCCACAGATCATGAACTATAGTAAATGTTTAGTAAAACAAAACAAAATCTGAGTAGTAAGTGGACCTAAGCAGTTTAAACTTGTTGTTCAAGGGTCCACTTGAACCTTATACAATGTAAGAGGTGTTAGATGACCTGGGCTGTGCGACCTTTTGCAACTTACTGAAAATCCCTGAGCCTCAGTTACCTCATCTGCAAAATGGATATAATGCACAGCTTATAGGGAATATGAGGGTTAAATGAGTTATGTATGTAAAATACTTAGTACAGTGCTACATACACAACAGAAATATGTACATGTGTTTGTGTGTGTGTCTATGAAATTTATTGCTGTTGTAGGTGTAGAAGTTTTTTAACGATGTTCTTAAGTGAAAGTGAAATCGCTCAGTCGTGTCCGACTCTTTGCGACCCCATGGACTGTAGCCTACCAGGCTCCTCTGTCCATGGGATTTTCCAGACAATAGTACTGGGTTGAACTGCCATTTCCTTCTCCAGGGGATCTTCCCAAGCCAGGGATGGAAGCCAGGTCTCCCACATTGTAGACAGACGCTTTACCGTCTGAGCCACCAGGGAAGTCCTGTTCTTAAGAATCAGCTATAAATAAATAAGCCGGGGAATCAACAGCTGAAATTCTATCAACCTGAGCTATTTTCTACTTGTGGTGGGAAACAGCAACCCTACTGAGGAATTCAGTTGCCATTTTCTCAAATTTCATTAAAAGCACTGGCAAGTCATATGCACTGGCAAAGTCCAGACCTTGAAATGAGAAAAATCACAATAGTGACTTAATAGAAACACTTGGAATCTCAGCTTTCTGAGGTGGGCTTTTCTTGTATCCGTATCAACCGGAGTTTCTTTCTTCCTTCAACCCCCATCAATTTATATCACAATATGTAAACTGTCTGTAATCATCCCCATCCACTGAATTTCAAATATGACTCCACCGACTGGTTGCCTACTCATCACATACAAAATATTTACATTTCTTAAATAATCAAAAGGAAAATTAAAAAATCAATCCATTCTTTTTCCCTTTACTTTTGAAACCTGTCATTCTTTCAAAAGATTAAGTTACTGTGACAATGTGAGATCTCAATAAACACAATGTGCGTGTGTCCTTTCACCTCATGCTAGAACAAATTCATCCGTAAAGGACAAGAAAAAGATATATTTCAGCTGAGTCTGAGAAATAGGTCTGCCAGTTACCATCACGGTAGTTATTTTTTCATATTTTTCCCTAAACCAAGAAGTGAAAATAAGGAAGATTTATGTTCCTTTACTCCTTGTAATTCTCCGATACAGAGATCAGAACATTTCCTCAAAGTAGCCAGGTTAGAAAGCACTATGTAATCTACCACTGTTATGTTCAGAAAGCACTACAGCACAGTGACAAATGAAAAATGGCTAGAGAAGCAAACAGTATCAGTGCCTCAATGAACCCCCATAATCTAATACATGTGCTTGCCTAAAGTTTAGAGTCAAATGTTGTCTATTAGACAGACCTATAAAATACTACAAATATATCATCCGTGTTCCTAAATATGGCAGACATCAGTTTTCTGTACATGAAGCCATGTTTTAACTACCCAGAACTTGAAAAACATTCAGAGAAATTTGAGAAATATAATAAATTCTCCTGAGTGTATATCATGTCCCTTTTTTCTCCATTTTAATTTTTGTGTTTAATTTCCATTTTAATAGTCTTGATTTTCCCTGAAGACTAAAGCCACACTTAAAAAAAACCAAACCTTTACACACATTAAGGGTTACTATATTACTACTATTTAACTTTTCTTCCCAAGACAATTTAAAAGTCAAGTAGCTGATATTTGAATACAGTTCCTGTTTTTAAAAACAGCAAAGTACCACCAGTCAGATTTCTGTCTCACATTTTGGGAATCTTCAATGTTTAGAATGCTTCTATCACAGTCACAAATGATAGTGTTACAATCTGTTCTCCAAAAATACAAAATACACTTTCCAGTCACTGGTTAAAATTTATTTTAACTAAAACAAGTCAATAGTAACTGCTGCTGCTGCTAAGTCGCTTCAGTCATGTCCAACTTTGTGCAACCCCATAGACGGCAGCCCACCAGGCTCCCCTGTCCCTGGGATTCTCCAAGCAAAAACACTGGAGAGGGTTGCCATTTCCTTCTCCAATGCATGAAAGTGAAAGTGAAGTCACTCAGTCGTATCCGACTCTTCACAACCCCATGGACTGTAGCCTACCAGGCCCCTCCGTCCATGGGATTTTCCAGGCAAGAGTGCTGGAGTGGGTTGCCATGTTCTTCTCCAAATAGTAACTGAGGCAAATGTAATTTTTACAAGTAAATTCCTAACAATTCTTTGAATATTGAGGTTTTTGATATCATGAATCAATGAAGTATTAACTGTGTACTTGTATTTTGACTTCATTACATGATAACTTTATTCTGTAATTCCCGAAATATCTGATCTTCACATTTATGGTAAACAACTTAACACACTACGTGTAATTCTGCATGCTGAATAAAGTGAGGAAATAGCCCTAGACACTCAAGAGGCTTACCACATACTAAACTAGTACACAGCTAGCATTTACAAAAAGTTAAACACCAAAATCAGGTATTAAAATGCCACAGAGGACTTTGGAAAACATGCTTTCTAAGTACTTACTTATGATGGCTACTGCTGTGACGATGGTGGTGGTGATGGTGGTGGTGGTGGTGTTTTGCATGATGCTGGTCTTTCTCAGTAAGAGATGAAGATGATGAATTTGAATGTGAAGATCCAAGGCTCTTCCTTTGTTCTTTTGTCTTCTGTAAAACTCTCTTGTATGATAAAGTACAAAGCCAGCATAATAACTTCCCATCAACCTTTTAAAAGACAATACTTACATATTAGATTAAATGTACCTGTAACTGGCTCTAAGTGAAACCAGGTGAAGATAAGCTGTTAAACTTCTGACTCTCTCTTGCGCACACAGAGTTTTGCAAAATGGAAGTAAAATTAGACTTTTTCAATCTTGGGAAAACACTTGTTTAGAGGCTCACAAAATGGCAAAGGATGATATAGGGACATCCATTAGTTTGATGAATTTGAATTTATAGAGAGAAATTTGTTTTCTTATTACTGGCAAATAAACATAAATTGATGACAGATATATTTCAAAGAAACCTTATCTAAGCACTAACCTGAATTCTTAAATCACTGTTATTACTAAAAAGACAAAGTATCTATCATGACAGCAAAACTGTTAACGTACAGAAAAAAAGGAGATTGAATGACACACAGAACCAATTTTCATTTGCAAATTCACCACCTACAAGCTAAACACTGTTACCCCTAAATCAACTTGCAGCACCTTTGTGATCATTCACCCACATGCATCTCTCTTTAGTCACTAAGTCGTGTCCAACTCTCGTGACCCCATGGACTGTACAGCCTGCCAGGCTCCTCTGTCCATGGGACTCTCCAGGCAAGAATACTGGAGTGGAAACCCACATGCACAGAGCAGCTCAAAATTTGTGTAGCTGGACTGCAAATGTTCCCAGATGAGGTTGAACAAGGTCATGTTCTGCTGCCTTTTTTCAGTTCTCACATTATAAACAAGTATCCTTTTCACAGTCTACTTAGTATTTTTTATTGTTTTATTTTTATTCTACTTTTTTATTGTTTTTTTACTGTTTTTATTGGTGATTTTACTGTTAACATTGTCCCCAAGTGTAATGCTAAAGTAATGTAGTGTTCCTAAGCACAAGGTGGCTGTGTACCTTACGTGGAAAACTGTTGTTCAGTTGCTAAGTCGTGTCCGACACTTTTGTGACCCGTGAACTGTAGCCCACCAGGCTCCTCTGTCTGTGGGATTTCCTAGGCAAGAATACTGGAGTGCGTTGCAATTTTCTCCTCCAGGGGATCTTCCCAACCCAGGGATCGAACCCATGTCTCCTGCATTGGTATGTAGATTCTTTTATCACTGAGCCACTCGGGAAGCCCTTACATGGAAAACACCTATGTTAGGTAAGATTCAATCAGGCAGTTATAGTGCTGTTTGCTATTGAGTTCAATGTAACCAATCAACAATGTATATTAAATAAGGTGTCTTCAAACAGAGACATATACAAAACAGGATTAGATATTGATTGATTCTACCAGATTGTGACCAGATGCAGGAACCTAATCCTGTATTGCCCTAAGAGTCACAATTCAGTATTCACTAACTCAGTATTCACAGCAAGTTTACAGAACAAAACTATGACAAACAATGGAAGTCCACTGTATGCGTATCAACGGGGAGGAAAGGAGATTTCTTTCCAAAAAAGACTAAATCTATAAAAATTAGGTTTCTATCTTCTATTTGTTCACACAAGAATGCTGAAGGGACATGTTTTCCCACTAGGGTACATAGTTGCTGTAGAGGGACCTAGGAGAGCCCCTCAAAATGACAGTCATCCTCCAAATCAATTGACACTGACAGACATCAGGAAGCCTGTGTGAATGCTCAGCAGCGTAACGTCACACACATACACATACTTTTACTACAGATAGAGGGAAAAGAAACAATGATATAAAATATGAGCCTCAAATCTAAAGGCACATGACTAACTTAGAAACACATGTATGTTGAAGCATCATCAGGTTTTTTTTCCACACTAGCAACATCAAGTAACCAGCAAAAGGTTAAGTAGCTGAAAGGATTTAAAAGCAGTCAGCGGTTTTTTCCACACAAAATGTTGGATAGCCAAATAGTACAGAATAGCCATCACAGAATACTTTTTAAAGTACGTGTGCTGTGCTTAGTCACTCAGTTATGTTCGACTCTTTGCGACCCCATGGACTGTAGCCCGCCAGGCTCCTCTGTCCATGGGGATTCTCTAGGCAAGAACACTGGAGTGAGCTGACATGCCCTCCTCCAGGGGATCTTCCCAACAAGGTCTCCCGCATTGCAGGCGGATTCTTTATTGTCTGAGCCACCAGGGAAGCCCAAGAATACTGGAGTGGGTAGCTTATCCCTTCTCCAGGGGATCTTCCTGACCCAGGAAGCAAACCGGGGTCTCCTGCAATGCAGGTGGATTCTTTACCAGCTGAGCTACCAGGGAAGCCCCTTTTTAAAATAGAGTAACCTTGACTGATCAAGATGAATCTACATACGATGCCAACAAGGAGAAAATGTACTGTTTGTGCACTATCATCTAACCACCTGCTTTCAGGGACTCAAAGAATACATCAAGCTTCAGTAATGTATTAATCATAAAAACTTCCAACTTGTTTGTGATGTATTTGATTTCCAGAAGACGTCATAACATAAATAAAACATACCTTTCTTCTTCCTTCCTCCTTCCGATCAAAAGCACATTGTTGTTTGCACTGCTCACAAGTCTGAGGTGGTCCATATTTTTTTTCTGAATTTGTGCAACGCTGACACTTTGTACCAATAAATGCCGCAATTATGTTACAATACTGACAGGGCTTAGGCTGAAAAAAACAGGTATGTATTTTCTTTAACTGAGACATTTAAAAATACTAAAATTCTGGTGTATAACCTAATCTCAGTGCACAGGACATATTCCAGGAGTTAATTAAGGAAATGTCATAATGGGTGAAAAAATTTGTTAATTATGTTGCCCTATTATAGTCAAAGACATTTACTTTATTCATTTACTAACACTTATTTCTACACTCATGAAACGTTTTACTCTTATTAAATAAATAACACCATGAGAAATGTATTTATGAGTCGCACAGTATGTTATACAATACAAAAGCTACATGTAAAATAGTTCCAATCAAAGGAACACACTTATAGAAAAGTTTCATATATCCATATTTGAGGGAAAGAATTTCTACTAATGTCCTGTTAATTATGTTATCATTTATTCAGCATACATTTAACAGTTTTCATCATATAAGTACAGATGATGCAAGGAACAGATGAGTTTTCAACTAAAGAATTTGGCACAAGCAAATTCAACTCAACTATAACAAACATACCTTGATTTTCTTTGATATTCAAGACAACCCAGATTTTAGAAAGCCTTAAGGCGAGCAATTTTACTAATCATGACTTTAATATACCAATAATGAGTGCAATATACATAAAAGAAAAGAATTATACTAGGATAACTTCTTGACTTTTGAGACTAAATTCCTGAACACTGTGCCATATACAAAAACTGTCAGAGATTCTAAGGAAGGGGGAAAATATAATTATGCAAATTATGACATGTAGGTTTTCTAAAATCAGGAGTTTGTTATATTTGACTCTTTAAAGAATAAGATCATAAACATCACATTGAAATTCAATATATATAAACATGCACATAATATGACTGTTTTAAAATAGTCTTCCCAGTTGACCCTCCACAGAAAGTTTCTTTCCTGAAATATTTCGCTACTTTGAAACATTTAAGAACACAGCAATACATTCTTTTAAAAGGTGAATCTTTGTGAAAACATTAACAGATCTGTGCCAATAAGATAAAAATATAAGACATACTTACAGTGCCAAATTGCTTCACATTTTGAGCACACTTCTTACAAATTGTATTAGTTTTGCTGAAAAAGAAATTGTACATAGATGATGAAACTTATGCAGCACAATGTTGAACTAAAGCAAGTAGTCAAAGTGTACTATCAGCAAAAGTGTACTATTTGCTTTAGTAGTACTTAAAAACTTATTCTAACACAGAGCAAGAATTTTTCAAAAATACCAACATAAGATCTTTTCAGGGCTGTATATTATCTAAGTTTACTCCTCTTAATTAAGATAAATGTTTTTACATGTTTTTATTGCATATTTTAAATGGAAACAAAACTCAAATTCTATCATTTCCTATTTAGTTCCAAATCTTCACTTGCCACTATGTATGCATAGCATCAGTGCCTACATAACCTTCCACTGTTTGTTCTTCACTATTATGATACTTATACCTACTTGTGAAGAAATTATTATTCTTCATTATTCTTTTCATAAGCTCTTCTATGGGTACTGAGGCTCTAACAGGAATCACTCCATTAAAAGATAGGTGTTTTTCTTCCACTGGTGACAAGTTACTAGACTTTGCTATAGACCTTTCCTCAAGTCCATGTCAGTACTAATGTTCTACCTTTTTAAGTTTTTTTGATGTCGGCTATTTTTAAAGTCCTTACTTGGATTTTAAACAAACAAGGCATGTTGGATCTTAGCTCCTTCACTGGGGATGGAACTTGTACCCCTGCACTGAAAGGCACTTAACTACCGAACTACAAAAGATGATCCTGTCATTTTTTTTTCACATCTTAACAATAACAATTGATATTTGCACTTTTCATTAGCAAGGCTGTATATTTTTCTTGCAATATTATTTATTTCCTCAGGTATAAAGTATAGCTGTAAAATACTAATTTTTGGTGAACATTCTCTCTCCTACTAAGTAGAAACATGTATTAAGCACTTACAACTAAAATTTGTAGAAACTAAATCATTTTATTTCAAAAAGCTTTAATATATATATGGGGTTACAAGCCTCAAGTATTCCTTACAGACAATACTTTGCCTTTAACAATCAAAAACTGTTCAATATACAAACCTCTCTTGTTGAAATTCTGATCTGCAGTAAGTACATTTTACAATAGGATGTGCAATCCGACATTCCTGTAATAAGACAATATATTAGTCAGTATCTATCTCGAAGTCCCAAATTTCACTTTTCTGGTGGAAAATTATTACTCAACCTAGTCAAATGCCTGAAATGTCAATAAAATCTGTCCCCCAACGAAGACAATTGAGTGATTTTATCAAATAAGTGGCCAATTACAGCATAATTCCTTAGGGAAGGCTTAGGTGTCTTTGTCTTTATTAGATGTGGGGGGTACTCAACAGATGAAAATTACAGAAAGCTGTCAGGGCCGACCCCAAGGACTGGTTAATGTAAAACTACTTGTTATTTTGCACCGTCGCTCACAGACAGCATCCCGGCTTTAATGGGATGGGAGGAGCTCCAAATCTTAGAGCATTCTGTTCCCAAGCCAGACGCTTCGCTTTCCCGGACAGGGAAGGAGGATGCCATCAGCTCTGCGGCTTCGGGTTCCTAGCAAGAAAGTGCAAACACCGTCCTCTGCCTCCCGGTGGAAGGAGAGGACAGACCAGACAGAAAACCGAGAGGAAAACGTCTCCACCCCGGGGTCTCTGCGGCATAGACAGGTGGCTGCCTCACGCAGCCCCACCCCGAGACCCCCTCAACGTTGCTGGGGCCCGGACCCTTCTCGGGCCACCTGGAAGAGGGCAGGGCTCTGTCCTCCTCTCAGGGGCTTTCCCAGCGGATGCCCAGGTCCTCGGAGAACCGGGTCTCTGGGTGAGGAGGCGAGAACTCCAAACCCCCAAGACGCCAGCGAGGAGAGACAGAGAGGGGGTGGGGGGGCTGCAGTGCCACACGGGCACCCAGCTCCCTCGGGCCACGGCCGAGGAAACCCCGCCCGCCCGCCACCCAGCGCCCACGGACCTTGCAGAGCTGCTGGCCCTGGGAGAGCTCCTCGAAGGGATAGCGCTGGGTGCACTTGGTGCAGGCGTACAGGGCCGAGGCCGCCATCCTGCTCCTCAGCCTCCTCCTCTACCGCCGCCCGCTCCGAGGCGGGGCCCCACGGGGAACTCGGGCGCCGCCGCCGCCGCCGCCGCCGCCGCCCGGGCCGCGCGGGCTCCTCCTCCTCCCCCGCCCTCGGCCTCGCGCCCACCAGACCCTCGCCGCCAGAGCCCGAGGCCCCGCGGCCGCAGCCGTCTCCCTCCGCCTCCACTTCCGCCCCAGCCCACCCAGTGACGCCGTCCCAGCCGCTCCCGCTTAGGCCCCGAGAGCGGCGGAGGGAGACGAAGCGGGGAGTTTCGCTGCGGTTTAGCTGCGCGGCGGCAGATCCGCTTCCTCCTCGGCCTCCCCTTCCCCACCCCTGATTGGCTGAGGCGGCGACTGCGTCACTCGGCCGCCCCGCCTAGCTTTTGACCCCCGCTACGCCGGGCGCGCCCACAAAGGGAGGACGTCGCCGGCCAATAACAGCCAGACGCCCTCAGCGCGCGAAAGCAGCTTTAAACTCGCCCCGCCCCGAGGCCCCGGTCGCGGCTATTTCCAGCAGCCAGTCCCAGGTTTGCGTGGGAGCTCCCAATCTAATTGGGCAGTTGTTCGTGGAGGTTTACTCTCTGCCCCGACTCTTTTTTTTTCTCCCCTTGACTTCCATTGGACCAAATCTCTAGGCCCCTCCTTATCCTATTTGTTATTGGCCGAAAGGGAAGTACCTCACCTGGAGAGGCGTCCCCGGGTCAAACTCAAGCTCTCTCCGGCGTTTAGCCCGAGGGAAGTGATGGAGGGCTTTGAGCTTCGAATTCGGCTTTATTTTATCCCATTCGACTCACTCGCCACTGGAGGAACCAAAACCCCTGGCCCAGGTTTCCCCCTCGAGAAGGCCCGCCTCTGTGGAGGAGCCCCTCAGGAGCGCCGCCCGGTCGCCCGCCGCGTCCCGGCGGGGCTCCGTCGGCGACGAGCTACCTTGTGACGTCACCGAGGGAAGAGGCGGGTTCTCCCGCCACCGGAAGACGCCTGCTCTTTTGATTGGCTGCTCAGGACGTCCGTTAGGGCGTGTGGTCCTTCCGTGTGTGCTCCGAGCGTGGGCGTCCCGCTGGGGGTGTGTGGCAGGGGTTTCCAGACCCGGCACCAGCACCCTAGCCCCTTCCATCAGGGGTTCGGCTCAGGGTCGCCCCTGGCGGGCGGCTCGCGAATCTTGAAGAACAGCCACGCGAACCCAGAGCGTACCGGGGCTGCGGAGCTCCCCTGGGCGGGCTGGAAGATGGCGGCAGCATCGGTCTCTGAGACTTCGGCTTCTCAGTTCTCGGTAAGAAGCCGTTGACCTCCAAAGAGACCCTGAGTCGGTCCCGGCGCACCCTGTGCATTATCTCACTTTTCAGAGCGCTCTCGGTCCCGCCTCTCCCCCCAGTCCTGGGAAGCCGCGGGGTACGCCTAGGTGGCCCGGTTGCTGCCTTGGCGCCCACTGCTTCGTTTGAGGCTGCACCCTGCAACTGAGACGGCCCAGGTCTGTCTCTCCCCGCCACCTTTCGGCGTAGCGGCTCTGGTTTGCAGAACGTTGCCTGGACTCGCAGGGATGGCTACCTACACCTTGGCCCGCGAAAACCGCGTTCCCGGGTCACGTGGGTGTAACGGCCCCTCTTGAAAACTCTCCGAGACCAGGTGGGCGCTCTAGTTAGTCGGCTTGATTGGCAGATGTTGAATTGCACTCAGTCGAGTGCTTCTGCGGATTTCTTTGCCTTCAGTGCCTCCTCCTTTCCTCCCAGTAACTTCGATTTGTGCTTAGCCTACCCCGAGCGCGCGGGCGCTCTTCCCGCTTCCACTATATTACGGTGACCCCAGGTTGCAAATAAGCAGGAAGAGCTGATGTTAAGTACTGTATTGACCTCTAGAAGAATCGCTAGCCTGTTAAGGTATTAGTATTTTGTTGGAGCGGGACCCTTCGTATTGGGAGTAGATAGGCAGTAAATGAATGTGAAGAAGCTCAAGTTGGAGCCATTAGCTCTTCGTCTAGCAAACCTGAGTGGCATACAGACAGGCTCTAGGATTACACAGATGAGTAGGGGAGAATCCTTGCTACTAAGGAAGAAAGCATTGAAGAGAAGCTACACGTAATTAGGTTGTTACACAGTACAGTTTGATAAATAACCACCCTGCTAGAAGAACCTACGTGAAAGTGATTAGCAGTTCTTGGGGTAGGGAAGATGAAACTGGCTGAGTGGTGAAGGAATAGGAAATGCTTGTCCCAGGAGACGAAAAGGAAGGAAAAAAAGGCACCGCAGGCAATTTGGAATATGTGCCAAGACAAGTGCTTTCAGAAAGCTTGAAATAATTTGAAATAGGCAGAGGTAGTGTGAAGGTAGAGTTCGGCTAGGTGAATTGTTAAAATATGAGAAAAGAGGAAGAATATTAGGGTAAGATTGTCATAGAAGTTAATGGGGGAAAATTTAGGGAAACAGCAGAATCACCTTGGCGAAAATACACCTTTTCCCAGTTTTACCTTTTGGTGACTGTTGCTAAAATTTGTTTTGCTGAGGCTAGAAGTAATACTCAGGGTTTCAGCACAATGAAGGTAGCAAAGTGTGTGGAGAGGTCAGAGAATATTAACAGGAAAAAAGGAAGGTAACAACTGGAGTTATCCAGGAACTAAGTCAGTGAAAGGGAAGATAAAAGACAAGCTTAGCCTATTAAGTGTAAGTAGATGGATGAGATTATTTCAGGCAGTTCAGTTCAGTCACTCAGTAGTGTCCAACTGTTTGCGACCCCATGGGCTGCAGCACACCAGAACTCCCTGTCCATCACCAGCTCCTGGAGTTTACCCAAACTCATGTCCATTGAGTTGGTAATGCCATCCAACCATCTTATCTACTGTTGTCCCTTTTTCTCCCACATTCAGTCTTTCCCAGCATCAGGGTCTTTGCAAACGAGTCAGCTCTTCTCATCACATGGCCAAAGTACTAGAATTTCAACTTCAACATCAGTCCTTCCAGTAAACATTCAGGACTGATTGTAGGATGGACTGGTTGGATCTCTTTGCAGTCCAAGGGACTCTCAAGTGTCTTCTCCAACACCACAGTTCAACAGCATCAGTTCTTTGGTGCTCGGATTTCTTTATAGTCCAACTCTCACATCCATACATGACTATTGGAAAAACCATAGCCTTGACTAGATGGACCTTTGGTGGCAAAGTAATGTCTCTGCTTCTTAATATGCTGTCTGGGTTGGTCATAACTTTCCTGCCAAGGAGTAAGCATCTTTTAATTACATGGCTGCAGAGACCAGCTGCAGTGATTTTGGAGCCCCCCAAAATAAAGTCTGTCACTATTTTCCCATCTATTTGCCATGAAGAGATGGGACCAGATGCCATGATGTTAGTTTTCTGAATGTTGAGCTTTAAGCCAACTTTTTCACTCTCCTCTTTGGCTTTCATCAAGAGGCTTCCTTTCATCAAGAGGTTCCTCTTCACTTTCTGCCATAAGGGTGGTGTCATCTGCATATCTGAGGTTATTGATATTTCTCCCGGCAATCTTGATTCCAGCTTGTGTTTCTTCCAGCCCAGCGTCTCTCATGATGCAGTTTGCACATAAGTTAAATAAGCAAGGTGACAATATACAGCCTTGAGTACTCCTTTACCTATTTGGAACCAGTCTGTTGTTCCAAGTCTGGTTCTAACTGTTGCTTCCTGACCTGCATACAGATTTCTGAGAGGCAGGTCAGGTGGTATTCCCATCTCTTTCAGAATTTTCCACAGTTTATTGTAATCTACACAGTCAAAGGCTTTGGCATAGTCAATAAAGCAGAAATAGATGTTTTTCTGGAACTTCCTTGCTTTTTCAATGATCCAGCAGATGTTGGCAATTTGATCTCTGATTCTTCTGCCTTTTCTAAAATCCAGCTTGAACATCTGGAAGTTCATGGTTCACGTATTGTTGAAGCCTAGCTTGGAGAATTTTGAGTATTATTTTGCTAGCATGTGAGATGAGTGCAATTGTGCGGTAGTTTGAGCATTCTTTGGCATTGCCTTTCTTTGGGATTGGAATGAAAATTGACCTTTCCATACCTGTGGCCACTGCTGAGTTTTCCAAATTTGCTGGCATATTGAGTGCAACACTTTGACAGCATCATCTTTTAGGATTTGAAATAGCTCAGCTGGAATTCCATCACCTCCACAGGCCCCCTTGACTTCACATTCCAGGATGTCTGGCTCTAGGTGAGTGATCACACCATCGTGATTATCTGGGTCATGAAGATCTTTTTTGTACAGTTTTTCTATGTATTCTTGCCACTTCTTAATATCTTCTGCTTCTGTTAGGTTCATACTATTTCTGTCCTTTATTGAGCCCATCTTTGCATGAAATGTTCCCTTGGCATCTCTAATTTTCTTGAAGAGAACTCTAGTCTTTCCCATTCTTTTGTGTTCATCTATTTCTTTGCACTGATCGCTGAGGAAGGCTTTCTTATCTCGCCTTGCTATTCCTTGGAACTCTGCATTCAAATGGATGTATCTTTCCTTTTCTCCTTTGCTTTTCGCTTCTCTATCAGATCTAGTCCCTTAAATATAATTCTCACTTCCAGTGTATAATCATAAGGGATTTAAGTCATACCTGAAAGGTCTGGTGGTTTTCCCTACTTTTTTCAATTTAAGTGTGAATTTGGCATTAAGGAGTGCATGATCTGAGCCACAGTCAGCTCCTGGTCTTGTTTTTGCCAACTGTATAGAGCTTCTCCATCTTCAGCTGCAAAGAATATAATCAATCTGATTTCTGGTGATGTCCATGTGTAGAGTCTTCTCTTGTGTTGTTGGAAGAGGGTGTTTGCTATGACCAGTGCGTTCTCTTGGCAAAACTCTATTAGCCGTTGCCCTACTTCATTCTGTACTCCAAGGCCAAATTTGCCTGTTATTGCAGGTATTTCTTGACTTCCTACTTTTGCATTCCAGTCACCTGTAATGAAAAGGACGTCTTTTTTGGGTGTTAGTTAAGTCTGTTCATCTTCAACTGCTTCAGCATTACTGGTTGGGGCATAGACTTGGATTACTGTGATACTGAATGGTTTTCCTTGGAAACAAACAGAGATCATTCTGTCGTTTTTGAGATTGCATCCAGGTACTACTGCATGTCAGACTCTTGTTGACTATGATGGCTACTCGGTTTCTTGTAAGGGATTCTTGCCCACAGTAGTAGATACAACGGTCATCTGAGTTAAATTCACCCATTCCAGTCCATTTTAGTTTGCTGATTCCTGAAATGTCGACGTTCACTCTTGCCATCTCCTGTTTGACCACTTCCAATTTGCCTTGATTCATGGACCTAACATTCCAGGACCCTATGCTATAGTGGTCTTTACAACATCGAACCTTGCTTCCATCACCAGTCACATCCACAACTGAGTGTTGTTTTTGCTTTGGTTCCATCTCTTCATTGCTTTGGCTCTCGTCTTCCTGGAGTTATTTCTCCACTGATCTCCACCCAGTAGCATATTGGGCATCTACTGCCTGGGGAGTTCATCTTTCAGTGTCCTGTCTTTTTGCCTTTTCATATTGTTCGTGGGGTTCTCAAGATAAGAATACTGAAGTGGTTTGCCATTCTCTTCTCCAGTGGACCACATTTTGTCAGAACTCTCCACTGTGACCTATCTCGGATGGCCCTACACGGCATGGCTCATAGTTTCATTGAGTTAGACAAGGCTGTGGTCCTTGTGATTAGATTGGTTAGTTTTCTCTGATAGTGGTTTTGAGATTATATAGGAGTTGTGATTAAATTTTATTGGGAGAAAAAATAAATAATATTAGGAGAGAAGTGTTTTTCACCACTCTCAAAACATCATTTGGAGACTGAGAAAGGAAAATGCCTATAAATATTGACTTGAACTGAAGTCTGCCAAGGCCATCTAGTCAAAGTAGTTACTGGTGTGGTCAAGCCTTAGTATTTTAAGGTAACCTGGACAGAAATCCTGAAAGTGATAGTGAAGTGGCTCAGTTGTGTCCGACTTTTTGCGACCCTGTGGACTGTAGCCTGCCGGGCTCCTCCACCCATGGGATTCTCCAGGCAAGAATACTGGAGTGGGTTGCCATTTCTTTCTCCAAGGGACAGTTGTATAGAGTTTTTAATAGGAAACATATTTTTATATCTAAGCTCAGCTTTAAGTGGATTCTCAGCTTCCAGAGTACTCTTAAGAATATCTAGAATGCTTTACACATCAGAGTGTAACTCTTTTAACTTGATGTTTTAAATCAAAATGTCTAATTTGGAAGTCTATGTCTCAAAACAAAAATGACAATTTATTGATGTATAATGGCCATGCTTTGATACTTTTAACTGTCTTATCAAAAATAAGCCTGGCATTTATAACAGAATTTATAAAGCACTTTAGCTAAACAGACAACTGCTCATAAAATAAGACAACAAAAGACCTTTTAAACCTACAACATGAACTCAGCAGGCTACTCATAATGAGATTTCAGAGTTGTGAATATTAACAGTTTTTGTGTATTTAACATTGATAAACCCAGCATGGGTGCTCAGTTGCTTTAGTTGTGTCCCACTCTTTGCAACCCTATGGACTGTAGCCCACCGGGCTCCTCTGTCCATGGGATTCTCCAATCAAGAATACTGGAGTGCGTTGCCATGCCGTCTTCAGGGGATCTTCCTGACCCAAGGTTTGAACTTAGGGCTCCTGCGTTGCAGGCAGATTCTTTACCGCAGAACCAAGGGGGAAGCCCCAGACCCAGTTTAGGTGTAATATAAGTGGAGATGTTTTTAGCAGGCAAGGATTTTTCTTAGGTATATTCACAAATAACACAATCTGTAAGTAGCAGTTGAGGTGTAAATCTCAAATGTGAACCATGTGGAAGTAGGTGATACATTTGAATTGTTCTTATAAGCCTTTCACTGCAACAACAGCAGGAAGAGTGACAGCTAGCAGTTAACATTTATTGAATGACTGCTGTGTATCAACTCACTAGTGGAGAGTCTCAGGGAAATATTAGTATGATCAGGCATAATGATACAAAGTATATAGTCAGCATAGTGTTGTAACAATATCTTTCCTGTGTTTTTTTTTTTTATTTGTTTTACATTTTCCCATTAATAATGGTCAGTCTTTCCTTTTGGCTCAGCTGGTAAAGAATCTGCCTGCAGTGCCGGAGACCTGATTTCCATCCCTGGGTTGGGAAGATCTCCTGGAGCAGGAAAAGGCGACCCACTCCAGTATTCTGGCCTGAGAATTCATGGACTGAATAGCCTGGTCAACACACTCTTACATCACTTTGGACTTAACAAGCTAGTCTCCTAATTGGTCTCTCTGGCTTTTTATCCAGGCCCCTTAACAAACTTGCTCTTTATTTTTCTGAGAAGAGTTTTATGATTGTTTCATAGATTTCTTATGAGATTTTTTGGGGGGAATCATAAAATGAATACATTCATGCCCCTTTGTGCATCTTCCTGCTTTTGTCTTTTACCCTCACTCTCACACACACATTTTGAGGTTATAATAATGTGTAATACTTGTGTAGCACTCATTTTCTGGCATGCATTTTAAATACTTTTTATATATTAACATATCTAATCCTTACAGTAATTTTATGAGATTGGCTTTAGTATCTGCATTTTCAAATGAGCAAAATAAGGTACAGAAAGGTTAATTCAGAATTATACAACTAGCAAATGTCGTCCTTTTATATTTCTGTGTAGTATAGTATCTTGATGGGCTTTGGAGTTTTTAGGGTTTGTTCATGTTTGCCAGCTATAATGAACAGTCCTATTGTGATCATCTCTGATGTTCCATATGTGCAAAATTTTCTCTAAAATGGTAGTTTTCAGAATGGTCTGAAGACCTTTGAGGAGATCTTCAGTATCCTTCCTTACCCAGCCACTTTGTGGGAAACCAGATTCTCTATATACATCAACCAAAACAGGGTGAATACAGAAGCAAATAAAATCTAGCAGCCTTCTTTTAAGGCAAGAGTTAAAGAGATTTGCAGAAATGTAAAACAGTGCCACTTAATTTTTTGGGTGATATAGTTAATTTTTATTCAAAAATTATATTTATGCTAACATGGACTTATTATTTTTAAGGTAGTAAATATCTTTAAATTTTCTCAGTTTTAATTTTTTCATGTGATAAATAGCAACTGATGTAACCCACTTATAAGAAAAAGCTTGTTGGGGGTCTTAAGCAATTTTTGAGTATAAGGGCTGCCTGACACCAAAAGGTCTGAGAAGCAGTGATTTTACAAGTGATGGTTGGGCTGTGAATTGCAGCTCAGTAATGGGTTGTAGTATATGTTCAGAAACTTAGAACACTTTTCTTTAAGAGAATACAGAGAAAATAGTTCAGTTAATAATTTAATGAAATACTGGGTCATAGAGTAGGTGCATCTTTGACTTTATTTGGAATTGCTGAATTGCTTGCCAAAGTGATTGTTACACTTTACATTCCCATCAACAATCTCCTTTAGTCGATTTTAATAGGTCTGTCCTATTTTAACAGGTGATGTTGTGTCTTTTTGTTGTTGTTGTTGTTGAGAGGTTCTGTGAAGTGATATCCTGTTTTTTGTGCTCCCTCTTCATTGATGAAGATGATTTTTTTCTCTTCATAATTTTCCTAGTCTTGTGGGTTTTGTTATTCTATGAAATGCCCATTGGTAATTTTTGCCTGCTTTCGATTGGTTTTTCTTTTTTTAAACTGATTTATAGTCATTCTTTATGTATTCTAGGTGTTTATTATCTATCAGGAGTATTCTAGTACTCTTTAGTTTGTCTTTTTATGATATGTTTTGATTAATAAGAGTTCATTGTTTTAATGTAATAAAACTTATTTTTTCTTTCAGGATTATTATTTTTTGGTTAAATTCTTCCTTGGTTAAGTTCTTCCAAAGCCTTAATGATATTCTTCCATATTTTTCTCTACATATTTTAAAGTTGGGGCCTATTGTCTTTTATTTGCTTGAAATTAGTGTGCTGTGAGGTAGGGATCCAATTTCATGTTTTATTTAAGATGCACAATTATTTCAGCATTACTTGTTGAAACTCATTCTTTCCCTAGTGGTTTACAGTTCCAGCTGTCAGTATATTAATTTCCATATGTGTGTGGCTGTGTTATTGGGCTCTTTGTCCCATTGTTGTATTCGTCTCTGCCTATGTCTCTACTCACTTTCCTAATGATTTTGATTTTGTTTTTTAATCTGAGTGCAACTATCTGCCTTGTTCTTCAAGAGAAATGCAGCTATTCTTGGTCTTCTGCTGTTCTTCGGTGGAAATTCTAGAACTTTATTGAACAGGATAATTCAGTATTATAAACATTATGAAGTTTTTGTATTTTGAAGAATATTTATATAATTCATTGAACAGATTAAGCATTTACTATCTGTCTGGAACTTAAACTCTTAATAGGATGACTGTGTTTTTTCAACATCCAATTTTTCTGTGCCAACTGGGTGTCCCATCAGTCAGTTCTGACACTAGCTGGAGATAGTGCAGTGCAAACATGCAGGTTAGGACACTAAGTTTCACAAGACTGGCCCCATTTCAGTTGCCACCTGCAAGTTCCAGATGTCCCTAAGGAATCTATTTCTTCCTAGCCAACTGCAGGTTAAGGAGTTCTGCTAACTCTCCCCCATCACATTCAGTAATTTGCTAGAATGACTCACAGAATTCAGGAAAACACTACACTTAAAACTTTTTTCATTTTAAATAAAGGATACAACTCCAGAACAGCCAAATGGAGAGATACACAGGGTAAGATGTAAACGAGCTTCTGTGACCAGTCTGGGCACTCCTGGGGCCTCATTGTTCAGGAGTTTTTTTTATGGAGGTTTCATTATGTGGATATGATTAACTAAATCATCAGCCATTGGTGATTGAACTCAATCTCTATCCCCTTCTCTTGAGGGCTAATTGCCTGGTAGGTTTTTTTTTTTCTTTTTTTTTTTTAACTATCTGCCAGAGGCCCCACTATAACAAAGACAGTCCATTACTTAAAAATTCTAAGAGTTTTAAAAATCTGTCAGGAACATAAACTAAATATGTAGTTTTTATTTTTCCACAGGACATAGAGATAATAAATATATCGTGTAGAAATAAGTGTTTTTAAAAGGGTAAGAAGATAGAATGACAAAGAGTGCAACTTTAGATAGGTAGGCAGGGAAAACTTACTGACAGACTTCTCTGGGGCTTTAGCTCGCTCCTTCTTCTGGGACAGAATCTTCTGCCTTTTAAGTTTTTTAAATGTATTTTTGATATGGAGCATAATTGCTTTATAATGTTAGTTTCTGCCATACATTAGCGTGAATTAGCCATAGGTATACATATGTCTTTTCCCTCTTGAACCTCCTTCCCACATCCCACTTATCTAGGTTGTCATAGAACACCAGGTTTGAGCTTGCGTCATACAGCCAATTCATACGATCTGATTTACATATGGTAATGTATGTTTCAGTGCTATTCTCTCAATTTGTCCCAACCTCTACTGACTAAATGTAAGACCAATAACTAAAAAAGTCTTAGAGGAAAACATAGGCAGAACATTCTGACGTAAATCACAGCAAGATCCTCTACGACCCACCTCCTAAGGTATTGGAAAGAGAAACAGGAATAACCAAGTGAGACCTAAATTAAACTTTAAAGCTTTTGCATAGCAAAGGAAACTAAACAAGGTGAAAAAAACTTGAAAAATTATCCAAAAGACAACCCTAAGAGTTGGAGAAAATATTTTAAATGAAATAACTAACAAAGGATTAATCTCCAAAATATACAGGCAGCTCAAGAAGACATACAGGTCTATTATATATTAATAAATCTACTAATAAACACATGAAAAGATGCTCAACATGGTTCAGTTGAGTCCAGTCGCTCAGTCGTGTTCGACTCTTTGCGACCCCATGAATCGCAGCACGCCACGCTTCCCTGTCCATCACCACCTCCCAGAGTTCATCCAGCCATCTCATCCTCTGTCGTCCCCTTCTTATCCTGCCTCCAGTCCCTCCCAGCATCAGTCTTTTCCAGTGAGTCAACTCTTCGCATGAGGTGGCCAACGTACTGGAGTTTCAACTTTAGCATCATTCCTTCCAAAGAAATCCCAGGGTTGATCTCCTTCAGAATGAACTGGTTGGATCTCCTTGCAGTCCAAAGGACTCTCAAGAGTCTTCTCCAGCACCACAGTTGAAAAGCATCAATTCTTCAGCGCTCAGCCTTCTTCACAGTCCAACTCTCACATCCATACATGACCACAGGAAAAACCATAGCCTTGACTAGACGGACATTAGTCAGTCTCTGCTTTTGAATATACTATCTAGGTTGGTCATAACTTTTCTTCCAAGGAGTAAGCGTCTTTTAATTTCATGGCTGCAGTCACCATCTGCAGTGATTTTGGAGCCCCAAAAATAAAGTTTGACACTGTT
Organism: Capra hircus; assembly: GCF_001704415.2. Lineage (NCBI taxonomy): Eukaryota > Metazoa > Chordata > Mammalia > Artiodactyla > Bovidae > Capra > Capra hircus. Next base: position 67,872,774 of record NC_030822.1, read on the forward strand.
TACACTGTTTCCACATCTGTTTCCCATGAAGTGATGGGACCAGATGCCGTGATCTTCGTTTTCTGAATGTTGAGCTTTAAGCCAACTTTTTCACTCTCCTCTTTCACTTTCATCAAGAGGCTTTTGAGTTCCTCTTCACTTTCTGCCATAAGGGTGGTGTCATCTGCATATCTGAGGTTATTAATATTTCTCCCGGCAATCTTGATTCCAGCTTGTGTTTCCTCCAGTCCAGCGTTTCTTATGATGTACTCTGCATATAAGTTAAATAAGCAGGGTGACAATATACAGCCTTGATATACTCCTTTTCCTATTTGGAACCAGTCTGTTGTTCCATGTCCAGTTCTAACTGTTGCTTCCTGACCTGCCTACAGATTTCTAAGAGGCAGGTCAGGTGGTCTGGTATTCCCATCTCTTTCAGAATTTTCCACAGTTCATTGTGATCCACACAGTCAAAGGCTTTGGCATAGTCAATAAAGCAGAAATTGATGTTTTTCTGGAACTCTCTTGCTTTTTCCATGATCCAGTGGATGTTGGCAATTTGATATCTGGTTCCTCTGCCTTTTCTAAAACCAGCTTGAACATCAGGAAGTTCACGGTTCACATATTGCTGAAGCCTGGCTTGGAGAATTTTGAGCATTACTTTACTAGCGTGTGAGATGAGTGCAGTTGTGTGGTAGTTTGAGTGTTCTTTGGAATTGCCTTTCTTTGGGATTGGAATGAAAAGAGAAATGCAAATCAAAACTACAGTGAGATATCACCTCATTGGAGAAAATGGACTCATTGACAGATGATGGACAGAATGGCCATCATCAAAAAATCTACAAAGAGTAAATGCTAGAGAGGGTGTGGAGAAAAGAAAACCCTCCTACACTGTTGGTGGGAATGTAAATTAATACAGCCACTATGGAGGACAGTGTTGAGATTTCTTAAAACAAGCAAACAAACCTAGGAGTAAAACTACCTTATGACCCAGCAATCCCACTGCTGGGCATATACCCTGAGAAAACCATAATTGGAAAAGACACAGGTACTGCAGTATTCATTGCAGCACTATTTACAGTAGCCAGGACCTGGAAGCAACCTAGATGTCCGCTGACAGATGAATGGATAAAGAAGTTGTGGTATATATACAACGGATATTACTCAGCCATAAAAAAGGAATGAGTTTGAGTGAGGTCTGATAAGGTGGATGAATCTAGAGCCTGTTATACAGAGTGAAGTAAGTCAGAAAGAGAAAAATAAGTGTAATATATTAATGCATATGTATGGAATCCAGAAAAAATGCCTTTTCATTTTGATTTTCTTGCTGTGATTGTGGTTTTCATTCTGGAAGCTGTGGGAAGGTAGTTCTTCTAGCTGCTTCTGTCTGCTGTCTGGTAGATGAGGCCAAGAGACTTGGGCAAGCTTCCTTATGGAGCAGACTGGTGGTGGGAAAGACTGGATCTGACTCTGGTGGGCAGGCCAAACGTTCCATAAAACTTGAATCCAAGTGTCTGCTGGTGGGTGGCACGCTGCTGCACCCCTGTCAGTCCTTTTGCTTGAGGGACCCAGCCCTGGAGTCTACAGACTTTAGGTAGGACTAACCTCCAAGATTGTGTGGATCACAATAAACTGTGGAAAATTCTGAGAGAGATGGGAATACTAGACCACCTGACCTGCCTCTTGAGAAATCTGTATGCAGGTCAGGAAGCAACAGTTAGAACTGCACATGGAACAACAGACTGGTTCCAAAGAGGAAAAGGAGTACGTCAAGGCTGTATATTGTCACCCTGCTTATTTAACTTATATGCAGAGTACATCATGAGAAACGCTGGACTGGAAGAAACACAAGCTGGAATCAAGATTGCCAGGAGAAATATCAATAACCTCAGATATGCAGATGACACCACCTTATGGCAGAAAGTGAAGAGGAACTAAAAAGCCTCCTGATGAAGGTAAAAGAGGAGAGTGAAAAAGTTGGCTTAAAGCTCAACATTCAGAAAACGAAGATCATGGCATCCGGTCCCATCACTTCATGGGAAATAGATGTGGAAACAGTGTCAGACTTTATTTTTGGGGGCTCCAAAATCACTGCAGATGGTGAGTGCAGCCATGAAATTAAAAGACGCTTACTCCTTGGAAGAAAAGTTATGACCAACCTAGATAGCATATTGGAAAGCAGAGACATTTTGCCGACTAAGGTCCGTCTAGTCAAGGCTATGGTTTTTCCAGTAGTCATGTGTGGATATGAGAGTTGGACTGTGAAGAAGGCTGAGCGACGAAGAATTGATGCTTTTGAACTGTGGTGTTGGAGAAGACTCTTGAGATTCCCTTGGACTCCAAGGAGATCCAACCAGTTCATTCTGAAGGAAATCAGCCGTGGGATTTCTTTGGAAGGAATGATGCTAAAGCTGAAACTCTAGTACTTTGGCCACCTCATGCGAAGAGTTGATTCATTGGAAAAGACTCTGATGCTGGGAGGGATTGGGGGCAGGAGGAGAAGGGGAAGGGATGACAGAGGATGAGATGGCTGGATGGCATCACTGACTCAATGGACGTGAGTCTGAGTGAACTCTGGGAGTTGGTGATGAACAGAGAGGCCTGGCGTGCTGTGGTTCATGGGGTCGCAAAGCGTCGGACACGCCTGAGCGACTGAACTCAACTGAACCTCCAAGACCTATATGCAGGTCAGGAAACAACAGTTAGAACTGGACATGGAACAACAGACTGGTTCCAAAGAGGAAAAGGAGTACGTCAAGGCTGTATATTGTCACCCTGCTTATTTAACTTATATGCAGAGTACATCATGAGAAACGCTGGACTGGAAGAAACACAAGCTGGAATCAAGATTGCCGGGAGAAATATCAATAACCTCAGATATGCAGATGACACCACCCTTATGGCAGAAAGCGAAGAGGAACTTAAAAGCCTCTTGATGAAAGTGAAAAAGTAGGTTTAAAGCTGAACATTCAGGAAACTAAGACCATTGCATCTGGTCCCATCATTTCATGGCAAATAGATGGGGAAACAGTGTCAGACTTTATTTATTTGGGCTCCAGAATCACTGCAGATGGTGATTGCAGCCATGGAATTCAAAGATGCTTACTCCTTGGAAGGAAAGTTCTGACCAACCTAGATAGCATATTGAAAAGCAGAGACATTACTTTGCCAGCAAAGGTCCGTCTAGTAAAGGCTATGTTTTTTCCAGTGGTCATGTATGGATGTGATAGTTGAACTGTGAAGAAGGCTGAGCACCGAAGAATTGATGCTTTTGAACTGTGGTGTTGGAGAAGACTCTTGAGAGTCCCTTGGACTGCAAGGAGATCCAGCCAGTCCATTGTAAAGGAGATCAGTCCTGGGTGTTCTTTGGAAGGACTGATGCTAAAGCTGAAACTCTAGTACTTTGGCCACCTCATGTGAAGAGTTGACTCATTGGAAAAGACTCTGATGCTGGGAGGGATTGGAGGCAGGAGGAGAAGGGGACAACCGAGGATGAGATGGCTGGATGGCATCACCAACTCGATGGACATGAGTTTGGTGACTCCAGGAGTTGGTGATAGATAGGGAGGCCTGGCATGCTGGCATTCATGGGGTCGCAAAGAGTTGGACACGACTGAGCGACTGAACTGAACCTCCAAGAGGGCTTATGCCAAGGGGGCCACCTCCCAGGCCTGCTACAGCCAGTGTCCCGTCCCCTCTGTCACCCCTGCCAGCCCACGCCTCCCCAGGAGACCCTCCAACGCTAGCAGGGAGGTCTGGTTCCGTCTCCTGTGGGAAGGATGTCTGCTCCTTTCCCTGGGCCCTGGTGTTCACAAGATTTTGTTTGTGTCCTCCAAGAGTGGAGTCTGTTTCCTCCAGTCCTGTGGAAGTTCTGCAGTCAAATCCCACTGGCCTTCAAAGTCAGATTCCCTGGGGACTGATCTTTGTCAGATCCCTTTGTGAGATTCCCCAGGTTGGGAAGCCTGATGTGGGGCTTGGAATCTTCACAACAGGATAACCTCTGTGGTGTAATTGTTCTCCAGTTCGTGTGTTGCCCACCTGGTGGGTATGTTTCATCATGGTTGAATCCCTCCTTCCATCTGTGGCTTCTCCCTTGCCTTTGGTATCTTTTTGGTGGGTTTCCACATCCTCCTGTCCATGATGGTTCAACAGCTAGTTTCAGTTCAGTGCTTTCACAGGAAGAGATGAACTCACAACCATCTATTCCACCATCTTGAACCAATCTCCCCTTAGCTCACTGACATACTTTTAAGTAGATAACTGATTGGTGTGTGGAAGGGAGCTTTCCGAGCAGAGTAAATGTAGCAAATGAAAATGGAGTGTACTATGCATTGTAGAAATCCAAAAGTTGGTCAGTGTGGCTGGAAAATCTGGCTGGCAGGGGAGTGGCGGGGTTGGGGGCGTTGGCGGGTAGGTAGTTTAGAGAGAGACTAGTGAGGAATGAGGTCGGTGTCAGCCTGTTGTCAGATAATGTGGAGCCATAGTAAGAATTTTGGATTTTATTTTGTGACGGAAAGCAATTGGGAGGGCTTTGATTAAGGACATTACTGAAATTATTTTCTTAATCATAACAACTACTATCTGAAAAATGGAGTTGGGGGGACTGTGGCAAGAATGGTTCAGGGGGCGGGGGGCTGTTACGGTAGTCCAAACAGAAAGATCACAGAGAATTAGTAGTGGAATTGATGAGAAGTTGCAGAGTTTCTGGCTATATTGTGAAGACAGAGACCCAACAAGAAAGACTGGATGTGGAATATATAGGAGAAATGACTCATCCACGGGTTTTGGCCAGATCAGCTAGGTAGGTGGTGGTACCAGTTATTGTGCTGTGCTTATGAGAGGAGTTGGTTTGAGAAGTAGATTCAATAATATGGTTATAGACACATTGTTTGGGATACTCATATTGACATCCAAGTGGAGGAAGCACGTAGGAAGGTTGATTTCAATATGGAGTTTCAAGAGGGGAAAGTGTGTATTCCAAAACTTGAAAGTTATCAGCAAACAGAGGCTTTTTGAAAGCCCTGAGAGTTGATGATACCATCACAGGTATCCATGTAAATGGAAACAAGAGGAGGAAAGACTAAGCTTTAGAGAACTCCAGCATTAAAGTTAGAAAGGGGAAGGTGAGAGAGAGCCAGAGATTCTGATGGAGACACTGGCGTGTTAGAAGGAAAACCAGATTGTGGTGTTCCTTCCACTGAAGAAAGTGTTTGGATGAAGTGATCTGGTGTATCACATGCTTCTGGGAGATCAGTGAGTTCAGCACTGTGAAAGTATGGGTGAGCTTGAAAAAGTGTGTCTCTGAATTAGTGAGGACTTGGGTCTGATTGTTGTTGAGTTGCTAAGTCATGTCTGACTCTGCAACCCCATGGACTGCAGCATGCCAGGCTTCCCTGTCCTTCACTATCTCCTGGAGTTTGCTCAAACTCATGTCCACTGAGTCAGTGATGCCATCCAACCATCTTGTTCTCTGTCACCCCCTTCTCCTCCTGCCCTCAAGCTTTCCCAGCATCAGGCAATGAGCCGATGAGTCAAATCCTCGCATCAGGTGGCCAAAGTATTATTATCTTAGGTGTTTATATACTACCTTACCATCTTTGTAATTGAGTAACTCAGTCCTGTCTGACTCTGCGACGCCATGGACTGTAACCCACTAGGCTCCTCTGTCCATGGGAGTCTCCAGGCAAGAATACTAGAGTGGGTTGCCATTTCCTTCTCCAACCTTACCATCTTAATCATTTGTAAAATACAGTTCAGTAATATTAAATATATTCACACTGTTGTGAAACAGATCTTCAGAACTTTTTCATCTTGCAAAACGGAAACTCTGTAATCCATGAAACAACTCCCCTTTGCAACCTTCCTTAGTCTTACTAATAACCATTTCTACTTTGTTGCTATGAATTACTTTAAATAGCTCATGTAAATAGAATCATAAAATATTTGTCTTTTTGTAACAGGTTTATTTCAGTAAGCATAAATCCTCAAGGTTCATCATTATGTAGCATGTGATGGGATTTCACTTCCTAAAACTGAAGTACCACATTTTATCCTTTACAATTTTTAATAGACACTTTGTGTATGTAATTGTTATCAGTTTCTTGGTTTAATTTTATTTCAGAATAGTTCTTATAATTAATTTTTATCCCTGGTAGCTCACACGGTAAAGCATCTGCCTACAATGTGAGAGACCTGGGTTCGATCCCTGGGTCGGGAAGATCCCCTGGAGAAAGAAATGGCAACCCAGTATTCATGCCTGGAAAATCCCATGGACCAAAGAGCCTGCTGGGCTGCAGTCCATCGAGTTGCAAAGAGTCGGGCACGACTGAGCGACTTCACTTCACTTCACTTCATAAAGCTGTTTTATTTTCTGTCTTCCTTTTGTTTTGGGGTGACTTCCGATTCTTTGCTTCAGACTTCTGGCAGCAAATGAAGACAGTGATCCAAAGCGTTCATAGTAACACTGACTTTCATTGCTTAAACCCTGATGTTCAAAATGAGGTGACAGACTTAGAAAATGGAATATATTTAGAATTACTAGTCAAAACAATTTCATTATAACTTGCCTTTTTATGTTAAAAGACTTTTCATAATTTTTGTCAATTGACTCAACCCAAGCAGTATTTTAATGATATATATGTAACAGATTTTTTCTGAGGTTGGAATTACTTTTATTGGAGCGAGAAATACAAATTTTGAACTGTTCACTTTACAAGGTCTAGTAGGCAATGAATTTAGGAAAGATGGTTCTCTTTTTCTGATTTGGGTGTTTACTTTTTGTTTGGTTTTTTGGTAATTATACACAATCCTTTTGTTAATATCTGTACCGTGTTTGGTAGTACTAATAAAATTTGTTTTGAAAATCATAAGTTTATTTGCTCATGGTTTATATGTTCATTAAAGTGCTAGGATTCCTAATCATTGTTCTTTGAATAGTAGTTAAATGATAGGATTCTCATAGGTTGTATGGAGATAAAAGGCTCTCTGTGAAGAATAATACTTAAAGTTATGTGAATATTTGTGGTGTTTTGTGAGAGCTTTGGTGGTATTATATATTTTAAGAATTGAAAGACACCCTATTTTCCAGCCACCTCCAAAACTTGATGTCAGTTTGCCCAAAAGTTTGGAAAATGCATGGAAACAGACTTTCACAGCAGAGTAGCATTGATTTGAGAACTTCTTAAGATTTATCTCCTACCCTTTCCAAGCCCTTTTCCCTCGCTTTTAGTTTTCACAGCCGTAGTGTGTGTTTTGTATTTGCTTTCTTAAATCAGCTGCAAAATTGCATGGCTTTTATTGTAGAAATACAGTCCACCATTTTTAATAAGAATAAAATAAAATATGGTTATTTTGATGGCCTCTGTTTATCCCAGAAGGCATTGTACTGTATTGTAAATATTCTTTGTTCCTTTTTACTTTTCTGGACTCAGGTTGTTACAAGTATACTTTATAATCATAGTTCCCCAAAGGTAAGAATTGAGAACCTAGTTTACTGTGGCTATTCGAATAAGAAAAAGGAATGTCAGAGTTTTGAGCAGCTAGGAGTCATATCTTCCACTTTAGCTTTTCCCACTCTGGGTCTTTCTACCAACACTTCACCTACAACAAGCAAAAAAGTATCGTGCACTGAAAAGTCATCATGTAAAACATAATCTCAAATTGAACAACATGAGAAATAACAAAACGATGTACATGTGGAAATAGTAAAGTTTTATAGTTAGGTGTTTGATAAGACTTCGTGTTTTCTAGTAGCTCCTCTCTTTTTCCCCCTAACTGAATGTGAAATTGTTGAGATAAGGACTGTACCTTATTTTCTTTCTGTATACCCCCAGAATTTTGCATTTTGATAGATACTTAGGAAGTGTGTAGTTGACTGGGAATAGACTAATTTAGTCACTTTGTAGCAGTTCCTGATACTGTAAGAAGATAGTATTTACTTTTCTGAATATATATCTTACAGTAGGTACTTTTAAAAGAAAGTAGTAAATTCATTGTGAGTACCACATTTAAGTATTTCTGTGGAGCAGTTGTATTCAAGTTATGTGAACATTATTTCCTTTTTATAGTATTTGGCATATGGCTACATTTAGACATGTGAAGCACTTTAAAAATTTTATTATTTTTGAGTAATGATTGAATTCTGTTGTGTATGATCATTGACTTTTATTTCTTCTTTTGTCACTATCAGTGGAACATAGGTATATATACATAATATATGTGATTTAAAATTTTGAAAGGTAATTTCGCATTTTTATTTTTCAGAACATCTTAGCAGAACCATCAAAGTCTGATGGAAGTATGGTTCGCCATTCCTCATCTCCATATGTAGTATATCCACCCGATAAGCCTTTCCTTAACAGTGATCTGCGACGCTCCCCAAATAAGCCTACATTTGCCTATCCGGAAAGCAACAGCAGAGGTAATAGAGCCTAACAAAATAGGTGCTGCCTTTGTGTGTTTGTTGTTGTTTAGTTGCTCAGTCGTGTCTGACTCTTGCGACCCCATGGGCTGTAGCCCACCAGGCTTCTTTGTCCATGAGATTTCCCAGGCCAGAATACTGGAGCGGTTTGCCTTTCCTTCGCCAGGGGATCTTCCAAACCCAGGGATCAAACCCAGGTCTCCTGCTTTGGCAGACAAATTCTTTACCACAGAGCCACCAGGGAAGCCCTTTGTGTGTTTACTCAGTGCTTAAAACTCTTAATTTATGTTTTCCATTTATTTTAAAATTAAGTAAAGTCCCTCTTCCTGTTTTGTGTTTTTTTATCTATTTAGTTGCAGTAGGTCTCAGTTGCGGCATGTGGGATCGTTGGGGCATACAAACTCTTTGTTAGGGCTTGTGGGATCTAGTTCCGTGTCAGAGAGAGAGAGAGAGAGAGTGTGTGTGTGTGTGTGTAAGAGTGTGCGCGCGCACGCGCATGCTTAGTCTCTCCGTTGTGTCTGACTCTTTGTGACCCCATGCACTGCAGCCCTGACCAGCGATCAGACCTAGGCTTCTACACTGGGGGTGTGGAGTCTTCGCTGCTGTACCGCCAGGGAAGCCCTACCCATTCCTGTTTTTAACCTCCTCAAAATACTTTGTTTTTTCTTTTGTTCCCTGAGTAAACATCATCATCCACCTAATCATCAGGACTAAGTGATGAATTATCTAGGACTGCTTTTTTCATTTCCAGCACCACTCAGGAACCAAGCCTTGTGTTTTGCTTCTGAAATGCCCCCCAAACTTACTGGCTGTGTCTCTTCATTCTCATTGGTTGGTTCAGGTTTTCATCATGTGTTGCACTGATAATTGTTATACAACCTTTACTCATACCCACTGAACAGTATTGCTGCCACTTGCTGTTATTTATCATCTCTCCCACTTTAAAAGTTTCAGCATCTCTCCATGCCTTAAATAACACTTGTAGATTTCTTATAACCTGGACCGTACCTGCTTTACCAGTTTCATCCCTGTCAGCTCCTCCGTTCTTCCTTATCCACACATCCTTTGCTCTACTTTGAAATATATTTTTGCCCTGAAACTTACCATCTGTAATAGTTTTCTTGCTGCCTTAACAAATTGCCACAAATTTAGCAGCTTTAAATAAACAAAATGTACTGTCTCACAGTTTCTGTAGGTCAGAAACTTGAATGACCTCAGCAGGGTTCTCTATTTAGGGTCCTGCAAGGCTGAAATCATGGTGTTGACTGGCCTGCATTCCTTACTGGAGAGTCTAGGCAGCACCTTCTGCTAGCTCATTCATGTTCTTGGCCAGTTCAGTTCCTTGTTGTTGAGGTTCACTGTCTTGCTGACTTTCAGTCAGGGCCAGTCCGTGTTCCTAGCAACTGTCCGCATTCTTGCGCTTTTCTTAAGGTCCCCGTAGGAATGGTGGGTCAAGGCGCTCTCATACTTCAGAGCTCTGATATCTCCTGTCCGCTTTTAAGGGTTCATGTGTTTAGTTACGTTGAGCCCACTCAAATCATCAGAGATAATTTCGTTATCTGAAAGGTCCATAGTTTTAATTACATCTCCCAAAGTCTTTTTTTGCCATATAACAGGTATTCAAGGCTTCTTGGATTAGGACATAGGCCTCCTTGGGTGTCCTTTGTGCCTACCATGCCAGCCACATTGTTGACAAGCACTTCTCATGCTGTACCCTCTAGTGAAATTTTCTGTGGTAGAATTACACTCTTTCTCTGAAACCGAGGTTATATATTTCTTCTGAGAAGTCTTCTCTACCAACTCCCTCAACACATGCCTCTCTCTGTCTCCTCAGATGTCTCTTCTGAACCCGCTGGGCCTTTGTTCATGTCTCATAGCCCCACACTTTGTTTGGGGGCTGATGGTTTCTGTCTCTAATCATCCTGTGTTAAAAGTCGTTATCACTGGATTGGTACCGAAAACCACAGTAAAACTATAATGGAGCTTACTGATTATCCTGGGGCATTGCTAAGTAGTTCATAACACTACATTCTGAACGAATAAAAGAAACTTACTGCCTTCCACATTCTTTTTTCTCTTGTTTACTTTCTTCTTCTTTCCTTTTCTCTGCCCTCTCTCTTTCCTGAAAGCCACTAATTACTCACAAGAAGAATTTAGCTTTATTATGAACACACTAGATAAAACCCTTGCCAACTCTTCACTCTAAGTAAATTTGCCCTGTTTAATTTTTCTTATTCTTTAGTAATTTGCTTTTCTCTGAACTTTAGAAAAAAAAGTTGCTTTCTTTTTAATATGAATGTAAAGATCAGAATTAGATATAATATCATGATAGGTTTGATATCTTATTCTTAGACTTTGTGTTCCTGCTAGAACTCTGGCATGTTTTTGTGTGTGCTTAATTTTTTAAAGAAAGTATTGCTAAAATTTAATTGAATTTTGCTCCACTGTTGATTTCAGCTGTTTGTGTTTTGCTTTTTTGGATGTTTGAAAGTTATACAACTTTTGTTATTTTTCTAAATTGCCAGTCTTTAACTGCTGTATTCTAATGAGTAGCACTTTATCAGTTGTTTTATCAACCATTAAATTAGCAATTTCTTTATCATCATCTTTGAGATACAATGTCTTATCAGATGTTTCTTGGTAGAAATCCTTAAAAAACACTTAAATTTTTAAAATTCTTAAAAGACCTCAGATTAAATTTATTTCAGCAAACAGTTTCAAGGCCCCATTACAGGCTAGAATTTACATTCATAACCATACTTGGATACTGTTATCTACCTCGTACTCCATTATACAGTCAGTGCATAGTTTACAAAATAATGTTACTGTGAGATTAATTTTTAAGATATTTGCAGTGCATTTCTCAGTTGAAACAAAAGGGTGCCTAAACTAATTTGCAAACACCTGTTTAACCCATATGTGAATAAAATATAACACTTCTTTTATCTAGAAATTCATTAGTAAGTATAATTGCCACAGTACGAATGATTAAACACAATTTTAAAACATGAAAAGAAGAAAATGCGGTAACATTTCAGACAAAGCAAGTATGTTTCATGTAAACCTCTCAGAAAAACTGTATAAGGTGGTTATATTGAAAATGACTGATGAAGAAACATCTCAAAGATGGTCACTTTCACATAGGCAGTATCAAAACCATTTTCTCTTCCCACTTTTCCCCAGTTTGTTGAACGAACCTTCAGATATTTACTGAATGAGTGAAGGCTTATTTGGAATAGATACTCACTATGATAACTTTTTCTTTTCTACTTAGTCAACGTTTTTTTCTCACTAATGCTTGAGAGGCGGGAAACTAAACCTTTTTTTGTTTAGTTATGGTTTAGCATTTTCATTAATAAATGACAATTTCACTTTGCTATCTGAAAATCACTTTGAAAGTATAATTTGACTAATGCCATGGAAAGAGATAATTAAACTGTTCTTGTTGTATTCTAACATTAATTTTAAACTTTAGAAAGAAATGAACAAATTTGGAATTATTACTGACATCAAAAAATGTACTATGACAACATCATTCCAAAGACTTTCAGTATAACTTATAGCTCATGTTATTCAGTACGTTTCAAATGACAGTAATGTGACAAATGGCTTAGATGTTTAAAGCTAGATAAGTAGCTGTAAGGCAGTTCTTCCAGGCCAGTGCCTTCTAACCTTTAATCATATACCATAGTACCTATGGACGATAAAATGGTAATATATTACAGCAGGCTGAGATAAACTGATGGGGCTGATGGCAGGTAATCTGAGGTCTTTTCTTGTCCCAAAACAAAAGATCTTTTTGTTGTTATTCCCCATAAAAACAGAGAAAAAACATCTTGATGTATCTTTTACAAATTCAGTGATACTGGGACCAATAAAGGAGTCAAATTATAGCTATTCTCTTAGATATTAATAACAATTTACAGTGCATCTGATCTCCTTTAAAGTGTTGGTTCTTAGATTTTTATTTATTTATTTTTAGTCTAGGAAACCCATTACTTGTATATATAAGATTTTCAGTGAAGACTATTTTCCCAAATTTAAAAAACGTACTACGAAGAGTAACATTCTTTTATTTTACACTGTGTAAATCTCTTATTTCTGGCTTAATAGAAGACAGCTTAACTTGCATATCTACTTTTGCATTCCACTTATGATGATAAATCATTTTGATTAAAATGTGTGGGAAAGAAAATCTGGCCTTGCACAGGCATGCAGTTGGGAAAAGAGTAAAATTTTAATACCTTTTTAACAATTTGTGGCCATTCTTCCTTGATACTTCATCGCAACTTGGCAAATAATAGTTTCTTAAAATTTTGTTGCAATGTGGATTATGAAAACAAAGGTTTTTATATTCTGGGACCTTGGGACCATCTACACTGTTGCAGATTAAATTTAAGATTCAGAAGCAGTTGTAATTACAACTGTTATTTATTACAGTGGCATCTGGAGAAATCCACATTCAGACTTCGGAAGTTTTTTCTCCTGGTCACGCAAAACACACTTCTTCCTCCAGCAGTAAACTGCACAACTAGGCTTAGAGACAAGGGCTCTTATCTGGAGTCAGTTGCACAAACACTTTGTGCCTGCTCGACCAATCATGATATTTACCATAAAGCACATTGTTTATACAGCCTAGGCAGACTGGTACAGCAGGATTCAGTGCCCTAGTCATACAAAGCTACCTTATCAGTTAGTAACCTAGAGAACATTCCAGAAGTCAGTTCCTAGAAGTTAAATGTTCAAGCCTGTAAACTTTTTTTTTTTTAGTGCCTTTCCACTGAAATCCATTGGTTTTGTTTTGAACGTTGCGTTGCTCTTTAGCCATGCATGATCTTTTTAATTGTATTCACTTGTCCACACTTTCAAAATCTGATGTTTCATTATACAATATCAAAAAATTAATTTGCTAATATCACTGATCTCAGTAGAAGAAAAAACACACGACTTTGTTTTTGTTATTGGGAGCAGTGGTGAAGAGTACAATGCCAAAACTATATAGGGCCAGGACCTTGATTTGTGCTCAAATTAACAATTTTACCCAGCATTGCTTTCGCATCATCTTTACAAATATCAACACAGTGAAAAGAGTAAATATTAAAATCTCAGTATTAATAGTATAATGGGAATACTAGTGATCTCACAGATCTCACAAATACAGTGATCTCACAGACCTGGTAATAAGCACTGCCCACCGCCCATATGGCCATATGCTGTGCTTTGAGAACCAACATAATAAAGACTATGAGTACATGCGGAGCAATGTTTGTTTCTATAAGTATTTTTCACCAGATGTAGGAAGAGTAGATAATAGCTTCCCTTTCCAGAAATTAGATAGTAGCTCCTTGAAAGCAAGGGCTTGTAATTTTCTCCTTTATCTTACAGAGTGCTCTGTAAATGTTTGTTGGACTGAAATTTTGATCGGAAATTAAACTGAAGCAATGCCTGTTGGGACGGAGAATGGAGACTGGGGGATTTATCCATATTTTTGATGTGGGCAGTGAAGAAGGAGCAATCTTTGAATCCAAGATTTTCTGTTGTGGATGGTGTGATTAAGACAGATTACAGGAAAACTGGGATCTTTCCAAGAAAGATAATTTAATTTTGGCTATATCAAATTTGAGATGCCTGTGAGTTAAGTGGAGGTGACTAGTAAGCACAGGAGAATGAAAGTGAAGTGTAAGAGAACTCTGCACTGGTGAACTCAGACGTGAACAGGTATACAGTAGTGAATGATGCCATGTGTATGGAAGGATTTCTCTGGAGAGTAGAGGGGGAAAAGGGTACTGGAAAATAGCGCTGTTTAAATGGTGAACTAAAAAGTGGAAATAGCCAAAAGGGTAGAGAGATACCATGAGAGAAAAATACTAGGGAAATTGAAAAATGAGTACTAGTGATTTGAGTCTCCCCCTCCCCCTACTTAATCTATAGCAAACGTGCTGATACATTAGTGATAGAAAAAAATATTCTAGATAACAAATAGACCCAACTTTGTTGTTAATGAGGTGATGCTGAGATCTGCTCGGCTTAATCCACCCCAAGTTATGAATGAGTGACAATCTGGGATTGTAAAGAGGAGAAAGTCTTTGTTTTTTTTAGTGCTCCTAGATGTTACTAGAGAGTTTTCAAACTTTTGCATGTTAGAATCACCTGAGGATCTTCTTGGATCTATAGCTTTCATTCCAAATGTTCTTTGATATTTTTAGTTTACTTGTTTTTATATGTTATGTTCTGGGCATTAGGATTTTTTAAAGTTCACCAAATAGTACAGGAGAAAATGCAATAAAGGAAGGGAATCACTGACTGTCTTAGGCAAATGGAATGAATTATAAATTAGTAATAGGAGGTTTAATCCTGTTAGGTAAAGAATTCAAGAGGTTGCTGCCATTTGTTTCTAATTTTAAATTAATCATGGAGGCTTTCCTGAATATGTTTACTGAACATTATCTGCGTACCACCTATGTACCATACAGAGTATGTAGCATTGGAGTTTCAATTATGAATAATAAGTTCTCTCTTTCCAATATGGAGTTCACATTTCAGAGATGATTAAGTAAAGTTTAAAGAGAACTCAGTATCTGTCTTTAATGCTAAAGTTTCCAGTTTTCTCTCATACTCAGCTATCCAAAATGTATTTAATATTTCAGATGTGTGTTCAAGGTTACTGAGGGTGAAGAGGATAAAAAATTTAAATCTAGTGTTTGCTGTGAAAGGTCTGTTTGTGAAAATAAAGCAAATATGTATGACATTATATTTAGTATGTCACTCTTCCATCTTTCAGTATTTGAATATCCTTCTTGTTCTAGAAATGTATTTCCCACTATATCCCTTCCCAGTAAATATATGAAGTTAAAAATCTCTGAATTTTTCATTATTCATTTCTACATAAAATATTTTTCACTCAAGGGTCTTTCTAGGTAATGTAGTCATTTGAACATAAAACGCAGTGGTACCAGAGCTCACTCACATACTTTACTACGAGAAAAGAAAAACAAGAGCAATCATTTCATCACCTAGAATGTTTTTCTTTTAACTCTTAAAGTGAAGATATAATGTAAGTTATTTAGTCATCTGGATCAGAAAATAAATGGATGGAATAAGAGTTTGTCATGTTTCTTACATGAACTCTTTTTGTGTAAAATTTCATTTTTGACATTGAAAATGTTTTCAGGGATGTGTGTGCATATAAACTTAGGTTTTTATGTATTTTTAAATATAGGTCATTGGTAGAATAAAGTCATTTTTGTCTCACAGTACTAGATTTATTTAATAAAACTTAGAATGGAAAAAGCAGCCAATAAAAACTTAGTTATAAGAAATTCCCAGTATGAAATTAGCTTTGGCAAAGAGGAATCTTTTTGGTTTACAAACATGCAAGGAAGGATTGAACAACCAAGAAAAGAATGGCAGATACACAGATGGGCTTTAAGAGCATTGGAAACCAGGTACTCAGACATGGCCGATACTTTCTCTCCATCTGTTTGTTTGTTTGTTTGTTTAATTCTTCTAGCTAACTTCACTCTCTAGCCACAGACTCACTTTTTCCACATATCGGTAAACATGGCTACTAATACTTGTGTTTTAAGTTGACTTCACCTTTTTGGACCAGAGTCCAAAAATCCCAAGAAGAGAGCCGTTGTCTGGGCTTCGTTTGAGTGCCCTTGTAGGTCAGTCAGCAGTGGCCAGGTTTGTGAGAGGATACTAAACGGACACATCAGTTATAGTTGTAGCCATGTTGATGTAAGAGGAAATTGCTGAGAAAAGAGGTGAATAAGACAAACAAACAGTTCGCTATACTTATACTAAAATAAAGTAATGAGAAAACCAAGGAAACAAAATTAGAAAATATAAAATACAGTGAAAAAATAGGGCAACCTTTATTACATATGATGACAAGTGTGACTGTGTTTGAAAAAAACAACTCAAAAATCAATTTATGCTCAAACAAAATGACACAGATTAAAAGTGAATAGTTGGCAGAGACAAGTAAGGAACATAGCAAATAAAAAGGATGATGACAGCATTACTGTCAGAATAGTGTCATAGACAAATAGCAGTTTTGTATAACAAAAGAAGTAAATAAGACCCAGCTTTAAAGCAAGAAAGGAAATACCTAAGTGCCAGAAATACAGTGAATTTAAGGCTGAAAGCCTCAGAGACACTAATAGTCTTGATATCATATAAAAGCCTTAGGTATTAGGGTACAGCAGGGGAGAACGGCATCACCGACTCGATGGACATGGAGTTTGAGTGAACTCCGGGAGATGGTGATGGACAGGGAGGCCTGGCGTGCTGCGATTCATGGGGTCACAAAGAGTCGGACGCAACTGAGCTGAACTGAGGGGAGAAGTTGGGATTTTAAATCCAGGTAACCACTGTAGATAAAAACTTTAGGCCCAGATGAAGTGACTTCCTTTGGAAGTCTAATTGGAGAAAAGGAACTGGAATAGCCCAGCCCCCTGGCCTGGGAAGGAGGCTGTGGTAGAAAAGTCCCATGTGGTATATCAGCCTAGGCTTGTTCTCTGTGCTCTAAGAGAATACTTGAAGACCTTAATAGAGCTGTGCAGTGTTCCTCAGTGGAAACTTTAATACTATGAATATCACTTAAAAGAATAATGTGTGAGAAGTGCACCTTTTAATAGAAGGCTTCACTCAGATAAAGGATGGCCTCACCATATCAACTAATAATAGATTGTAGAGCTATAAAAATAGGAAGTGTGGAACTGGTACAGAAATAGACATTAGTGGAATAGAAAGTTCATAGCCAAGTATGTACAAAGATGGAGTTCTAGAAATGTACCTATAGATTGACACGGAGAAGTACTAAACTTATGGATTGTAGTAGTTGGAAGGAAATTCATATAATCTTAAATACTTTTAATTATCAAACAAGAAAAGAATGAAAATAATTGAATATTGTTAACACTGCTGCATGATATATAGGAACTTACAGTTATATGAAATTCATATATCAAAATATTTAAATTTTTAATAGAAATGTAAAATAAAATAACTGGAATACCCTGGATTTCTTAATCAGAATGGCAGTGACATTGTAATTAATAATGGTCTGTATTGGCAAAGACAGGTACTTCTGATAAAAGTGTAAATTGATACAGACTTTTTATAAGGTATTTTGCTCTATTCAGGAACCTTTAAATATGAATATTCTTTGATCTAATAACTTTGTTTTTCAACTCCTAACTGATCACAGGGAAATAATCTCTTAAGTAATGACCAAAACTGATAGTCATTATCTCTTGGTAGTAGTTCTTCTTTGTTGTATTTGCCTTCTACAGTGAATATGCATTATAATTAGAAGCTTTTTGAGGGGCAGAGTGCTTAGGGTTTTTTGGGGATCAAAAAAATTGTCCTTTTTGTGCTTTTATGTGTGTGCTCAGTCACATCTGACTCTCTGCAACCCCATGGACTAGCCCGCCAGGCTCCTCTATCCACGGGATTTTCCAGGCAAGAATACTGGAGTGGTTTGCCATTTCCTTCTCTAGTTTTTGTGCTTAACTGCTTTTTACTCTATAATTGGATTCTGCTTGTGATCTTACTAGTAAAACAAAAGATTGGTAGTTAATAATATGCCTTAGCACAGTTCATGGCTTTTGTATGATTAGCTAAATATTTTTACCATTTTATAAAATCCTTGAAATGTTTTTGCTGTGGCAGAATTTCAGAGATTCACAAGATGTCTTTAAATAGATTTTTTGAAGCAACTATCATGATCCTAATTAATTCCCAAAGAGTTATCCTCCATCAATTTTATTTTTTATTTAGATGAATTTATTCTTTTTCAGTAAGCTTTTCCATGGATAGTATCTTATAGTATCCATATTTGTATTTGACAGCTATATTTTCTGCTCTGAAGAATCTTCAAGATAAAATTCGACGTTTAGAACTTGAAAGGATTCAGGCAGAAGAAAGTGTGAAAACCTTGTCTAAAGAAACAATTGAATATAAGAAAGTATTGGATGAACAGATACAAGAAAGGGAGAATTCAAAGAATGAGGAATCAAAGCACAATCAAGGTTTGTTTAGTTATGAGGGAAATAAAACACCATCAAAATAAGTATTATGAAATTACTCTTTAAAAAATTACCCTAAAAGAAATTCCACATTAGTGTTTTCTAGTGCTTAGTGTCTTCTAGCACTACAAAACTGCATTATATTTGAGTGCATTTTGAGGAACAAGTGCCGATGTCCTGCATTAAAATTATTATCTGAATGCAAGGCCGATTAGACTAACATACAGAAAGTGAATGACTTAGGTCCTCTGAAAACGCTTCTAGAGGTACTGGAAAATGTTTATTATATATACTGTAGATTCATGTTAAACAGATTGTTAAACTGTCCTATGAGTGAGCTAATTTCTGTTTTTCTTTTTAGAACTGACATCTCAGTTGTTAGCTGCAGAAAATAAATGTAATCTTTTAGAAAAACAATTGGAATACATGCGGAACATGATAAAGCATGCAGAAATGGAGAGGACATCTGTATTAGAGAAACAGGTTTGTTACTTCACAGAGTCATTCTCAAGAAAAGTTAGCTATGGAGAAAATCAGGTAGATATAAAGACCTTTTTACTCAGTGAGGACTAATGGTGCTGTTACAAATAATCAGTTCTCTCTCTATCTTAAAAGGTAATAGTACCTGTCATTTTGAAGAACTGTTGGTGGAAGCGTTGGGAGAAAAGTAGTTTTTTTTTTTTCTTTCAGTAAAGCTGTAGAGAAGAGTTTGCTTTTTGGATGACCCTCATACACACTGACATATCCTCTGTACCTTCTGCTTTGGGATAGTACAATAGCCCAGGACTGAAATTACTTGGGGTCAGTTATGGTGTCTGAAGATTTGATTGTTCTCCTTCATTGTTGTTGATGTATTTGATAGAGGTTTACTTATATTGGAAAAATACTGTCACTTGAGTTTTCAAGTCATGTTAACTTCTTTGTACATTATAAAAAGCATAAATAAGCATATTATGTACCTCTCTGCTTCTTGTATTTTGTTTAAAAGACTCAAGTCAGGAAGCGTGTTTCAAAGTTCTTTATACTCTGAAAAGCTCTTCACAGTTGTTACTTTAGCAAAAATATTTTGTTCTGTCATATCAGAGGTATTTTTATTTAAGTAACTTATACATTTGTGAGAGAACATCTTCAACATCAGCCTAAATGTATTTTTTAAAACATGCCTCATTTTCCTATTGTAAATCTAGAATTTGAATTAATCATGAATACTTTTTTAGCATCTTAATTTTGTTATACAGAAATTGAATATTTTGTTGAACACTCTGCAGTGTGAAAGAAATTGAATGCTTTCCACCTCACTTAGCCTTTAGTCATAGTTGGAGATATTAGACCTAAAAGAAATATTTGATTGCATGACAGTTAAAATTCTCTTAAATAGAGAATGTTTCAGCAGTTCTTTGGTGTGAATTATAGTTCTCTTTACTGTGCCATTGAGTTTATTGTGACCTTATATTCTTGTTTCCAGTTGGGTCTAACATTTTTATGTGATAGTTGGAGTGGGGAAGGAGGTGATCTGCCACATGATTGGAAATAGCCAAGCATGTTCAGTAAGCAGTATAGTAATTCTCTTTATTAGGATATTTCAGTTCACAGGTTAGAAAGCACCTATAAAATGGTAGTGAGATGTCTTGACTAATACAGCTATTATACATAAATATGTCTTTGAATTAAGCTCTATTTTCATCAGTAAACTTTGACTAGTTCATTTAATAAGAATGGTTCCAAAATAAATAAATAAATAAGAATGGTTCCAGTACTGAAAAAATGTGATTTGTGGCAATTTTTAGCTTAACGTATTCTTTTAAGGACAGTTACTATCCACTAAGGTGGGTAGGAGGCAATTGGTAGCTCATGCAAATTCCTGAGAAATGTATTGCTTTGTATTACTTTGTCATATTCAAATTTCTGTTAGTATGATGCCTATTGCTGACTTGTATATGAAGATAAACTGTTTACAAGTTCAAATGCTTAGTGTTTTGACTTTTTATGTGTATACTTCAATTTAGCATATTTCCACTTCTTATTCTAGTTTATCCTGTGACTGATAGTCATTAAATCTGATAGGTGGTAGTCTTCAAATCTTTAACTATAAACCTCAGAAAAGAAAAAAATGATGGATGCTTTGCATAGAATTCAGAGGAAGTGTTAAATGGTAGATACCAATACCATGACTGTTGCCTTAATTAAAACTGTTTAAGAAAACCAGACAAATTACAAGTATTTGTGTGCAGCCTGTATGTCGTGTGATACTGTCAAGAGTATTATCAGTGTATAGAACCACATGTTATGATGGTATATGATAAGAAGATTTCACTTGTATTTGTTAACATTTCTATGGTTTCATCTTAATACTGTTTTCCTAGAATTTCTCTGCAGTATCTAAGTAGTTCTGTGAAAAGACAAGTAGACTATTATACTCTGTAATAGTTTTTTCAGTTTTTTGTCAGATTATCATGCTGTGTTTTCATGCTGTATTTAATATTGTTTCCCAGGTCTCCCTGGAAAGAGAACGACAACATGATCAAACGCATGTTCAAAACCAACTTGAAAAATTGGACCTTCTTGAACAGGAGTATAACAAGCTTACCACAATGCAGGCCCTTGCAGAAGTCAGTGAAAATTTCTTCCTCACCAGTGCATAATATTGGTTCTTTTGTAAAATTGGTCATTTTATAATACTAGATATTTTATAGGAAAAAAGTGACCTTATAGCAAGGAAACATATAGGAATTTTCTTTTTAGGAGGAAACATAAATTTAGAGAGAAAGTTCACATTTGCAATAGTAGTGTACCTAAGGAAGGAGTTCATTTTGAAAATATTGACAGATGAAATGTTTTTCAGTATCCGTAAGTCTTGTATCACTTGAAGTTTTTCTCTGAGCTGATTTTACTTTTAATTGATTCATTTGGGAAGTACTTAATACCACTGAGACTGTGAGGTTCCAGACCTAGCAGCCGTGCAGCCTACAGGCCTTCACACGGAGGCTGTGCTCTTGGCCATGGATGTTGCTCATAATTCTGTGAAGTCTTCAGGCAGAGTCATGGATGCTGGCAAGCCCAGAGCCATCACTAGGGTGAACTCACAGGCTTATGTTTACCATGCTAAAAGTTTACACTTACCTATGTTGCTTATATTAAAGTTTTGCAAATACACATTGAAAGTCTTTTCACTATTACCACTTTTAATATTTTTATCACTAGAAAAAAATGCAAGAGTTGGAAGCAAAACTCCGTCAGGAAGAACAAGAAAGGAAACGAATGCAAGCTAAGGCAGCCCAGGTAAGTTGAAATGTCAGCAGGTAAGCTCCTCACATTTCCTGCTATTCTTTATATATAAATAGATGTAGATGTGGACTGCTTTGATTATTTATATTTCAGAATGGTCCGGTATATAAATTTGCAGACTTAGCTTCATGTGAAAAATATAAATGTTTTTATAGGCAGAAAGTAAAAGCTGAGCAATTCTTTAGGGTTTTTCCAGTTGTGGACTTTCAGCCAGCTTTTTTTTTAATCAATAGACTAAAAAATATCAGAATCTATACACATAATCATATAAAATTTTACAGTCATATAGAACTTCACATCAGTCACCACTGGAAATGTTTGAAATCCTCATTCAGTATCCCGTCTTGTAAGAGCTTCTCTTTTTTGGTGGCCTCCAGACAGCAGGTCAGTAGTGAAGGTAGTGGGCTGCCCAAGAGTTGGTGACCTGTACTAATTCACTAAAGTCACCATATGAGGAAAATGAACGCTGCTCATTCCTAGCCCTGGATTTTTATCCCATGCAGTGGTCACCAGGTAGGATAGGTGAAGCAGTGTGATGATTGGAATTTTTCTCAAAAACTCAGACAATTTTGTTTCATAGGCAAGTTTGAAAACCACTGTTCAAGACAACACAGACATGTACATACGTATGTAATTATATATTTTAAGGAAAAGTTGAAAACAGCAGCCCTTTTTGAAATCCTTAGTAGTTGCTTATGGAATTTCTACTGTATTAAATTAATGTAGTTACTAAACTTCTAGAGAAAAGGGCTTGATTATATTCTCTTGACATACCTTCCAGTTCCTTTGGACATAGAGTTCCAGTTCCTTTAGGTGTATGAGCTTTTAAAAGAGGAAGATTGTACTTGTTGTCCAGCTGCTTTGTGTCTAGCACTGTTGTACATGCGGTGTGTGAAAAGAAGAAAATACTGAAACTTTGGTTGAGTTAGAAATATTGGCTTTAACTTGTTAGATAAAATTTAAAGACCAACCTCAAATAAGGAACTAAAAGGAGCCAGGTTAAGTGAAAGGACAAATTATAGGACAGTACTTCAAGATAAAATGAGAGAGTGGTATTGATTTAAAATATTGGACAAATGTTCACAGATTGACTCAAGACATAGTTACATAGCTATGAGAAGACATAGTTACACAGCTGTGATGTGTTTTTTAATCTGTACTATATGATACTGCTGTAGGTTTTGTATAGATGTTTATATGGCATTGAATCATAACTTTTTTCTTCAGTATTGACTTTAGGCTCTCATGTTTTTCCTAGTTGCAGACTGGTCTAGAAGTAAATAGACTTATCTTTGAAGATAAGGCAACTTCATGTGTTCCCAATACAAAAAGAATTAAAAAAAAGAAGTCAAAACCACCAGAAAAGGTATGAAAAAAGAACCATGAGGTACTGTTTATTGCTTGATATAGTTTATGTGAAAGTACTCATAAGCCATGTGGTCCTTCAATCTTGGATGAGTAAATCTGTTTCATTCTAAGTTTCTTCATTGGGAAAATGGAGATAAGTAATACCTACTTCTACATTTTAACCCTAACAGTGAGATAATGAATATGAAAACATTTTAGAACTACAAAGCACTGCACAAATATTAGTTATTATTCAGTATTGCATTAATTACCCTTTGCTCTTGAAAGTTTGTGTGTCTGTATATACATATGTACATGCATATAGACACACAGAGAATTTCTCTACTGAGACTGTAACTGCTATTTCGTCAGGTACTATTTTTTTCTTTCTTAGCCTTTCCTTAGGGTAAGATGTGTGTTGACAAGTATTACGAGGAGCACTGGCCGTAATGCCAGTAGAGATAAAACAAGCAGGAGCCCAGCAGATACATGAAGTTTCAGATTAGTCTTATATAGGCAGCTCTTATCGTCATGTGAGTAAAATTGCTTTCTTTTTCTTCTCTTCCACGCAGAAGGCTTCTAGGAACTATTTTGCTGTACAGCCACATTATCGATTATGCTTGGGTGATATGCCATTTGTTGCTGGAAAGGTGAGTTGGTTGAACTTTGAATTTTTTTGTACAACTTAGATCTTTGAATTAAATCCACTCATTTGCCTGTATACCTATAAATGGTGAAAACTTATTCTGCTTTTTTACCAAGGGATCCTAGTGTTGTAAGAAAGAGATGGAAGAAAGTTTTATAGGACTGGGGTGCAGGGGGAAGCCTCGGTGGGACACTTGAAAGCAGGTGAAGTGTATGTGGAAGGAAGTAATGAACAAAAGCAGAGACCCTGGTTTGGTGAAGGTATGGTTATAGATAGGAAAGGAAATGGGAAACTGTATTTCTAGCACTGGAATTTTCATATCAGCCCTGTTGATTTGTATTTAGGTATTTAAGTGAAAAGAAGTCACGTCCTCTTTGTCTTCACATGCTTATTAAGGATTGATTCTCCAAGAAGCCGCCACAAATAGACTTGGATCTTAAGTTCCTTTAGTGCTTAAAAATGTGGAGATGGTAATTTTGTCAAATATCAACAAGTACTGGGTGATTTCTAAGAAGTGCTTAACATTGTGTTAGTTTATACCACTTTTTTCATTAATGTTTGTGTTTCTGGTTGTTTTAATACCTTGAATACCCAACTCTAGATAGTGAGTTTGAGAGGCTTGAGGAATAAATTTTATTTATTTATTTTAACCCACAGTAAATTCTCAGTGAAAGCTTGGGGAAGGAGCAATTTCCTAGCTTTTACACTTGTCCTTTATAGATGTGCCTGGCACAAATTGCCATTGGCTGTCCTTTACCCGAAATTTAACCTCGTCTTGGATTCCAGGTATCTTTTGACCTACGTTTTTCCTTGTATCTGTTGCTCCTAATCATGGTTCTGCTTTGCCATAGAATCTGTGAGTTGGGTTGGAAACAGTTTCTTAAAGGACGACCAGCTGTATCAGAATCATTGACTATGTATTTGAAAAAGCAGATTATGAAGCCTTGACACAATTCTACTAAATCAGAATTGTTTAGGTATGGGGCCTAGAGAGTATATTTAATTGGTGCCCAGTCTCAGTCTGAGTTCAGTTATATTTGGAACCCATTTAATAACAATTCCCCGTCCAGTGTTTTCATTATGTAAACATTCAGCATAATGGTCCTAGACTCTGTCCAAACACACTACTGATGTAACCTCATTATACCTCAGACAGCCCTTCACGTTTTTATAAGGGTTTACTTGGAAATGCTTAAGTGACATGAAATATGTCATCGTAAATTCTACTCAGTGGGGTTTTCTCTGCTCTCAGGGATACACATGGATGATGATGAACTTTTGAAGATAGCTTTATTTTTATTCTTACCTTCTTCTAGGTTACTAAATCTTTTTCTTCAGCAATTCATAAGATGTGCTTTGTGAGTTTCTTAACCACTTCATCACTCCATTCCTTCCTAAATCGATTATAGGCCTCTCAATTTGTGACTAGCACAGAATAGAGTGTCATGTTCTGGAGGTCTGGGAATTCAGCCTTGTATCGAATTCATGTTACAGCGAAGCCATAGCATCCCTTTCACTCGTTAGTTCCAGAGTCAACTAAAGTTAACTTTTACTCAGGTCTTTTACTTAGTCTTAGGATCAGCCTTTCTAGGTCCTATATTTGTGGAATTGACTTTTTTACACAGAATTTTTAATTAAATGAAGCACTATAGGAATTGATTCACCCTTTGCCAACAAAGGTCCGACTAGTCAAGGCTATGATTCCTCCACTGGTCATGTATGGATGTGAGAGTTGGACTGTGAAGAAGGCTGAGTGCTGAAGAATTGATGCTTCTGAACTGTGGTGTTGGAGAAGACTCTTGAGAGTCCCTTGGACTGCAAGGAGATCCAGCCAGTCCATTCTAAAGGAGATCAGTCCTGGGTGTTCATTGGAAGGACTGATGCTAAAGCTGAAGCTCCAATACTTTGGCCACCTCATGCGAAGAGTTGACTCCTTAGAAAAGACCCTGATGCTGGGAGGGATTTTGGGCAGGAGGAGGGAGGGGACAACAGAGGATGAGATGGCTGGATTGCATCACTGACTCGATGGACGTGAGTCCGAGTGAACTCCGG
Organism: Capra hircus; assembly: GCF_001704415.2. Classification (NCBI taxonomy): domain Eukaryota; kingdom Metazoa; phylum Chordata; class Mammalia; order Artiodactyla; family Bovidae; genus Capra; species Capra hircus. The sequence goes on from NC_030822.1 coordinate 67,898,536, forward strand.
GAGTTGGTAATGGACAGGGAGGCCTGGCGTGCTGCGATTCACGGGGTCACAAAGAGTCAGATACGACTGAGCAACTGAACTGAACTGAACCCATGTTAGATTAGAATCTAATTCAGTTTTCTGTTGTATTTGTATTATCCCCAAATTTAATTTGCTTATCTTTGCTAATTCCCTTTGAAGTCATTAATACAGAGATTGAACAGGGCAGGTTCAAAGATAGGGTTTTTCAACCCAAGGTCATCTTGTCTTTTTTCAACTTTAAAAATTTTAATTGGAGGCTAATTACTTTCCAGTATTGTAGTGGTTTTTGCCATACATTGCCATGAATCAGCCATGGGCGTACATGTGTCCCCTCATCCCAAACCCCCTTCCCTCCCCATCCCATCCCTCTGGGTTGTCCCAGTGCACCGGCTTTGCATGCCCTGTTTCCTGCATTGAACTTGGACTGGCGATCTCTTTCACAGATGGTAATACACACGTTTCAGTGATAGTCTCTGAAATCAGCCCACCCTTGGCTTCTCCCACAGAGCCAGTATAACAGTGTTGTGGTAGTTTCAGGTGCTCTGAGGTCTCTAGAAGTTATAATTTGTACTTTTTGTGAAATATTATTCAAACAGCTAAGAATGTGCTGTCAATTTGAGTATATCCCAAACTGTCTAGTGTGAAGGCCAGTTATTTTTATTTATACATTGTCATAAACTAATATACTTGTAAAATGCAATAGAAGTTAATGGCTAGAAAAAAATGAAATTTAAGACAGAATACAAGTTCCAGTTTTTTCATTTCTAAATTCAGTAGACATAAAATTATCTTAAGGAGAGTCAGAAAAGTAACAGAAGAAAGAATTTCAAAATTCTTTCAGCTTTTCTACTTCCTTTGTTTTTCCATGTGAATTTTAGAATAAACTTCTCTACCAAAAATATGTATTGCTGGGATTTTGATAGAAACTGTATTAGTTCAGGAGAATTGACATCCTTGTTGATAGCCATGAGAATGGTGTCTCTCTTATTTATTTAGATCATTGATTTCTTTCATTAGGCCTTTCAACATATTAGTCCCATACCAGTTTTGTTATATTTGTATTCAATTTTTTTTTAGCAGTTGTGAATTGTGTTGAGTTTCAACTTGTTTTTACATGATCATTAGTAGTATATTTGGACTTTGTATGTTAATCTTACATTCTGTGACTTTGAACTTACTTATTAGTCCTAGGAATTTTTTTTTTATTATTTACTTAAGCTTTTCTATGGCCTCACTGACTCCATGGACATGAGTTTGCGAGAACTCCGGGAGTTGGTGATGGGCAGGGAGCCTGGCGTGCTGCGATTCATGGGGTCGCAAAGAGTTGGACACCACTGAGCGACTGAAGTGAACTGAATTAACTGAAGCTTTTCTATGTAAAAAATGATGTCATATGTAAATAAGGATAGCTTATTTCTTCCTTTCTAATTTGTGTACCTTTTTACTTCTCTTGCATTACTGCACTGGCTAGGATTTCCTGTATCATGTTGTAACAATGATGAGAGTGGACATCCTTGCCTTTTTCTGTTCTTCAGGGGAAAGCATTCAGTCTTTCACCAATAAGTATGATATTAGGTTTAGGCTCTTTGTCTGTGCTCTTCATCAACTTGAGGAAATTTCTCTCTGTTCCTTGTTTGCTGAAAGTTTATACCCTTAATGGGTATTAGAGTTTTTCACATGCTTTTTTTCAAGTGATACTGATTATGTGGTTTTTCTTTCTTACGTTATTGATATGCTGGATTCATTTTCAAATACTGAACTATCCTTGCATCCCTAGAATAAACCCCACTTGGATGGTGTATATGAATCTTTGTATATTGTATACAAAGTCAATCATGTCCAACTCTTTGTGATCCCATCGACAGTAGCCTGCCAGGCTTCTCTGTCCATGGAATTCTCTTGGCAATAATACTGGAGTGGGTAGCCATGTCCTCCTCCAGAGAATCTTCCCAACCCAGGGATTGAACCCAGGTCTCCTGCATTGCAGGGAGATTGTTTACCACCTGAGCCACCGGGAAAGCACTATATATATATATAAAACTAAATTTGATTTGCTACCTAACCATAAAAACTAGGGTAAACAAAACATCTGTTTTAACTTAGCAGAGTGGTTTGCAAACCTGGCTGATCAGAATCAATTGGCAAATGTTAAATGTACATTTCTAAGTCTTGACCCTGAACTGATTGAGTAGGGAGTGCTGCCCAGGAATCTGCATTTTAAACAGTCCGTCTAGCTGATGCTTATGGAGCCAAGTTGGCGCAACTGTCTGTTTATGCACTGAAATTGCACGTTGAGACAGTTGTTCAGTATTCAAAAACGTTTTGAGAGGGCTGCCAGGTTTTTCCTGTTATTTATATGACAGACATGAAGTTAATGCTTCCTACTAGAGGATAGCAAAATGAATATGGTAACAGTCTCTAAAACCTGGAAGTACTTACACTATTTCACAGGTGAAATAGACATGCAAATACACTTAACAATCTACTGTAATAAATGCTGTGATGGAGATAAATGCCATAGGTCATCCGAGACTAGACCAAATAATTAACTGGAGGTTTTAAGAAAGTCTTTACAAATCATATAATGAACTGTGCATTTTTCTTTTTAATGGTATAAAAATTGGCACATGAAAGAAATGGCATGTGCAAGTACAGTTTATTAAAAGAGTGGAGAGCAGGTAGGACAGTGGAACATAAGGCTGAGGTATAGAAGTTGTAGCTCAGTGTCCACAGGGGCTTGATTTAGAGTCAGCGGGCCTAACGTCAGAATGTGTTAAATAGGAGAAGAACATGACCAGAATAATAGGAGGAGAACTGTTAGCACTACGGAGTTAAGAGACGGGGAACAGGGGGAGAGACAGTTGGGATGTTCTTCCATAACTGACAGAGGTGGGCATGTAAGCCACGTGCATGACAGTAGGGTGGAGAGTAAGAGGCAGACTGGAAATGCACTTGTAATGTTGGAAGTTTGTATCATAGGGTTTTTTGTGGGGAAGGACAGTGTTTTTACCCAGGTTAGGGGATGAAAACATTTTTCCAGAAGATGTGGCTTCAATTACTTCTCTTTCCTTCAGTCCACCAGCCCCAGCCATGCGGTGGTAGCCAACGTTCAGCATGTCTTGCATCTAATGAAGCAACACAGTAAAGTCTTGTGCAACGATCGAGTAGTCAGCAGTATTCCTTTGGCAAAACAAGTGTCTTCACGAAATGGGAAGAGCAAGAAGTCAGCAACGCCTCCCTCCTCTAGCAGCGTTAATGAAGAGCTGTCTGAAGTCCTACAGACTTTACAAGATGAATTTGGGCAAATGAGCTTGTGAGTTTCACTGTTTCAGTTTGGTTTTTTTTTAATTTCATTTAATTGTAAAACCTCATTTTAACTTCTTGGTGACTTTAATAATTCTATCATATTTAAATACTTCAAGAAATATTTACTGAACACAATCATTTTACCAACCACTCAACAAGTTGCTAGGACTTTAACAAATAACAGCTCTTCTGGGCAAAGTGTCTCCTTTTTCTATTACTGTTAAGTGTTTTGAAGACCAAGGTTTATATTCAAGTTGTTTTTCCTTGTTTGGGAGCTTGTTATACATTGAGTTATCTAAACATAACTGATAAGTTAGGAAGTGAGTGAGTGAAGGACAAGAATCCTCTGCACTTTCCTTTTCTACATTATGTAATGCTCTGTGGGGGAGATAGATGATTAGTGCTCTAACTTTTTCCTTTGCATCTGGTACCTTTTTTGGACTTCTTTACTATCACTAATAATAGGGAAATTTGTTCTATTTTAAAAAATTGAGTCACTTTTTAATGGGCAAAGCAGGGATCCCATGGTGAGGGAGATGTAGTGGACAGCCATGTAACATGGGAAACTAAGACCTCTCTGTGTTTTATATAGTGATCACCAGCAGCTTGCAAAACTTATCCAAGAATCACCGACTGTTGACCTGAAAGACAACCTAGAGTGTGAACTGGAGGCATTAGTGGGAAGGATGGAGGCAAAAGCCAATCAAATAACTAAAGTTCGAAAATATCAAGCCCAGGTAACTGTTTTCCTTTACTCATTTCTAATGATTAAAAAACAAGAGTGAAACAGAACAAAAAAACCCTTTCCTTCAAATATATTGATGATATTGTATCATAGTTATAAGAAATATTTCCTTTTTTTTTTTTTTACAGTGATATTTTATTTTTTTTATTTATTTATTTTTTTTATTGCAACCAGTTTATTTTTTTTTTTTTTTTTTTTTTTTTTTTTTTTTAAATTTTAAAATCTTAAATTCTTACATGCGTTCCCAAACATGAACCCCCCTCCCACCTCCCTCCCCACAACATCTCTCTGGGTCATCCCCATGCACCTGCCCCAAGCAAGCTGCACCCTACGTCAGACATGGACTGGCGATTCAATTCTTACATGACAGTATACATGTTAGAATTCCCAAATATTTCCTTATTGTAGATACTAATTCAGTTCATTAGTTATTAAGAATTGGTGTTAAGCAGGCTAGGAAGACACTGTCTTGTAGTCTCTTTGAGTAGATTTTATCTCTGAGATACATCTTCCAAGTACTGAATTTTTTTTTTTTTTTTTCATTTTATTTTTTTACTTTACAATACTGTCTTGGTTTTGCCATAATATTCTTACATGAGTGAGATTTATCCATCTGTTCGGCTGCACTGGCTCTTCACTGCCTTTGGCGGGTTGGTGCGTGGGCTTCTCGTGGTGGTGGCTTCTTTGGCGGAGCACAGGCTCTACTGTGGGCTTCAGTGGTCGCAGTGCGTGAGCTCAGTGACTACGGCGTGCAGGCTCAGGAGCTGTGGCACACGGGCTTAGTTGCCCCGAGACGTGGAATGTTCCAGGAACCAGGGATTGAACCCTGTGTTCCCTGCACTGCCAGGCAGATTCCTAACCACTGGGCCACCAGGGAAGTCCGTTTTCCGTACGTTAAATTTACCTTTTTCTAATTGAACAGCAGCAGCAGTTTATTTTAGCCAACAGATAAAGTGAAAATAAAGCTCCCCCTTTGAAATTATTCTAAAAGAGTGATAATAAAATTTAAGAATCCTTTTCATAGTACTAATACATAACCATTACATTCCATCTATCCAGAACATGCTTCTCTCTGCTCAGACTAGTTTCAAGAATGCCTTTCTCCTACTCATTTATTTAAAATTCTTGTCTTCCATTACCCGTATGGGAGTTTTTTGCCTCCTTCTTGACTTCCCCTGAAACCTTCTTGCTTCTTACATACCCCGTTCTGCATTTGGCAGCATTATCTTAACTTCTGGTATAGCACCAGAATTGATGTTTTTCCTCTTGTTTACATGTTTTTATGTCCCAATACACTAGTACAATAAGTTTTTGAAGGTTTAAAAAAAAAACAGGGGGAAAAATATATAAATATGCATTTTCGTTAGTATGAGAGTTAAAAATACCAGTTTTTCCAAGCATATGTTTTTATTAATTTTTCCTTTTTCTTCCTTGCCTTGGTTTTTTGGCATAGCTGGAGAAACAAAAGTTAGAGAAGCAGAAGAAGGAATTAAAAGCCACCAAAAAGACTCTTGATGAGGAAGGAAACAGCAGCAGCCGTTCTACAACCACAGGGACCACAAATAAGAAGGACTTTGCCAAACCGAGACCTGGAGAAAAAAGCAGGAAAAATCTTCAGTTATTGAAAGATATGCAATCCATACAGAATTCATTACAAAGCAATAGTTTGTGTTGGGATTACTGACTGGTACCAGGTCATAAATTTTATTCACATAATCTGTACCTCATCAATCAGATATTGACTTTCCAGGTCTCATGTTGGAATTAATTAATAGCAAGCATTTAGGGACCCAAGCTTCATTACACAGGCTTCTTGTGCTACATATCACAACTAAATGTTTAGCCATCTAAACAGAAACTGGGGGTAGTTTTAAAGGCCAAGAAGCCACATATACTCTGTTTCTTTGTTTGAGATGAATTTGCTGTACTGAGATATTGCACTTTGTAAACAAATTACCAATTTTTTACTTGTGGGTGTGATTTTTTTTAATAGTTCTATTATATAAGTAAAATTAGGTTTAAATTATCAAAGTATGAGGCTATCCCATAGGCAGTGTTTGTTTGAAAAGTCTCATTTTTAAATCTTCCCTGGCATGAATCGCCTGCTTTTGCTTTTCAATACAACCATTAAATATGCTCCATTTCGACTACTGATGGAGGTTTTCTATATTTAAATATTTATACATATTTAAGAAGATAGCTTTATTTTCCTTTTTGACATTACAGACATTGGTCAGTATTAAATATACTTGCATTGATGTTAACTCACCATTAAAAATTTTAAAGATGCATTCATTTTAAATCAGTTAAATGTGAAGATCACAAAAGCATTTTTTAAACTATAAACAAATTGTTAATGATGTAAATGAGGTTTTGGAATGAAGAGAGAAAGGGAGGTGTTGTAAAGTATATACATATGTATTTTTAGGTAATACCTGTTTGTAATCATGCTATTCATTTCAAGGCATTATGGTTTTTAATCTTAAACTCAAAATCCCTTGATTATTTAACTTTATTTGTGTACAGTATGAGTGCAGTATTAACTGTACACATGTAATTGTCATTGTTAATAATGTGAATCATAGTTTTGAATAGTTCAAGACTTGTTAACTTTATAAATTTGACACTGAAATCAATAAAGCAGCTTTTTTAAGGAAACACTGAAATTTTCCTTAGCAGCCTGTTAATAAAGGCTTTATTTGTTGTAATCTCTCAAAAAAATATATTTTTAAATAGAACCTCTTACGAGAAACAATAAGAATATATGGTATTTAATACATAATTTGCCTTTTTCATGCTTACATAGAAACCAGATCCAACAAAACTGAACTGTCTCACAGTATATAAGATACTCTTTGTTGTTGTTAAGTCTCTCAGTCACATCTGACTCTTTGCAACCCCATGAACTGCAGCACGCCACGCTTCCCTGTCCTTCACTATCTCCCGAGTTTCCTCAAACTCATGTCCATCAAGTCGGTGATGCCATCCAACATCTCATCGTCTGTTGTCCCCTTCTCCTCCCGCTTTCAGTCTTCCCCAGCATCAGGGTCTTTTCTAATGAGTCTGCTCTTCACATCAGGTGGCCAAAGTGTTGGAGTTTCAGCTTTAGTATCAGTCCTTCCAATGAATATTCAGGACTGCTTTCCTTTAGGATGGACTGGTTGGATCTCCTTGCAGTCCAAGGGACTCTCAAGAGTCTCCTCCAGTCCCACAGTTCAAAAGCATCAATTCTTTGGCACTCAGCTTTCTTTATAATTCAACTCTCACATCCATACATGACTACTGGAGAAACCATAGCTTTGACTAGACAGAGAGCTTTGTTAGCTAATGTCTCTGCTTTTTAATATGCTGTCTAGGTTGGTCATAACTTTATTTCCAAGGAGCAAGCGTCTTAATTTCATGGTTGCAGATTTTGGAGCCCAAGAAAATAAAGTCTGTCACTGCTTCCATTGTTTCCCCATCTATTTGCTATGAAGAGATGGGACCGGATGCCTTGATTTTCATTTTTTGAATGTTGAGTTTGTAGCCAGCTTTTTCACTCTCCTCTTTCACTTTCATCAAGAGGCTTTTTAGTTCCTCTTCACTTTCTGCCATAAGGGTGGTGTCATTTGCATATCTGAGGTGATTGATATTTCTCCCGGCAATCTTGATTCCATCTTGTGCTTCCTCCAGCCCAGCGTTTCTCATGATGTACTTTGCATATAAGTTAAATAAGCAGGGTGACAACCTACAGCCTTGATGTACTCCTTTCCCAATTTTGTGCTAGTGAACACATTGACTAGACATTAAAGAGATTCCTTTTTGCCTGGGGTTGAAATGGAGTTCTAGGATTTTATCTAGACAAGCAGCATGAAATGCAGTGGCTCTGTGGTCACTAACCGTGTTAGGCCTTTTACTGCGTTGATTATGCGTTTCGGGAAAGTGGTGGGTGGCATGTGTACAGTGCTGTGGTGGTGCAGAGGGAGGCGGGGCGCGGCAGAGAAGGGAGTGAGGAAACAAGGATCATTTCCTGGAGAAGGCAATGACTCCTTGCCTTGAGGACATCTACACGATAACTAAACTGAAGCAAGGATGCAGGAATCTGCGCGTACATGGAGAATTGGGACCAGTTGAGTAGTACTTGTACATAAAAGTTGAGTTTATGACAGTGAGAATAGAAAGGTAAGCAGACAAATCAGGAGACTCAGGAGCTTTGACTTAACCACACAAGTTTGTAAATCTCATATCCCTAATCACAAAGGAAAAAAGACCTGTGCAACCAATGGTCAGATAAAGTTAGAAAACATAGTATAACTGTAGATATAAAAAGTGCTAAGACTGCTCTCCCCAGCTTCCAAACACACCCCAATGGATTATCCTTTAGTTCTGTTAGGAACACCTTTATTACAAGTGTGTGTTTGTTTGAACACATGCATTACATGCATTACAGAATGCGTATCACTTGCATGCACTGAAATAACACTGCTGAAAACAGCATCAAGTAGCTTTGTTGGGAACAATATTATGTCTTCCTAAATACTTAACTACATGCATTTCAAAATGGTATCACTTCCAGTCCCTGAAATGACACTGCTGGAACACAGCTTGTAAGTAGCTTGTTAGAAACATCTTTATTGTAAGGAGGTTTTCAAATTAAACAAATTTGACTGTAACATTGTACAAATTCAAGGTGTATAGTGTGTTACTTTGCTATGTATTGTAATATGATTGCCACTGTAGTGCCATGTATCACATTATATAACTATAGTTCAATACTGACTGCATTCATTACATTGTGCATTATCTCTATGGGTTATTTACTACTTGTTGCAAGTTTGTACCCTTAACACCGATCTTGTCCCTCTAAACTCCATCTCCTGCTAACCACTATTTTACTGATTTTTATAAGTTTGATGTTTTTAGATTCAACGTATGAGACCATACAGTGTCTTTCTCTGACTTAGCATAATGTGCTCAGGGCTCCTCCATGTTGTTGCAAATGACTGGAATCCTTTCTCAAGGCTGAATAATATTCTGTGTGTATATGTCCATTATTTGTATCCATTCATTCACTGATGGATTTAGGTTGCTTCCATATCTTGGCTGCTGTGAATAATGCTGCAGTAAACATGGGAATAATGCATTATTTTCTTTGAAATCCTATTTTCATTTACTTTAGTTCTTTACCTGGAAGTATGAGATCTATTTTTAATTTTTTGATGAACCTCTGTTTTACATAATAGTTGGGCCAGTTTACATTCCCTTCAACAGTGTACAGTTAACCCTTGAACAGCATGTCTGCACCCACAGATCCAACCTCAGATCATGTCGTACTGTAGTACCTAACTTGAAAATCATCCAAGTGGGCCTGCACAGTTCAAACCTCTTCACTGGCAACTGTGTAAGGGTTCCCTTTTCTCCACATCCTCACCAGCCAGCACCGGTTATGTATCTTGATGATACCCATTCCAACAGCGGTACCTCGTTTTATTTTTATTTCCCTGCAGATTAGGCATGCTGAACATCTTATCATGTACCCATGGACCACTCTGATGTCCTCTTTGGAAAAATGTCCCTTTAGTTTTGTCCATTTTTCATTTGGATTTTTTTCATTGTTACCAAGTTGTATTTTTGTTTAAATATATTTTGGATATTAACCTCTTATTTAATACAGATCATCCCCTAGTATGATCCAGTTCCATTCCAAGAGCACATTCGTAAGTCCAATTTGTAAGCACAGCAAAATTAGCCTAGGTACCCAACTTACACAATTGGTTATACCCCACTGCTTTTATGCTTGCTTCTGTACATCCTGGGCTTGAACTAAAGTACTGTACACTGTATGGTAATATACAGCAAAGTACACAAACGCACCACCACTTGTAGAGGATGCAGGCACGTGATGATGTATGCCAGACACATGAACTTATGTGATTGACCTGTGAAGGCCTGTTTGCATCTTTGAGAGTTCCCAGCTTGAAGGTTTGTTATAGTGGGGACTTACTCTATGTGGTGTGTAAAAATTTTCTTCCTTTCACTAGGCTCTTTTTTCATCCTTTGTCTCTTTTTGCTGTGCAGAAGCTTCTGAGTTTGATGTAGTCTCCTCTGTTTTCTGCTTCTGTTGTTTGTGCTTTTGGCATCATGTCCCAAAAAATCATTGCCAAGACCAATGCTGAGTATATTCTCCCCTTCTAGAAGTTTTATGGCATCAGGTCTTATGTTTAAGGCTTTGACCCATTTCAAGTTAATTATTTTAATGCATGATTTACGTTAATATATTCAAAGCAGGCCTTCTTTGATTACATTTCAAAAATTGCCCCTCATTGCCTTATTAATATCACATTAGGCTGTTTTATTCACAACACTTACCACTATTTAAGTTTTGTGAATGGTGTTAGATAGGCATCCGATTTGGGATTCCCTGCTAGTGCAGCTGGTAACGAATCCAGCTGCAATGCAGAAGACCCTGGTTTAATCCCTGGGTCAGAAAGTTCCCTTGGAGAACAGATAGGTTATCCACTTCAGTATTCTTGGGCTTCCCTGGTGGCTCAGACGGTAAAGAATCTTCCTGCCATGCAGGAGACCTGGCTTCGATCCCTGGGTTGGGAAGAGCCCCAGGAGGAGGGCATGGCAATCCACTGCAGTATTCTTGCCTGGAGAATCCCCATAGACAGCAGAGCCTGGTGGGCTACAGTCCATAGGGTGGCAAAAAGTCAGACACGACTAAGCACAGTACAGGCATCCAATCTGGTTTGTTCTGCATGTGTTTCTCCAGTATCCCAGGACTTTATTGAAGAGACTTCCTTTCCCCATTGGGTGTTCCTGGATCCCTCATCAAATGTTCGTTGACCGGTGGGCCTCCCTGGTGACTCAGATGGTAAAGAATCTGCCTGCAATGCAGGAGACCAGAGTTCGATCTCTGGGTCAGGAAGATCCCTGGGGAAGGGAATGGCAACCTACTCCAATAACACTGCCTGGAGAGTTCCATGGACACGAGCCTGGCAGGCGACAGCCCATGGGGTCACAGAGTTGGACACGACTAAGCTGCCAACACTTTCACTTTTCTCTCAGTGGGATTTAATTCTGGTCTCTCTATTCCAGTGGTCAGTGTGTCTATTTCTTGTGCCAGTAACATACTGTTTTTATTACTGTGGTTTTGTATTAATAGTATAGTTTAAAATCTGAAAGCATGATTCCCACAGCTTAGTTCTTTTTACCCAGGATTGTTTTGGCTATTAGGGGTTTTGTTTTGTGGTTCCACAAAAATTTTTGGATTGTTTCTTCTGTGTCTGTAAAGAATGCCTTTGGTATTTTCATGGGAACTGCATTCAATCTATAGATAGCTTTGAGCAGTAACAGTCATCTTGACAATGATGACTGTTAATTCTTCCACTCTGGGCATAGGATGTGTTTCCATTTGTGTCCTCTTTGATTTCCTTCAACAAAGTCTTTCTTGTAGTCTTCATTGTACAGATCTTTCACTTCCTAAGTTAAACTTTTCCTCAATAGTTTATTGCTTTTAATGCTATTTTGAGTGGGATAGTTTTCAGGTACTTCTTCATTATTGTAAAGGAATACAACTGACTTCTGCATAACTTTATTGAAATTGTTGATTAGTTCCAATAGTTTTTTGGTTGACACCATGATTATATCCATATAAAATCAAATCATCAGCAAATAGAGAAGTTTACTCTTTCCTTCCTGATTTGCATGCCTTTTCTGTGTCTTGCCTAGCTGCTCTAACTAGGAATTCCAATACTATAATGAACAAGAGTGGTGAGAGTAGGCCTCACTGTCTTCTTGATTTTAGAAGGAAAACCTTCAGCATTTCTCCATTGATAGCTGTTGGTTTGGGGCATACAGCCTTTATTGAGGTATATTCTTTTTTTTACCCAATCTGTTAAAGGTTCTTATCATGAAAGGATGTTGTATTTTGTCATGAAAGATGTTTATCTTTTTTTGCATCTACTGAAATGGTCATGTAGCTTTTCTCTCACTTTACTGACATATTACATTTATTGATTTGCGTATGTTAAACCATCCGTACATACTAGGGATCAGTCCCATTTGGTCATGGTATATAATCCTTTTTATGTGTTCTTGAATTTGGTTTGCTAATGTTTGGTTCAGAATTTCTGTATCTATATTTAGCAGAGATATGAGTCTAGTTTTCTTTTATCATCATCTGGTTTTGGTATCAATGTACTGCTGGCTTTGTAGATGAGTTTGCAGTTGTTCCCTCCTCCTCAGTATTTGCAAGTGTTTAGAGGAAGATTGTGTTGATTCTTTATATGACTGCTAGAATTCACCATGGAAACCATCTGGCTCTGCAGCTTTCTGTGTTGTGGCATTTTTGATTTTTTGATTACTGATTCAATCTCTTTACTAGCTACTGGTCTGTCATGGAGATTCTCCTCAGAAACCCAGGGTGTTGCTGAAGAGCAGTAGGACCGTCTGACTGCAGCCTCAGGGCTGGGCAGACCTGTACTCGCCCCTTTCATGTTCCCCCTCCTCTGCTGGGCAGGTCGGCGCTCCTGCTGCAGCCGGTGTCGCCACAAACCTCCGGCTCCCAGGCCTCCTCTGGGGGTTCATCCACCCAGTTTCAGATACGCAGACGGAGAAATCTCAGGTGTCCTGGTGTGGTGTGCAGAGGCACTTCTGTCCAGTTATGCATGTCTGATTCGCTACAAGTAAAAGGGAGAGAAAAGGAAGCACTTGTGCCATCATGATGCTGACGTCTTCACTACAGGGTTATCTTGAAGGCACTCCATTTTGGAGACTCCCGCACAAAGTAAGTGAAAAAAATCGCAAAATGGATAGAGAACAGATTTAGAAAAGAAAACGTAGCTTTAATATTGATGGACTGGTCATGTAAATAGTGTTATAAATTTTCTTATAAAAAATTTCAGGCAATGACCAAACCATTATGGTACCACTTTTGCTAATGCTGTTGTTGTTCAGTTGCTCAGTTGTGTCCAACTCTTTGCAACTCTACGGACTACAGCACGCCAGACCTCCCTGTCCTTTACCATCTCCTGGAGTTTCCTCAAACTCATGTCCACTGAGTCGGTGATGCCATCCAATCATCTCATCCTCGTCACCCCCTTCAATCTTTCCCAGCATCAGGGTCTTTTCCAGTGAGTCAGTTCTTTGAATCAGGTGGCCAACGTATTGGAGCTTCAGCTTTAGCATCAGTCCTTCCAATGAATATCCAGGGTTGATATCCTTTAGGATTGACTGGTTTGATCTCCTTGCAGTCCATGGGACTCTCAAGTCTTCTCCAGCACCATAGTTCAAAAGCATCAGTTCTTTGGTGCTCAGCCTTTATGGTTCAACTCTCAAATTCACACATAACTACTGGAAAAACCTTAGCTCTGACTATACAAACCTTCATTGGAAAAGTGATGTCTCTGCTTTTTAGTATGTTGTCTAGGTTTGCCATAGCTTCTTACAAGGAGCAAGCATCTTTTAATTTCATGGCTGCAGTCACCATCTGCAGTGATTCTGGAGCCCAAGAAAATGAAGTCTGTCACTGTTGGTACGTCTATTTGCCATGAAGTGATGGGACCAGATGCCATGATCTTAGTTTTCTGAATGTTGAGTTTTAAGCCAGCTTTTTCGCTCTCCTCTTTCACTTTCATCAAGAGGCTCTTTAGTTCCTCTTCACTTTCTGCCATTAGGGTGGTGTCATCTGCACATCTGAGGTTATTGATATTTCTCCCAGAAATCTTGATAGAACTTGAGCTTCATCCAGCCTGGCATTTCACATGATGTACTCTGCATGTGAGTTAAATAAGCAGGGTGACAATACACAGCCTTGACATACTCCTTTCCTAATTTGGAACCAGTGTGTGGTTCCATGTCCAGTTATAACTGTTGCTTCTTGACCGGCATACAGGTTTCTCAGGAGGCAGGTAAGGTGGTCTGGTATGCCCACCTCTTGAAGAATTTTCCAGTTTGTTGTCATCCACCCAGTCACAGGCTTTACTGTAGTCAATAAAGCAGATGTTTTTTTTGGAATTTGTTTTCTATGATCCAATGGATGTTGGCAATTTGATCTCTGGTTCCTCTGCCTTTTCTAAATCCAGCTTGTACATCTGGAGTTCTCGGGTCACGTACTACTGAAGCCTATCTTAAAGAACTTTGAGCAGTACCTCACTAGCCTGTGAAATGAGTGCACTTGGGCAGTAGTCTGAACATTCTTTGGCACTGCCCTTCTTTGGGATGGAATGAAAACTGACCTTTTCCAGTCCTGTGGCCACTGCTCAATTTTCCAGATTTGCTCATAGATTGAGTGCAGAACTTTCACAGCATCATCTTTTAGGATTTTAAAGAGCTCAACTAGAATTCCCTCTCCTCCACTATCTTTGTTTGTAGTAATGCTTCCTAAGGTCCACTTGACTTTGCACTCCAGGGTGTCTGGCTCTAGTTGAGTGATGACAACATTGTGGTTATCCCAGTCATTAAGACCTTTTTTGTATAGTTTTCTGTGTATTTTCGCTATCTGTCTTTAAAATTTTCTGCTTCTGTTATCATTTCTGTCCTTCATTGCTAATACTGGATATATTAATAACAGAAATTATACTTACTGCAAAATCAAGAGAAGGGCATAGGTTCAGCCTACTGAGTTAATGAGTAAAAAAAATGCTATTTTTGATTATTATTTATCAGTTCAAATTGTACATATCTTTTTTTTGGCTGCAGCATGTAGGATCTTAGTTCCCTGATCAGGGATGGAACCTATGCCCCCTGCAGTGGAACAATTCAAATAACATTTCTGCAAATGCAACTTAAGACAACTTAGAACAAGGACAAAGTTTAAAAGTCAGTTGAAATTGTCTTTTAATTAAAGACCCAAGGGACAAGAAGCTCCTTTGTGTTACAGTACATAACATATGGCTCTTATACAGATTAAAACAGACACCAGGGAGTCGAGTGTTTATACCAGCGCTAGACTCTTCCTGTAGCAGGCAAAAAGTGAGGCAGGATTCCCTTTACTGGCATGGAGACTGTAATACATCTTTACATGCAATAAGTTCTTTGGTAGACTTAATCATTTGGTGGAATTACAGAATTTGCAAAGAAAAGCAGCAGTGAAATATTCCATGTAAAATTTGAGCACAGTACTTCTCACCATATGCTCTTTATGCAGACTTCATAAAAACGGCAATCCTACTAAACTTTTAAATAGAGCCTCAAAACTCACCAATTTACTTCTGTCTTCAGAGACATACAAAAAGTAAATAAGATACAATAGGGCAGATAATGAGTTTTTAAAGTACGTTTCATGATGTTTCCAATAACTGATCTGAAGGATGTGGAACTCTGAAATCCTGGACAGCTGCCACTCTCTCCCTTGCAGTCTCCTCCCAAGCACATCTGTAAGGCATCGTTTTGGAATAGCTACCTAATATATCTTAAATTAAGCACATAAATAATGACAGCAATAATTTTCAACTACTACTACATCATAATATCCTCAATATCATAGACCCGATTACATATGAAGAGCATGGGTTTTGAATGGTAAAAGTAAATTATTACAAAAAAGACAAACCCATGAAGTTAAGAAAGGAGCATCAACCCATCTTGATTTATCTACACAGGGCCCAGTATGTCCAAGTCCACGGAATGTCAGGATTGGCTGGAAGACTGATGCTCCACCTTCTGTGCAATGAGTGCTCTTCTGCCAAGAAGTGTTGTTCTCAAGTGGTTTGTGTTTTGATTTTAGCAAACACCAAAACTTCTGAGACAGTATTTTCCTCTGAAAATCAGAAACTTGTTCCCACTGTGGAGCCAGGATTCAAGCATTTTAATATTCTTTGGGCGACTTAGAAGATTAGTGTTGTAATCATGTAATTACATGTGAGGTTATTTCCCTTAAACCACCTGCACTGCTACAGTTCTGAACTCATCCTAGAGAGATCTGAAATAAATAAAGTGACTGAAGTTCTCTCACAGACGAGTTCTATGTTCAGAAGCCCTCCTCCTCCTCATGAAGCTGCCACTGTCATCAGAGTTCACGGCGACCGCGCCCCATCAGGCGGCGCTCTCACACGACCGTCTGCACAGGCGTGACGCACTGTGCCGGGGAGCCGGCTCTCTCTGACGATGAGGTTGATCGGTTGGAAATCTCTCTCTGTAGCTCCTCTACTTTCTTCTGAAGCTCTGCCCGTTTAGCAAGAAGCTCTTTATATCTGTTGTGAATGGGTTCCTACGAGAACAATACACCATGAAGTTACTTAACTAGGCAATCTGGAACAAACCCGAAGTCAAATCATTCTGGTATTTAGCTTCTTCCCTGAATGTTCAGTGTGTGCTTTCAGCTATGGGACCATGCCCACCTTTCCCGAACAGCAGTGAGAATTAACTTCAACAACTCCACTGACCCGCGGCTCTTTCACTGACCTCCCTGGTCTCCCCAGGTGTTTCCACAGAACACCCTGAAACTGGTGCTTGGCCAAATACAACAAATAATTAAGTAACAACATAATCTAAAAGCCAATACTTAAAGATTTCCTGTCATTTAGTTGCAGACTTTCAGTCCTTTAAACAGTTCTAGGCAGCAAATATTCTATAACATTTTAAAAAATGGCTTTTAACTCCCCTAAAGCCATTTTCCCCAACCTCTAGAAGTTATCCAGCCCAGCACCCTCATCTAACGGAGGACAGAAGACGAGAACGAGCAGAAGTGATCTGTGCAAGGCCAAAACGCCAGTCACGACAAGAGCCAGGGCACTACGCATCCCCACCACAGTGCTGCTTCTACTGTCCCACCGTGACTGTAAACAGGAAAAAATGGAAATTTTAAATATGCACAGATAACTTTTCTAGCCACTTTAAAGGGGACAAAAGTAATTCATACAACTGCCTGGATAAAACCTCTCACTGGATATTGCAGGGCATATACCTGGGGCTTCATCCGGGGGTTCCACCTTACGTAATATCCCACCCAGAGCTCTAGGTGGCGCATGCTGGCTACTGGGTAAAGGACATGATTGGAATAGCTCCCGTAGAGGGGATTAGTGAAGTCCTCCAGCTGGCTATTTATGTAAGACCACAGCGACACGGTCCTCCTGGGAAGATTCTATAAGAAGGAAAAATAGGTTAAGGTTTTCCACTACACAAGCTAATTGTACTTTAGATGAAATTTGTCAAAAGGCATTTGTGATCATTTAAACTGTTTTAGAGGGACAGAACTCAGATACTTTGGCAACAGCACCGCTTTGATTAAAATTAGAGTGGAAAACAGTGCAGTTCCCCAAAAAGGCAAACAGAGTTACCATGCCAGCAATTCCACTCTTTATATACATCCAAGACAAGTGAAAAGACATGCACAAGCAACCTTGTGCACAACGGTGAAAGTAGCCATCGGTCACAATGACCAAAGAGTAGACACAACCCAAGTCCATCATCCGACAGATGGATGAAATGTAACATAATGATACAGCGGAATACCATTACATAATAAAAAGGAACCGAAGTAATGATACGTGCTACAAGTTGAACCTTGAAAACATTATGCTAATTGAAAGAAGCCAGACACAAAGGCCACACCCCAAGTGATTCCATTTATATGAACTGTCCGGAAGAGGCAAACCAACAGAGATTACAGTGTCTGCTAGGGTCTGAGAGGAGACGGGAATGGGTAGGTAGTAACTACTAATAGGCATGGGGTTTCTTTCCAGTGTTCTGAAATTAACGGTGGTGATGACTATACAACTCTAGATATGCTGAAAATTACTAAATTATATGCTTTGAAAGTGAATGTTATGGAATGCAAATTATAGCTCAGTTTTTAAAACTTTTTTTTTTAAGATATAGTAAATCCTACTTGAGTCTCTCAAAAACTGAAAGTCTCTTTGAAAGTTATCCACTGATCATCCAACATTCAATAAATTCTTGATTGGCTTGTGTGCATAGAAATATTTACCGAAGATGTAAGGGTGATTTTAAAAATTTAACATCTATCTTCAAGGAATTTCTAGTCTAGGAAGCACTTACCACATGGCCATTATCACAGTGTTTTGTATGGTTTATTTCATTTAATCCTCACAATAGTAAGCACTATTAAGTATGTAAGTTAAGTACTATTATCCCTACTTTACAGAAGCTGAAATTAACTTGCTCAACTTCACACAGTAAGTGAAAGATCTTAGATTTGAACCCAGGCAGCCTGGCTCCAGAGCAAGCATTCTTTGCCACTAGGCTTTACAGAACAGCATGAAGAAACTGTTTGAGAGTCACATTTTTTAGAATGGAAACTGAAGCAGAGGGAGACACTAATCAAGATAATTTAGAACTTCATACATAAGGCAGATGTGTTCTGAGGAACACAGAAGTAAAACTTGAAACATAATCATTACACATTTCTTATAAATATCAACCACGGAAAAGTGATATCTCTAGCAAGTGGGGTAAGAAATTTAACTTTCTCCTTAATATCTTCTCAGTGTTTGAATGTTTTATGCTATTATTTTACAATTAAAAAAAACTAAACTGGTTCATATGTATGAGAATGTATCTGGGAATTGAGCTGTGCATTCATTCAAATGTGTCTTTTCTGCTAATTATATCTTGCTGCACCTGCTTTTGATGGACTTCCATCCTGCAGGGAGTGTGGTAACAGGTACACGAGCGCTCCTGAGACACCACATACTTCAGTTCCCTTCAGCAGATGCTGCCTCCTACCCGTCCTCATGACGGAGGTACTTTAAGACAGATCAAGCTCAGACGTGTGGAAAGAAGTGAGCCTATTACAGTATATAAAAGAACACATGGCCAAAGGCATCATGCAAAAGAACAACTGTTCAGCTGAAAGCCATCCCAGGCTGCACTCAGCAGCTCAGCAGAGAAAGCGTGTATATATAGACAGAGGCGGGATGGGCAGGGATCGTGTATTACCTCTTTGCCTCTCTGCTGTTCACTGTTACAGAGGAATGTTCCGAATAAACAGCTATATAGGTGGTCCAAAATGGTAACGAGAAAATATTCATTGAATTCAAATGCTGTAGGAAACTGCAAATCAAACATCAAAACACACGAAATAATTAGGACAGCTTCCCAAGCATGTTCACCCCTGTACATTGATGGGTGCTTTGTAAAACTGCTTAAAATTAGGCTAAACAGTATTCAAAAACTATATATTTCTAAGCTATTATGGTATTATTAATATTTGCTTGGTTTTCTGTTCAAAAAATATCACTTTGCTGAGATAATTTCTCCTAATATCTCCTGTTCTTGTACAGTAAGAATCTGAATGCTCTGATCTTGCTGTTCTTCTGTCCATTTATCAGTTAACTCTCAACTTGAGGCTGATGTGACTTGTCTTTCTCTGCCAAGAATGACCATAAGCAACATAGTAAGATTTTTCTTTAAATTTTCAATGGCATAGTTTTTAGGAATTACACAAAAAATATCAATGTCTCGAGAAAAGGAGATGTGCAGCTCATTTAAAAGCCAACCTTACTCATCTTTTCAAGGAACATGCACTCAAACCATGATATCTTATAATCCAGTACTTTGGCAGCCTTTCTTAAAAGAGGAAATTCACTCTTTAACTAGGACAGGTGTTTGACTGGATGTCTTACACAACATAATTTGGGGGTAATTTATCAAGGACCAATTACAGATCCCAGGAAGGTAAGGGATTTAGTATAATCCATCCTAACCATTTACTGTTTCAAGAATTATTTGAAAGCTTCTATGTAAGACCGTACCATTTACAGGACTGTGAAAAGGAATTCCATGAATATTTGGATTGTGGGTTTAGTAAATAAATACTGGTGCCAAGTTTTTCTTACAATGATCCCTACCCAATAGTGGATGAAAACAGCATAAACTGCACATAGAAGGGACAAGAGTGAAAACAACTTTGTCTTCAAATTTCCTAAATTCATTAGCAGGATAACAAGGCAAATTTATCTTCTTAAACAATTTACTCTTGAATAATAATTTTTGTGGTTCTGAAGCAAATGAAGCAGGTGATAAAGCACATGCCAACATAAAGCCAATTAATCATAAAAAACTTTGTCAAATTCCATCCATTCATTTACAGAATAAATCCCATCTCCTGTACTGTTACTCTTAAACAGCTTATTTATTAGCCAACCATGAATGCACCCTACATCATTACATACCAATTCGAAGGAGTTAAGCCTATGATTAGCCTTTTATCTTCTTGGCAAAACTATTAGCTCAGTTATGAGAAAAGAGCTTAATTAGTGGAATTTCCTCACAAACACTACTAAAATAGCATTATTTAAATAGAACATTGTCCCTGCTATTGTTTTTAAAATCCTGAGCAAAGAAGGAATATTTTGTTCTCCTTATATGTTTAAAATCTAAAGGGCCCCTTCATCCTGCTTCCTGATCCCAGCAGTGAGAGATGATGATGAGGGCAGGAGGAGACATAGAATCTGGCTAACTGTAACACAATTGGTCCTTTTGATAAATTTGCTATTTAAGTCTCTGCATAAACATTCAATTATTTATAAAACTGGTGACTGCCAACAAATATTATTACTATTTCACATGGTGAGGAGGAAAATACCAAAGAAAAATATAAGCAGACATGTATAATAAAGTAGATTTATTATATACACTTATATAATGAAATATATATTTTTTTATTTATACATATATAGTGTATTTTAAGTTCTTCAGTGAAATAAGAGTTAATATTACTTAGCAACTTAAGCTCAAAATCAAGAGTTAAACTGCTTTTAGATGTATGGCATACAAAAAGTTAACACAATTACTAAGAAAGAAGTATATTTGTCATGTATTCTCCTATGCAATCAGTAAATGTGATCTATTTTGGTTTTTTTAACAAATATACCAGAAGCAAGAGTTGCTCCTTTCAAGACACTCTCCCTGGAGAGCAGTACACTTAACCATCAGCGACACCTTTTGTAGTCCCCTGATAAGGCATATGTGATTTTTCCCAACACTGTCAAATACTATCTTAAAATAGAATACGGTAATAGTTTAAAGTGGGTCCAGACTTCCCTGGCAGTCCAGTGGGTAAGACTCCACACTGCCAATACAGAGGTACAGCCAAAAGATTAAAAAAAAAAAAAAAAAAAAAAACAAGTCTTATTTCGTTTTTCTCTTAATGAAGTAAAGAATATTTCATTGAAGCTGAAACAGAATGCTAACGCCAAGCAGAGCCAGGAAGTGCCCGACTGTACATTCCCATGGCAGTCCAACAAAAAACCAATCAGGCTCCCAGTGGTTTGAGGTCTAATAGAACTCCTGGATAAATATCTGATATACCACTGAGCTGTACCTAACTTTTGGGTTTTCAGATCATTTATCAGAGTTAAACATTTTTAAGACATGAACTCTTTACCTCATTAGTAAAGTTATCCCATAATAAATCAGGTACTTTTCAATCTCCTCTTGTATCTTTCCAAAGCACTAAACCTATTCACAGTAATATTTCAAATCATTTTCTAGAATGTTGATAGCTCTAAAGCACATATCTCTTGCTCCATACCTAAAAACAAAAAAACTGAATCTATTTTATATATATGTTGCCATGACTTCCATCTAAACACATTTTTTCATCAAAACTGCCTAAAATAGGATTTCATTTTGAGTTACCTTGCCTATTTCATTTCTTTACCTCCTTTAGCAATATATAAATGAATTTTTGAGTGACTATATTATCATTATCTAACAAATTTAAAATATTAAATAAAATAATTTAATGTGATAAAAATACTTCTAGTATCTAGGAAACTTATAAGAACTTCCACTTTACATGAAATGTAAGACAGTCAGTGACTAAACCCAACTCTGACTGGATAGCTTATAAGAGAGCTCTAAGAAAGGATACTCCAGATAAATTACCTGTCTTGTCATCTGCCAGACACAGTCAATAAACTGAAGAAAGACAGGTGATCTGTCTGCATCTGCATGGTTCTTATCTCCATGGCCAACTCTCTGAAGCAAAGAGTGAAATATTATATGAGCTTTTGATGAAAGTAATTTTATTTTTCAAGAAAAGTAACATTTTCTCAATATTTTATAAATTCAGAAAATCTTTTTAAAAGAGCACTGCAAGAAAAAACAAAAATCACTAAATTCCACCAAGGAGAAATGTCTATTAGCATTTCAATCTGCAACCTGTCCAATTATTTCCTGGCAGGAGACACTTGTAACAGGAATTACAAGTCTGTTTAACAAATGAAGCTTAGATCCTAAAAAGCTGACAATGGGAGACAGGAACAGTCAGACCTCAGAGCCCAGATCTTTGTCCCGAAGATTTACTATGCCCTGAACATTAACAGTCCCCTGCACACTAGCCCCAGGAAGCACAGATCTCCTTTAACACCTTGGCCAGGGCATGAGGGGGACCTACTGCATTGGAGCTCCAGGCGGTCCTTCAGAAAGAATCACATCAGCACAAACCTTGGAAAACTTTTAAAAAATGCTTGACATCTTCCCTCAAGCATCTGCACTCACCTACTTTCTTATCTTTGTTCTCCTCTGAGGACCTCTGCTCCAGATGACTGAGATAAACACCTACCCTATACCCCGAGGCAGTGATTCTAAAAGAGTGATCCAGACTTCCAGCAGTGGGAGAGATCTGTGCGTTCAAAACTATTTTCATAATATTACTAAGACATGCTCCGCCTTTTTCAGTGGGTTGACATTTGCACTGTGCCGTGCTTAGTTGCTCAGTTGTGTCCGACTCTCTGCAACCCCATGGACTACAGCCCACTAGGCTCCTATATCTATGGGGATTCTCCAGGCAAGAATACTGGAGTGGGTTGCCATGCGCTCCTCCAGAATGGTGTAAAGGGGATGAAGGAAGAAAACTTTTGGTACCTTAGGAGAAAATCAGGAAACAAGGCACTGGAATCGAGCTATACTGTAATTATTACGTTTGCCCTGCCAAACACTTGCAGTTAAATCAAAGAAAAAAAGCTAATCTCTCTTAAGCCAATGTCCTTGATGAAGCAGTAAAAATTATTATTAACTTTAATAAATCTCCACATTGGAGTATAATTTTTTAAGTATCCTATGTAACAAAATGGGAAATACACATAACATGCTTCTGTTGCAGGCTTAAATAGAACGTAGGAAACACAGCTTTTGCGTGGACCATCATTTTAACTTGAAAGAACAATTGATATATGAATTATGGTTATTAAGATCTTAATATCTTGTAGATATCTTTTTTGAAAATATACAAAACTGAATGTGTCACTCACTTCAAGGAAGACAATGGACAGTATTTGTTACCAATGATGAAATTCAAGCTGTTGAATGAAAGTTAAATTTGAGGGAAAATTTTACCTGCCACAATGAGTTTGATAATACTTAAAAGATTTTTCTGATAAAATTAGTAGTAGTATTAATATCTGTGATTTTATTATATATAATGAAATGCATTAAGACTGGAGCTGTATAAATCAATAAGCCAGTATTTTCCCAATTACCAACACATGATAATACAAAATCATGCACAGGTAAAAGATCTACTTATTCAAAGTGCAAGACGTACCAAAGGAATTTAATAGAACAAACACCAAAAAACCCATTGAGCTAGTTTTAGATTCCACATTACAAATAACCACTAAGAAACTACCATTTGTCAAGTTTTGGCACAGTAGCAAAGAAAACTATCCACAATTCCCTGGAGAAAATTAAAATACCTTTTTCAACCTATATATCTGCATATGGTCAAATTTTCCTCATATCTTCAATCAACAGAACATATTGCAACAAACTGAACGCAGAAGTAGGTAAGAAATTTATCTTCTATTAAGCCAGATATTAAAGAAACTTGTAAAAAATGCAGAATAACGCCACTCTTCTCATAAAACTTCATGCTTGCCTAACATATTATGCTAGTTACTTTTCTTTAAAATGTTATTCATGCTAACATATAACAGGACTGTGGGTTGAATGTTTGTGTCCCCCAAAATTTACATGTTGAAAATCAAATGCCCAATTTGATAGTTTTAGGAGCTACCAAGGTCATGAGGGTGGAAACCTCATGAATGAGGCTAGTGCTCTTATCAAAACAGACAGGCCCCAAAGAGCTCCCCAACCCTCTTTCACCATTAAAGGTAACAGTGAAAGGTTGGCAGTCTGCAATCTGGAAGAGGGCCTTCACCAGAGCCCTACATGCTGGCACTCTGAGCTTGGACTTCCAGCTGTCAAAACTGAGAAGGACTAAGAAAATAGATTATTTCCTTAAACAATACATATATTTTAAAAATTTAATTTCTAATATGGAAAATACCGATATAAACAAAGTTCTTTGGGGTCATCAATAATGGTTAAAAATGGAAAGAGGTCCAAAAATCAAAAAGTTTGAGAATTATTACCCTATATTAAACATGTGCACATACCCTCTGAATCAGATGTGCTTTGTCAAATCCTGCTTTCAGATAACAATCAGGAGGGGGGAAATGGAGTAGGTAGTCAGAGTCAGCAATTTAGGAATCCACTGCAGCTTCAAACAGTCTGAAATGTTTCTGATTTTGGTGACACTTATATGAACATGTGCAGCACTGGATGACTGAAACGTCACTCTTTTAACGGTCTTATCATAGTAAGTACATTTTATAGAGAGCTGAAAAATATAAGCCATCTGAATGGATATGCCATTTTATTTAATAGTTCAAGTTTAAAGCAGCAGACTAGCTTTAAATGTCCATTTCTTGCAAGGTTTTTTTAAATAAACACTGCTAGTGGATACTAACAGCTAACATTAGAGACAGCATCTGGGCAAACATATTTCAGAAAGTCCTTCAGCTAACCTAGGAAAATGCTGCCAAAAATCACACTCTCAGGAGCTTCAAGGCCTCTGAGAATCTTACCTCTCGTCTCCAGGATCCTCTAAATAATCTGACAAGTTTCTGTTGAGCAGTTTACCCCATTAGAACAAAGGGTCAGTCTTATGTGAATATCAAGTGAATAAAAGACATGATCTTCACACGCCTTGTGTGAGATGCACATGTGATACCCTGAGTCAAGGTTCTTCACTCACAAGCTGAAATCGATGTCCAAAGCTCAGCCACTCTTTTTCCACAAGGACTTCAAACCCTCGGATGGTGCGGTAGTATCCGTCCAGCATGAGCATGGCCAGGGAGGTCAGCTGGGCCGTGCGGTCCCAGCCATCACTGCAGTGCACCACCACAGACGTCTTTCCTGACTCCACCCTGTCAGCAATCCTGAGAGCCCCTGCAAGAATAAGCTGAAAAAAGGATTTTTTAAATGAATTTTTTTTAATTAAAGGCTTTATTCCTCAAAATTTGTTAATAGTTTTGTTCAGAGATAACTATCTGAAAAACAAGTGGAGAAAAGAACATCAGTCCTTTCCTAAAAGGAATTTTTGTGAATGGTGGAAGATACTGACGCTTTGCTTTTAAAACTGAAGAATCTCAAAAATGCAGACTCCTATTAATCCACACAATGAAATATCGAAACAAAAGGTACCTTCGGGTTCTAAACAAATCAAGAATATGACTAATAAGAAAGAAGGATTAAGTTCCAAAGAGATCTATTTCTAATATTCTTCAAATATTCCAACATCATCCATTTAAGCAAAAATAATATACCAATTAAATTCTTACCTGTTACTTAAAACAGTGATACTTGACCAAATCAGAATAAATATGAAAGCAGTAAAGTTGGATATTATAAAATATTCTACAGTTTTATAGCATTTATTGTACTGTTTTTATACCACACAGCAAGCAAAGCATAAAATTTTAGAGAAAGCTGACTTTTACATATTGGTATGAATGAAAAATTCTCATTGGACCAATATATTATCATGTCAATTTAACTGGTATCTAAAATAACTTCAGGTATTTTGTTTAAATATGCAGGCTCTCTCTGCAAAATAATTTACCTTCTCTAAAGTTGATCTTGAGTTAAAACTAGACAGAATTAGATGTAACCTAAAGAGAAACACAGTGTAATATGCTTTAAACTGAACAATAGAGCCCTCCTCTTCTCTGCAATGGCCCAATCATACTTTAAGAACAGCATGATTACACAAACATAGGTAAGAGTGAAAGAAAAGATATGCTATACTAGGCTTGGAGAATCTCATGATGATCTCCTTTTAATCATAATCGTAGGCATATTTTGGAAGTGGGATACTCCAAAGCAATCTCAATCTTGTCTATGCATCAGAGTTATCTGTGAGCACTAAAAAAAAAAAAAATGAAGAAAAAAAAAGCCTGGTCTCCATTAATCCTAACTCACTCTTTTAAATAACTTCCATCTGTAATTCAAATCTGGGGCTTCCCAGGTGGCGCAGTGGTAAAGAATCCATCTGCCAATGCAGGAGACACCAGAGACACAGGTCTGATCTCTGGGTTAGGAAGATCCCTTGGAGAAGGAAATGGTAACCCATTCCAGTATCCTTGTCTGGGAAATCCCATGGACAGAGGAGCCTGGTCAGCTGCAGTCCGTGGGATCACAGACTCGGACATGACTGAGGGAATGAGCACACACAGGGCACATAAGTCAAATATATATGCAAAATTACACGTCACTGACCTAAAGGGTTAGAACAGTTGGAAAGCTAAGACAACAAGGAAGAGTTCTCCAAAGTGGTCATCTTCATCCATTCATTCACTTAGAAGATAAACATTTATGGAGTCCCCTAACATGTGGTAGGCACTGCTCATGGTGCTGGAACTACAGAGCAGCAAACGGAACAAAGCGCTGGCCTAATGAAGTATATATTGTACTTAGGTGAGATGCAAAGAAAGAAAAAAACAGTGTGTCAGACGGCAACAAGTGAAAAAGTACCATCCAGGACTAGGGAGTGCAGGCAGAACTGTCACTGTGTGTGGAGTGGTCAGGAAAGGCTTCTTTGAGAAGCTGATGTCTGAGCAGAGATCTAAAGAGAGCGAGCGGGTAAGCCTTGCAGCTGTGAAGGACTGAAGCAGGAGAAGGCGGTCCAGGCACAACCGTGCCTCTTCCAAGGAAATGTGTTTCTGTTATAGCCAGTTTTTTGGAGACAATGTTGTACCTACTAAAAAATGATCTGTAATTTACAGAATGCTGCAGTGAATGTCAGTTCCAAATCAAGCCTTATGGTTTTCTATTTACATATCATACAATGGAATAGACGGTCCCCTTGACCATGCTCTCTAACAGAAGAATGTTCATGTACTTTGCTACATTCAAGCTTCTATGTTTCTAGAAGAGAAACAATAATCCAAATAGTTTATAATTCTCAAGAGGTCAATTTAGCCTTCAATTTTTCTTAATTTTAGAGCACTTAATGTGAGTATAATCTACTCTTTCTTAACAGGAAAAATCCTATTTCCATTTATTTCCTAATATTAATAAATGTCCTCATATATTATATAGAGATCTATATATAATATAGAGAGATCTATATTTTGGTAAGCTATGTTACTGAAATTCAGACCTATCTGAAAATATTTATAACTATATTAACTGAAATAATGTTTGGTGCTTCAAACGTTATGTTTAGGCAAGCTGAGGTTCATATAGTCTCCTTCATTTAACTACTTCACCTCATGTGCCTGACCAGAGTGGTTTTCAAAAGCTATGTAACGATTATTTACTGGGTGATTTATTTACATCATATAGTGCTACCCTGGCTCCTGTAGGGACAAAGAAGAAATATGATTTATCCTGTCCAACTCTCCATGAATCAGCTATCCACATTAATTGAGACATAAAAGTAATTAAATCAAGTACATGGGAGCATCTGATTAGCTGGAAAGAAAAGTAAAATGAAAAGCTCAGAGAAAATGGAAATGAATTCCATCTGGGAAGACTTTATCAAAGAAGTGACCCGGGAACTGAAGGATGGGCAGATTCAGACAGGATAGGAAAGAGAGGGGAAAAAAAGTACAACAGAACCAAATGCATAATACAGAAACCTAATTCATTCAAGCACCAAAACTTAAAAGCAGTTCTAATTATCAAAGTAGTTATCAATTTTTCACTGTTTAAAAAGGTACTTTCATCTTGATTTCAATTGTAAGAGCCAATAACACAAGAGGGCAGAGAAAGTCCTCGTGTGATAGTCTCTAACAGTTTAAAGAAAGAGTAACATATACCCACCTTAATATGTTCCAGCCAGTGAGTAGATTCCAAGTTAGACAACCAGTGGGTCTCCTCAATGTTGGGGTACACAATCTCCTTAAGTTTTCGTAAAGATTCTCTCATAACATGGATATTATGGATATCTAGAAAAACTAGTTCTGCATTTTGATAGGCATCTTCACTTTCATAACCTCCACCTTTTGCCTGGAAAAATAACATCACAGGAAATAAAAAATGAATGCATATCCATTGTATGATGACATCCTTGCAAGAGTGCCATAAAATACCCAAAAGCATCAAAGCTGATACATGTCACTGACGGACAGGAAACTCCATGGGAAAATGTGGCTGGCTTAGGGCAACTTAACACAACCATGCTGTCCCACATGTTCTTCATAAAACAAGAATATACATGCTCACCCTGACTTCCTCTTGTTGCTGTTGCTAAAATTATATACGATAACATATAGGAAGATACTTAAAGCACTATAATTTCACTCTCCAAATCTCAAGTCCTACCCAAACATAATTTCATACAGAAGACTGAAGCTCCATGTGCAGGGACATCTGTCTAGGTTACACCTGACCCACGCTTTTCTTCATTTCATCTTAATATTTGCAAAGTGCTTTGCAATCATGGTGACTGACTTCTAGGGTAACTGCACAATTATTATTAAATAAAAAGACAAAACAAATATAAAAGCACAGAATACTATAGAATAATAATATCACTATTTTCAAAGAGGTAAATCTACATCTACAGAAGAGAATGAGAAATATTTGGTGTTCACAGTAAGATACATCTGGAAAGAACCGAATTTTTCTGGGTTGAATCTTTCTCTGTTTTATGAATAAAATATTCTTTTGCCTTTTGGATAAAATATACCTCTTATCTCAGGTATAAAATCATGCCTCTTTGAGCACTAATGGAAAAAAAATTAGGAAGATACTGGAACAGTCACGATAGTTATATAAAATTAAGAGATCACATTTTTGAAAACAATAAAACTTAGCTCTTAACCAACAACAAATTAGTGAAGACTAGACATTCAAGTTTCCTTTCTGACACTGATAGTGTGGGAAATGGTTTAGAGTCAAGATGGACACAAGTACAAAATTAACAGCATTTCATTAGGTCCCTGTTAACAAGGATTATTCTGGAGAGTCAGGACAGGTCACATCAGGGGCAGAGAGACATTCAAATGTTTTGCAACAAATCCTAGAAACAAGGCAGTATTGCAGCTACACAGAGCCTGTCACGAAAACACACAGGACGAAAATGCTCTGGAATCAAGAATCATACAACTTGATGAGTATGCCAAAGGTTGTCATGTAACATTGAAAATACACTAAAAACATTGATAAGAATCCATTTTATGTAAATCATATTTCAATACAACTGGTACTATTTAAAAACAGAGCAACTAGATAGTAAAACCGAAGATACACAAAAAATCACTGAAGACAGAACTAGAGGACAGAGCATTCCATCAAAACCCAAAACCACCAACAGTCACAAGATCTCGATGCTACTGGTGAATGTGTAAGCAAATGCAGAAGGAAGCAATGCATAAAAGATGGACTAGAGAACCAGGGAATCACAAGAGAGTCTTACAGTTTTTATTGTTCTGCTTCCTGGTTTTAGCTCTCTTCCTCCAGAACTACAGGAAAGAATAGGTCAATCTAAGAAGTGCAGCTGAAACCGAGAAGGGTTCTGTCCATTCTAACAGATGAGTTATTAGAGAAACCCACAGATTAAGTGAAAGAACTTGGAAACAAATAGAAATAAAAGGGAAAAAAATTAGAAATAAAGACCAAATTAGAAGAAACTCAAGAGTGACTGAATACAGTGGATGTTAAATTAAAACAAGCAGACAGTGAAAAGTAAAATGTAAAACCAAAGTGGAATTAGAAAGACATAAAAAAGATTCAAGAGAAAGCGACAAATGATGAAGAGAGGCAAAGAAGAGACAACCCAGGAGTAATAGCAGTCCTGAAGAAGAAAGCCAAAACAAAGAAATGAAATAAATACTAAGAACTATGATTAAAGAAAACAGTCATGATGCTTTTAAATTGAAATTACTAATGAAAACAGCACACATGCATACCTGATAATATAAACCCAAAATACACAGCATTAAGACATATTCTGGCAAAATAACCGGACTTCAAAGAAAAACAAAAGAGAAAATTCTTTGCACACAGAAGTAAAAAGAGTGACTCAGAAAGAAAAGAAATTTAGTTTATGATCAGACTTTGAAACTTTATGACAAAAAAAAAAGGCAATATATTTAAGACATTCAAGAAAATCAAATGCAAATCAAGAATTTTATGAACAGGAAAACCAATATAAATATAAGGAACAAAAACTGGTCCCCACAACCCATGTCCATGCTCAGTCGTGACCAACTCTTTGGGACCCCATTGACTGTAGCCCACCAGACTTCTCTTTCCACAGAATTTCCAGGCAAGAACACTGGAGTGGGTTGCCATTTCCTGCTCCAGGTGATCTTCCCAACCCAGGCATCAAGCCCATATCTCTTGTGCTTCCTGTACTGACAGGCAGATTCTTTCTGCTGCTCCACTTGGGAAGTCCCTCATAAGCTGCTATCAGCAGGTGAATAACTCAGAATATTGTTTCTATCAGCTCTGCTCAAAGAAGCACAAGCTGGAATCAAGATTGCTGGGAGAAAGATCAATAACCTCAGATATGCAGATGACACCACCCTTATGGCAGAAAGTGAAGAGGAACTCAAAAGCCTCTTGATGAAAGTGAAAGAGAAGAGTGAAAAAGTTGGCTTAAAGCTCAACATTCAGAAAATGAAGATCATGGCATCTGGTCTCATCACTTTATGAGAAATAGATGGGAAAACAGTGGATACAGTGTCAGACTTTATTTTGGGGGGCTCCAAAATCACTGCAGATGGTGACTGCAGCCATGAAATTAAAAGATGCTTACTCCTTGGAAGGAAAGTTATGACCAACCTAGACAGCATTTTCAAAAGCAGAGACATTACTTTGCCAACAAAAGTCCATCTAGTCAAGGCTATGGTTTTTCCTGTGGTCATGTATGGATGTGAGAGCTGGACTGTGAAAAAAGCTGAGTGCCAAAGAATTGATGCTTTTGAACTGTGGTGTTGGAGAAGACTCTTGAGAGTCCCTTGGACTGCAAGGAGATCCAACCAGTCCATTCTAAAGGAGATCAGTCCTGGGTGTTCATTGGAAAGAGTGACGCTAAAGGTGAAACTCCAGTACTTTGGCTACCTCATGAGAAGAGTTGACTCATTGGAAAAGACTGATGCTGGGAGGGATTGGGGGCAGGAGGAGAAGGGCCGACAGGATGAGATGGCTGGATGGCATCACCAATTCTATGGATATGAGTTTGGGTGAACTCCGGGAGTTGGTGACGGACAGGGAGGCCTGGTGTGCTGCAATTCATGGGGTCACAAAGAGTTGGACACGACTGAGCAATTGAACTGAACTGAACTTCAGACAAAAGAAAAAGACTAGAAAGACTTCCACATAAGAACTGGTTATGTGCACAAAATACAGCTACTTGTCGAAGTCAGAGGTAAAAGGGAGAGTAAGAGTACAGAAGGGAGTATAAAGACTACCTACTCTGACAATGTAAATACAACACATGTATTTTACAATGGGAGCAAGTCCAAAAAAATTTTTCCCTAAATGTACTGGGGATACTAGTCACACTGTTATTCTAGCACCATGGTAGGATAAAGCAAGTAATTATGTAACATAACAAATCTTATCATTCCCTCTGACTTTGAGGATCAGCATTCCTGGTGGGTTAGGAGTTACACATGTAATTTTGAAGAAGTTATGTTAGAACCTGCCTGCCAATGTAGGTGACATAAGAGATGGGGTGTCAGGAAGATCCCCTGAAGGAGGGCATGGCAATCCACTCCAGAATTCTTACCTAGAGATTCCCATGGACAAAGAGCCGCCTGGCCGGCCACAGTCCATAGGGTCGTAAAGAGCCAGACATACATATGCATACACACATGTAAAAACTCTTAACACTGAATTCAAACTGAAAGCACCAGTATGAACTCATGAAGTACTTTATCTTTAAAAATATATTAACATTTCCTGGCTCTATCCATTACCTAGTCTACTCAGAAATTGGACCAGTCCAGTAGCAAATAAGTATCCTTAGCACCAAATTATGGTTTCAAATACCATCTCCTACTAACAGAAACCAGAACTTCTTAGGGAAATGGCTATTCCAAGTCTGGGGCAGGAAACATACAAGATTTCCTGATGACTCTGCTGTATCTTATCATACCAGATAGCAAAGATTACGATGTGTATGGCTCAGACACTTCAGTTGTGTCCAACTCTTTGCGAAGCCAAGCACTGTACCCCGTTAGGCTCCTCTGTTCATGGGATTCTCCAGGCAAGAATACTGGAGTGGGTTGCCACACCCTCCTCCAGGGTATCTTCCCGACCTGGGGATCAAATCCACATCTCCTGCATTGAAGGCAGATTCTTTATTGATGAGCCACTAGGGAAGTCTAAAGATTACTTACTATGGTCATGCCAAACACACTCGGGAGGTAACTTGAAAAGTCTCCTTTTGATCAAAGGTGGAAAAAAATTTTTAATACTATCTGCAATGAATTAGAAATTGCTGACTACATACAAACACAATATGTGCTTAGTTGTGTCCAATTCTTTGTGACCCCATGGACTACAGCCCACCAAACTACTCTGTCCGTGGAATTTTCCAGGCAAGAATACTGGGGTGGGTTGCCATTTCTGACTCTAGGAGATCTTCCTGACCCAGATATTGAACCTGTGTCTCTTGTGCCTCCTGCACTAGCAGGCCAATTCTTTACCACTGTCCCACCTGGGAAGCCCCACTGCATTCATAATGACACTTTAAAAAATTAGTCATACTCCTGGGATGGGAGGGAGTAAATTTATTATTGAGAAAACTGGTAAATAAGGAAAAGGAATCAAGTATTTACCCTGATTTCTTATATGAACTGAACTGCTGATTAAACACAATTTAGATAAGAGAAAGTGCTTCTTTTTAGAAAGAGTTCAACTAATAGCTGAAAAGAAAATTATGAACTTAAGAGTATCACCATTTTGCAACCCCACTGAAGTAACAGATCTCAGCACTGAGCTTGATCAGTTGCTAATATCCAAAAAGAAGAATCAGGCACAAATTGTGTGCCTCCTGATGTATCCCCTACAGCTTTGCCAAAGGAACTGAACCTAAATCTGAATAAACCTCTGAATTCATGTGAAGGAAATTCAGAGGACAGAACGTACCATAGCACAATCAGCAAAGTCTGGACTGTGGGAAACTCCACAGTAAAATATACTGGAGAGAAGGGGGGAATCAGGCAGGGAAGTGCAAGGGGAAGACTGTAGATGAAGAGAAACTTAAATACAAACACAATCTTAACAAGGCGAGGCTAAACTACAGAGACTAGTGATGTGTATACTTCAGTAACAACAGATTAAGTAATGTAAGCAGATGACTACTATAAAAGTTAGGATACTGGTTACCTTTAGCAGGGGTAGAAGGCAAATCTGATTGGGGTAAGGCACACATGGAAGGCTCAGTGGCTAGTAAAGCCTTAATTCTTGATATGGCTCATGACTGCAAAAGAAGTTGCCTCAGTCACACAGTTCCACACATTTCACACACTGTTTCACACACTGCTGTATCACACAGATTCACACTATTCACACATATTTACACTGCTAAAAAAAAATACTCTTACCATGAAGATAAAAAATATTTGTTGCAAAAAATATGTATGCTTTTGCAAATTTTAAAAGGGAGATAGAGCAGGTAGATATTGGGTGAAGGCGGTCGAAAGGTACAAACTTCCAGTTAAAAGATAAATAAGTTGTGGGGATATAATGTACAATGTGATGACTATGGTCAACAATACTATACCATATATTTGTGAGTTGCTAACAGAGTAAATTTAAAAAATTCTCATCACAAGGAAAAAGACACCGTAACTATGTGAAGTGATGGATGTTAACTAAGCTTACTGTGGTGATCATTTCACAATACATATATATTTCAAATCAATATGCTGTATACCTCAAACATATAATTTTCTAAGTCAATTATATCTCAATAAAACATCAAGAAAAAAGATATCTATCTAGCTGGTAAACTAACTTTCCTGAAGAATGACGGCAATATGTGCAAAACTTTTAAAAATATGAATATTTTAAATTAGGATACAGTAATGGTATAGCTAGGGAACAAAAATGTCAACAAAAGGTACTTGTTTTAGTTATATTTAAAATACTAAATATTAAACATCTAAATTAGAAGAATGATTAAGTAAACAATGACACAGCTCTATGATGAGTACTCTAAAGTATTTCTCAAGAACAGTAATTGGAAAGAAATATTTTTTATAAAAATGAAAAACAATGAAACAAAACAATCAATATTTAATGTATAGAAAAAACAGTGGGAGAAAATATACCAAAGATCAGTAATTATAGGTGCTTTTTATTCCTTCACTTT
This sequence comes from Capra hircus, assembly GCF_001704415.2. Lineage (NCBI taxonomy): Eukaryota > Metazoa > Chordata > Mammalia > Artiodactyla > Bovidae > Capra > Capra hircus. Next base: position 67,933,176 of record NC_030822.1, read on the forward strand.
GCCTATCCCTTCCTGGATTTTTGTTGTTTATTACATATTTTATGATCAGAAAAATGTCCCAATACATAAAATACACCAGTCTTCATTAAGAAAGAGATTTCCATAGTGAAATACATATGGGAATCATTTTATAAGGAATATAACATTTTGCCTACTCCCTTTTCTGCCTTTATACGCTTCTCATCCTAGAAAACATCTTTTTAAAAGAATATATTTTATTTATTTATTCAGCCATACCAGGTCTTAGTTGCGGCATGTGGGATCTTGTTCCCTGACCAGGCACAGAACAGCATTCCCTGCATTAGAAGCATGGAGTCTTACCCACTGGACCACCAGGGGAGTCCCTCATCCTAGACAATGAGTCTCATTCCTGCTAACTCATGGTAATAAGTAATTACTGGGAAAATACACACCAGTCCCTGGGGAACCAGTTTCATATGTACAGTGTCCTGTTTCGCCTTTAAGGGGAAATATTTACAGTTTAACAGGGAATGCCTGGAATTCAAAGTGTCCTCAAAACACTAAACAGGATAGAAATAATTAAGTACATGCTCCATAATTTAATTAAAGGATGATCACCCCAGCAATGTTTATAATAGCAAAAAAAGAAAAAAAAATAACCTAAATAACCAAAACAATTGTGTCTCTTATTTAGTTATAGAATTTGGGGTGTTTCAGTTTTGGAGGGAAGCCGTGTGGGTTTTTTTCTTTGTCTTATCTGTGAGGTAATTTTTTAAAGCTAAACTCTCTCTCTCCTCTTTCCTTCTCCAGTAGTAGATTTTTCCAAATGGACCAGAATTTCTGTTTCCACAATGCTAATATTTATTCCATAGCAGAAATCAGGACCACTGCTTCAACTGCCGTCTTCAGCGTGACTAGCTTGTACAGGCAGAGGCTTGCCAGAAGAGAGCGGCACTGGTCACTGAGAACTCTGCATGATTCCTACAAGGGTGCTGGGCAGAGTTCAGTCTCACAAACTCAGTTTGGTGCCCAGTTTGGAGAACGGAGAGTCTTGCTCTTAAAACAACAGTTTATCAGGTGAGTTTTGCCCCCAAAACAACTCTGTTAGTTTTTATGATTCTCATTTTACAAAAAAGCCAATTAAAGTTACTAGAACAATCAAAATTAAATGGGATTGACATGTACACACTGCTATTTTGAAAACAGAAAACCAATAAGGACCAATAAGCACAGGTAATTCTGATCAATATTCTGTAATAACCTATATAGGAATAAGAATTTGAAAAAGAAAAGATACATGTATAATTGAGTCACTCTGCTGTACACCTGAAACACAACATTGTTAATCAACCATACTTCAATATAAAATTAAGAATAAAAATTTCTGAAGCTATACTACCAGGTAGAAGGGCCAGGATCAGAATCCGTATCTTTAGCACATGCAAAGCCTAGGCTCATCCTACCGCACTGTGGACATGTGCGCTCGCTCAGTCACATCCAGCTCACTGTGAGCTCATGGACTGTAGCCCTCCAGGCTCCTCCGTCCATGGGATTCTCCAGGCAAGAATGCTGGAGCAGGTTGCCACTCCCTACTCCAGGGCATCTTCCCGACCCAGGGATCAAACCAGGGTCTCCTGCATTGCAGGTGGATTCTTTACCACTGAACTACCTCCTGACAAACTCATGAAACTGTAACTATAATCTTAATTACTGAAAGAGGATCTCACCTTATTGGCAACTGCATTAACACTTGGCCGGGCGTCGAATATAAAGATTTTATGAGATTGGGCATTGGAGTCCATAATAGCTTGAAGGTATTTTTCATCTTCTTTGCTTCGCTTCCCACTCACCCCCACCATGGGCTGGCTACACCGAGTGATTGTGGCTTGACTTTCAGGATGAATCCATGACAAAACCTTAATGGGAGGAAAAGTGGCAACACACCCTTTGACATGCTTGTCTATTTATAGTTCTTCCCCAAAACATCACTCAGTAAAACTCTGTTTTCTAACTGGATTCAAAGCTGAGCCATGAAAGGAAATATGAAGCTGCTATAAAAAATCATCATTTTTCTTTCAAGTCAACTCTGGCATGTGGAAAACTTGGTCTTATTAGTTAATCAGATATTGATTTTGAAGAGTCATTAATTAAAAGTATTGTCTCTAGGAAAAAATACATTAAAAGGGGGCTTAAGTAAACTCCATTTTTAAAGTTCAGCAAAAATGCCCAATTATAGCGTTCAGAGTCCACACATTTTTGTACCTAAAATTATTAGAGCTTATCTTTCCAGAATACAGAAATTCATCACAAATTTGTACGGTTTTCTTCATTCCAGGATTTAAAGGAAGAGAGCATTTATCACTATGACCAACTGTATAAGATAAAGAAATAGTGAATAATACCAGAGCCAACTCTGACTTCAAGTTAAGAGCCATGCAATTCTGAGCAGCTCTTTTATACCCATTTCAAACTCTCCAGAAACCTCTTTAGTCTAAGTCTTTCCTCCGGTTTTAATTTTACTCAATAACTCATTCCCTAATAGCCCCACAGAGGACCTGCTGCTGTAGCTATATTTATCCCGCACCCAATCCCCCATTCATTATCCTCTGTACTATGTGGAGCACAAAAACAATGAGGAAGCTTCAGCACAGCTTCACACTTACTGGGATACGGCCCCGTGATCTGAAGGAAGCCACTCTCTTCAACTCTTCATCAGGGATATTTGCCGGAACAACCAAGAGGGCAGGGTAGGTATCACAGAGCTCATATCGTTCATTTATCTTTGTTATTCTCCAGCTTTCATTTGGAATTCCCTACATGTTAAATAAACATAAGACAAATCACTGCCTAAGAGAAATATCTGAAAACATTACAACAGAAGGCTCCTACTCAACTTCTCTTAAACTCCACTATCCACCTCTTAAGTTGTTGGAATAGTTATTGTCTGCCTATGGTGATCAGGCTTTTAGGATGAGACCTTATAACAGAAAATCTGTATTCATTCTGGCACTCAGTTTTATGTTAACAGATTTATTATGTTATTAAATACTGACTGAGTGCTGGGTCTGTCCTAAACATATCAAACAAAGGAAACAGTAAGACTAAAAAATGTTCTTGTCTTTAAAAAGAACAGTCTCATATAGTTTGACTGGATGACTGACTTTGCTGCCATTCATCTGTACAAAGAAATGTCTGAAGGCAGGCACTAAGCATCCACTAGAATGCTATGCACATATTTATCACATATACATAAAGTGAATTTTACAGTATTGATGTCGCTAATGTAAAACATATGAGAAAAACAAGAAAGTAACAGAAGGCAAAACCACCCCCCCCCCAAAAAAAGAAGCAAAAGAAACATTTTTTTTTAATACACATCAATTGTTAAACTTTGGTCCTTACAGGTTTGTTATATTTATAACTGGTATACCACTTCACATATACAATTACTTAATAAGACACTTTAAAATTCCTATCCTCCATTAGTATAGAAAATAAAGCCATCACAGTAAATGGTTAGAATTAATAAAATACATTTATTTTTAATTTTATTACCTCTGACAACTCATAATAAAAAAAGAATTGAAAGAAACCAAATTACAGTAAAAATATGTATATACATTTATTGAGCATTTACTATCTGCAGGTGCTATGCCTACACATGCATGCGCGTGCACACACACACTTTACTGTACTCAGGTTTCATTAACATCACTGCAGAGTTGAAGAAACTGTGGCACAGCTTATAACTTGACTAAAGGTAGTAAAAAATTCCACGTAAATTCTAAACCTATCCTTTTTATAACAAAATACATTGTGCCTCAAGAAAAATTTCACTATCCTGATTCACAAAATTGTTATAAAAACCTGAAATCAAAATGCAGGAGATACTTCTCCTCCAAAGGGGTATTTCTCAAGCTGTTGCCAAACACCCAAAAAGATATTAAAATTAAGAAAGAAGGGAGGACTTCCCTGTACTAGAGTGGATGGGAATATACCTGCCAACGCAGGAGACAGGGGTTCTATCCCTGGTCCAGGAAGATCACAAATGGCACAGGGCAACTAAGCCATGCACCACAACTCCTGAGCCTGTGCTGGAACCTGCGTGTTCCAGGACCCGCGTGCCACAGCTCTGAGGCCCGCACCTGGGGCCCCTGCTCCACAGGAAGAGAAGCGACAGCGATGAAAAGCCTGTGCACTGCAGAGAAAGCAGCCCGAGTCCAGTGACAAAGATACATCGCAGGCAAAAGTAAAAATAAATTTACTAAATTTTAATCAGAAAGAAGATGAAATTCGTTCCCAGTAATCATGTGATAAATATCATCAACAGAGTTTCCATTTACACTAGCCATTTTATCATCAGTGCCTTACATACTATTTACCCCAGTTATTTAGCCTGGCCCTAACTTGCTACCTATGATCTACATATCTCCTTTCCTCTTGCCTTCCTCAACTATACACTCAGGTAAAATCCAAACTTATTTTCAGTAATAAAAGAAAGGTTTAATTAAAGATGTTTAAAACGTTTTTACATGTAATAATAAAAACAATAATGTACAATGAACTGGTGAGTTTGTAGAGGAAGTGCTCAATTAAGAAACTTCAGTCCAGTTCAGTCGCTCAGTCGTGTCCGACTCTTTGTGACCCCATGGACTGCAGCACACCAAGCCTCCCTGTCCATCACCAATTCCAGGAGTTTACTCAAACTCATCTCCATCGAGTCAGTGATGCCATCTAACCATCTCATCCTGTCTTCCCCTTCTCTTCCCGCCTTCAATCTTTCCCAGCATCGGGGTCTTTTCCAATGAGTCAGTTCTTCGCATGAAATGGCCAAAGTATTGGAGTTTCAGCTTCAGCATCAGTTCTTCCAGTGAATATTCAGGACTGATTTCCTTTTGGATAGACTGGATGGATCTCCTTGTAGTCCAAGGGACTCTCAATAGTCTTCTCCAACACCACAGTTCGAAAGCATCAATTCTTTGGCGCTCAGCTTTCTTTATAGTCCGACTCTCACATCCATACATGACTACTGGAAAAACCATAGCTTTGACTAGACGGACATATCTTGGCAAAGTAATGTCTTTTCTTTTTAATATGCTGTCTACGACTGAGCGACTTCACTTTCATTTTTCACTTTCATGCATGGAGAAGGAAATGGCAACCCACTCCAGTATTCTTGCCTGGAGAATCCCAGGGACAGAGGAGACTAGTGGGGTGCCGTCCATGGGGTTGCACAGAGTCAGACATGACTGAAGTGACTTAGCTAGGTTGGTCAGCTTTTCTTCCAATGAGTAAGTGCCTTTTAATGTCATGGCTGCAGTCACCATCTGCAGTGATTTTGGAGCACCCCCAAAAAAAGTCTGGCACTGTTTCCACATCTATTTGCCATGAGGTGATGAGACCAGAGGCCATGATTTTTATTTTCTAAATGTTGAGTTTTAAGCCAACTTTTTCGCTCTGCTCTTTCACTTTCATCAAGAGGCTCTGTAGTTCTTCTTCACTTTCTGCTTACATAAGGGTGGTGGTATCTGCTTATCTGAGGTTATTGATATTTCTCCCGGCAATCTTGATTCCAGCTTGCACTTCATCCAGCCCAGCATTTCTCATGATGTACTCTGCATATAAGTTAAATAAGCAGGGTGACAATATACAGCCTTGACGTACTCCTTTTCCTCTTTGGAACCAGTCTGTTGTTCCATGTCCAGTTCTAACTGTTGCTTCCTGACCTGCATACAGATTTCTCAAGAGTCAGCTCAGGTGGTCTGGTATTCCCATCTCTTTCAGAATTTTACACACTTTGTGGTGACCCACACAGTTAAAGGCTTTGGCATAGTCAATAAAGCAGAAATAGATTGTTTTTCCGGAATTCTCATGCTTTTTCAATGATCCAACGGATGTTGGCAATTTGATCTCTGGTTCCTCTGCCTTTTCTAAAACCAGCTTGAACATCAGGGAGTTCACAGTTCACGTACTGTTGAAGTCTGGCTTAAAGAATTTTGAGCATTACTTTACTAGTGTCTGAGATGAGTGCAACTGTGTGGTAGTTTGAGCATTCTTTGGCATTGCTTTTCTGAGGGATTGGAATGAAAACTGACCTTTTCCAGTCCTGTGGCCACTGCTGAGTTTTCCAAAGTTGCTGGCATATTGAGTGCAGCACTTTCACAGCATCATCTTTTAGCATTTGAAACAGCTCAACTGGAATTCCATCACCTCCACTAGCTTTGTTCGCAGTGACGCTTTCTAAGGCCCACTTGACTTCACATTCCAGGATGTCTGGCTCTAGGTGAGTGATCACACCATCATGATTATCTGGGTCGTGAAGATCTTTTCTTGTATAGTTCTTCTGTGTATTCTTGCCACCTCTTCTTAATATCTTCTGCTTCCATTAGGTCCATACCATTTCTGTCCTTTATTTTGCCTATAATTGCATGAAATGGTCCCTTGGTATCTCTAATTTTCTTGAAGAGATCTCTAGTCTTTCCCATTCTGTTGTTTTCCTCTATTTCTTTGCATTGATTGCTGAGGAAGGCTTTCTTATTTCGCCTTGCTACTCCTTGGAACTCTGCATTCAGATGCTTGTATCTTTCCTTTTCCCTTCTCTTCTTTTCACAGGTGTTTATAAGGCCTCCTCAGGCAGCCATTTTGCTTTTTTGCATTTCTTTTTCTTGGGGATGGTCCTGATCCGTCTCCTGTACAATGTCATGAATCTCCATCCACAGTTCATCAGGCACTCTGTCTATCAGATCTAGTCCCTTAAATCTATTTCTATTTTCCACTGTATAATCATCAGGGATTTGATTTACATCATACCTAAATGGTCCAGAACCAAGAAACTTGACTGCCATCTTTAACTCATCCAATCAACAATCAATTTTTAGGATTTTTTTTCTTCCAAAAGCACCAGAAAACTTTGCTCACTCTTCTCAAGCCTCACTTCTCTTCTGTACCTCTGCAATCCATTCTCCACACTGCCTCAAAATTCTTTTAAGATGCAAAAGCTATCATGTCATTCTTCTGCCTAAAACTATCAATGGCTACCTATTTCTTTTCAGATATATTTAGAACTCTAGACAGGACTTGACAAAGATCCTCACACCCTTGCTTTTCCCCACTGATCTCTGGCCACTCTGCAGCACTCTCTGGTGCTTGCTGTAGTCCAGCCTAAACCAAACACCTTCTGTTTCCAGATGGCATCATGTTCTCTCACCAGAGTACTTGCTCCATTAATCACAGGATTCATGACCATATATTTTGATTATTAGTTTATTTCTTTGAATCTGCCATTAAACATGTATCCTTTGGGAGTCAGGATTGTGTCTTTCTGTTTTAGCCACTAACACACACTAGGTGATACATGAATCTGATTAACGAATGAAGAAATCAATGAACCATAAGGAAGCTTCTATAAGAAGAAAAACTGGCTTTTGAAGTTTTTTTAGAAAATACAGAGTCGAAGCTGAAAGGGTCAGATCTCTTGAGATCCTAGTGTACCACCTTGAACCCAGGTACTTAACTCCTCTATCTCTCTCACCGTCTTCCCATATCCTTCAAAAATCACTGCCAGGGAGAACTGCTGTAACCACTGAGATTGTGTCATCTTCTTCAGAAAAAAACAAAAATGGGCTCTCCCAGTGGCTCAGCAATTCAAGAGCCACAGGAGATGAAGGTTCAATCCCTGGGTTGGGAAGAGACCTTGGAGGAGGGCTTGGCAACACACTCCAGTATACTTGCCTTGAGAATCCCGTGGACAAAGGAGACTGGTGGGCTACAGTTCATAGGGTCACAAAAGAATCATTCGGACACAATCCAAGTGACTGAGCATACAGCACACTTCAGAAAAATGGCTAGGTTGGAGAAGAACCATTGAGGTAAGCCATTACCTTAATAAGGGCTCTCGTTCTCCTCATTCTTAGAGAAATCGACATAACTATCTCCACTAAAGGAACTGCCTTCCAAGCAGCAAACTGGAGTTGGCTAGTCAGCACATACTTTCTTTGTAGACACTGTTCAAAGACATACTGACAACTATTGATCTCTGACATACATCTTTCTGCTCTCCACAAAATCACTGCCCTTCAGTTAATGTATCCATTTGTCAGAGTCAATTTACAACCAAATTAACTGGATTATAGCTTTCCTTGTTAGTTACATCTCAGCTCTGAGAATAAAATTCTATTTTCCTTGGCTGTACTTGAGTGCTCTCAGACTTGTTAACCAAGATATCTACCATATGATTATTTGTGCAGAAGACCATACTTATTTTTTATTTACTGATTTTTACCATTTTAGCAACCTGATGATTTCTCTTTACCTTACCCACAAATTTCAGAGTCCTCTGTAAATCACTATACGTCAAGAGACAATTAAATGAATATTCACCCACACAGAAAACTTAAATGGTTATTCATAGTTTTGTCCATTTTAAAAATATATGACCTAATTTCTTTAGGCATGCATTTAATGTGACTTTCCTTTTGTGTTTCAGCAACAGCACACAAAAAAGCCAACCAATCATGATTTATTTTTAGAGCTTTACAGTGTAATAAATACAATAATAATCATTTAGATAGATTTCTATGGTTTACAATGCACCTTCCTGCATATCACACTAACTCCTCAAAAAATCCACAAAGGTAAGTGAAAAATACCTCACACCTCTAAGTGTGAGAGCTAAGCAAGAGCTAGAGCTAGCATTCAGAAGTGGAGTCTCGCAAATGCTCTGGCAGCAGACTGTGGTGACAGCTGCACAACTTCATATGTTAAACAACAGTGGGTTGTACACTTTAAAGTAGAAAATCTTATGGTATGTGAATGATACCTCACTTTCAAAGAAAAAAAGAATAGAGTGGCCCGTGATTCTGAGATGGTATAATCTCCAAAATGTATTAAATGAAAAAGATATATATACAGTGTGCAGAGAATGCTATTATCTGCTTTAAAAATAATAATAATGTACATCATGGCATCCGGTCCCATCACTTCATGGGAAATAGATGGGGAAACAGTGGAAACAGTGTCAAACTTTATTTTGGGGGGCTCCAAAATCACTGCAGATGGTGATTCCAGCCATGAAATTAAAAGATGCTTACACCTTGGAAGAAAAGTTATGACTAACCTAGATAGGATGTTGAAAAGCAGAGACATTACTTTGCCAACAAAGGTCCGTCTAGTCAAGGCTATGGTTTTTCCAGTGGTCATGTATGGATGCGAGAGTTGGACTGTGAAGAAAGCTGAGTGCCAAAGAATTGATGCTTTTGAACTATGGTGTTGGAGAAGACTCTTGGGAGTCCCTTGGACTGCAAGGAGATCCAACCAGTCCATTTTAAAGGAGATCAGCCCTGGGTGTTCTTTGGAAGGAATGATGCTAAAGCTGAAACTCCAGTACTTTGGCCACCTGATGTGAAGAGTTGACTCATTGGAAAAGACTCTCATGCTGGGGGGATTGGGGGCAGGAGTAGAAGGGAACGAACGAGGATGAGATGGCTGGATGGTATCACCCACTCTATGGACTTGAGTTTGAGTGAACTCCGGGAACTGGTGATGGACAGGGAGGCCTGGCATGCTGCAATTCATGGGGTCGCAAAGAGTCGGACACGACTGAGCAACTGAACTGAACTGAACACACATATACAGGCTATGTAGCATAAAATCTCTGAAAGGATATACAAGTGGTGAGTAAAGTTATTTCCTAAAGGGAGAAGAGCTGGGACAGCTGGGAAAAATGCTGGCCCAGAAGGAAAACCTTCAAGTATATCCTTTCATATCTTTTGAATTTTATACAGTAAATTACTGAATTCAACTTTTAATTTAAAAGACAGCCAAAGGAATATTCTGATGCTCTATCTTTAGTCTCAACATTTATGTTAAAGTTCAAGTTCTTTATATATTTTGGATATTAACACCCTTATCAGATACATGGTTTGCAAATATTTTCTCCAGTTCCATAGAGTGCCATGTATAAGGCTATTAATATTCAAAATATATAAAGAACTTAAAAATGACAAAAAATCCGATTAAAAATGAGAAAAGGATTTGAATAAACATTTTTCCAAAGACATACAAAGGGCCAGAAGACACATGAAACAACGCTCAACATCACTAATGGGGAAATGCAAATCAAAACTACAACGAGATACTGCCTCAAACCTGTTAGAATCGTAATCATAAAAGAAAAAAATAAAAAACAAATCACAAGTGTTGGCAAGGATGTGCAGAAAAAGGAACCCTTGTGCACTGTTGCTGGGAATGCAAATGGTGCAGCCACTATGGGAAACAGTATGGCAGGTCTTCAAAAAATTGAAAATAGAACTGCTATATGATCCAGCAATTCCATTTTGAAAACATTAACTCAAAAAGATATATGCTTCCCCTGTCACCGTGGCATTATTTACAATAGCCAACATAAGGACACAATGTTAAGTTCCCACTGATGAATGAATGAATGAATGAATGAATGAATGAATGAACATGTAATATACATACATAATAATATACGGGGGCTTCCCAGGCAGCTCAGTGGTAAAGAATCCACCTACCAATGCAGGAGACACAGCTTTGCCCCTGGGTCGGGAAGGTCCCCTGGAGGAGGAAATGGCAACCCACTCCTATATTCCTATCTGAAAAATCCCATGGACAGAGGAGCCTGGTAGGCTACAGTCCATGGGGTTTCAAGGAGTAGTGCACATCTGAGCAACTGAGCACACATCAAGCTAAGTGCCGAAGAATTGATGCTTTTGAACTGTGGTGCTGGAGAAGACTCTTGAGAGTCCCTTGGACAGCAAGGAGATCCAACCAGTCCCTTCTGAAGGCGATCAGCCCTAGAATTTCTTTGGAAGGAATGATGCTAAAGCTGAATCTCCAGTACTTTGGCCACCTCATGCGAAGAGTTGACTCATTGGAAAAGACTCTGATGCTGGCGGGGATTGAGGGCAGGAGGAGAAGGGGACGACAGAGGATGAGATGGCTGGATAGCATCACTGACTTGATGGACGTGAGTCTGAGTGAACTCCGGGAGTTGGTGACCGACAGGGAGGCGTGGCGTGCTGTGATTCATGGGGTCACAAAGAGTCAGACGGCTGAGCGACTGAACTGACACACAAACATATATATACATACATATAGTAAGATAGAGAAATCACTCCCACTCTAAATGGAATTATATTGCTGTTCAGTCACTAAGTCATGGCCAGCTGTTTGAGACCCCATGGACTAAAGCACAGCAGGCTCCTCTGTCCTCCACTACCTCCTGGAGTTAGGTCAAATTCATGTCCTTTGTGTTAGTGATACTATCTAACCATCTCATCCTCTGCTGCCCCTCTCCTTTGCCTTCAGTCTTCTCAGCATCAGGGTCTTTTTCAATGAGTTGGCTCTTGAATGGAATTTTATTCAGCCATGAAAAAGAGCTTGTCACTCTGTGACAACATGGATGGAACTTGAGGATATAAGTTAAATAAAACAGAGAAAGCAAGTATTGTACGATGATCTCACTTACATGTGGAATTAAAAAACAACAATGACCAAAAAAAACCAAACTCATATATAAAGGGAACCGACTCATGGTTGATTACTGGAAGTAGGGAATCAGGAGTGGGCAGAAATGGTAAAGGAAGTCGTAAGGTACAAACTTCCAGTTAAAAAGTAATGAAGTTACAGAGATAATGTAAGGCATGGTAACCATAATTAATACTGTAGTGCATATTTGAAAGTTGCAAAGAGAATAATCTTGAAAGATCGCATCACAAGAAAATAAATTCTGTAACTGTGTATGGTGACACAGGTGAGCTGTTAACAAGTACTGTGGTAATCATTTCACAATACATATAAATATTAAATCATCATCTGATATACCTGAAACTAATATAATGTTGTATGTCAATTATATTTCAATGAAAACAAGGAAAGAAACAGAAAAAAGAGATTATCTTCATTTTTTTGGTAATAAACTACACCTAGTGTCCTCTCCAATAGACTTTAACGTAGTTGACCCAGAGACAAAGTGCCTAACTCTCCAGCAAAAAGTTAATAAATTAATGGATTAATTTTTAATCTTTTAAAGTCAAAGACCATAAAGCACCTGTATAGAGTCCAATGCTCTATTCTGACTACTGTATTTCCTAATCTCATAATTCTCTTTTCTGAATGTGTGTATCTGTTTATTTACTCTTTTTTAAACTGAAGTACAGCTGATTTACAATACTGAATTAGTTTCAGATGTACCACAAAGTGATTCAGCTATGTATATTTTTAAATTTTTTTCCATTATGGGTTATTACTTACAACAACAAAAAACCACATAACTATATAAAGCTGTTTGTTCACTTCTATTCATGAAAGTTTCGTTGTATTAAAGAATATAGAATATCAAAAAAAATTTTTTTAAGTACTTACCTGCCTTCTATACTCCGAAAGAGAGTCATATAGCTTCCACCCATTTTCAGGGAATACTTCTTTATACTCAAAAGCAAAAAGAGACTACAAAAGGTAAACAGAGTTAATAGCTAAAAAAGACCTTTAAGAAGGTAATGAATCAGAAATGTACCTTTATCATACCCCAAGTTTTCACTGACTTATCTGAAAGGATATTTTGTACTGGTATCCTTTTTTTTCAATTGTTGTTTTAAGCGTTTGTTTTGTAATTTTGAAAGTTTATTGCTTTTTTTGTATTTTTCAAACACAGAAAAGCACAAAGGCCTGCCACCAAGATTTATCAAATGCTAACATATTACCATAATTCCTTCAGATATCTTTAGTAGCTGTTTTAGGTTTACTTCTAAATAATGAAAGACATTACATATAAAAGACAACTTCTGATATAATTAATTAATTAGACACCACAGATGTCAGCAATTAAGCAGCTTTACAGATAATGCAACATATTCTAAAACATACTGAAAAAACTTTTTATTTGGGAGCATGCAATCTGCGTATCAAAAATGAAAATTTATCATTAATATGGACAGAATGGCAGGAACAACTATGATGAAAACCATTTAAACTTGAGTCAGAAAACCAAAACCGGTTCTAAATTTTACTCTTTACTAACTGTGCCACTGAGTTAACTGCTTACCTGCTTCTGGTTTCAACTTTAAAATCTGGATAAATAATATTTACCACCATAGGGCTACTTTGGACATTAGATTATATAAAATAAATGAGTAAACCTAACACTGTTAATAGCACACAGAAGAAACTCAGTTCTAAGTATTGATCCACCTTTCCTCCAATATTGCTAGACTTAACTCTCAGCTCTCAATTAAAAAGGAGATTTCACATACAGATTTTCATCATGGAAACATCCTGGATATAAAGATCACATAATTAAACAATGTCAATCTGCAGGAATGAACCTCAGAAATCAGTCCAGTTTCCTCATTTTATATCTTAAAAAGACTGGTCCTATAGATTGAATTAAACCTAAACTACACATCTGGTTAAAAGGCAAAGTGAGATTGCAAACACCAAGATTCTAGATAGCCTATACAAGTTTCTTTACACTACACCAATAATTATAATAGATTTTCCAAAGACAGAAGAAATCTCTTACCAGGTTATTAGAGACAGGAAATGCATATTTCATTAGATTTTCAAATATTGATCTTCTTGTTCGCCCCTCAGGTTTATGAGCAAATCGTAAATTCCGAATATCCTAGAAAAGAGTCAGGATTCAAGTCACCTATCACTGTTTGCTAACTTTTTATTTAATGAATAAATAAGGCAACTTGGAACTATCTTGTAAAACGTTAAGATCTGTGAATGAGGGATACAAAAATAGATCAGACAACAGCCCCTGGAGGAAGGGAAGTTACAATGCCTTATTAAGAGAAATAAAATAAACACAGGATACAAGGTGGGATTCAGAGAAAAGAAAACTCTCCTCTGTTTATGAATTCAAGTTGGGCCACTGAAGGAGGCAGCACCTGATGTAGGCACAGGAGTTTAGAGATGTTACGTCTGAAATCACAGTATTACACGAGTCACACACACACTGTCAACAGTATGTCCTTCCCCGTTAAAGGCCACTTTCTGTTATGAATTTCCCCACCAAAAACCTGATTAGCTATTGTTATATATTTCATAAAGTCTTCACTCCAATTAAGCTTGGTGATCATTTTCCTATTCATAATTCCTTCCCAGGACTCATTTCCATTGATCTTTAATTCATAAGTCTCTGGCTAATAGATTGATAAAACCAAAACTCTGCCTAAAGGTCTTCCTCCATTCCAGGTCCCAGGTTCTTCAATCATCTACTAGCAAAAATTCTGAATTGTTTGGTTGATATCATCCAGGCTCTACATTCAGATATAAAACCAAAGTTCCCTTCCCTTATTTGTTTTCAAGCAGGTTTCTATATTCAGACTGAATGTAGATACCCACATTCCAGTTTAGTGAGATTTTAGCAGCACGAAAAAAAAAATTGGGATTAAGAATAATTTCAAGACTATTCATTTTGTTTTCATCTAGTTCAGGTCAGTTCAGTTCAGTTCAGTCGCTCAGTCGTGTCCGACTCTTTGCGACCCCATGAATCGCAGCACGCCAGGCCTCCCTGTTCATCACCATCTCCTGGAGTTCACTCAGACTCATCTAGAAAGAATTCCAAATAGCTTCATTAAACTGCACCCCGTAAAAATGAGCACAGGAACTACAATGCACTTACAGAACATGAACAAGTAGAACATTACAAATCTGATCCAAAATTAGAAAGCTACCTTCTTAAACAAATGTGTCAGAACCTAAGCTTTCTGTTTTTCCTTAGTGAATACTTTTACAGCAAATAGATATTCATAATCATTCTGTTAAACACAGAGTTTTCCAAAAGTACTGTAGCAGTGGCCCTACAAACGTTTGAGTTTACTGATAATGGTCTTGCTTTATGGGAAAAGTTATATTTAAACTGATCAAAATTTCCCAATCACCCTCTTCCATGCTCTCTTATATCCATTCTATGCTGTATTTATTCCTACACCACAGAAGAGTAATCAGGAGACAATGTGCCTGTCACTTGGTTGACAGCTCAGTTCGGTTCAGTCGCTCAGTCATGTCCAACTCTTTGTGACCCCATGAAACGCAGCACACCAGGCCTCCCTGTCCATCACCAACTCCTGGAGGTCACACAGACTCACGTCCATCGAGTCAGTGATGCCATCCAGCCATCTCATCCTCTGTTGTCCCCTTCTCCTCCTGTCCCCAATCCCTCCCGATATCAGAGCCTTTTAGAGTCAACTCTTCGCATGAGGTGGCCAAAACTGGAGTTGGCTTTAGCATCATTCCTTCCAAAGAAACCCCAGGGCAGATATCCTTCAGAATGGACTGGTTGGATCTCCTTGCAGTCCAAGGGAATCTCAAGAGTCTTCTCCAACACCACAGTTCAAAAGCATCAATTCTTCGGCGCTCAGCTTTCTTCACAGTCCAACTCTCACATCCATACATGACCACAGGAAAAACCATAGCCTTAACTAGACGGACCTTAGTCAGCAAAGTAATGTCTCTGCTTTTGAATATGCTATCTAGGTTGGTCATAACTTTCCTTCCAAGGAGTAAGCGTCTTTCAATTTCATGGCTGCAGTCACCATCTGCAGTGATTTTGGAGCCCAAATAAATAAAGTCTGACACTGTTTCCATTGTTTCCCCATCTACTTCCCATGAAGTGATGGAACCAGATGCCATGATCTTCGTTTTCTGAATGTTGAGCTTTAAGCCAACTTTTTCACTCTCCACTTTCACTTTCATCAAGAGGCTTTTTAGTTCCTCTTCACTTTCTGCCATAAGGGTGGTGTCATCTGCATATCTGAGGTTATTGATATTTCTCCCGGTAATCTTGATTCCAGCTTGTGCTTCTTCCAGTCCAGCGTTTCTCATGATGTACTCCGCATAGGAGTCAAATAAGCAGGGTGACAATATACAGCCTTGACATACTCCTTTTCCTCTTTGGAACCAGTCTGTTGTTCCATGTCCAGTTCTAACTGTTGCTTCCTGACCTGCATACAGATTTCTCAAGAGGCAGGTCAAGTGGGCTGGTATTCCCATCTCTTTCAGAATTTTCCACAGTTTATTGTGATCCACACAGTCAAAGGCTTTGGCTTAGTCAATAAAGCAGAAATAGATGTTTTTCTGGAACTCTCTTGCTTTTTCAATGATCCAGCAGATGCTGGCAATTTGATCTCTGGTTCCTCTGCCTTTTCTAAAACCAGCTTGAACATCAGGGAGTTCACGGTTCATGTATTGCTGAAGCCTGGCTTGGAGAATTTTGAGTATTAATTTACTAGCATGTGAGATGAGTGCAATTGTGTGGTAGTTTGAGCATTCTTTGGCATTGTCTTTCTTTGGGATTGGAATGAAAACTGACCTTTTCCAGTCCTGTGGCCACTGGTGAGTTTTCCAAATTTGCTGGCATATTGAGTGCAGCACTTTCACAGCATCATCTTTCAGGATTTGAAATAGCTCCACTGGAATTCCATCACCTCCACTAGCTTTGTTCGTAGTGATGCTTTCTAAGGACACTTGACTTCACATTCCAGGATGTCTGGCTCTAGATGAGTGATCACACCATCGTGATTATCCAGGTCATGAAAATCTTTTTTGTACAGTTCTTCTGTGTATTCTTGCCACCTCTTCTTAATATCTTCTGCTTCTATTAGGTCCATACCATTTCTGTATTACACTCTTAAAGGCCTTCCAATGATAATGGAAAAGCATACAAGTAATTACTAAGGCATTAGTTTCAATACTAGATTGATAAAACTTCTAAGATTGTCATTAGAAAGGATCTTTAAAGTTATGAATGTGGTGTTGTATTCTGCTTGAAGACATGTTTCTCCTTCTTGAGAACCTTCTGACTAATCTTGTTATTTGAAAATGTACATTATGGGAGGGGGTCTGGTAAGATCTTTCTATTGTTAGTTCTAATTCCATTATCTTAAAATGTAAACCAAGGGAGTGGGTCTGATAAGACCTTTACAACCTTGAGACATTCTTCTGATTTACTGTAACAGCCAACTGAAAAGGTATATAGCTCCCTTTCCTAAGACTAGCAAGGGGGCACTCTCTCTATCCCTCTTCTGATGTCTATGTCAGAAGCTTTCCCTGTCCCTTTTTATACTTTAAAAAAACTCTGCTACACAGAAGCTCTTCAGTGATCAAGCCTGGTCCCAAAGAAAAATCTTCAGAGATCACAAATCTAACATTGTTCACTGTAAGTGATAAGTATCAATGCATTTATAGAATGAGTTAGATAATAAAATACAGGTCTACCAAACGAAGTCTTCCCCACTACTGTTTCAGAAGCAGAAAAATTATGAAAACTAAAAATAGGAAAGAGGTAAATACATCATAATCAGTTCTGTCACTACGAAGTACTACGAGTCTTAACTGCTCAGAGCCTTATGTTTCTAATTTTAAAATTAAATTCACAACAGATCACCTTTTTATTACTGCTAAATGTTGTTTTATCCTACTAGAATGATGCTTCTAGCATGAAATCCATTTGATATTTTGGAAACCAATTTCTAAACACTGGCTCTATTTAATAGAAAGCTTTCCAAACCAAAAAAAAAGAAAAAACTGCATACATATTACAACATTTACCTTGCACACAGTTTCCAGTCCATAAGAATTTTCACCACGACTAGAAGCACCACCAATTTTTTCTACTCTGCTTATAACACCAAGAGAAGCATCTAAAACAAATGGGGGATCCTAAAAGAAGGGGAAAAAAAAACATTAAAACCGAGCAATTAATACTGTATAATTATAGCTGAGAAAAATACTTAATTATTTCACTAAAAATGATTAAAGATGAGCAAACAACACACAGATGTACATACACACACAAAAAAATCTAATCCAGCAAGTCTTACCCGTTCCATGCTTTTGAAATATAACCTGTAATTCGTAACAGTCAGAGTTCCTCGTACAGCACCAGTGAATGGACATATATAAGTTACATCTTTGGCTGAAAAGAAAAAGAGCCCACAATTTACTCTCTATTGTACACTATTAAAAACTGCACTCTGATCTTTCACATATAACATTTAACAGCATTCTGACCACTAGTTTAAATTATGCTTGAAAATCACGGAATCAGTGATTCCAAGAGACCTCAGGAACTAAATCCAAGCTTCCAACCACGCACTACAATCTGGGGAGGGAAAGCAGAATAAGTGGGAAGGACTAAAGAAACAGGGACATCCTTTACTCTGGACAGACACAGGGAAACAAAGGCAGACACCCTCCCTGATGGACAGAACAGGCATGGCAGTTGGAGCAGTGAGTGGAGGAGGGGCGGTGATGGTGGGAACAGCCATCAGCGTTTCAAGTCACTATCCCCCCATCATCTAATCACAGCTCCTAGATCTTCTTCCCCAGTCTACTGGTTTTCTTCTGACCGTAGTCTAGTTTGTCAACATTCCTCTGAACATACAATACCTAAAACATAATACCAGTAACTCCTGATCTGATTATATTTATGGGGAAAATACTGTAGAGAAAATAAAATGTATATGAACTATGATTTCTTAGAAAAATATACTAGCATAATAAGAGGGTATTATGTACCTGATTAAGAAACAGATGTCAAACTTTGTAGAGAAATAATCACATTGTTAAATTAAATGTTAAATGAGGAATCTATACAGTATTATTTCTTTTTAAAACACGCATTAATTAAGCAGGATAACTTGACTACCACTAGCTCAAAGTATGGAGAAGGCAATGGCACCCGACTCCAGTACTCTTGCCTGGAAAATCCCATGGACAGAGGAGCCTGGAAGGCTGCAGTCCATGGGGTTGCTGAGGGTTGGACACGACTGAGCGACTTCACTTTCACTTTCATACATTGGAGAAGGAAATGGCAACCCACTTCAGTGTTCTTGCCTGCAGAATCCCAGGGACAGGGAAGCCTAGTGGGCTGCCGTCTCTGGGGTCGCACAGAGTCGGACACGACTGAAGCAACTTAGCAGCAGCAGCAGCAGCTCAAAGTAATACTTAATATGGTAGCGTTCATATGCCCAATACAAAGGTTTTTCTATTTTAAAATATCCATAAATCCCTGTTATGTCATCATTGCAGCAAATCAGCAGATAAAGGAGTATCTTCATTGTTCCAAGAAACTAAGGCACAATTAGAAGCAAAAAGCTTCTAAGAACCTTTCAAGGGGCTTCTGGGAAAACTCAAGAACATGAAATATGCTTAATAAAGCATGCAACTTCCTCAGTTTGCTTTCTATTCCTCACTGTGAAGGACTGACTGCTTAGTATGGCATTTGAAATGAGACTGATCTTGTAACATACATTTCTAACCTTCAAAATGGCTCCCTTGGGAATATACAAGTATGAGCTACATTTTTTTAAATCACTGTTTCCAATGCATTTCCAATGTTTCATTTAGAGGGAAGATATTAAAATTAAATAAACCCATCATTAAAGAAAGATACATAAATTTGACTTGCATACAATTTCTTGCCCTTATGAATTTTTACCTCAATTGGGAAAGCTTTATTCAGTGTTACTATTCCTGGATTCTTTCCAGAGCCAATTTTCTTCACTCACACAAGAAAATCAATCTTATTATTCTGTACTCTTCTACAGGATATGTCCCTCTTAGTCCCAGTCCAAAGTTTTTGCTACAACTTCCTCTTTATTATAAAACCATGAAATAATGTGCTTCCAAAATTAAAAGTACTCTACTAAACACAAGAGCTTATAGCTATGTTACTATTATCATCATTAGGCTCTGCTTTGCTCTGTCCCTTTCATGTTTTTCCTCAGGCTGGTACCAACTAGGTCACTCTGAAGAGTGAATTTATGCCTAGCAGGGCTTGTATGAATTAGAAGAAAGACTGTGACTAGGAACCTTATCAGAGCAAATGACAATAAAACCATCACTGACAGAATTTATAAAGTACTTTTCACCTGAGTACCTGCCTTAACCTTCAAAATCACCTTTAAACATTAAGACCTCTAACTATCTACAATTTTCAGATGAGAACACCAGGGTTCACAGAAGTAAAACAAACGCCTAATGCTTCAGAACCAGTAACTGCTAGGATTAGGACTTGAGTGCAGTTTCCATGACTGCAAACTCAAACCTCCTTCCAGAGCATCATGCAAATGGCTTCCCTGGTGGCTCAGATGGTCCAGAATCTGCCTGTAACACAGGAGACCCTGGGTTCACTTCCTGGGTCTCCTGCATCAGGAAGATTCCCTTCCCCTGAAGAAGAGACTGACAATCCACTCCAGTATTCTTGCCTGGAAAATTTCATGGACAGAGGTTCTTGGCGGGTTATAGTCCATTGGGCCACCAAGAGTTGGACACAACTGAGTGACTAACTCAACTGTGTCGCTTTTAAGCCACTCAGGTAACACTGTCTGTCTCCTGTGTTAAAGGGTGAAATACTGCAGTTGGGGCCATCACTACTGCTGATGTGCCCGGGCCAGTACCTTTCAACTATTGCTGCTACTGTTAAAGCATTCTGTAGATGTCTCTAACACCACTGTGACTTTTTAAAAAATGTCTAAACTGCAAATTTACATTAGGCCAACTAGGAACATCAGTTGGCCTAATGTAAATGAATTTTTTATATGAACTAGTTTTCTATATGAATTAATACACTCAAGGGTACTCTAGCCTCATGCTTCCCTGGTGGCTCAGACGGTAAAGCATCTGTCTGCAATGTGGGAGACCTAGGTTCAATCTCTGGGTTGGGAAGATCCCCTAGAGAAGGAAATGGCAGCCCACTCCAGTACTCTTGCCTGGAAAATCCCATGGGCGCAGGAGCCAGGTAGGCTACAGTCCATGGGGTCGCAAAGAGTCAGACATGACTGAGCAACTTCACTTTCACTTTTCACACTTTATATTACATTTAATTTTTTGAATAATCAAGTCTATCTGATTATTTGAATCAGAGTGTTTATTTAATATATTAGGTATTTCTCTAAATTTTGCAATACTAATACTGCCAGATGCCAAAAGAGCTTAGATTTACTGATCTTCTCAAATTTTCCCTAAGCTCACAAAGAATCCATAATAGTTTCTATGGGATAGACGAAAATGACTGAGAATACATATCTATAAGGGTGAAAAGTATATGCACATAAATATAATGTACAAGAGCACACAATCTGTGCAGAGAGGCATAAAAACACACTCTAAGCAATATAAAGAAGGAAGGTGCACTAAGCTATGGGGTCAGAGAGGGTTCAAGGAACACAGGCATGAGAGCTGTGCCCCAATGGTTAGTACCCTTTAGATGGGTAGAGATGCTAATACAGCATTCAGTAAAGAGAAGAACCTAAAGCACAGACGTGGGAAAGTAAAGCAATTATTTGGACAAAGTATACAGTCTGGATCACTCTATACCGTATCACATTCTCTTCATTCCTTCTTAATTTCCTCCTCATTGGTTCTTCTTCTACCATATAATTGTAAAATGCCTACCAAAGCTATGTTCTTGGCCCTGTTTTTAATCCATACACTCAGTTATTTTCATACTTTCATTTTCAACCAATATCCATATTCTGATGATTCCAAAATATGACTTCTAACCTGATCTCTCTCCTAAACTCCTGAAAGTTTCTCATAGGTACCTGAAATTCAACATAAATACTATACCAAGGGCTCATGAAAATTGAGAGAAAAAGGTAACACTCATAAATTTTTGGAGATTGCTCCTCTGGATCTGGTAACTGATTGAATGTCAAAAGCTCAGAAAAAAAGAGCAGCTGAAGATGACTCCCAGATTTCTGCCTTGAGTGAATGGACAACCAGTGTTAATGTTAACTGATGGAAAGAAGAAAAGGAATAAATTTAGAAATAAAGGTGATGACTTCAGTTTTGGATACGTTGGGTATAAGAGTATCTATAGAATACCCATGGCCATGTGTCTAAGATGCCGGCATCATTTATCTGTATTAGGACAGAGGTTCACATTAGAAGCAACAAATTTTGGAGTCATCAGTAAACACATGGTAGGTAAAGCTACTAACTTAGATATCATCAACCAAAAGGAACAAATGAGAGAGGAATGGGAAAGAAGCCAAGGATGAAGTCCTAAATGGAGTGCTGCTATCTAAAAAAGATGATAACAAAAGAGACCTGAGTGATAACGTGAAACTCTTTTATAAGGTCATTTATCATAGTGGAAATAGCATATGCTTTTAGGCTCAGAAGAGGGAAAAAAAAACTGTCACAGTGCTAGATATAACTTTACTAGCCAGGCAGTCTTCCTATGCCTTCGTTTCTTCATCTGCAAAATGCGATCAGCATCTTTCTCAGGTCATTGTGAGGATGATTAAATCAGACGGTAAGCACTCAGTAATGATAATTATCATTATTATATAGTATCAAGTAGTAATAATATGTAACACCTTACTGAGTAAGTAGCTCAGGAGAACTTAGGATACCTGAAGTGAGGAGGGGGAAAAAAGAATGGGCAAGTATTCAACCAAGAGTTACAAGTAACAAGAGAGAAATGCTAAACATGAAGGAACTAAACGTGCCATAGGCAGCAACAACACAGAGGACAGGTCCCCTTTGGCCTGCTTATTTTTACACAAGTAAATGACCCTTGGCTTAAGACTTCCCCAGTGGCTCAGATGGTAAAGAATCCACCCGTATTGCAGGAGGTGCAAGAGATGTGGGTTCAATGCCCAGGTCAGGAAGATCCCCTGGAGAAGGGAGTGGCAACCCACTCCAGGATAGTAGCCTGTGGGCTACAGTCCATGGGGTTGCAAAGAGCCGGACACAACTGAGTGACTATCACTTTCAAGTTCTTTTTAAAATTATGATTGATGATAAAATGAAAGGTGACTAAGAAATCATTTACTGTATTCACCTACACATTACTTTATTTCTCAAAAGCTATGAGTATTTTAACAGCTGTATAATATTCCATTGTGTATGTGTGTGTGTATATGTGTGTGTGCTGCTGCTAAGTCGCTTCAGTTGTGTCGGACTCTGTGCGACCCCGTAGATGGCAGCCCACCAGGCTCCGCCATCCCTGGGATTCTCCAGGCAAGGACACTGGAGTGGGTTGCCATTTCCTTCTCCAATATGTGTGTATACCACATCTTTTTCTCAATCATCTTACACTATTTCTTTAGAGTTCTTTTGTGAATACAAGCATACAACCCTTTCATTTTTTAAATGACATGTACTTGCTGTACTATACAGTTAAGTTACAGGTATATTTTAAAGGTAGTATTCCGTTCAGTTATTATAAAATAATGGTTATATCCCCTGTGTTGTACAATACATCCTTGTAGCTTATTTTATACCCAACAGCATGTATGTCTTAATCTCCTGACCCTACACTGCCCCTCCCTCTTCCCTCTCCCTACTGGTAACCACTGGTTTGCTCTCTATACTTGTGATGAGTCTACTTCTTTTCTTGTTATATTCACTAGTTTGCTCTACTTTTTAGATCCCACATATAAGTGATATCATACAGTACTTGTCTCTCTCTAACTGACTTCATCTAGCATAATGACCTCTAAGTTCATCCACGTTGCTATAAATGGCAAAATTTCATCCTTTTTTATGGCTGAGTTGTATTCCATGTCATACACACACAAACATTCCCATATATACACACACACACTCCACGTGTTCTTTATCTAATCATCTACTGACGAACACTTAGTTCACTTCCATATCTTGGCAACTGTAAATAATGCTATGAACACTGGGGTGTGTGTATCTCTCTTAATTAAGGCTTTTCTCTCCCCAGATATACACCCAGGAGTGGAACTGCTGGATCATATGGTTATTCTGTATATATTTCATCTTCTTTATCCATTCTTCTGTTAATGAATACCTAAAAAGGAATGAAATCTTGCCATCTGTGAGAATACGAACAGACCTGGAGGATATTATATTTAATATGTCATATAGAAAGACAAGTGTCATATATTTCCACTTATATGTAGAATCAAAAACCAAAAGAAAGGAATAAATATAACAAAACAGAACAGACTCAGATGCAGAGAACAAAGTAGGGGTTATTAGGGGGTAGAGGGGTGGGGAAAGGAGCAAAACAGGTAAGGGGGATTAAGAAGTACAAACTACCAGCTGCAAAATAAACAACTTACAAGGATGTGATATGCAGCACAAGGAATATAGTCAATATTTTATAATAACTATGTAAGCTGTTTAATCTTCAAAAATATCAAATTACTATGCTGAACACCTAAACTAATACTAAGTCAACTATCCTTTGATAAATAAATATCTTAAAAATACAAAAGCTATGGGTATTTTGTATATTATCACACAAATATAACAAAGTTAAAGCATAAGGACAAAAAAATGTATTTCCAGTCCACACAATAAGTTAATACTTAGTTACTTAGGTTGGATAAAGAAAGGCACTGACATGCAAAGGACTCACTTTGCAATGTAGATGAAATATATTTATCCAAAAATTGACAAATTTATTCAGAGGAAGAAAAATAAAGAAGTAAAAAAAGAATGTGTTTCAAGAAAAATTACTTATACAAAGTGACAATTCAATTTTTTATCTATTCAACCCACTATCTAACTGCAGTAATTCAAAATAATAAAATTTACTGTGATGGAATTCCACAACAGTTTTTAAAATAAGTCACCTTCTTTCAAACCAGAAAAGCAGCAAAACATAACTCAATGGCATGTTTCCATTAGTCAAAATCCAAACACAGTCAATAGGTCTAGATCAAGAGCACACTGGAGGCCGGGAAGGCTGTCAGGACGAGTCTGTCAAACAGGAGGTGTCTGCACAGTGAGCCTGTTCTTTGTACACTGGAAACACTGAATAGTCTACAGTCACAGAGGAGGAAATTTGACAAAAAATACCATTACAGACCCATGTCTTTAATATTTTCTCCTGGAAGCAAGGGCGGTTCTTCCATTTCTGCTAATTTGTTAGACTCCCTCAGGACCTGGATTGGAAAAGAGAGGAGAGGGCAAGAAAAGAAACAATTTTTTATTCAAAGGCTAATTTTTAACTTAAATTTCAACTGAGTATGCTTGGTCTTATTTAAAGTAATAGCATTATATCACATATACTATTATATGTGATTATAAAGACTGTAATGTTGGCATGTGTAACACATGAAGCTGCTCTTTTTCTACAAAACATTTACCGAGTGCCTACTTTGTAGAAGGTACTACACAAAACACTTTATGTTTTTTTATTGACTCCTACAATGGCCCTATAAGAGAAGGTATCATTATCCTCATTTCCTAGATAAGGAAAAAGAGGCCAGAAGCAACAATTATCTTATACAAAATCCTATAGCTAAAAAGCGTCAGAACCTAGATTTGAATTATAGTTTTGGTGGACTACAAAGCTCATTTTGTTTTCCCTTCAGCCATATCCAAGTGCCTTATTGCATTAAGACTTACATAAAATCAAACTTTCATGTAGATTTAATGTTTAGAGGATCTGGAAATGATGTTGATCAAGAGTCTTGTTGGAAAAGAGATATTTAATAAAATAAAGATCAACAACACTTATTGAATAGTTACCTTATGAAGGGTGTTACACTGGATTCCAAGAATGTAAAGATACAGAATCATGGTTTTCTAATGGACAACCCACAGAACACATGTACACACACACAAGTGCATGCATGCGCACATGCAACTGTTTTATGCCAAGTATACCCCACGACCTTTCAACAGCCTTAACTTTCACCTCTTTCACTGCCAAACAATAACCTTCACTGTCTCCAATTCTTTACCTTCCATCAGTTCCTCAACCTTCTGCAACCTGGCTTTGCCACCTAACCCAACTTTTTGCAGGGAACCTGCTTTCTCCCCAATAGAAAGTGAAAGTGAAGTCGGTCAGTTCTGTCTGACTCTTTTGCGACCCCATGCACTGTAGCCCACCAGGCTCCTCCATCCATGGGATTTTCCAGGCAAGAGGACTGGAGTGGGTTGCCATTTCCTTCTCCAGGGGATCTTCCCAACCCAGGGATCGAACCCAGGTCTCCCACATTGCAGGCAGAGGCTTTACCGTCTGAGCCACCGGGGAAGCCCTCCCCAATAATCTCCTCATTATTAAAGACAATGGATATTTCTCAGTCTTTATTTCTATTTCCTAGCTACATCTGATACTACCTGCACTTACCTGCTCCTTGAGAGCACGCTCTCCTGGCTAACGCTTCCTTCTCTGGCCACTCTTTTTCAATGACCTTTCTATTCCCTTTTCTTAACCTTACTTATTCCTCAGAGGTTTGTCCCATTTCTCATTTTACTCACTTCCTGTTGATTTCATACTATGACCTTACCTCACTTCAATCTATATCGTTAGTCAATATTTTTCTTGGACTCCAGTTCCACACATCCAATTGCTTAATGTCTCTCTCCTTCTATATGTTCCACACTTTGAAGTCAAGAGATCTCAAATCGATCTGTGTTCCATACTGAGCAAGAGGCACTACTAGCCATTTGATTGTCAAAGTCAATTTCGTAGGAGGTGGCGAGCAGTGGTCTCTATGAGCAGACTCACACCTTCTACTTCAATCTTGATTTGTTTCATTAGACTGAGAACCAAAACAACTAGAAAAAAGATTCTCAATTTTTTTTTTTGTTATATAGCATTTGACTTTTATTTCCTTCCATCCAAAAAGTAGACTGAGAGTCCTCAAAAGAAGGTAAAAAGGAAGAAAACACAAGGTACTACAACTGCCTTACAGGTCACCTTCCACAGGCCATCGAAACTAGGCCAGAGGTCTGCAGGCATGAGCCCCTCTCTGGCACTCACCCAGACTGTGGGAAGAGACACCACAGTGCACACATTTTTGAATTCCCAACAAAAATAAAATACGAGACACACACATAATATTTAACTATCTTTTAACAGTAAAAAAGTAAAAAGAAAGTCAAAATTGGTTTTAATAATATATTTTACTTAATCCAACAACTCAAAAACAGTCATTTCAAGATATAATAAGTATTTTTAAGTAAAAGATACTTTATATTCTTTTACTCATATTAAGCCTTCAACATCCAGAGTATGTTTTATACTTCTAGCACATTTCAACCAGACCAGCCACATTTCCGGTGCTCAACAGCCATCAGTCTAGTGGTGCCTGAATTGAGCAGCACTAATCCAATGAATCTAATTCTTACTGATAATCAAGTCACTCCCAAGTTTAAGCTGTGCACTTAGGGAGGATGAGACAAAGGGTTAAACATTACTGCCACAGCCCAACACTCATCAAGGTTAATAAAGGAAGAACTACAAAGAACGAATTACTTCTGTTTAATACATCTGCAAGCTGAACAAATTCACTTTTGAAAATTTAATAATTTGTTTCATAAAGCAATACCTAAAGAACTAAAATATATACACACATATATACTTTTTTAATATTCCACATTCTAGAACTCAAAAAAGGTCATATTTTTAATAGTATCTCATTGCTAGTTCCTGATATAATCTTTTATGTAGTCATAAAAGAAATGTAAAGCAAAAAGGAAGAGAGATAAGGAGGGAAGGAAGGAGAGAGGGTGGGCCTATGAAGATACAGAAAATCAGGATGAAAACTTGCACAATGCAAATATATACAGACTTCTTGGCTTCAAATTCTAACTATGCTACATGCTATGTAGGTACTCTCAGACAAGGTGTTCAATTTCTTTATGCCTCATTTCCCCCACCTATAAAATGGTCATAATCACAGTACTCCACAAAAGGGTGATTATAAATTAAATTAGTTAATACACAAAGTATTTATATCAGAGTTGACACAAAAATATACTTAAGTATTTTCCATCAATAATAATAGCAAAATATTCAGACTAACAAGACTGCCAGAATCTGGTAAGAATTTCTACTAATTATGAAAACAAAAGATACAAATAATAACACAATCAAACACATGTGAAAGATCATATAAAGGGAAGATACTTTATTCTGTGCCCATTGTCTACCACTTGATTTGGAAATTCAATGTTCATGTCACTTACAAAGCTGGACACTAGTTCCTACTGCACAGATTTACTTCTCCTAGTCGTTAGTGTTGTTCCCCATGATTTCCTCTCTTTCTATTTCTGCATTCAGTAGGAAGCTACAATCCCCAGAAAATATGTGCACTGCAGACAGGCATGGAGACAAAAGGCAGTTCTGGCAGAAGCATGGGTGCGTGGTGAGATATAATCTTCGTAAGTAAAGCTTTGCAAAGTGAGAAAAGACACAGAGAAATGCATGTCAGTAGTACATGTCAAGAACTGTAGGCTCTCTCATACTCTCTGACTAGAACATCAGAGAGCAAGACAATGAAGAGAAGCAAGATGGACAGCACTGTTTGGAAAATCTGCACCAGATGACAGACTTTTAATAACAGGTACACACTGGAGGTTTTACGTGAACAACTCACTCAGAGCTCAAGATACTGGCATAAAAAGAAACTCAAACAACTGAAAAGGCAGGCCAAGGGCAATTCAGACACTTTGTTTACTGGCAAACACTGACTCTGAACAAATTTATCCGTAACAAAACCAAAGGAAAAAAAGGGGGGAGGGGAAGCCTAGAAAAAAAGATTTGCCAAGAAGTATCAGCTTGAAGTTCAGGAAAAAAAAAAAAAAAAAAACACAGCAATCTTCTGAAAATAATTTCTACAAGCATTAGTAGAAACAATCTGTAAGCTATCTGCATACCTAAAAGTAAATGAGCCATACCTCCCAGGAAACAGGAACAGAAAGGAGAGACAGAAACTAAGAGAAATGGGTAAAAAGGAACTGCTTACAAAAAATTTTAATGTAATAGCAGAAATAAAACCTGTGCTGGTATTAATAAAGAGTTGAATGACTTATTCAGAAAGCAGCACTTATGTAGAGGGCAAACATGGAAAGTCCTCAAGAATTTGTAGAGAAGAACAGACATAAAAATCATGAGGGAAGATGATAACCAATAAAATAATTCTATTCCCTAAAGGAAAAAATTAAAACTGGTTAAAAGTAATAATCCAACATGTAACTGAAGAACATGTTTTTGAAAGTGAATAAAGAGAGTCGGACACGACTGAAGCGACTTAGCAGCAGCAGCAGCAGCAGCAGCAATCTATGTTTGCTGATCAGACTAGTTTACCGTGTTCCAAATTTAAAAAAAAATCAATGAACAGAGACATATATATGGGTGCATCTTAGCAAAACTTTTTGAACAGTAATGAAAAGACAAACTATGGCTACATAGACAAAAATTTTTGGAGAATTTACATACAAAAGCAAAACCCAGGAATCTTCAGGTTTCTCTGTAAAACTATATCCCAGAAAACAATAAAAAAATATTATTGGATTCTTAAAGGAAAAGTCTGTGATCACTCTAATACGGAAGTCATTCTCAGGTATGCCAAGTCAACAAAAATATAGCACATGTGTCCCGCGTTTGAAAAAAAGAAAAATAAATTACTTGAGGCAGTAATAAGCTGAAAAGGGGGAATGAAAATTAAAATATATATAATAAATTTGTGGTATCCAGCAAAGACAAATTTTACATCCTAACTACCCTGCAATCAAAAAAAAAAACACACACACACACAAAAAAAACCAAAAACCAAAAAACATTCACTGCCACCATACAACTCTAAGTCTTAGTTTCATCATTTATATTATTAAGGTAATATTAATATCCACCTTACTAGTTTGTGAATATGAAATGAGATCACTGCATCATAAAGGGACTTGCAAGGTGCTATTAAAATGTAAGAAACACTTATTCACTTAACAGAAGCATCAACATAAATTGGCACTGTCTCTTGTCACAATGGCTTATTCACATGGTGCTTTATTCCTCTGCTCTAAAATACACAAGGATTAATATTTGAGATAGGATGTCATAATGGGAACCATATATTTAACTCTTGAACTATTAAACTCCTAGACTTAGCTACAGAATAGCAAGCAACTTACTGTTCTAAAGAAAGCAACAAGAGGAATGATGTTAGCATCATGGTAGCATAAGATGTCTCTTGTTTCTGTTGCCCTTTAACATCTAAAATTTGGCATCTAACAATGAACAAAAGTGCCTCATGGGAGCTATGGAACCCAGCATCATACGCTGAAGGACCCAGAAGGAGCCTCATCCACCTGTGCAATGTGTAACAAGCAGAAAGAACCTGGTACAGGATGTGGAGCCAGCAGGAGCCTGTGAACTGACTCTAACCCCTCTTAACTGCAGTACCTGGAAAACACGGCACTTGGGCAGATACCCACATATGAGAAAGCCTTTATGGAAGTTCAGGTTTCTAAAGAAGTTCCAGCACTCCCATCAGAACAACAAGAAAAATACAAGTATGGACATTAGAGTGGGTAGGAAGACCTTTGCCAGTATCACCCTTCCCAAGAACACAAACCAGACCAACAAAAAGTATCTCTCAGCTAGTAAAGATTAGAGGAGGTTAACTGTTACCTCAAGTGCCAAAACAGCAGTGTAAAATGACAAGGGACATGAAGAATAAGGGAAACCTGACACTCCAAAAGATCATAATCATCCTCCAGCAACTTAAGGCAAAGATACAGAGAAAAGTGATTGATCCTATAAAGAATTCAAAATAGCCATCTGAGGAAACTCAATGAGCTATAAGAAAATAAAGACACAATGTTACAAAACCTGAAAAACAATACATGATCAAAAAGAGAAATAAACAGAGACAAATCATTAAAAGAACTAAACATAGATTCTGGAGCTAAAGAATTCAATGAAGGAAATGAAGAATGTAAGAGAAAGCATCAACAGCAGAACAGAACAGGCAGAAGACAGAATCCACGGTTAGAGGACAGAACTTTGAAATAACTCTGTCAGAGAGAACAAAGAAAAAAGAATGAAAAAGAATAAAAAGGAACTACATGATCTATAGGACACCATCAAGAATAAACAGCAGAATCATTAGAGTTCCAGAAGAAGAACAGAAAGGAAA
This sequence comes from Capra hircus, assembly GCF_001704415.2. Lineage (NCBI taxonomy): Eukaryota > Metazoa > Chordata > Mammalia > Artiodactyla > Bovidae > Capra > Capra hircus. The sequence goes on from NC_030822.1 coordinate 67,964,030, forward strand.
GGGGTAATAAAGCTCATTAAAAAAAAATAATAGCTGAAATTTCCCAAACCTGGAGAGAAGGCTGCACATCCAAGTTCATAAAGCTAACAGATTCCCCTCATTATCTCTAAGACACATTATAATGAAACTTGCAAAAACCAAAGACAAACAGAAAATCCTAACACCAGTAAGACAGACTGTAACCATTAGGCCATCAGCGGATCTCCAAGCAGAAACCTTATAGGTGAAGAGAGTGGAATGAATGATATTTCACATTTCTTTTCGTCAAAGAAAGAAACTACCAGCTAAGAATACTCTATCCAACAAAGGTATCCTTCAGAAATGAAGAAGAAATAAAAACTTTCTCAGATGAATAAAAGTTAGGTCTGTCATACAAAACCATCACTACTAGATCTGCCCTACAAAAAAAAGGCTGAAAAGAGTTCAAGTTGAAATGAAAAGACACTAATAGTAACATGAAAACATATGACAATGTACAACTCACTGATAAAGGTAAATATACAGTGAGATTCAGAAAACTCAAATTCTGTAACAGGACAGGTACATTAACCACTTAATTTTAAATATATCATATAGTTTAAAGGAAAAGACTATTAAAAATAACTAGAGCCAGTATAATTTCTTCATGAATATACAATATAAAATGAAGTAAATTTTGACATTAAAAAAGCTCAATACAATCCCTATCAAAATTCCACTGACATTTTTCAACAGAAATAAAGATCTTTTGTATGAAACCACAAAAGATCTTGAATAGCCAGAGAAATTTGGAGAAAGAACACAGGTGGAGGCATCATACATCCTGATTTCAAACTATATTACAAAGCTATAATAATCAAAGCAGTATGGTATTAGCATTTGAAAAATACATAGAGCAACAGAATGGGATAGACAGCACACAAATAAACCCACTAATACATGGTAAATTAATTTACCACAAAGTTGCCAAGAATATACAATGAGGAAAAGACAGTCTCTTTAATAAACAGTGCTGAGAAAACTGGATAATCAAATGCAAAAGAGTGAAATTGGGCTCTTATGTTACACCAAACACAAGAATCAACCCAAAAGGAATTAAAGACTTGAATTTAAGACCTGAAAGCAAAAAATTCCCAGAAGAAAATATAGAGGACAACCTCCTTGACATCAGTGACATCAGTCTTTGCAATGAATTTTTTGGATTTGACACACACACACACAAAGGCAACAAAAGAAAAAGTAAACAAGTGGGACTATATCAAACTAAGGACTTCTGCACAAGGGAAAGCATCAATAAAATAAAAGACAACCTACCAAATGAGAGAAAATTTTTGCAAATCACATTAATTGATAAGAGGTTAATATTCAACATACAGAGAAGTCATATAACTCAGTAATGTGTTTGGAAATTTTTATAATAAAATACACGGAGGGAGGAGAGAAAGGATATTAAACTTGACCAGTCATCTAAAGGAAGACCACTGCAGATCTCTGACAGAGGTAAATAGCATGATCAAAGAGGTGCACAAAACTGATATGATAAAGATGAGACAATAACAATATAGGAGAGAAACACCAAAATCCTAAATTAGTCCAGGATGAGAGAAATAAAGAGGGATAAGAGATAAACTGTTGGAAGAAGTGATCAAATTTGACCCTAGGTTTATAAAACAAATGCAAACAATCATTTCATCATGCATGATGATTTTTACTTGAAGAGAACTGCATTTCAGATATGTCAGTAATGAAAAAGGAAACATAGATTAAATGAAAAAAGGAGTTAAGGTCAAAACAAAGAATTAAAAAACACAAGGGTCCTACCTTTCTAAAATGAGAGTAGAGAAACTAAGACAGCAAAGCCAGACATCAGGCATGTCAGCACTCACATGCAAATATCTCCAGCAGAGAGGAAGTTATGTAACACTCAGATATGAGAGGAAGAGAGACATTCCCCTCAGGAGACACCCTCTGGAATATATAAGATGTGTTCTCCTACTGAACCAAAGCCACTACCACTGGTTCGCCAATCTGTTCCCAGTCAGCTCCATTAGACGCTGACTTGACTCAGGAGCTCTGGCTATATCAATAGATGATGTTGTTGTTCAGTGGCTAAACTGTGTCTGACTCTGCAACCCCACAGACTGTAGCACATCAGGCTCCTCTGTATTCCACTATCAATAAAGATTACATAAAATCTGTTCTTTAATAGCAATTAATACAATATTTAACCCTTTTCAAAGAAAGTCTATTGAACACATTAAAATCTTGCTGGTGGAAACAATAAACAAACCAAAAAACCCACACAGATTGAAATTTATAACTTTTTTAATTCCTAAAGCAGAATTCACTTTTGCCCTATCTCCAAGCATGTTTCTTCCCCATTTTCTTCCATGGCCTTTTTATCAAACTATTTTCAGAGTGCTCAGTAACTTTCCATGAGACTCTAACCAACCTCCCTTTCTCTCCTCTCTGATTAGGAAACTATTATAAAGGAAATTCAGAAACCTTGTCTATAACGATGATCTGGAAATTGGCAAGCTTAGAGGTCAGTTTTCACATGGAATGTAAGATAACAGAAAAACAGGAAAAGAATTCTTTCTGAAATCTGCAAAACACTAAATTATAACCACCTAAAAGGGGAAAAGGAGTCTGTAGACATTATAAACTATCTTTCACAGTTTCTTTATGTACTAAAACAGTAAATAATAATAAGAATAAACATTCTTCATTGGATAATTCTAGGAAAAAATCATTTCACATCGATTTTACTTTATTGTTATTTTTTATACTTGACAAACCACAAAGTACGCAAATGAACCATAAAAACCAATCTGAGCAGTGTAGAGCCACACACTGGCATCTGGGATGTATCTTATTGGTTATATATTTGAAAATACATCCAAATTCAAGCACAAGGAAGCCCTTTTTTATAACACTGCCAAGGAAAATTTGGTTTTCAGCTGAAACCACAATTAGTAAGAGCTGGATAATATTACGTCATCATCAATGATTCAACAATGACAAAAAAAAGGGAGAGTATGCACACAGGAGCAGGCTGGAAAGCATCACTTCATGCTACAGGTTATTTAAAGATAGGGAGAGGTACTAACTGATGGCACCTGGGAACGTGACCTTATTTGGAAATACAGTCAGTGCAGATGCAGTTGGTTCAATGAGGATATACTGCATAGGGTGGACTCCTAATCCAGGATGACCGCCGTGTATGTAGGATTACATCCCTATGAAAACACAGAGACATACGGATAATGTCCTGTGAAGATGGAGGCAGAGATTAGTGTAATGGATCTACAAGCCAAGCAACACCAAGAATCACGGGTCTTCCCCAGCAGCTGGAAAGAGGTGTGGAACAGATGGCGAGGGCTCTGAGAGCCTGAGCCCTCAGAAGTAACCACCCTCCCAACACCTTGATTTCACATTACAAGTCTCCTAAAAGGGAAAAAAAAAATTTTGTTTTTCTATCCTCTCTCTCAACACTTCTGACATAGATATGTGGGTTTTTCCATACCAAGGAAATCTCCAGTTCTTGGCAGATACCACCTGGGTATCCTACAACTCAGTTACTACACTATCAACAGTGGTTAGTGCAGGTCACACGTTGTAAGGGCTTAGTCCCACAAGACCGCCCCTACACTTCAAGCACCAATCTCAAACCCTAGACTGTCATCTGTATTTCTGGGCAAACATTCATACAGCAAAGTTTCCCACAAGCTCTTCTTCAGTTCAGTAATTTACTAAAATGGCTCACAAAACTCAGGGAAACATCTTACCTACATTTGCCAAATTTTTATGAAGGACAGTACTTAGATACCAGTATGTGGTATAAGGCTGTGTGGGATTTCCACACCTTGAAATTTCCATACCCTTAAAGTGTGCACCAATCTGGAAGACCTCTAAACCCCTCAGTCAGGGTATCTTTATGGAGGCTTCATTACTAGATGGACTGAATTACGGCCATTAGTGGTCAACTCAACCTCCAGCCTCTCTCCCCTCCCCAGAGATGGAAGAGGCTGAAAGTTCCAAAAGCAATCAAAGGTGGGCTCCCATGATAACCAGGCCCCATCCTTAGGGGCTTTCCAAGAGTTATTCATTAACCCTCAGGTGTGACCCAAGAGGGTGTATTATGAATAACAAAAGATGCTCTTTACTTTTATCACTCTGGAACCAGAGACTAAAAAGCCAAATATTATAACCAAAGATGCTTCTCTGGCTCTTATCACTTAGAAGATGACAAGTTTTAGGAGCTCTAAGAGCTAAAGATGAAGACCTATATATATAAATATATTTCTTATTACATACTCCAGAACTGTGAGAGAATAAAATTCTGTTGTTTTAAGCCACCCAGTTTGCATATTCTGTTACAATAACCCTAGGGATGAATATACCTGATATGAAGAAAAATTTTCAAGTTTAAATCTTAAAATGCAAGGTGTTCTATAACTGTTAAAACTTGAACACAATTGAAAAGTCCTCCAGTAAGTAAATGGACAAACTAACTGTGGTATATCAATTCAAAGGAAGATTAGTTAGTGATGAGAAGAAATGAGCTATCAAGCCCTGAAGAGACATGGAAGACTCATAAAGGCATATTGCTAAGAAGCCAATCTGGCTATGTACTGGATGATTGCAACTATGTGACATTCTGGAAAAGGCAAAGCTATGGAGACAGGGAGAAGATCAGTGGTAGCCAGGGGTTCAGGGAGATGGGGGAAGGACAGGGAGGTGGGGTCAAGAGTGCTCTCAGGGTAGTGAAACTACTTTTCATGACACAGTAATGGTAGAAACATGTCATTATACATTTGTTGAAACCCAGAGAACATACAACCCAAGAGTAAATCCTCATGTAAACCATGGATTTTAATTAATATTATGTGCCAATATTGGTTCATCAATTATAACAAATGCAACATACCAATGCAAGATATATCAATAACCTCAGATATGCAGATGACACCACCCTTATGGAAGAAAGGGAAGAGGAACTAAAAAGCCTCTTGATGAAGTGAAAGTGGAGAGTGAAAAAGTTGGCTTAAAGCTCAACATTCAGAAAACAAAGATCATGGCATCCGGTCCCATCACTTCATGGGAAATAGATGGGGAAACAGTGTCAGACTTTATTTGGGGGGGCTCCAAAATCACTGCAGATGGTGATTGCAGCCATGAAATTAAAAGACACTTACTCCTTGGAAGAAAAGTTATGACCAACCTAGATAGCATATTCAAAAGCGGAGACATTATTTTGCCAACAAAGGTCCATCTAGTCAAGCCTATGGTTTTTCCAGTGGTCATGTATGGATGTGAGAGTTGGACTGTGAAGAAGGCTGAGCACCAAAGAATTGATGCTTTTGAACTGTGGTGTTGGAGAAGACTCTTAAAAGTCCCTTGGACTGCAAGGCAATCCAACCAGTCCATTCTGAAGGAGATCAGCCCTGGGATTTCTTTGAAGGGAATGATGCTGAAGCTGAAACTCCAGTACTTTGGCCACCTCATGTGAAGAGTTGACTCATTGGAAAAGACTCTGATGCTGGGAGGGATCGGGGGCAGGAGGAGAAGGGGACAACAGAGGATGAGATGGCTGGATGGCATCACTGACTCGATGGACGTGAGTCTGAGTGAACTCCAGGAGTTGGTGATGGACAGGGAGGCCTGGCGTGCTGCGATTCATGGGGTCGCAAACAGTCAGACACAACTGAGCGACTGAACTGAACTGATAATAGAAATATAAGTTTCTTTTGGTGATCTATTTTATGACAGAAATATAAAATTGTTGTTGATTCATACATATCGATTTCGGCTTTTAGTATGCCTTGTAATTCTTTGTTAAAAGTTGAACATAAGGCATCAGGTAAAAAGAGCTGAGATAAACAGGTTCCTAAAGTGGTGGTGAGGTGTGGAGGCGGGAGGAGAAATGTCCCATAGTCCTGTGTCTCAATCTCTTAATCCTCTGCCTTTTATAAAGACTGTGACATTTATAAGTGCTTCTTTCCTGCGGCTCAGACAGTGAAAAAAAAATTTGCCTGCAATGCAGAAGACCGGGGTTTGATCCCTGGAGGAGTAAATGGCAAGCCACTCCTGTATTCTTGCCTGGAAAATTCCACAGACTGAAGAGTCTAGCTGGTTACCGTTCATGGGGTCACCAAGAGTCGGACACAACTGAGGGACTAACACTTTCACTGTCCCCACCTCCACCCCCATAGGACAGGCTGGCCAGAGGGTGCTGCAGTTTGTATTTCTCTTCACCCATGGGGAAGGTTAGAGGAGGCTGGAATTGGGTATCTCCCTTCCCCCAGATCAGTTAGGCTCTGACAAAACCCACAGGCTAGGCTAGCAAAACAGGTTCTTTTGAGGGCAGGTTTAAGAAAAACAGAATGTTCTGGACATTTTCAAAATAGCTGCTTTTCCTCTCCCTCTGCCAGTATCAAAAGAGAATTTTTCTAAGCCTTCACTGTAAGAAGCTGGTAGGGCTCCTATTGGTAAATCTCACAAAACTATGAAGACCCACCTAAGACTGGGACGCCCCTGGAGTTTTTCACTTTCTACTTGTTTATGCTGATTCTGCAGTCCATGGGGTCGCAAAGAGTCGGACACGACTGAGCGACTCTACAACCACCACCTAATTAAACATCCTCTAGGCACAGTTTTACTTATTTCTTTACCATCAACTGAATATAGTCATTATTATCCCTGCTGCATCATGACTGTATTAAATATACTTTTATGTTCATCAGTTTTTCCACACTTTCTAATTTTTTAATAATTTCTATATATATTTCTATTATAATTATTTGGCTGTTTTTACTGAAACTTTTAACACATTTAAAGTTTTTATTCTTTTAAGCCTTAATGACATTAATATTATATGTAATATAATCTGCAAATCACATCAAAATAATTACAAACCCAATAAATAGGCTACAGACCATTGAACAGTGTAATAGGCAAGACTCTACTTATATTATAACTTAGCCAACTGCTGACATCATAAACTTATGGTCAGTAGAGTTGAAGAGCTTTTACTCTGATACCCAAAAATTCTACTTAGGAACTTTAAAGGAAGATGTTTTTTGGGGTATCAAATGCTTTTAGGGAACTTTTAGGGAAGATCTGTTTGTATACCAAAGAGATGGTGAGAGTAGAAGCACTGGTGATTTTTACTTTTTCCTTAACCCTGTTTCTATTTCCCACAAATTATTATTACATTGTATTGCTTTTATAATTAAAAAAAAACCTCTCAAGGTTATTATAAAAGATACAAACTTTTAGAAAGGAGAGCCAATGGACTCTGGAGAGAAAAGTTTCAGTAAAATGGAAATCATAAGGGTATGGTCTAAAGTCATTTCTTTATTAAGCATGGAAATGAGTCAACCATAAACCCCATTTTCAAGGGGATTTCCATGAAGGAGGTGCACATTAGTGACTGCCTGTGTCTTTCAAATTCACCTCATATAATTTCTGTAAAGTCTTTCACCATTGCTGTCTCTCTGACTTATCTAAGTATCTTCTATCAGAAAACAAAGATCATAATGGGCTAGAAGGGACAGAGGTGGCAGGGAGTCTGTGATGAACAGACTGAGCATCATTTGCTTCACTGAAGAGCAGAGTACACTCCAGATATGTGAGCAAGTGAGCATGAAAGGCAGTGAGATGAGCATATTTCGTGTAACAGGTGAGAGACTATCTGAGGAATCCCTAAAGAGGTGGGGTCATACTTGGTGACAGTGGGTGATACAGTGTGACAGCTGTGATGGGACCAAACACAAAGAACCCTGAACACAAGGCTCAGAAGTCTGCAGTCACCACTCTAAGAAACAAGGATCCCCTTGAAGAATTTTTAAACCGGGGTATCACACATGGAAAGTGATGTCAAAGGAAGATGAGCTTCATGATGGTGCATTAGCTTCAACAGACAAAGACAAGTCTACCAGACATAAGAACTAGGGGACTACTAAGGATGGAAAGTAAAGGGAAATGAGCATTCTTCAGAAGATAACGACATTTTGTTAAAAGAGAAAATAACTGAATATTTCTCCTTTTCTTCAACTGATTTAGTCAAAACACTTTTCCTGGGTACCTTCCACATTCCAAATACTAAGCTCTAAGGATACAAGAAAGGAAAACAGATACATTCTTACCTGTATATATCTTACAGCATATTCTCTTTTTCTTTCCAGAAAGTTTGTTTTTCTTTGAATTCTTATTTTTTGTAAATACCCTCCAAATACTTTAAGTGTGTTTAAATGTAGTAGAACTTTATTTACTTATAATATAAACTGTTTTAGAATGCTCTGCCCTTTCTGCTTCCAAAGTATACCTTTGCGATAGTACCTGTCACATAATAATCACTGATTTGCTTATCTCCTTTTCCACTACATGATTCTAACCTTCACGCTGGCTGAGGCCAGATCTTACTGGATACTTTCTCCCCACTCAAGAAATTTCAAGAGAGTGCAGTGAGTTAGTGAATCCTATTTAGTTGTTAAGCTGTGACCCCATGGACTGTAGCCCACCAGGCTTCTCTGTCCATGGGACTTTCCAGGCAAGAATATTGGAGTGGGTTGCCATTAAATGCATACATTTCATTGGGAACTATGAATAAAACACAAAATTTTCTTCTTTAGTTTCCTAGATGTAGCCAACAGGTGGTTTCAAATTTCAGTCAATTAGGAGTGCTCCTCAACCTTTTCCACCAATTAAATACAGCAAATGGGAGGATGAATGTTCCCAGCATCCCAAGGAGCTTTAGGTTGCAACTGGCCATATGTGTAAAATAGATTTTAAGTCACACTGATTCAGGCACTATTCTACAAACTAGAGAAATAACCAAGGCTCCTGCCTTTGCAGAGCTTAAATTGATAGAGGTAAGATGAACAGCAATCAAATAAACAGGAAAAGTTCATTACCATTTTAGCATAATAAAATTTTGTTTTATTTTTTTATAAATGAAACTTTTAAAATTTATTTTTTATATCTTTTAAAAAATTTATTTGGCTGCATTTGGGTGTTAGTTGCAGCACTCGGGATCGCGGCTCACAGACTCTCCAGTGGTGGCACGCGGGCTCGGCGGCGGGGGCGCAGGCTGAGTTGCTCTGCAGCACGTGAGATCTTAGTTCCCAGACCAGAGACCCTCCTAACCACTGAACCACTAGGGGGGGCCTTCTATAGCTTTTCTTTTAAGGTTAATACTTTGGGTCTTATATTAACGTTCTCTTCTGACATGTTATAAAGACATTATATTTTAAATTTTTGATTTTTCAATGTTAAGTCTAAAGAATTCAGTTTTTGTGTTTGAATTAAGAATTCATTTTTTCTTCTCCAATATGGCTAACCATATGGCTGATATGGCTGACTACCAACTAGTTCATTCCTCCCCCAATGACCTATTATACCAACTCCAATACAGAGTTCCTATAAATATCTGTTCTTGAACTTTGTTATTTTTCATTCATCTATTTCTGTACTAATTACTTTAGCTTTATATCGACTAAATGAATCCTCCTGCTTCATTTTTCTTATTAGTAATCTTGACATTTTATCTTTCCATATAAATTTTAGGATCAGCTTGTCAAGTTCTACAGGATCAACTTGAATTTTGTTTGAAATGACACTGAGTTAACTGATATATTGAAAATATTTGACATTCCCAAGCTTTTCTGTCTACTCATGTATTTGAGATAGTTTTAGGCTCTTTAGTAAAGTTTTATAACTTTCTCCATGAAGTTGTTACATATCTTTTATTAGACAAGTGATGTAATTTTGTTGCTCTTGTGACTAGAGTATTTTTTAAATCACACTATCTAAACATTTTTGCTAAAGTATAGAAGCATGATTTTTTTTTGTTAAATTATCTTATACCCAGCATCAGTGCTAGAAGTGTACATAACAGATTTTTCTTAAATCTTCTGTATCAACAATCATCAATAAACAATGAAGGTTTTGCTTCTTTTCATTCCTTATATTATTTACCCTTTTCTTATTTTACTGGCTAGGACTTCTAGCATAACGTTGGAAGCAGTGACAGAAACCAGCATCATGTTTCTAAGTTCCAAGTAAATGGCTTCTAACACATTTCCATTAAGGATGAGGCTTATAATGGAGTTTTTAATGGATATCCTTTATTTGCCTAAGTTGTTCTTTTCAATTTGTAGGCTGTTAAGAGGTAGTATGAGGGGTGGTGGTGTTAGTCACAAATAAGGGCTATCTTCAATCAATTTTTGCTCGGGCTATTAAGATAGCTATGTATAACAGAAACTGTCCTCCGTTTACCTAACATCTGCTCTATGAGCCTAAACTCATTCTGACTAGACCTGCATACTTACAGAATGTGTCAAAACTACATTCACATATATACTCTAGAAGAAATAATCCAATTATCTGTGGCCTTTGGTTCATAAAGAAATACTAATAATGTAACACAAATTTTGAATGGATAATCACATTTGCTTGATTTAAGCCCATTAATATTTCAAGATAAGGAAAGATGGTTATAAACAAAACCCAAAATACAACTTTTATCTCAAATATACACATATATAAACTATATAAATACATATACATATTCTGAGATCATATGTCTGAGGACTTCTAAAATAATGGGATAAAAAACACAGAATACAGTATCAATACAATTTGATTTTGAATTGCAGACAAACATCATTATAAGTGCCATATCACAAGCATCAACAAAGGAAAGGGAATACTGCATAGCCTGACTTTTAACTTATCTTTAATCACCACCATTTAAGGAATACACTTTAATTAAAGCCCAATGCCATATAAATTACATTCTATAAATAAATAGAGCTGTGCATTTGAATTTTAAAGTTCTATATTTCATGAGATTTTAGTTTTTGGTGAACAAATAAATCAACCAAACACAAGTTTCCTAACTTCTTAATTCTACTGTCAAACTCTAAAACTATGTTCTTAGTAGGAACATAGTCGTATTAAAGAAAGCTTGCTTTTTAAAACGGAAAACTTATTTTAAAATAATTTGATGATTAAAATTTTTATATGAAAGGATTTTAAGTTTTTTAAATGAAATTTAATAGGCCAAGTGCCAAAGTGAAAAACAAAGCAAACAGAAAACACTACAAGCATTATCACTGAGGAAGCATCAATCAATTTACCAAGCCTGAGACTGTGCTCAACTTTTCAGAAACACATCTACCGGATTAAATCTGTATATGACTTTTTCCAGAACAAACTACGCTTACAAGATGAAAAAGTAACACAAACGGAATTCTACCTGAGTAAATACCCCTCATCCCTGATGATTTTCGATTCTGCTTTACTGATGTGGGAGCAAACAACCTTGTTTGAATAGGAAATTCTTAACAGAAGCTTTCACAGGTGTTAACAGAGTCACTTCATGGTACTTGTACCAGAAACCCTATACAATCTGATTTAATATTTTTAATGAAACTGAATTAGCTTTTCAACGCATTGTGTTCTTTCTACTTCTATTTAAAAGCTGTTATTAATGGAGCTTATAAAATGCTGAGGCTCAGAGCAGAGATAAACAGTGACACTCTAAGGAAAACTCAAAGCCCAGAGGTTAACCAAGTTCAAATCATCTGTGAATGACGATTTGCAGGCCAAGCCCCTCATCTCATAAACAAAGCCAAACTGTGATCAGTGAAAGAAAAACACATAGCTATCTGCAGTGAGTTCCACCTATAATTAACTAGAACACTATCATTTTACAGCTAAAGGTATATATACTAAAATATCAACAACTAATGAAACTGAGAAAGGGGAAAAATCAGATTTTATTAGAAAAACCCTCTTTTAGAATTAGAGAGAAAAGCAATTCTCATTTATTAAGGAATGCTGAAAACTGCTACTTCTACCTCAAAAAATGGCTTAAAGATACTTCTTTGAATTAAGAACTTCTCACTTCACATTCCCTGGAGAAGGAATGGCAATGCACTCCAGTATTCTTGCCTGGAGAATTCCATGGACAGAGGAGCCTGGTGGGCTACCATACACGGGGTCACAAAGAGTCAGGCACGACTGAGTGACTAACAGACACCTCACATTTGAAAAAACTTAGCAGCAAAATCACAGGAGCACAGTCTCTCTGGGTAACATGCTGTACAGGAATATGACCAACCCGAGACCAAATAAAATGGCAACACCGAGCTGTGTGTCTTTAAGCACATCATTTAACTCAGCTATCCTGAGTATCAGGCTGTGCCTCTGTCAAATGGGATAGTGATATCTGTCTCATAGGATTGTTGTGATGAGACAAAGCTTGTATAAATATTTATCCAGGTAACACACTGGATTTTTTTTTAATTATGAGAAGCACATCCTTCCTTCCATCCTACACATACATTTGAAATCAGGCTTCATTTCTTAAATGATATTAGATGCTCCTCATTCATCTCCTTCCCACAACTAAAAAAAAGACTGTGATTCAAGTAAAGATTATATCTAATTATCAAAGGTATGTTTTAAAATGAAGGAACATGAAAACAGTCAGCCTAAACATATTAATTTCCTTTTTTTCTCTGCCTTTCAGGCACTCTACTGTGGTAAGTACAGTTAACCTTTGGTGTCCAAAATGATCTTCTCCTTAATATAACATTTAATACTCCTTACTATAACATTTAACAACTGTCTCTTCGTTTTTCTAATGAAAATTATCTCAGGGCCCCACTCAGTTGCAAAAGATACTGAACTAATAAGGCACTAATGGGGACAATCCCAAAGTCATGGAGCTGATGTATAAATTTAACAGATTCCTTTAGTATGCTACTGCTAAGAGAGTCACTAACTGAGGACATTTTTGTGTCTACTGTTAAACCTAAAGAGACAATAGCATAAAGTAAGACTACTCCAGACAAACTTGTATATGTGATCACGATTCTCATTATTTCCAAATAGGATGTACACAAATGATCTTTTGCTTTAGAAGGAGAAAAAAAGTCCTGTGTTACCTTTTTTTGTTAAAAGAAAGAAAGAGGGGCTTCTCCAGGAATCCAGCTTGCAATGCAAGGGACACCGGTTCCATCCCTGGTCCGGGAAGGGTTCCCATGCCACGGAGCAACTAAGCCCATGAGCCACATCGCTGAGCCCAGGCATCGCAGCTACTGAAGCCCTCGTGCCAAGCGCTTGTGCACCCCGATGAGAAGCTCCTGCAAGGAAAAGCAGCCCCCGCTCGCCAAAACTAGAGAAAGCCCATGTACAGCAATGGAGACCCACCACAGCCAATAAATAAATAAACAAGTCTTTAAAAAAAAGAAAGAAAAAGAGAGGGAGGGTGGAGGAGAGAGGGAAGAAAAAGAAAGTGAGCACGCCTGGTACCCAGATCTAGCTTTCAAATGCCATTTTCCAATAAAAGAAAACTGGCCCCCTGAGAAACAGATGATGATTCCAGGCCTGAGGCGGGAAGCATCAGGATGAGCGTGAAGCATCTTACAGTGACAAAAAGGAAGAGTGACTAAACAAAAAACAGATGAGAAAAACAACCACAAAACACCATAATGGGAGTATGTCAAAGGGACACAAGATCTGACTGAAAGAACTCCCAATCTGAAACAAGGTTAGCAGCAAAGTAATACTGCATTGTAACATATATAAAATAAACATCCATGAGTCTACACTGATACAAATAAATAACTGCATAACTCAATAAATGAGGCCACTGCCGCTAAGTCACTCCAGTCGTGTCTGACTCTATGTGACCCCACAGACGGCAGCCCACCAGGCTCCCCCGTCCCTGGGATTCTGCAAGCAAGAACACTGGAGTGGGTTGCCATTTCCTTCTCCAATGCATGCAAGTGAAAAGTGAAAGTGAAGTTGCCCAGTCGTGTCCGACTCTTCGCGACCCCATGGACTGCAGCCCACCAGGCTCCTCCGTCCATGGGATTCTCCAGGCAAGAGTACTGGAGTAGGGTAGAAAAGACAGATCTCTCATGCAAAAGAAATAAAAAGTGTTCCACTCTATCTGGGCTCCTTAAACAGGGACTGTGCATAGTTACTTCATTCAAAGAGTACACTGTAAGGGTAAGAAGCGGGGAAGAAAGAGTATTTTATAGTGACAGAACCTACCTGAACCAAGAGATTAAGGTCAACATTGACAGTGACAAACTATACTGATAGTACATACCACCTTTGATATGATGTGATGAAAATGGTTCTTCATCTCTGCGGTCTAACACATAGCCCCAGTCTAATTAAGGGTAAAACATCAAACATTCTACAAAGTATCTGACCATGCATGCGTGCTAAATCACTTCAGTCACGTTCAGCTCTGTGCAACCCCATGGACTGTAGCCCACCAGGCTCCTCTGTCCATGGAATTCTCCAGGCAAGAATGCTGGAGTGAGTTGCCATGCCCTCCTCCAGGGGATCTTCCTGATCATGTCTCTTACATGTCCTGCATTGGCAGGCAGGTTCTTTACCACTAGTGCCAGAAAGAAAGAAAAGAAAGTAAGTCTCATCAAAAAGAAAGTCTGAAATCACAGCCAAGAAGTGCCTAAAGAGACACGGCTACCAAATGCACTGTGATATAGACCATGGAACACAAACAAGGACATCAGATAAAAACTCAGAGGATATCTGAATACAGCATTGACTTTTTTTAATAATAATGTATCAACATTGGTTCATTAATTTTAACAAATATACCATACTAATGTATTCTAAGATATTAATAACAGGGGAAACTGGATGTCAAATATATGGGAACTCTGTAGTATCTTTGCAATTTTTCTGTATATCTAAACCTGTTCTAAAATTAAAACTTTATTCAAAATAAGAAATTAAAATGTTTAACATATAGTTTAACATTCAGTTCAGTTCAGTTACTCAGTCATGTCCAACTCTTTTGCGACCCCATGGACTGCAGCACGCCAGGCCTCCCTGTCCATCACCAACTCCCGGAGTTCACTCAAGCTCATGTCCATTGAGTCAGTGATGCCATCCAACCATCTCATCCTCTGTTGTCCCCTTCTCCTCCTGGCCTGACCCCTACTTTTCCCAATGTAAACCACTGCTACGTACATACAACATCCTGAGGAAATAAAGGGGGTCTGCACGCAGACAAGCTGACAATGGAGGCCTTCTTTCAGCTTCCTACAATGTACTGCATTTCACATGTGTGCCCAGGAATTTAACCAAATTTAATGTAACCATAAGGAATTTAAACAAACTAACTCTCACAAGAACACACAAATGGTTTAACATATTTTAGGCAAGAAATAGCAGGTAGACTGTAACATTAATAATGTGAGTATAGGCTAGAAATAAAAGCAGTATTTCTCTCATTCCTAATATGAGTTCTTTATCAGTCACATGAGGTTTAAAATGATAGTTTTTAACTAATAAAAGCTGATCAGAAGTAGGCCAAAAACTTCAAAATTATCAAGAGGCCCAGAGGCCCTTAATGCATTCTTTTAATGTACTGAATAAACCAAAGTTAGATACATATATCAAATGTGTATTTTAAATAGTAATAAATTAATGAAAGGTAATAGTAGATTTATATGCACTATCATTAATGATGAGCCCTGCCCTAAATGTATGTTATGCTTCAAGATAACAGTTAATGATATTATGAAGCCTTTTAAATCAGTACAACATATATTCAGATTCTAAATATAAACCTTTATCATTTGTAGTGATGTTTAAAGTGCTATACCCTATTTAGTATTTTGTGACATTTCACAAAAGATAATGGCTAATATGCAGACACCTTTACAGATGTTTCTATCCAGTCTTTTTACATTTGTTGTAAAAAGGAAAAGGAGTACGTCAAGGCTGTATACTGTCACCCTGCTTATTTAACTTATACGCACAGTACATCATGAGAAACACTGGGCTGGAGGAAGTACAAGCTGGAATCAAGATTGCCGGGAGAAACAGCAATAAGCTCAGAGATGCAAATGACACCACCCTTATGGCAGAAAGGGAAGAAGAACTAAAGAGCCTCTTGATGAAAGTGAAAGAGGAGAGTGAAAAGTTGGCTTAAAACTCAACATTCAGAAAACGAAGATCATGGCATCCGGTCCCATCACTTCATGGCAGATAGATGGGGAAACAGTGGATACAGTGGCTGACTTTTTATTTTTCTGGGCTCCAAAATGACTGCAAATGGTGGCTGCAGCCATGAAATTAAAAGACGCTTACTCCTTGGAAGGAAAGTTATGACCAACCTAGACAGCATATTCAAAAGCAGAGACATTACTTTGCTAGCAAAGGTTCGTCTACTCAAGGCTATGGTTTTTCCAGTAGTCATGTATGGATGTGAGAGTTGGACTGTGAAGAAAGCTGAACACTGAAGAATTGATGCTTTTGAACTGTGGTGTTGGAGAAGACTCTTGAGAGTCCCTTGGACTGCAGGGAGATCCAACCAGTCCATCCTAAAGATCAGTCCTGGGTGTTCTTTGGAAGGACTGATGTTGAAGTTGAAACTCCAATACTTTGGCCACCTCATGCGAAGAGCTGACTCACTGGAAAAGACCCTGATGCTGGGAAAGACTGAGGACAGGAGAAGGGGACAACAGAGGATGAGATGGTTGGATGGCATCATCGACTCGATGGACATGGGTTTGGGTAACTCTGGGAGTTGGTGATGGACAGGGAGGCCTGGCGTTCATGGGGTCACAAAGAGTCAGACACGACTGAGCAAATGAACTGACTGACTTATAAACTACAATAAGTTATGTAGCAACCACAGCACAATATTTAAGTGACTTAGCTCCAGAACTGGATTACATGAGCAGGAATACTGACAATAAGATTTATTGGCTATGAGACCTTTGACATGTTATTTAATCTCTCTATGAGTTATTGTCATCTGTAGAATGGTGGTAATAATAATTTCTACCTTACAGAATTGGTGGAAGTATTATAAGAGATATTTCACTAAAGCACTTAGAACAACATTTGGCACATGGTAGGGCACTCAATAAATATTAGTTATGACTGGGAGTAAAGCATTATGGCAGTATTCATGAAAATCTTTTATACCACTACAGAATTCATTAATTACCTTTTGGCAAAGAACTTAGAAGACATCAAACTCAGAAATGAAACATATGTTTTTATTTTCTTTTTTATAGCTAAGTAAGAATAGCCTGTTCTAGGATGTTACATACAGATTCAGGTCTTTGAGAATGCTCCATCAATGTCTCCTGCCTAATTAGTTAAAAGTTATATTGATAGTGTGGCCACAAACAGCTGATAGCAAATACTTCACTAGGACTTAGGAACAATATACATACCCTCAAATCAGGAGAAAAGTTCTCTGCAGAAGTTGATATGGAATCCGATGAGACAACAGAAGCTGATTTTGTATGCACTGAATTCTCTGAATGAGAAGTGGAAGCACTACAAGATACAAAAGCACAGGACATTTGAAAAATGGGCATGTTAAAAATTCAGAAATTTTATTAACTGTAACCCCACTGTTTATTAAAACTTCTACTGCCAACCAGTCCAATACTGCCTATTCAATCTTATCTCTAAATACTGATAAATTGCAAGCTCTATTTCTAAGAATAGGGCTAAGTAGTCTTACCATCCACATTCCCTCTAGACAGGCTTCCCCAGTATTTATGAATACACTCCAGGTTAATTCTTTCTTTTTATCTAACCATCCAATTAATCACTCAATTATCAGGCCAATGTGCAAAAAACCATTACACCAGGCACTATGACTTGGAGATAAATAGGGCAAAGCTCTCATGTTCATAAAGCTCACAAGCTTGTGGAAGAGAAAGATAAAGAGCACAATGTGATAACCCTAACTATACACATACATACACCCCCAGGTGGACTGAGAGCAGAGAGACAGAGAAGCACCGTGATTATGAATCCGGAAAAAGGAAAAGAAAGTACCTAACTCTACCCAGGAAAGTTCAGGGAAGACATCACAGAGCAGGTGATATCTGAACTGAGTCTTGAAAGATAGGAAATTGCCAGGCTGACAAACAAGCAAGGGAATTCCAAAAATAAACAAAAATCACCAAAAGTATAGAATTATCAAAGAGCACAGAACACTTGAGAAACTACAAATAGTTTGACAGGCTTAGATGAGCAGAAGGAGAAAGATAATGATGGAAAGACAAGCCTGTCTTTGTACCTTGTAACTTTCCCCCACAACCAAATTGTGTGTTTTTTAACAAGCCTGTCTTAAACATCCATTTTTTCCATTACACTAAGTAATCACACTCGATACTTTTATTCTCTTAAATTGTTATAGACCTTGGGATACCTGATCACATACTGCCTTTTACTGTTTATTGGTCTCAAGTATGTAAATGTTGTCTCACCAATTAAAATTTCAATGTCCCAAGAAGGACAACTGTGTCTTTATTTTCTATAAAACCTACTTCAGTGCCTTTGTATATAGTTAACATGTATTATGTTTATTAAATTCAAAAATACAGTGACAATAAACTGATGCCACAAACTGAATGATTTACATCATTTCCTTTCATCAGTAGAAGAAACTTAAATTATTTACGGAAGAAAAATCAATGGTAGGAAAATCTCAGACATTTTGAACTGAAACTTAAAGTTCTGACTAAGAAATACATTTTTCTAAAGCTTCATTCCCAACATATTAAAAGCCTACTTCACACAAAAAGTCAAGATTCTGATATAATAATCCACCTTGAGGTTGTGATATTTAGAAACCACATTTTTGTTTTAAAATTTGTCCACTATAATACCTGCATGTAGTGACTACTAAATTATGTGTACAATGTAAAAATCATCTCCTCTCAAATAGTTGTCAGTTCATTTTCATTGAGGTTTGGATACTAAAAATATTGTATATATTTTAGGTGTACCACATGTTATTCTGATACATGTATTCACTATGAAATGATCACCACAATAAAGCTAATTGAGACACCATCACCTCACACAGTTACCTTTCTTTCTGTGGTGAGACAATTTGAGATTACCATCTTGGCAATTTCAAGTATACAATATTATTAAACTATAGTCACTATGCTATATATTAGTTACCCAGACATAATTTATATCTGAAAATTTGTCTCTTTTGATAGGACAGATTTTTCCCCCTTATCAGACAGGATTTGAAAACATTTTCTCTCACTCTGTCGGTCACTTTGATATAGTCCTAATAGTTTGTTTTTGCTTTTGTTACCTCCCCTAACGGTGGCAAATCCGAGAAACCATTTTCAAGACCAGTAACAAAGAGCTTTTCCCCAATGTTTTCCTCCGGGAGTTTTACAGATTCAGGTCTTACTTTTAAATGCTTAATCCATTTTGGTTGATTTCTTGTGTGATGTAATATAAGGGTCCTATCTCACCCTTCTGCATATGGATATCCATTTTCACCAACACTGTTCATTGAAGAGTCTATCATTTCCCCACTGTTCATTCTTGCTGTTTTCAAAGGTAGATTGACTGTATACCCGTATAGTTCTACCAATCTGTTCTGCTGTCCACTGTTTTGAGAACCACAGCCTTGCAATACAGCTTGAGGTTAGGAAGTATGATGCCTCCAGCTCTGTTCACTGTGCTCAAGACTGCATTAGCCATTTTGGGTTTTAATGGTTCCATACTGACTTCAAGATTGTTTTTTCTATCTATGTAAAATGCCATTAGAATTTTTATGTAGCATGCATTGAATCTGTAAATCACTTTGGGCAGCAATGACATTTTAACAAGATTAATTTTACCAATTCATTAACACAGGATAACTTTCTATCGATTTGTGTCTTTTTCAATTTCTCCCATCATCGTTTTATAGTTTTCTTCATACAGGTCTTTAACTTCCTTGGATAATTTTATTCCTTAGTATTATATTTTCCTTTTTTCCTTAATGCTATTGCAATGAATTTGTTTCCTTAGTGTCTTTTTTGGAAAATGCATTATTAGTATATAGAAACAACTGACTTCTCCATGTTGATTTTGTATCCTGCTACTTTCCTGAATGTATTAGTTTTTTGTCCAGTTTTTTTTACAATGTTGCATGTATAAAATCATGCTATCTACATTTTTATATATTTATACAATGTGAAAATCATCTCCCTCAAAATAATCACTTCATTTAAATGAATGAAAATGGCAAAAAAAAAAAAAGAAAGAAAATGGCATTCCACTGCGAACACTTCAAAAAATTTGTTTTCAAATACAAACATCTCTTTAGTAACTATTTCAAAGTATAACTGTGGTTAATTGTTTTTGTGGCCAAGAATCTATAATATGACAAGGGAACAGTCATAAGAATTCTATTATCTTTAGATAATAAAATATCTTTAGCTTTATAGTGTAAGGAAAGAGAAATTGATAGGCTGAGAATGATTTCTTTTTTTCTGTACCAATTTCTGATTAATTAAAACAACACTAAACATAACATTAAAATAACAAGGAAAACAATAAAAATTTAAGCACAGTACTCTGACAAATATTGTTCGCTGCCTACTCCATATACATACACATTCCTTTCTTTCCTGATCTGCATGAGGACAGTTATGGTGAGCCCAAGATGACATGCTTGCTTTTGGTTCTTTTGTGTCTAGGAGACAATGTGACACAATTTTGGTCAGTGAAATTTAAGCAGAAGTCTGTTCCATTGTTTTGGAAGCCTTTTATTTTCTTAATAAAGGAGAGCAGAAATAGCAAGGCACTTCTTAACCTTTCCCACTTTCTCTTGCCTGGACCAAGAATGCAAAGCTCAGAAATACTGGGCATCCTGTAAATGGGAGCAAGTGTTGGCCTATGTAGGACACCAAAGGGCATAAAGTCCTGGTGAGCAGGTGAATCCACCCTAACAACTCCCTACTTTGGGAGTCTTGGTTATGTAAAATAAATGAAGTTCAATTTTTAAAATCACTGTAATGGAATCTTCTATTCTATACAGCCAAACACAAGTCTGTAAGTGTTATAGCAATCAACACTTTATAAAGTCTATTTCGAACAAGCTGAAATGTATACTACTACTTTTTATATGTATGACCTGAGAAAACAGAAAACTATGTAAAGGCAACAAAACACAACTTGGAATTAGGGTAGTGTAGACCTAGGGAAAAAACAGCATCAATAGGAATACCAGAGTATGTCCCATTAGGACACCAAACAGTTCTTTAGAGCCAAAATATGAGGTAAACAAATCTAAGGGAAAATAAACAAAACCAGGTATTGTAACTAGTACCCTTCAGTCTCAAAGAATCAGTCTTTCAAGCAGAAGTGTGGAAAACAGCCTTTAATTAGTAACTTTTTTCAGATACACATAAATATAAATAGATATGATCTACAACATATTTGAATAAGCACTAGAAGGTTTTAAACTCCAGGCAAGATATGAGGGGCTGGAGGGGCCACACGTGTGACCATATCATAGTACTGTTGTTGTGATTATAGCAAACACAAATACACATACACATACCACTACCATCACCACCACAATTGCTGAAAGTTCTGGTATAAGCATGAAGTGGCTACTCAAGACTGAAGGTGGCTACGGAATGCAGAGCTCTATTTTCAACAGTTGTTTTTCTCCTGTCATATGGCTTTGTACATGCTTCTGATCACCATGGCTACTAGGATAATATAACTTCATTTCCACTGTTCTTTTCCATTTCTCCACTGCTCATCTTGAGGTCAAGCCCTCTATGTTTACCTTTTATGAACTGTTTCATAAATGAGCTCTGTATTTCCCTGAATTCATACCACTGCTCATGCAACTCCAAAGCAGAATGCCCATTTATCTTCCCTGGTTGCTCAGACAGTAAAGAGTCTGCCTGCGGTGTGGGAGACCCAGGTTCGATCCCTGGGTCAGGACGGTCTCCTAGAGAAGGAAATGGCAACCCACTCTAGTCTTCTGGCCTGGAAAATCCCATGGACAGAGGAGGACGGCAGGCTACAGTCCATGGGGTCGCAAAGAGTCAAAAATGACTGAGCTAATTCTTTCTATTTATTAACATGCTATTGTTACTTACTCTTTAAGACCCAGTAAAAAGGCCGGTTTTTCCAATAAGTCTTCCCATGTCATCCAGTGGAATAAAACTCAATCATCTATACTTCTGCCTATACTCTATAATGGCATTTAAATCTTTAGACTAGAGCTCTTTAGTTACACTGCCTCCTCCTTTTAAAAGATAAACTTCTAGAGAATAAGAATCGGCAAGGCATCTAGAGCAAAGACTGCAGTCTACTAATCTCATTAAGTCTGGAGGAGGAAATGGCAACCCTCTTCAGTTTTCTTGCCTAGAGAATCCCATGGACAGAGGAGCCTGATGGACTACAGTCCATAGCGTCGCAGAGAGTCAGACATGACTCAGCGACTAAACAACAACAATCTCACTAAGTAACCAATGCCGCTTTGGTCCTCAGTTTTCCTAGGCCCATAAACTTCAACACACAAACTTCAATCCAAACATTCTTATTATCCTTGTCATCGTGAACCTCTTCAAAAATGCCAAACCTTCAAGTCCGACTCTCTGTTTCCTCTGTCCATTTTCCCTGCCCAAGTCTTCTTTCAGCTAACTTTTCCTTTACACTGGACTTTTTACGCCATATGGAATAAATTCTCTTCTATCTTCAACCAAATTCTCCCCTCCACCTCTTTGCTTCAGCTGAGATCTCCTTCCAGGAGCCCACTTCCATGCAGCCTTTTCTAGAGAAGACTCTTGTCCCACATCTAACCAAATCCAAAGGTGAAGCCAGCATTCCCCCAGCTCCTGTCTCATGCTTCCACACTAGTGTTCCTTTTCCATCTCCATATATAAAAGCCTTCTTCCTCCGAGGTGCTTGGTATTTGTGCAGACAACCTCTCTTACTATCCCCCACTCACCTTTTAATCACTGCTTCTCACATTAGCAAAGACTTCCTACTAACCTGGCTCACTTTCTCCTCTTAAAGCTTCTTTCTACTCTGCCTTCATCACAGCAATTTTAATGTTCATAGGGACAAACTAGCAACCGCCTAGCTCAAAATTCCTCACTTCCTACATTCCTCATCTACATCCCCACCTGAGCAATGTGTTTCTGCAGCACATACCCCACTTTACCATTTCTGGAAACTACCCAGTCTTTGTCATCAAAAACTCGAGGAAACCAGTATCTGACCGCAGATGCTATTCTTTCCAAACATCTCACTTTCTTAACTTTTCCTACATTGAATCGTCAATCCAGTGGTAACAACTCATCCCTCAACTTCTCCGTTTGTCCTTATTCTTCATGCTTACTTTTCTCTCTCCCCCGCTTCACCTCCTTCTCCATCCAACTGCAAATACCCAGTGTAACAGTTTACATTCTCTTTCGGCAAACCCTCCGTGTCCTGTTTCTATCCACTGACCACCCCTGCCCTGCTAACCCCTGAATTCAGATCAATATAACTATCTACCTTCTTCTGTGCTAATGGAGTAAATCTTCACATTGGGGCCATCTTAAACTCACCGTTAGAAACATTAGCTAGACCCCAGGCAGTGCTCAGCAACACTCCCACTTCCCAAGTAAGCTTTCTAAACCATCACCATTTTTTTCCCAAACCAATCACATACAATCAATCCAAAGTTCTATAGAGTCCACCTCCCTACCATCTCTTGAATGCATCCTTTTCATATCCTAATTTTTACAGTCTTAGCGCAACACCTTTTCCCTCAACTACTCATTCAATACATTATCCCAAACTAATACCAAAGTGATCTTTCAAAACAGATCTGATCCTATTATTCCTCTGCTTAAGACTTTTTTTAAAAAAGCTGACATATAATAGATACAGAACATTAGTTTCAGATGTACAGCCTAACGATTCAATATTTGTATATATTGTACAGTAATCATAGAAGATCTCATTAACATCCATCACCACATATATTAACAATTTGTTTCTTCTGATGAGAACTTTTAAAATCAACTCTCTTAGCAACTCTCAACTAAACATTATTATTAACGATAGTCACCATGGTATACATCACATCCCCACAACTTATTTCATAACCAGAAGTATGTATTTTGACCACCTTTACCCATTTCACCCATTGCCCCCAACCCAAATCACCTGCCTCTTGGCAACCACCAATCTGCACTCTGTACCTATGAGTTTGGTTTTTGTTTTTCAGATTCCACATGTATTTGTGAGATCATATAGTATTTGTCTTTCTCTGACTTATTTCACTAGACATAATGCCCTCAAGATCCACCCATGCTGTTGCAAATGGCAATATTTTCTTCTTTTTATGGTTAAATGCCACCCACTGTGTCTCTCGCCGTGTGTGGGCGGGGGGGGGCACATTTTCTTTATCCATTCATCCATCAATGGACCTTTAGGTTGCTTCCATGTCTTGGTTACTATAAATAATGCTGAAGTTAATGTGGGAGTACCCTTTCAAGTTAGTGTTTTTGTTTTTCTCAGATAAATATCCAGAAATCAAATTGCTGCATCACATGATAGTTCTATGTTTAATTTTTGGAGGAACCTCCATCCTTTTTCTGTAGTGGTTGCACCAATTTATATTCCAACCAACGGTCTACCAGGGTTCCCTTTTTATCCACATCCTGACCAGCATTCATGATTTTCTGTCTTTTTGATAACTGCCATTCTAACAGGTATGAAGGACAGGGCAGCCTGGCATGCTGCAGTCCACAGGGTCTCAAAGAGTGGGACACGACTGAGTGACTGAACAGCAACTAAACAGCACAGATATGAAGTGATATCACACTGCGGTTTTGACCTGCATTCCCTGCTTAAACCTTCAAAGGAGTACGTCAAGGCTGTTTATTGTCATCCTGCTTATTTAACTTATATGCACAGTACATCATGAAAAACCCTGGGCTGGAAGAAGCACAAGCTGGAATCAAGATTGCCGGGAGAAATATCAATAACCTCAGATATGCAGATGACACCACCCTTATGGCAGAAAGTGAAGAGGAACTAAAAAGCCTCTTGATGAAAGTGAAAGAGGAGAGTGAAAAAGCTGACTTGAAACTCAGCATTCAGAAAACGAAGATCATGGCATTTGGTCCCATCACTTCATGGGAAATAGATGGGGAAACAGTGGAAACAGTGTCAGACTTTATTTTGGGGGCTCCAAAATCACTGCAGATAGTGACTGCAGCCATGAAATTAAAAGACGCTTACTCCTTGGAAGGAAAGTTATGACCAACCGAGACAGTGTATTCAAAAGCAGAGACATTACTTTGCCAACAAAGGTCTGTCTAGTCAAGGCTACAGTTTTTCCAGTGGTAACGTATGGATGTGAAAGTTGGACTGTGAAGAAAGCTGAGCACCGAAGAATTGATGCCTTTGAACTGTAGTGTTGGAGAAGACTCTTAAGAGTACCCTGGACTGCAAGGAGATCCAACCAGTCCATTCTAAAGGAGATCAGTCCTGGATGTTCTTTAGAAGTACAGATGCTAAAGCTGAAACTCCAGTACTTTGGCCACCTCATGCGAAGAGTTGATTCATTGGAAAACACTCTAATGCTGGGAGGGATTGGGGGCAGGAGAAGGGGACGACAGAGGATGAGATGGCTGGATGGCAACACCAACTCGATGCACATGAGTTTGGGTGAACTCCAGGAGTTGGTGATGGACAGGAAGGCCTGGTGTGCTGCGATTCATAGGATCGCGAAGAGTCAGACATGACTGAGTGACTGAACTGAACTGACTATACTGCCTACAGAATCGCACCCAACCTCCTTAGCACAACACCTGAAGTCTTCCATGATCAGGCCTTTGTTCCATATATCTAGCCACAGTTTCACTCAACTGAACCCACTGGGAATGGCGTGCAGACTCTCTAAGTTCTTTAGCCATCTCATGCATCTGCACCTTTGCTGCTGACTCTGCTGCCTTTGCCTGTAATGTCCTTCATACACTTCCCTGTTTGTCCCTATCCATCTTAACCTCTTCTTCCTTCACTGTACACTGTACATATTTCTATTGCAATACCTGTAAAATTTTACTGTATTTACTCATCTATGAGCTCCTCTTCTCAGACATTTTTGTTGGTTGCGTTGCTATTCCAAGATCCTTCACCATAGATGGTTTTCTCAACTTGGTTACAATAAAATATGTAAAGTGTCTAAAAAAAAAAGCACCACACGACTAACTGCTATTATTTACAACAAATGTTATTACACAGAAACTACCCTACCCCAAGTCAGATTAGCTGCATAAATTTAAAAATTATAATGGCAACGTTGCTGTTTCACTTCTCATTATTACTACTTCCAGCTGTGACATACAAGTCAGAACACAAATGTGCCTCAGTGACTATACTCTTAGGTTTATAAGGGGTGGGGGTGGGGAGGAGACAGCAAGCACTATAATTAAAGACCTGGTATTCACAAAATAAGAAATTATATCTTTTGGACAACATTACGTTAGATAATATGGATTCAGAAGTGAAAGACATCCAACTTGAAACTGACAATATAAAATTAACTTTTTCTATACTAAAAAGCTCAAGTGTTCTATAAAGTAATAAAAAGGACATGGTAGTATTACCAGAAGACAACTAATTATGTCACCAAAAATAACCTTTCTCTGGAAAAAATCAGAGTAAAAACTAACACTCTTTTGCCTATTATGTTTTCCACAGAACTACTTTTCCCAAAACTGTTTACTCCAATTTGACAGCCATTTCAATTGCATGAAGTCATGTCCATTAAGGAACAGTTTATATTTTTTTTTCTTCTTCCGTTCCTTTCTTTCAAATTGAATAGGATTTTTATTTCACATTTTCACGTCTCACTCTAGCTCAATACACTTTGGATGAAAAAAGCCAGAATCAGCTTATAACTGGATGCTCTCAGTGATGTTAGTCCCATGACTTTTTAATATGTAATATTCAAATCTATAAGAATAATTTTCTTCTAACATCACTCCAACAATTATTTAACACTTGTATTCATTACGATGAAAGTGCATATACTGCTACCCAATTACCTCCAAATCAAACTAAATATCTTAACAGTATTCACAGTGCCAAGGTACTCCACCATATCTCATTCTAGCTCAAGTTTACATTTCATTCCAGCCAGACACAACTGTTCCTTGCCACTGGTCATGAGAATCAGTCTTAAAGTTAAATATTTTTTAACTTAGTCTCCAAACTGTCTTCTCTTCTGACCAACTCTGGTTTTCAACCACCCCAAACTTATCCTGAAGGTATATTTTCCACAATAAATCAGTCCTGTTATTCTTACTGATTCAATAAGTCATTGCAAAACCTTTGCAATTGGTTACGTTTATACTGATGTACTGTTTATACTGATTCAATTTTGTCTATCTTGATTCACTGCATAACACACATATTTCTTCAAAGAAATTAACAATGATAAAACCCTATGTACAAAACGCTGCTGTACATCTGGCTGCAGGATGTAGCTCTTCTCTGGCTGCACCCAGATATCCCACACCAGATCCAACTCCTTCCTTAACTACCTTCCCCTGACGCCCAGAAGAAATGGAGTAGCCCTCATAGTCAACAGAAGAGTCTGAAATGCAGTACTTGGGTACCATCTCAAATGACAGAATGATCTCTGTTTCCAAGACAAACCATTCAATATCACAGTAATCCAAGTCTATGCCCCAACTACAGGGGTATGGTTGGGGCATGGACTTCAGCTTCAGCAAGAAGAAGCTGAGGTTGAACGGTTCTATAAAAACCTGCAAGACCTTCTAGAACTAACACCCAAAACAGATGTCCTTTTCATCACAGTGGACTGTAATGCAAAAGTAGCAAGTCAAAAGCTACCTGGAGTAACAGGCAAATTTGACCTTGGAGTACAAAATGAAGCAGGGCAAAGCTAATTGAGTTTTGCCAAGAGAACACACTGGCCAAAGGAAACACCCTCTTCCAACAACACAAGAGAAGACTCTACACACTGACATCACCAGATGGTCAATTCTGAAAACAGATTGATTATATTCTTTGTAGCCAAAGATGAAGAAGCTCTATACAATCAGCAAAAACAAGACCAGGAGCTGACTGTGGCTCAGATCAGGAATTCCTTATTGCCAAATTCACTTAAATTGAAGAAAGTAGAGAAAACCACTAGACCGTACAGCCATGACCTAAATCAAATTCCTTACAATTAAAGACTGGAAGTGACAAATAGATTCAAGGGATTAGATCTGATAGACAGAGTGTCTGAAGAACTATGGACAGAGGTTTGTAAAAGAGGCAGTGATCAAGACCATCCCCAAGGGAAGAAATGCAAAAAGGCAAAATGGTTGTCTGAGGAGGCCTTACAGATAGCTGAAAAAAGGAAAGAAGCTAAAGGCAAAGGAGAACAGGAAAGATATACCCATCTGAATGCAGCTGCTATTGCTGCTAAGTCGCTTCAGTCGTGTCCGACTCTGTGCGACCCCATAGACGGCAGCCCACCAGGCTCCCCCGTCCCTGGGATTCTCCAGGCAAGCAACACTGGAGTGGGTTGCCATTTCCTTCTCCAATGCGTGAAAGTGAAAAGTAAAAGTGAAGTCGCTCAGTTGTGTCCAACTGTTAGCGACCCTATGGACTGCAGCCCACCAGGCTTCTCCGTCCGTGGCATTTTCCAGGCAAGAGTACTGGAGTGGGGTGCCACTGCCTTCTCATCTGAATGCAGAGTTCCAAAGAATAGCAAGTAGAGACAAAACAGCCTTCCTCAGGATCACTGTAAAGAAAGAGAGGAAAACAACAAAATGGGAAAGACTGGAGATCTCTTCAAGAAAATCAGAGATACCAAGGGAACATCTCATAAGGACAGAAACGTTATGAACCTAACAGAAGCAGAAGATATTAAGAAGTGGCAAGAATACACAGAAGAAAGATCTTAATGACTCAAATAACCACAATGGTGTGATCACTTAAGTAGAGTCAGCCATCCTGGAATGTGAAGTCAAGTGGGCCTTAGGAAGCATCACTATGAACAAAGCTAGTGGAGATGATGGAATTCTAGCTCAGCTATTTCAAACCCTAGAAGATGATGCTGTGAAAGTGCTGCACTCAATATGCCAGCAAATTTGGAAAAGTCAACAGCAGCCACAGGAAAGAAAAAGGTCAGTTTTCATTTCAATACCAAAGAAAGGCAAAGCAAAAGAATGTTCAAAATACCACATAATTGAACTCATCTCACATGCTAGTAAAATAATGCTCAAAATCCTCCAAGCCAAGCTTCAACAGTGTGTGAACCAAGAACTTCCAGATGTTCAAGCTGGATTTAGAAAAGGCAAAGGAGACAGAAATCAAATTGCCAACATCTGCTGGATCACAGTAAAAGCAAGAGAGTTTCAAAAAAACATCTACTTCTGCTTTACTGACTACACCAAAGCCTTTGACTGTGTGGATCACAACAAACTGTGGAAAATTCTTCAACAGATGGGAATACCTGACCACCTCACCTGCCTCCTGAGAAATCTGTATGCAGGTCCAGAAGCACAGTCAGAAACAGATACGGAACAATGGATTGTTTCCAAATTGGGAAACGAGCAAGTCAAGGCTGTATACTGTCACCCTGCTTATTTAACTTCTATGCAGAGTACATCATGTGAAACGCTGGGCCGGATGAAGCACAAGCTGGAATCAAAATTGCTGGGAGAAATATCAAAAACCTCAGATATGCAGATGACACCACCCTTATGGCAGAAAGGGAAAAATAACTAAAGAGCCTCTTGATGAAAGTGAAAAAGAAGAATGAAAAAGCTGGCTTAAAGTTCAACATTCAAAAAACGAAGATCATGGCATCTGGCCCCATCACTTCATGGCAAATAGATGGGGAAATAATGGAAACAGTGACAGACTTTATTTTCTTGGGCTCCAAAATCACTGTAGATGGTGACTGCAGCCATGAAATTAAAAGACACTTGCTCCTTAGAAGAAAAGCTATGACCAACCTAGACAGTATATTAAAAAGCAGAGACATTACTTTCCTGACAAAGGTTTGTCTAGTCAAAGCTATGGTTTTTCCACTAGTCATGTATGAATGTGAGAGCTGCACTATTTAGAAAGCTGAGCGCCAAAGACATGATGCTTTTGAACTGTGGTGTTGGAGAAGACTCTTGAGAGTCCCTTGGACTGAAAGGAGATCCAACCAGTCCATCCAAAAGGAAATCAGTTCTGAATATTCAATGGAAGGACTGATGCTGAAGCTGAAATTCCAATACTTTGGCCACCTGATGCGAAGAACTGACTCACAGGAAAAGACTCTGATGCTGGGAAAGACTGAAGGCAGGAAGAAAAGGGGACAACAGAGGATGAGATGGTTGGATGGCATCACTGCCTTGATGGACATTAGTCTGAGCAAGCTCCAGGAGTTGGGTGATGGACGGGGAAGCCTGGCATGCTGCAGTCCATGGTATCACAAAGACTCGGACACAACTGAGCGACTGAACTGAACTGATACGAAACACCAGATTACAGAACAGCCTCTGCCCTTGAGACTTCAGCCAGAAACAGACATTATACCACACAGACATATCAATAATACCATAAGAGCTACAAATAAGAATTGGGGAAAAAACTCAAAGGAAATGGTAATAACTTAAGGATTGGAGAAAAGAAGAAATACATTCAGCTGAACTATTTGAAACTGAGGGAAAAAACTCACAAGTAGAGGAAGATAAACAGAAAGTTTCATTTTCCTTCTGGAGTTACTGAGGATATTTTAGTATATATGCCATATACACAGTATTTCATTTCTACTGAAAACTTTCTTAGGACACTAGAGCAAACATTTTGTAAAGAGACTATGTCTTAGGGCTTCCCTGGTGGCTCAGTGGTAAAGAATGCACCTGCCAATGCAGGAGACGTGCGTTCAATCCCTGATGTGGGATGACCCCATATGCTGCAGAGCAACTAAGCCTGCAGGCCACTACTATTGAGCTTGGGCTCTAAGAGCCGGTAGCTGCTACTGCTGAGCCGACGTGCCCCCAATTATGGAAGGCCACGCGCTCTAGAGCCTGTGCTCCGTGAGAAGCCAGCACAGCGCAGCTCATCTCTGGTCTCTGCACTAGTGAAAAGCCTGTGCAGCAACAAAGACCACCACAGCCAAAAGTAATAAATAAATAGATAATTTCTTAAAAGAGAGACCATGTCTTACGTAAATGACAAATAATCCTTACACAACTGGTGGGAATTGTTTTTTGACTGCTAGTTCCCAAAAGCTTAAAGAAAAAGTTGTTGAGAATTAAGAAACCAGGATTTTAGTCCATTCTGGCTAACAGCAGTATCCGCAGCCGAGTGATTTAATCCCCACTCTCCATTATAGCTCCATTATCCGTGAAAAGTACCGATTAGACTATTTTAGTGGTTAGTTTTTTGATGGTCAGATACCTCTTTGAAAATCTCATGAAAACTATTCCCTGAACTGTTTCCAATGTCAGCCACTTTAAGGTCAAGAATCATGTCTAGATGGTCTCTTTTAGTTCTAACATAGTCCAGAGCTTCGGAAATGAGTATTCTACCTTTTGAAATAGTCACACAATTATCTATAGAAATACTGAAAAATGAAATTGACTGTCCGAAAGGCATATGTGCATGTATGTGTATATACACGCAAGTGTTTTCTAATTAAGTAATCAGAGACTTGAATAAATTTTATTTAAGACTCACAGCCTAAACAGAAATATTCTAATATTGTATTTCATACAATAGAGTCAAAAGGAAACTAAATCCAACAGCTACACTTATTTTAGGAACTCTGGGCTATCATTTTGTAAACTCAACACCTCCAATTATAGATAAACAGAAATAATATTCTATCAAGAAATATTTTCATTGTTATAATATCAAGTAACTTTTATCAGAAACTATTTACCTTTCATTGTTTAAATATTTAAACAATTAAATTATTTTCATTGTTTTTATATCAAGTGATTTTATCAGAAGCTATATCTTTTAAAATACACTTGAAAAACATTTTAATTAGCTAAGTAATGATTCGTTTTTCCTTTTTTAAAAAAAAAACTGAACCACAGATGGGCCACAGAAGTCTTCCCATCATGTCACTTCAAGCACAATGGAAAGACCTTCACTGTCTGCCTCCCTGGCCCTACCACATACATCATCAACAGCTTCCTCCATTCAGATTCCTGAGCTTAACAATTCTGTATCAAACATCATAAATTTCAAAACATATCTGTAATAATTTCCGGGAGACACCTCCATAAAAATATAGCTTTCTAAATAAATAATTTCATCAGAATGAA
Organism: Capra hircus; assembly: GCF_001704415.2. Taxonomy (NCBI): domain Eukaryota; kingdom Metazoa; phylum Chordata; class Mammalia; order Artiodactyla; family Bovidae; genus Capra; species Capra hircus. The sequence goes on from NC_030822.1 coordinate 67,996,150, forward strand.
CGAGAACACAAGAACACAAGTCCAGTGACTCAGGAGCATCGTCCTTGCCAATGGCTGCCGTGACGCGGTTTACAAGGCTTCCTGGTCCGTGATCTGCACTCTTCCTCTAACCTGCGGCCTCAGCACACTGGACTCATTATTAGCGTCAGTGGCCTGACTCACTGGGGTGCTTAGCCTCTGCCAAGGTGAAAAAGGAAAACACATGACTTGGAGTAATCTTGGTACTTGCATTTCTGCCAACACACTCATGTTTTTTTTCAAACACCACATGTGCTTTTCCTTCACCAGTCTCTTTCCAAATCTGCACGCCATATTCCATTTCTTAAGAGTTTAGCTACCTTCCCCATTACAGCAAATGGTCTGTCTTCAATGGTTCCACTTGCTTAGTACCCACTCCTTTCCCAATTCCTTCCACTTTGGCTTTTGACTCTACCAAGTCCTTAAAATGGCTCCTTAATATATTTATTAATGATCTGATTTTTTTTTTAAAGAAGGTCTTTTCTCAGTTCTGATACTATAAATTCAGCTCTCCTCACTAGCATATTCTTTTGGTTATTTCATATCTAAGTTTAATTTCATCAAAACTGTTGAGCACCTATTATATGCAAGATACTACTATCCTAGGAGTTACTACGTAATAATACAGAGATAAACAACAGGGTTGCGGCCCCTAGTGAACTTTCACTCCAAAGTACTTACTACACAACACAACATAGAATACAAAAAATAAATAAGAGAGAAAGAACTTAAGGATCTGGACTAAGGGCTTCAGAAGGTTTTAAGAAAGAGGTAATATTTTGAAGTTTGAGCATTCTTTGGGATTGCCCTTCTTTAGGATTGGGAAAAAAAAATGATCTTTACCACTCCTATGGCCTCTGCTGAGTTTTCCAAATTTGCTGGTATATTGAGTGCAGCACTTTCACAGCATCATCTTTTAGGATTTGAAATAGCTCAACTGGAATTCCATCACCTCCACTAGCTTTGTTCGTTATGATGCTTCCTAAGGCCCACTTGACTTTGCATTCAGGGTGTCTGGCTCTAGGTTAAGTGATCACACCATCGTGGTTATCTGGGTCATGAAGATCGTTTTTGTATAGTTCTGTGTATTCTTGCCACCATTTCTTAATATCTTCTATTTCTGTTAGGCCCATACCATTTCTGTCCTTTACTGAGCCCATCTTTGCATGAAATCCTCCCTTGGTATCTCACATTTTCTTGAAGAGATCACTAGTCTTTCCCATTCTATGGTTTCCTCTATTTCTTTGCACTAATCACTGAGGAAGACTTTATTTGCTATTCTTTGAAACTCTGCATTCAGATGAGTATATCTTACCTTTTCTCCTTTGCCTTTAGCTTCTCTTCCTTTCTCAGCTATTTGTAAGGCCTCCTCAGACAACCATTTTGCCTTTTTGCATTTCCATTTTGCATTGCCATTCTGATGGTCTTGAACACTGCCTCCTGTACGGTGTTACAAACCTCTGTCCATAGTTCTTCAGGCACTCTACTAGATCTAATCCCTTGAATCTGTCACTTCTACTATATAATCGTAAGGGATCTGATTTAGGTCATGCCTGAATGGTCTAGTGGTTTTCTCTACTTTCTTCAATTTAAGTCCGAATTTGGCAATAATGAGTTCATGATCAGAGCCACAGTAAGCTCCTGGTCTTGTTTTTGCTGACTATATAGAGCTTCTCCATCTTTGGTTACAAAGAATATAATCAACCTGATTCCTGTAATGACCATCTGGTGATGTCCATGTGTAGAGTCTTCTCTTGTGTTTCCTATGTCCAGTGTGTTCTCTTGGCAAAACTCTATTAGCCTTTGCCTTGCTTCATTCTGTACTCCAAGGCCAAATTTGCCTGTTATTCCAGATAGCTCGACTTCCTACTTTTGCACTACAGTCCCCTATGACAAAAAGGACATCTTTGGGGGGTGATAGTTCCAGAAGGTCTTAGAGGTCTTCATAGAACCATTCAACTTCAGCTTCTTCAGCATTACTGGTTGGGACACAAACGTGGATTACTGTGACACTGAATGGTTTGCCTTGGAAACAAACAGAGATCATTCCGTCATTTTTGAGACTGCACCCAAGTACTGCATTTCAGACTCTTTTGTTGACTATGAGGTTACTCCAATTTCTTCTAAGGGATTCATGCCCATAGTAGTAGATATGATGGTCATCTGAATTAAATTTGCCCCTTCCAGTACTTTAGTTCACTGATTCTAAGATGCTGATGTTCACTCCTGCCATCTGTTTGACCACTACTAATTTATTTTGATTCATGGACCTAACATTCCAGGTTCCTATGCAATATTGCTCTTTAAAGCATCGGACTTTACTTCCATCAACAGTCACATCCACAACTGGGCACTGTTTTCACTTTGGCTCCATTCTTCTTCTTTAGTTCCTCTTCACTTTCTGCCATAAAAGTGGTGTCATCTGCCTATCTGAGGTTATTGATATTTCTGGAGTTATTTCTGGAGTTATTTCTCCATTCTTCTCCAGTAGCATACTGGACACCTAGCAACCTGGGGTGTTCATCTTTAAGTACACTCATCTCACATGCTAGGAAAGTAATGCTCAAAATTCTCCAAGCTAGGCTTCAAGAGTACGTGACCCGTGAACCTCCAGATGTTCAAGCTGGATTTTAAAAGGCAGAGGAACCAGAGACCAAATTGCCAACATCCACTGGATCATCAAAAAAGCAAGCGACTTTCAGAAAAACATCTAATTCTGCCTATTGATTACATCAAAGCCTTTATCTATGTAGATCAAAACAAACTGTGGAAAATTCTTCAAGAGATGGGAATACCTGACCACCTGACCTGCCTCTTGAGAAATGTGTATGCAGGTCAAGAAGCAACAGTTAGAACTGGACATAGAACAACAGACTGGTCCCCAACTGGGAAAGGAGTATATCAAGGTTGTATATTGTCACCCTGCTTATTTAACTTATATGCAGAGTATACCATGAGAAACACTGGGCTAGATGAAGCACAAGCTGGAATCAAGATTGCTGGGAGAAATATCAATAACCTCAGATAAGCAGATGACACCACTTTTATGGCAGAAAGTGAAGAGGAACTAAAGAGGCCCTTGATGAAAGTGAAAAAGGAGTGAAAAAGCTGGCTTAAAACTCAACATTCAAAAAATGAAGATCATGGCATCTGGTCCCATCACTTCACGGCAAATAGATGGGAAAACAATGGAACAGTGACAGACTTTATTTTCTTGGGCTCCAAAATCACTGTAGATGGTGACTGGAGCCATGAAATTAAAAGATGCTTGTTCTTGGAAGAAAAGCTATGACCAACCTAGATGGCATATTAAAAAGCAAAGATATTACTTTCCCAACAAAGGTCTGTCTAGTCAAAGCTATGGTTTTTCCAGTAGTCATGTATGGATGTCAGAGTTGGACTGTAAAGAAAGCTCAGCACCAAAGAATTGATGCTTTTGAACTGTAGTGTTGGAGAACACTCTTGAAAGTCCCTTGGACTGCAAGGAGATCAAACCAGTCAATCTGAAAGGAAATCAGTCTTGAATATTCATTGGAAGAACTGATGCTAAAGCTGAAACTCCAATACTTTGGCCACCTGATACAAAGAACTAACTCACTGGAAAAGACCCTGATGCTGGGAAAGATTGAAGGCAGGAGGAGAAGGGGACTACAGAGGATGACATGGCTGGATGGGATCACCGACTCAATGGACACGAGTTTGAGCAAGCTCCGAGAGTTGGTGATGGACAGGGAGGCCTGGCATGCTGCAGTCCATGGGGTCGCAAAGAGTCGGACATGACTGTGACTGAACTGAGCTGAACATTTAAAGTTAGCTAGAATATAGAACCGTGCTCCTTGGAAGAAAGGTTATGACAAATCTAGACAGCATATTACAAAGAAAAGACATCACTTTGCCAACAAAGGTCCATATATTCAAAGCTATGGCTTTTCCAGTAGTCATGTACAAGTGTGAGAGCTGGATCATGAAGAAAACTGAGCATTGAAGAATTGATGTTTTTGAACTATGGTGTTGGAGAAGACTCTTCAGAGTCCCCTGGACAACAAGGAAATCAAACCAGTGAATCCTAAAGGAAATCAACTCTGAATATTCATTTGAGGGACTGATGCTGAAGCTCAGACTCCAATAATTTGGCCACCTGATGCGAAGAGCCAACTCCCTGGAAGTCTCTGATGCTGGGAAAGACTGAGGGCAAGAGGAGAAGGGACAACAGAGGATGAGATCACTGGATGGCGTCACTGACTCAACGGACATGAGAGTTTGAGCAAACTCCGGGAAATAGTGAAGGACATGGAAGCCTGGTGTGCTGCAGTCCATGGGGTCACAAAGAGTCGGAGACGACTTAGCCGATTCAACAAGAAGAGGTTCGATACAGTCTCAGAAATTTCACTAAATAAACAACATAAAAAAAAAAGAAAAAGAAATAGGAAATGCAAGACATTTTAAGGCCACTGTTAGAGACAGACCACTCTGGCTGAAGCATGGGATACTTATAAGCTCAATCAGATATACAGCAGAAAAGGTAATATTTTATTAGATTGTACAAGTCCTAAAAAATAACCTGATATCTAGATGGTTCTGAAAACAGTGAGAAGACACTGAAAAGTCTCTGTGCTTGCAGAAAATCACCTTAACAGTGGGTGAAAGAATGGATGATAACAGCAGGAAAACCTATTTGGAAACTATTAGACCTCTTCAAGGTAGAGGTATTAAGAGTCTAAACTAGCAGAGAAAGGAAATAGGAGTGGATGCAAAGGACACTGGAGACAGAATCAATAGGACTCAACAACTGACTTGATATGATGAGAGAGGGAGAGAAAAGGGTCAAAATACGATCCCAAGTATTGCTGATGGAGAAACCAGTGTGCCAATTAGACCAAGGAAAGTAGCTAACAAGGTTCTACCTGGAATTAACACTGAGGTGGCATCAAGGTCTCCTCATGCAGCAGTGGACCAAGATTTTACATGTTACTTGGTCAAGCACCTGTTTGTTCATTCATTCAGGCAACTTTTGACTTACACTACATTTCTCTAGTCCATTATGTTTCCCATTCTTCCAGACAACTATTTCATATGGTCTTTTCTTTCCCCATCCTCTATTGCCCTCTCCATCTTCAATATTAGTAGGTGACCCATTTCACTGAAAAATACAGAGGTAATCAAAATAGATCTTTCACAGGCTCCCTCAACCACAATCTCTTTGCATGTGTGTCCATGTACTCTGCCTTTCTTTCTCTTACTGTAGGGAAGGCATCCATAATTTCATCTAAAGCCAGCTCCTCCACTGAACTATTATCTCCCCTCATCTTTGCAAGAAAATCTCTGCAGCAATTTTCCCTCTGGTTCTTGCAACAGCAAAATTTTCCTCTCCTCTCAGTCATTCCAGTCAACATAGAAACATGCTATTATTTCTCTTAACTTAACCCCTACTGATACCAATTCGCTTCTTTGAGCTTCCTTATGGAAAAACTCCTAGAAACAGAAGTCTACTCACTGCTTCCAACTCCTCGCTTCTCATTTTCTCTGAACCAGCTTCCAACAGGTCAACAAAAATGCTTGATGAAGGCCATCAAGAACTCCACTTCGCTAAAGTCAGTTGTCAATACTCAGTCCCCATCTGTGAGCAGCATCTGACAGAGCTGAGCCTTCCTTCTTCAAAGACTTCCTATCTTCAGCTTCCCAAATGCTGTACTCTTATCACTGCCTCGTGAGCCCCGCTTCCTCTCAGGTCTCCTATGGTGATTCCCTTCTGAACCTCCTAACACTGAATTCCACCTGAACTCTGTCCTTGAAACTCTTCTACATGCACACCTCCCCTCCTTTATAACCTCATCCAGTCTCACAACTTGAACATTTCTAAGTTGATGAGCCCAAATTTAAACACCATCGCACACTTTTCTCTTGAAATCCAGATTTCAATTACAAATTTGCTTAACACCTTTGGGTGAACATCTAATATACCCCAAACCAAATTCCTGCTCTTCTTCTTGATACCAACTCTAACATCTTAGTAAATAGTAATTCTACCCTTCTCTGGATTTCCCAGGTGGCGCAATGGTAAAGAATCTGCCTGCCAACGCAGGAGACACAGACTCGATCCTGGGTCAGGAAGATCCCCTGGAGAAGGAAATGGCAACTGACTCTAGTATTCTTGCCCGGGTAATTCCACAGACAGAGGATCCTGGCAAGCTACCTTCCATGGGCTGCAGAGTCAGACACAACTAAGCACATCCTTCTACACTTTCTTGAGCCAAAAATTCTAGAGTGAACGTCTGACTTTCCTCCTAGACTACATGTTCAGTACATCAGGAAATCTGCCTGGTAGCACCCTCAAAACAAGTCTCTTTACTCTTTTGGCTATAATCATCTGCCTTCTGGATAATTCCAACTGCCTATCAACCAGTCTCCCTGCTTCTGCATCCTAGTCTGTTCTCAACAGAGCAGTCAGATTAACCATTCTGAAACATTTGACATAGTAACCCCTCTGCAAAAAAACCTCCTGCTACCTTCCCTCAGCACTCAGAACAAAAGCCATGAAGTCCTTAAAATGCCCCCAAAGCCTTCCACAATTGCCCCTCTGCTTCTCTGCACTGCAGCAACAGCAGAGCCCTCGCTGTTCCTCAAACACACCAGGCAAGGTCCCACTTCAAGTTCCTAATATTTTCTGTTTATCTATAACTCTCTTCTAAATATTGTACTTCTTCCTTTTTCCAGCCTTTTTACTCAAATGTTGCCTGCATAGTGAGACCTTCCCTGGCCATTCCATTTAAAATTGCAAACAACTCCAAATCCACCCACTCATTCTTTACTCATCCTCCCGGCTTTATTTTTCCAAATCTGATACAACTGTTGTTTTACTTATTTTCTGTTTTCTCCATTTAGTTAATACTCGCTGAGTACTTACTTACCATATGCCAGGAAGAGTTCAAATACTGGTAAAGATTAAATGAAATAATGCATGCAAAGAGTTTAGCATATTACCTGACAGAAACACCAGAACAATGTAAAATATTATTTTTATCTAATGGAGACTGGAATAGCATGCCTCCTACTATCGTCAGAGAACTCCAGTTTTAACAGAATGAGGTTAAACACAGAGCTGGAGAATTAAGAAAAATGACACTCTCAGCAATTTGATCCTTAAAGAAACAAGGAGCTAAATTACCCATAATCAGATAGTCTCTGCCAGAGAATATTTAATACAATTTATTTAAAACAAGACAAGAAAGCAAAAATAACTTCTGGAAAAGAAAGTTTCATATTTCCCTTCTAGCAATCTGTTCCAATTATTAAATCACTGTTGGAAACATAAGATCCTTTCTACTTTCATCACAAAAGCTGTGTACTATTTTATTTCATGACCAAAAAAGGATATCTACCATTATGTGTTTAATAGTGGATTACTATAAGTAACCATACAGAAAAGCATCTTCACAATAAGAAGCATGGGACATTTTGGCAGATGCTGACACATAACTAATCTCTCATTCTAACTGGGACATGTAAGTTTAAGCTACAAGGAGAAAAAGGAAAATTAGGTCTCATGAGTCACAGAAAGTCATTTAGCCTCTCAGAGCCTCAAGTTCATACTGCAACAGGGATAAAAATACTCGTTCTTCTTATCTTACTGGATGGTTACAAAGACCAAGTGAAAATAATGTGAAAATACTATCTAAGCATTAAAATTATTTTCTATATAAACACCATTACTGGGGGTGCAGGGGGAGGACCAGAATTCAACACTGATAATGTATTAAAGTGAAGATACTGTTAAAATGTTTCAGATAATATATGGGGCTATCTAAGAAACAAGGCATCAGGAAGACTTTCTAGACTAGCAACATTCGTCTCAGATGATTCCCTGAATACATACCCTTCTCACCACATTCATCTTTGCTTCACAGCTACTTTCTACAGTTCTTTGCTAGTGTTTTCAAGCAAGCTTACATTTTCTGGTTAGGTAAAATGCCCAAACTCAATAAATGTTTGCTTATTAAGCAAACTTCAAAAATAGCTCTTTAGAGATTAGCATTTACAACACATCTATTATATTTAAAATGACAGTAATAGAATATTAAGCCAGATCAATTTATACTAAAAAAATGTAAAAGGATAACTGATTTATAGGAAAAGACATTAAATAAATATTTGAGATGATCAAATCTATCATTACAAACAGTAAACTGTTAGTCGCTCAGTAGTGTCCGACTCTTTGCAACCTCATGGACTGTAGCCTGCCAAGCTCCTCTATCCATGGAATATTCCAGGCAAGAATACTGAAAAGGGTTGTCATTCCCTTCTCCAGGGGATCTTCACAACCCAGGAATCAAACTCGAGTCTCCTGCATTGTAGGCAGATTCTTTACCATCTGAGCCACTAGGGAAAACCGTCAGACCAACGATAAAAGACCTGTGGAAGTCACCAAATGTCCAAAAAAAAAAAAATCACGTCATCTTACTTTTTACAAAATCCAGATTGAGTAGAATCTGTCACACAAATGAGAAAGATGACATACAGAGTCACAGGTTCATGGTCCAAATACTTTTTTTTAAATGACCAATTAGTGTCATTATAGTTTCACCGAGTGATTTCAAAAAGATTAAAAGAACTGTAGTTGTTGCCATTCAAATTAAATTATAGCCATTCCACAGCATCTGATTTAATCACTAAATGCCACCTCCCCCTCATGACAAAAAAGATTTCTCCAAATGTAAGCATACATGAGAAACACAACTATGTTTCCAAACTTAGCAATCACTCTCCACTATCCATATTCCCTTTAACTGACAGGCTACCAAATGGGTCATTTCCTATATCCAGTGCCTCTTCTTTGGAGTGACCTCCAAAATGGTGCAGGAAGTGTTGAGAAAGTGAGGGCTTTGTGAACGATGACATTCAATGAACTCAATTCAGTGATGACATTCAAGTCATAAGGAAGACATGAGGGGTGGCGCTGCTGTACAAGATGGTCTCAGAAGTTCAAATCTGAGATCCTGTGACTCAGAGCATACAATCTTAGACAGAAAATTCTAAGACTACAAATAAAGAGCTATGGTTCTAACTACTGGAAAAATTTGCTAAGCTGGACTTTATCACTTTTTAATATTCCTTTCAGCTCCTGATAGTCAAAATGCCCGACTATCCCTTCCTAACACGCACATGTACACATACATACATACAAATAAACCATTGTTCCATATGAAAACATGATTCAACGACTTTGCTGTCAGTATGAAAATGTGATTAACAGACTCTGCTGTCAGTATTACTTCTTAGCTATTTTGATAAACTTTCCCTATAAGAAGGCTGCCACACAGCACCAACATCATACAATTTTATTCATCTTCAATTAGCATGAGCATTTTTCTGCCCAAACCTTCAATCAGGATCATTAAGAAACAATATCAAATTATAATTATCCTTTTCCTATAAATCCTTTAATGGAGATACAAAAAACCACCAAAGAGATTCAAATATCTAAGCCATAAATAAATAGAACAGTCCCTGCATAACCTGCAAGTAATTAACATGGTTCAAAATAACGGAGAGGTACGGGGGAGCCTGGTGGGCTGCCGTCTATGGGGTTGCACAGAGTCGGACATGACTGAAGCAACTTAGCAGCAGCAGCAGCAGCAGCAAGTGTACTTTGGAGCAAAAGCAATCCTAATACCTCAAGGGTAGGTAAAACAATTTTTGCCCTCAACAGTAGTAATATCTTTACTTAAATAAGTGTGCTATGTCAAAAAAAAAAAAAAAAGGCATAAATAAAACACCATTTAATAAAGTTGTTATAGTGATTAAAATATAACTAGCACTGTGGAATATTCTTGTTAATAATACTAATTATTCTACATATTTATTCATATGTAGACTGCTTTTCTCAAGAGGCTAAAAAAAATCTCAGAATAAAACTGCCATTATATGCTTACACTCTAAATTCTGATTCATTATATTACCCTTAGGAAGAGCAGTTAAAGATTACATGAACATGCAAACAATTCACATTCATAAATGTGCTCATCCAAATTTGCAAAGCCACAGCCCTCATAAATGGGAAACCACTTTCAATAGAATTCCCCTCTTTAACCCACTTTTCATTCTACCCTAAACTATACTATTCTCTGTACTCCTAATTTAAAGGAATCAAGGCAGTATTATTTTAATGTTAATGTCTGGCTCCACAAAATAACCAAATGAACATACATACATATCCATGAAAGAATAGAACTTAGGTATATAGACAGAAAGAGGGGTAAGAAAGCAAGGAAATTTCAGGAAAAAATCTGCTTCACAGATTATGCTGAAGCCTTTGACTGTGTGGATCACAAGAAACTGTGGAAATTCTTAAAGAGATGGAAAATTCTTAAATACCAGACCACCTTACCTGCCTCCTGAGAAATCTATATGGAGGTCAAGAAGTAACAGAACTGGACATTGAAAGACAGGTTGGTTCAAAACTGGGAAAGGAGTACGTCAAGGATGTATATTATCATCCTGCTTATTTAATTTCTATGCAGAGTACATCATGTGAAATGCTGGCTGGATGAATCACAAGCTGGAATCAAGATTGCTGGGAGAAATAGCAACAACCTCAGACATGCAGATGACAATACTTTAATGGCAGAAAGTGAAGAGGAACTAAAAAGCCTCTTGATGAAGGTGAAAGAGGAGAGTGAAAAAGCTGGCTTAAACTCAACAGCTGAAAAACTGAGATCATGGAATCTGGTCTCATCACATCTTAGTGATGAGTGATGACTTAAGAGTGTCAGGAAGATGCTCGACATCTAAGCGTTTCATAATAATACAGTGTGGAAGTGAAGGGGTATAAAAGATGCAACAGAAACACAGCAGAGAAAAATGGCAGAAGGGGAACAGTGGAAGCAGTGACAGACTTTATTTTCTTGAGCTCCAAAATCACTGCAGACAGTGACTGCAGCCATGACGTTAAGAGACACTTGCTCCCTGGAAGGAGTTATGAAAAACCTAGTTAGTGTATCAAAAAGCAGAGACATCACTTTGCCAACAAAGGCTCATCTAATCAAAGCTGTAGTTTTTCCAGGAGTCATGTACAGATGTGAGAGTTGGACCATAAAGAAGTTGAGTGCTGAAAAACTGATGTCTTTAAATTGTGGTGCTGAAGAAGACTCCTGAGAGTCCCCTGGACTGCAAGGAGATCAAACCAGTCAATCCGAAAGGAAATCAACCCTGAATAGTCACTGAAGGACTTATGCTGAACCTGAAACTCCAATACTTTGGCCAGATGATGCGAAGAGCTGACTCAGTGAAAAAGGCCCTGATGCTGGGAAAGACTGAAGGTAAAAGGAGAAGAGGGCAGCAGAAGATGAGATGGTTAGATAGTATCACGAACTCAATGGACATGAGTTTGAGCCAACTCCGGGAGATAGTGAAGGACAGGAAGCCTGGCTTGCTGCAGTCAACGGGGTTGCAAAGAGTTGGACAGGACTTAGCGACTGAACAACAACAAAGAGAAGCATAATACAGGACGGCTCTAGTCATACTATTTTTCAATAGTTCTGCCACTATGTCAGCCAGCGTGACACAGTTTTCTTTCCACCACAAGATCAAAACAAAAATCCCATCATCTGACTCTTAGTCATTCCCACACATTTACTGGTCTGCTGTTATTATAACAGAATGTCTTTTTCCCTTGCTACACCATTCCTAACAGCAGTGTTCCACCCTTTCCGTCTCAAAAGCTCTTCTATTTCAAAGTGTAGCATTTAGGTGAACACAAACTAACTATTGGTAGGCAGGCAGAAGTTACTTTTTATATGCTTTTCAAAATAGTATCATTAAATAAGATTTTCAACTCTTTGTTTCAATCAGATTTTAAGTTATACTTATTCCTGTAAGTTATAATTATTCTTGAGAATTAATCAGGCTAAAAACTTGCTACTTAGGACAGTCATGTCTAAATAAATGAATCTGGGTACCTACACAGAAGTATTTCTTACCTCATACTACTGAACTTACAGCATCCCTGATAATGCTGCAAAAGCAGAAAAATCTGTCTCCAGATACTTGTTCCTGTTCAGTTGCTTATCACGTTCAAATATTCCCATGCCTCAAAGTACCCCTCAGTTTCCTCGCCAGGATGGAGACTCGGAATCTCCGCCTCCACTAAAGGACTCAGCCGTCTCCCCTCCGGTCTTCACTCTCTCCCTCTCCCTTTGCGGAGCAGGAACTTCCTAAAGTGGCCTTTCATACCCTCCCCTCTGACAGTTACTGACATTACCCATGTATCAGGGACTAGCGATAGTGTTGAAAACAGATTCATTTTCTTCATGGGACTTAAGAATACAACAAAGATGCTGGATATCTAAGTATTTTGTAAGAGAACAGAGTGGAAATGAAGGGATATAAAGGATGAAGCAGAAACACAGCAGAGAATACAAACCTCAGAGCACAGATGCAGACTCAGAAGCACTCAGGAGCTGAACACAGGAGCGGCAGTGGGACAAAGACTTGGTTTCACCACTTAGCAGATAATAATTCAGTAAGTTACTTAGTCTAACGTCTTTCTTTATAAAATAAGCTCACAAAATAAGGTAATCATACTTTATTAAGACCATAATAAGGATAAAAAAAACACATGACCTATAGAAAGTAATTAGTGCTAAACTCTTAACTGGTAGAAAGTGTTAAATCAATAGTATTGTGAAAATACAAAAGTACCCTGGTCAGAAGGGAAAATAAGATAAAATAAAAAATCAAGGTCTCCTTTCAAGTAACCCACTAATTAAATTAAAATGAAGCAAAGTCCTTGGCACTAAAAGTACTTTTCACTCAGATGTGCACTGTAAAATGTCCTCATTTGACTAAGATAACTAAATGTATAAACTTTTAAGCTTAAAATAAAAGTTTTACTTAATGGACAAATCACTTAATTCAAAGCACAAACATCATGGGGAAAAATTTTAAATATATATAAATATGTATATGTTACACACATGCACACATGTATCCTGTGTAACTTCTGACAGATTCAAACAGAAGACTGGCCCAAATAAAACCAATTCCATCACCAGCATTTTTCAGTGTAACTATCAGCAATGTACCAACCCTCTTGACTCTGCTGTCTGCTGGGCTCGTAACGGAATTAATTAGCATCACTTTATTGTCAAACACACCAACACTTAGTGGTATTTCACAATAACAAACAGAAAAATAAAACTCAAGTATCAGAAGATGCCAAAAATAGATTTATACTCCTCTTAGTTCTCCTGATTTAATCATTCAAAATCCAGTAAAAAATATTTCTATTATAGCAAAAGTGAGAAAGTGTTTGTGAAAATTAGGGGTGCAGATAAATATGCCCACACTTTACACTCCTAACTCAAGTGACAGGAAACAATTCACCTATCTTTTCACATATCCTAATCAACTAATGCCTCCCAAGAATCTGAGAAAACTTGCATTTCTTTTATTTCCAGTCACTATTGACAACAATCATTACAATAAGATTTAAATCACTTGCCTTATATAAACGGCTTGACTCCTACAGCCAATTTAATTTTTCTTCAGTATCCCATGGGAAGAAAAGGTTCTTTTCAAAAAAGTATTCTCCTGTAAGTAATGTCCTGAGCACATACATAGCATGTTTGTCCAAGAACATTAAAGAATGTATTCTACATTCTGACTGTGAACAGGCTTTTCTAGAAATGCAAATTTTGCTGTCAATACTTACACAATAGACTACAGTACATAAGCACTGTTCATGCTCTATTCATCATTCTGTTGAAAGTTTTATTAAAAATAAATAAAAGGCCTGCAGTGTGTATAAAGCACTTGGGATACAAAAGACCTATTGTCAGAATATTTGTAGGATCTCCAAAATAGAAAAACAACTCCCCAAACAAATTAATTACAAATTATAGTAATTATTTTTTAAATGGTACGCCAGAAACCTGAATTTTTTTTTTACTTAACCAACCCATAGTTTAAAAGAGGTGGCACAGTGATCTTATCATCATGGCATCTGATTAACAAAGATGAGACTACATTCCTCTTCAGAGAAACAAAGGGGATTTGAGCTCTGAGACAGCTGGTACAAGTTGACATCTGGAAAATCTCTAAGTTCTAAGGTACATGCAACCTTGGTTACAGTTTAATTTTTATTATTTTAGTTTCAGGTCTATCAACTACATTTTCCTAAGTAAAAGGTAGGACATGTTATTTGGTAATGCAAGAGAAAGTAAGAAAAACCAAGTTGCATAGAAAATAGTTTACATACATCTTTTTTTCTAGTTTCTTCAAAGATCTTATCTGGAAATATAAATAAATAGGTGAAAGCAAAAGTATTCTGGCCAAAACGAAATGTGCCTATGGGGGATGAGGTAAGAAATGGAGAATAGGAGGGACCATGAGTTCCAACATCATCAACAACAACTTTTTAAAGAGTTTCTCTGGGACTTCCCTGGTGATCCAGTGGTTAAGAATCCACCTTGCTATGCGAGGGATACAGGTTCAATCCCTGTTTGGGGCACTAAGATCCCACATGCTTTGCCACAACTAAGACCCAATGTAGTCAAGTAAATAAAATAAATGAACAAGTTTTAAAATAAATAAATAAATAAAGAGTTTCTCAGAATCCCTTCAAAAATCCTGATTCAAACTCTGATGAGAGTAGAAATTAAAACTCACATGGTTTCATACAAAGCCTAGAGAGGAAAAGTTATGTACAGATCAGTTTAGCTGAGAAAGATTATTGGAAAGCTGATATGATTATTAGAGCTCAGAGCACACTACACAGATATTGCATTTCCTTCTAGAAACAAACAGTTCCATCCAAACTGAAGTATCAGGGCAGAAACACTACAAAGAGGAGAGTTGACCTATTCTGTAAATGCCTGCTCAACACTTTTTCCCGAACAAATACAGAAAATACGTGGGGAATTCACACACTGATAAAGGACCTTGCATGTAATTTTCTCATTCCATCATGCAAATATAATTCATTATTAAAACTCTGAAGTCATGCATCTGTTCTTCCAGTTATCCAGACGGACATTTTTCCTTTTCCAAATCAGAGAAAAACAAATTATTACTATTAATTGGTCACAACCCCATCAACATGAGATACAAGTTTTCTGCAAAAACTTCAGTAATGTAAGTGAAGTTGACATAGGTTTTTGTTTTATTCTGCAGTCACTGAAACATTTTGTAGGAAAATAAGATCATTCAATGTCTCTTTCTCTTCCTAGCCTGGGATCTGCTACTGCTAAGTCGCTTCAGTCATGTCCGACTCTGTGCGACCCCATAGACGGAGGCCCACCAGGCTCCCCTTTCCCCAGGATTCTCCAGGTAAGAACACTGGAGTGGGTTGCCATTTCCTTCTCGAATGCATGAAAGTAAAAAGTGAAAGTGAAGTCACTCAGTCCTGTCCGACTCTTAGCGACCCCATGGACTGCAGCCTACCAGGCTCCTCCATCCATGGGATTTGCCAGGCAAGAGTACTGGAGTGGTGTGCCATTGCCTTCTCTGTAGCCTGGAATAGTTACATTAAAAATCTAGTGTACTGGCATCATTCAGTGATTTATCCTCCCTTATTTTGAATACTATTCACTATTTACCAGATTAAGCTGGTTGCTTTTTCTTGCTTGTTTTTGCCTTTTTCCCTCGGGCTATATAATGAAGATGAGGAAAACATCTCTCTTTTAAAATATTTTTGAAGTAATTATACTTAACATTAGCATAGCCCTTTACAAATGTCAAAGAGCTCTCATACATATTCTCTTTCATACTTATTACCAACTCTGGAACTAGACTGTCTGGTACTAAATTACGATTCTACCACTCTGATGTGACTTCGAGGAAGTTACTAAACTCTCCGTGCTTCAGTTTCCTCATCTATAGTGATAATTCTCATACTTCACAGGAATATGAATAGAGAATTCAATGACTATACATAAAATACTTAAAACAGTGCCTATTACATAGTACACACTACATAAGCATTATTTTTTTAAATTACTGTCATCAAGATAAACCATCACATTCAGGTCTCACAACAATTCTATAAAGACAGCAAGTATCATTTTACCTTTTTTCCAGATAAAGGAATCAGGCTCAGAGATATCAAGCCGAGTCACAGTTAAGAAGCAGAATCCAAACTAAAAATACTCAGCCCTAAGAAAGTACCAAGACTTTTCACTACATTAGGTTGTATATATTACACAGGACAAATTTTTAGCTTACATAGTTCAATATACTTCTAAAGACTATAATTACTACTCTTTTAAACATTTAAACACTCAAATAATTCTAGGCAGCACACACTGGTAGCCATGCTAAGAATATACCTTTTTTATTCAAAATAAACCTTCATCTCTTGCTAAGCATTTTAACAGTAGCAAAAGTGAGTCAGATTTCCAAAGAAAATAATTGGACTGGCTGGACAAGGTAAACCTATCATTAATTTTCCAATATTTAAGAGTTTATTTTTAAAAACAAAATGTATACGCCATGAAACTTGAACACGTTCATACTATGATTTATGTAGGGCAAGGAAACAGCATGCATTTAGAGTCAAAGTTCAAGTTCTAGTTCAACCTCTTCTAAGCAAGAACAATGAATAGTCATGCACTCCTCTGAGCCTCAAGTTACTCATCTGTCCAATGAGAATCTCCTCACAAAAGATAATGTAGGTGAAACACTTTTCTAACTATAAACTACACCAAAATGTGTTAACATTACCATTAGTTATTTTGATTACATTGAGGAACAATACTGAACATTCATTCACTCACCATTTTTTTCCCCAAAGAAAACTGCTGACAGAAGTCTTGCAATACAGAAGTATCACTCTGAGTATTTTGTGTAACTGTATAAGGTGACGATCTGGATTGGACTACCACAAGGAAAGAGAAATTTCACTGGTAACCCACAAAGTATCTATTCTAGTACCATGTACTTCAAGAAGACACAGTAAAATCTGAACAGAAGAAATAAGAGAACAGACCATGTCACAAGCATCTGCGTATTTTTCTTTCTGATTTTAAATAGTAAATGTTTTTAATTTAATCATAAGAAAACTAACTGCACATATTATCACCAGAGCAGTAACCATAACACATTACATTTGTGTGATACTTTTACAGTGTTCAAAGCATTTCATACTTATCATTATAGAAATACAATATTACTGTTTGCTCACGTGTATTTTAATATTTATAAAAATTCCACTCTTAGGCAAGTCCCTTAACGTCAGTGTCTCAACACACCAAAAAATGAAGGATTTATACTACATAGTAGATAAGACTCCATTTTAGAACTACCATATGTACAATTTTAAGTCTGTGATTACAAAAAAGTAAAAAAAGTATTTAATGGGAAGAAAATTTTAAATTATAAAAATACAACTTATTAGAAATGAGTATGTGATTTTAAATGTCCCTTTTTAAAAACATTACAGTGAAATTATGTTCCAAAATTTCTGGAAAATTGAGTTAACAACATTTTATAGTTTAACTTTGTAGTTAATTTGAGAATTAAAGAATATTTCAAAGAAAATTGGATAAATACATTTACGAATGTAAGGTTAAAATTCAGTAATTATCAATATATCATATACAATACACTATAAAATACAACACTAAAATTAATTCACACGTAGCTCAGAAAACACTTTAGAATATTTTCATACTCAGAGATATTGTGAACATATGAACTGTAACAATGGAGTATCATACATACAAATGACTTCAACTACTTAAGGTCTCTGGCTTAGTATATAAAGTATCAACTTCTGTACAAAGAAAATAAAACCACTCCTAATAGTATCTTATAGAATCCAAAGGGGAAAAAAAAATTTTAACAGCAACCTGTTTATACTATTTACCAAACACCTACTATTAGCTACCATCATTCAAAAATGAAATCAGATCCTTCCTTTTCAGAAGCATAAAATTTAAAGACCAAGTAGAGATATGACCATGGGTGCGGGGGAGAGAGGGGTTACTCTTTCTGGACTGGACTACCAGGGGCTTTTTCCCACCCAGTGATTCCAAAATCAGAACCAGTCATCCATCTGACTAAAGATGAAGAAACAAACAGTTCATGTTCTTCAGTTATTTTTTTAGTTATTTTTTTCAGGAACAGTGATGAACTGCTTATGATTACACACATACACACTAAAACGGTCTGGCCTAACTGAAATCATGCCATGACTTGAAGTCTAGAAGCAGGAGTCAGGAGATCACTTCTGGCACTAAGTATCTCTGTGACTTTGGAGAAAACACCACCAAACCATTCCTGGCCTTCAAACACTTATGGTGTCTTTGGGTTAAGTTACTAAACTTCTCTAGGTCTGTTCCCTCAACTACAAACTTACACAGTTGTACTAGAATCCAAAAATATCTGGATTAGTGGTTCTCACTTTAAGGAGAGACTCCTGGGCCCATTCCCCAGGATTCAGAATGTCTGGTTCAGAACCTAGGAAACTAAATGCTCATCAAGCACCACAAGTGACTGAAATGTGCAGGCAGGCCTCAGGCACACTTGAGAAATTAACTACCTCATCTCTCACACCCTAACTGTTTAAAAAGATGACATTACTCACTTCAGCACCACGGTCTTATTCAGGAATTCTAGATCTAGCTCAATGTGCAGGACATTATCTATGTTAAGCAAATATTTATAGAGAGTAAGAAAGGAAGGAAGGGAGCGGGTAAAGACAGAAGGGAAGGAAGGGAGAGGCTAGCTAGCTTACTGGTCATATTTTTGCCTAAGAAATACAGAACAATAGTAAAATTAAAACTGCATAAAACATACATCAGTGGCTGGAAAGTGAAGTCCTCAGTCTACACATACATACAATTTTAAATACAACATCAGCCCTTGTCAAAGTGCAAAGTCTAGGAAGGAAAAAGCAAAAAATAGTACATGGAAGCCAAAAGAATTTTAATGGGAAATTACTGATAACTAAAAATTGGTGACTATTTTCCCCAGGTAGAAGAGAACAGAATTTAAGGACTAGGACTTGGATTTGGGACTAAAGTTTGAAGTTATTGGTTACTCATACACATAAATTTCATTTGGGATAATATATGAACTGCAGAAATACTGTTGGCAATATTAACTTTCGTCCATTTTTTATTTCCATTTTCCCATTCACTTACATTATAATTTTTGAGATGTTTTATCTTCACTTCTGATGATCTTCAAATGTCAATGGCTCTTAACACATTAACTGTAAACAAACACAAAGGAACTTAAGGGAATTCAGATATTTAAGGAATCCTACAGTAAAATAGTCTAAAATACTCTGTAAAGCCTAAAGGGGAGGGACGAGCAGAAAGAGGTTTTGGCATCATGTTTATTCTTTATTAATTTACCTGATATTCAAAATGTAAGCCTGTTCTTCTAACTGAAAGTGATACTATCCTCTTACTATTCAGGCAAAGAAAAAAAAATTATCCTATTTTCCATTGGAAGAAAAAAACATTCAAAACTGGAGAAAAACAGGGATGACCCAGAGAGATGATATGGGGAGGGAGGTGGGAGGGGCAGTCATGTTTGGGAACGCATGTACACCCGTGGTGGATTCATGTCAATGTATGGCAAAACCAATACAGTATTGTAAAGTAAAATAAAGTAAAAATAAAAAAATTTTTTTTTAAAAGGAAAAAAAATAACTGGAGAAAATTCTCTCCAAAGATCGAAATTCTGAACTTAATATACTGTGCACCTCATCCTTTTGCTCAGCAGAAAGTGCAACTGGTCAAGGAAACTCACTTCCCCGTCAAGACACCCACCTGACCTGCCTGGGCCTGCCCTCTCACTGCTGAACCAAGTTCTGCCCTGGAGCTGGGGCACCAGATCGCCAGGCATGAGGAGTTCATTTCAGCACTGAGCCCCTGAAGTTAAACAAAACTTGGGTCCAAATGTCAAACTGTTCTCCCTAATCTGCAGTTTTCTCATCTGTAAAAGGTGAATAATACTACTGCTTCTTTCATATAATTAGGAGAATTATATGAGAAAATGCATATAAGGAATTTTAGCACTATACCAAGCACACAGTAAGCACTCAATAAATGTTAAGTGCTTTTATTTACAATATTATTGTGACTATTGATATTATTACTATCATTTACTAGAACAACTTTCACTTGAAAAGCAAAGTTTATCTCAGGTGTTCATATTTTTAGGTACTGCTTTTGGTTGTAACAAAAGAATACTATCTAGTACCAGAAACAGAGGACATTTATATTATGTAAAATTTTATTCTTGACTTTTGCCAGGTGTCCTGGCTCAATTCAAGAAAATTAAGGCTCATGATACTAGCCCATCATGAGTCAAAGTTATTACACCTTTGGCTAACACACAACCTCCTAACAAAGTCTTACTTGAGCAACCACCCACTTGCTGGTTTCAGTATTGCCAATGCTGTTAGAAAGAAGATGGATATGTCTGTTACTCATGCCTATCAAATCCCTTGAGCACAATGAATCACAGGAGTCTCCCAGAAGAGACTCCTCTACCCTCCTCCATTATCCCCAATGATTAAACTCCTTATGTTTGACATTACATGCTTAAAATATTAATATTTAAGTTTGGTAACAAAAATGCATAGAACTTTTAGATTGAAGATACAAAAATAAACACAAGATATTGGCAAAAGCATTCATAAATTAACATGGCCCTGAACAGCCTGCTTTCCTTTCCTTATGAAGACCAAACCTTCTCAACTGAAATGAGAGAAAATACCTCATTATAACCTGATGCAGCATTCTGGGAGGATATTAAACACATGGATACATGGCCTCGAAATGAATGCTAAAGTGCAGAGGAATAAGCAGTGTAGGCCACTGTCCTCAGACCCCCACTACTTTACCCAACAATTCCTTGAGCGTCTCAAATGAAATAGCACAGCTGGTCACTCTTCATTTGATTTCTACTTGCTTTTCACTGAATGCCACGGGAATAAATAAATGCATCCTCTTCACTGTATGGTCCTAGATTAAGATTATAAAAATCTAGCCTAAGATAATACACACACAAAAAAGTAAAAATCTTAAAAACCCAAAAGTTTAGAGGGCTCCAAGATACAGTTCTCATTTTTGGTTTGCTATAACATATCATCTCTCTCTTTCCAGGCATTTTCCATTGTGATCACTGCAGGCAAATCTAAGAATGTCTCTGGCATAAGTAAGTGTTGTACACTTCAACTGAAAAATATTTTCCTTGCTTTAAGATGATTTATCTGTCTATATGGGAGAAGCTACTGCCTGTCTTCAATACCTATTCTCTTCTATTCCTTAGACACACATTTCCAATTTTTAGTTTAGAATAAGGCCTCCCAGAAGAGACTACATAATCTAGCCTCCACTGTGGCTAGGTATGGCATGGGACCATGATCTGGCCAACTGGATGTAAACTTAAAACACGGTATGTGACTTCAAAAAATGTATCCTTTAAATCGAGGCAACATGCCTTTCTTCTTCCTGTCCTCCTTTTTGACTCATGAAGATCAGTGGTTAAAGAACTGCAACAGTAATTCTGGCTCTCATGGTAACACTGGAATGTAAGATACAGTGAGTTAGAAAGAGTCTATGTCCTGGATACTTTATATCCATTGTTATCAGATCTGTATTAACTATTCCTGGGTTTTTATGTGGGGCAAAAAGAACAGAAAATTATCTTTGTTTTATGACAAGGTTACTTTGGATTTTCTGTTATACTCTGCTAAACCTAAACTTAAAAAAAAAAAAAAGTTTTCCAAGTAAGTGTATTTAGGTTTTTTGAAGTGTATAGGTTGAAACATTTTAAAATTTTTATTATATAGCATCTGCTCTTATTTAATCTAGACTAAGAATTACTTAAACAGCCCAAGAGTTAATCACATCCAGTAAAGTCTTTTAAAGAAGGAAAATTCATCAGCAATTACTGCCACGGTACTAAGGTACTTGGCCAGGAGAAGAATTAGAAAACTTGCTCATAAGTGGTCTATAGTGATGACAACATTGGTACATATATAGAAACACATTAAGAGGTATACCCACGGTTAGTTCTGTGTAATAAAGCTACAGGAAAGGGAATTGAGGTCACTAAGGTTATTATTTTCATTAAAAGGGCATCTTCCCTGTACCTTTAATTATAACCACCTTGTATCAATCTTTTCATTTTATATAGTTCCATTTTTAATCTGACTTCCTGTGTAAAGCAAGTTGATAAAATCACTCTTACCTCTCAATAGCTTTAATCCTATCCATTGATTTAACTAAATCATAGCGTAGGCCAAGACACAGCAAGTGCTCTACCGACTCAAAACTAACCTCCTTTAGAAAGAAAATACTCTATACTAATCTAGAGAATTTCCTGAATCACACGCAACCTTTGTCCCTGGTGAGTTTAAATACAATAGCATTAACTGGAAGCTTTCCAAAATAAACTCACTGTTTTCTGAACATCTGTATCTGGGTTATTTCCTTCCCTTGGACATAATCCTTTATTGGTTCAGGTGATAGCCTTCTGGAATTCTTTTTAATAGTTTCAAAAATTGTATGTTACCACTAATGCATCTCACCAAGGACCTATTTTCATAAGCCCCAAAACATAATGTTTTGGTGTTCTTTCTTGTGGCTAAGAAAGAAAAGCTCTCAGGAAATTTCCTAAAAGCCAGATATAATAAATCCACAAGAGATGGACTTTTACCTTTCATTATTTCAGTCAATATTTTTACAAAACTGCTCTCAAGTAATAGGCTTGGAGTTACTAAGCAACCATCAGTGAAAGACTCACAACAGTGGTTCGCCAACTTCAGCATGCATCAGGATCACCTGGCTGTCCTGATAAAATACAAACACTGGTCTCCACCCGCAAAGCTTTGCATTCAGCTACATCTGAGGCAGGGCCAGGAAACCTGTATTTGAACAAATTCCTAAGGGATGCTGATGTTACTGTCTTGGAACTACTGAGCTATATTAACAGAAGACTGATGATGACAGAGTAAGCAGGTAAAAATCATACACAGGACCCAGTTTCAACTTCAGTATTAACCCGAACACTTGTGATCAATAAGTAATCTTTGTACATGTTCTTCCAGAAAAATATACACAAGTACTGATTAGTTCACAATAATACTGGATCTAATAGAACTTAAAGGTTCATTTAGGGTCCTGTTATAATGAAACTCAAAATAAGTAATTTTTAGGCTGTCAAAATGTTCAATGTCTGATGCCAGGTGTTAATAACAAGGCCAAGGTTGGAGATACAATCGATTAGCTTCACTTTGTTCTGTAGCTATAGTCTGCTAACTCAGCCAGCTGCCTCAGAAGTCATGCCAAGAGTCAAAAGGAGAACTGGTAAGAATGTGTCATTGGATACAAATCCATCACCACTACTGAAAAAAACAACCTGAAAGGATACTTCCTACTGGCATCACTTCTAAGTGACCTTGTGGCTGAAACCAGGAATGAGACCCTCCAGTGAAATGTAGTTTGGAAATCTTAAAAACTCCTACCTCTTCAGGCTATGTCTGTGTGTGCGTACAAGCATGCTAAGTTGCTTGACTTGTATTCGACTTTTGGCAACCCTATGGGCTGTAGCTGGCCAGGCTCCTCTGTCCATGGGATTCTCCAGGCAAGAACACTGGAGTGGGTTGCTATGCCCTCCTCCGGGGATCTTTCTGGAGACACTGAACCTGCATCTCCTGCGTTGCCAGCAGATTATTTATCACTGAGCCACCAAGGAAGCCCCTCCAGGCGTTAAGTATCATCAAAATTCATAGAAACAGAAATCCACGATCTGCTGTTTTCAAATGATGATAATTTTAAGGAAGACATGCAATTCAAAAATGTAATTAGCTTGAGCTACTTTTTTGATTATATTATGTGCACCTCCTCTTTGATTGTTTTAATCTAAGTTAAATGTAAATATAAGATGCTCATAAATGCTAATGAATTTATACACTAGAAATCAACTGATAACCAAAAACAATCTGAGACAAACAAATGGTGCCCAGAGAAATTAGAAAATGAGGATATATTGGATGAAAGAAATACAGATTAAATAACTGACAAACTAAATTTGAGAGAAAGAGACCAAAGTAATCAAGACAGACGGAAAATCCAGTAGGCTAAGGAAACAATGTTGTGAAGACAAGAGGAGTGGGCACAGAAAGATAATTCAGACAATAAAAACGCCCGGGGTGTCAAGAGGCGTCACACAAGGGCCCCATCAGCTCGAACCTGAACTTGTGACTTTATAGGCCACATTTCACTTTGGAAAACCTTTTAATTCTTTGAGTAGAAACAACAAATAAGACAAGTGTTGAACATTCAGTCAACATTTCTTTATTCAATCATCTACTGGGTGCCTCTTTGGCACTAGATTTATTAGCATGATTGTGCACAGTAAAAAATAATCAAAGAAACCCACATAAGCAGTACATTCTCTAACAGTGTACAAACTGAAAGATGGAAAAAAACAGACTAAGAAGCCAGATGAATATCAGTATAGTCTTAAATTCTGCTGTATAACTTCTACAATTCTGAAGCTCAGGTCTACCCTAGCTGCCATATCCAGCCCACAGTATTGTTTTACCTGTAGTCTAACCACAAAAATCAGAGCAAGACCAACTGGAATACAGTCAGATAATCAGTGTGCGGAAATGAATTTTTTTCCACAACTCTCTCTCTCTCTGTGGGGCAGGACATGTGTGGTGAAGGCAACAGCAGGATATACAAGAGCTGCTGACCCATTCACTCAAACTAGGACTCACCAAAGAAAATTAGCTTAAGCATACAAGATGACATAATTGCTAATCAGCTGTAGCTGATAGAAACTACTATCTAAATATCATACTAAGAATGAAATTGCTCTTCTGTGAACAAAGATATAAGGCTTATGATGACCTAGAAGGCAAAGCTAGAAGCAATAGCAATTCTGAGCTGACTCCAGATTTATAGATATACATAGACTGTGGATATATAGATATTAAAACTAACATATGTTTAGTGTGAACCACAGATCCCACAAGAGCCAATCACTCAACCTAAATTGAGTGTGTCATTTTCCAAAAAACAATGGGCAACCACAAGGGTTACAGTACTATTTTACAGATTTATATTTTTCCTACTTCCCAGAAGAGTATAAAACATTTTACAAATTAACACATTTAAACATAATATTTAAGCTGGCTCCATCTAATAGTAGGAGTATTTGAAGGAATTAAAGATGAATATATTACCAACTTCAGTTATAAATTTGACTGAAGACTTTTTGCCAAATTGAAGATGCAGCTACATAATTTCCATTTTGAAACAAATAGAAAACATAACCAAAATTTTCCTTGAAACTAAACTCAGCAGAAATTTGGTAATCTAGTGTGCAAATCACAATCTGTAATACACTGAATAGAATTATTAACTATTATTTTGCAAGAGATATCAAAGTAATTTCACAAGGCAATTTTCCTAACTGAAAATAAGAAAACGAGAATTTTCTAATTGTATAAAACGAAAGCAGAACTACAATTTAAGAATGAGATTTCTGCAAAAGACTGAAATAATACAGTTCAAACACCAATATTTCACTTAATCATAGGATAACAAAAGTAGTAAACCTTATCTGGGTAGTTAGGTAACATTGCTGTTGTAACCATAGTTGTCCACCCTCCCTCTGTATTAGAAGCACCTGTGATTGACTGTGACCCTAAATTAAGTTTAAAATTAAGCTTTCTAACAAGTGTCTACAATCCAGCTATCCTATAATGTTGATTAAAGAGAGTGCCACAAATAGGTGTAATGATTCACAAAATAAAAGATATGAAAGAATTTAGCAGGATGAATTCTATAGACAATCAATAAATACTATTTTTCTACTCTTCTAGAGAACAGGACTGAAAGCTCGCATTTTCCTGTGAAAGTAGAGCCATACTTATAGTTTTGTCTGGAGAGGATGAAGCCAACAAACTCCAGTCAAAATTCAAGGAATTCTTAACTTTCCCATATTCATATGTAACCTAATGTTTCATTAAGAAGTTAAAATATATACATACAAACCTTGAAGTTGTTGGGCTTTTTCTTTTACTAAATAAATAGGCTTAACCGGCAAAACTAACCTAGTTAGGTGATATAAACATTTAGTGTAATTTCAAAAATTCAAAACAAAGGTTATTATCATTAAGATACAGAACTGACAGATTTTTAAAGCTTAAAGGGACCTTACAGATGTTCTAGATCAACTCTCCCTTCCCCCTGCCTTATTTCAAAAGATGAAAAAACCGCAGACTGGAGAGGTTAAATGAGACAGGCCAAATGACAAACTGAGCCTAGGTCTAAAGAGCCTGAGCCTCCTGACAGCCAGTGCTTCTTTCTAACAAGCGTATGCTGCCTCCAGTGGTTCCAGATCCTCCCTTGGATGAGATTACTTCAGCTGTCTCATTTGTTTTCTTTACATTCTATCTATCCTGAGCCATAGTTGCCATTTGTAACTTTCCCATAAAATTATAATTTTCCAACCTGCTTTCTGAATGATTTTACAGCTGAGTGTAAATCCCCGTCTTCTAAATTTCATTGCAGGCAGACTCTTTACCTTCCGAGCCACCAGGGAAGACCTAAATTTCAGAGCAATAAACCTAAAAAGCACCTGAAACAAATGCACACTAGTGGTATATAATCAAATGCAAAATCACTCTCCGGCATAATTCAAACTACAAATTCAAAAATTAAAATTTATTAAGCACCTCTGACAGGCAGGGTCTCTGTTAAATGATGGTGATATGAAAACCAGTACGATATGATCCTTGTCCTCAAGTAGCTGACAGTCTAGTAGAGAAGACAATTAAACCAACACTGTGCTTGTTAAAAACACTGTAAAAGGGGTGGGCAGGTTGCTGTGAACACATTTAGGAAGAGAATCTAATAAAGAAAGGTGGGATCAAGTAATGACTGACTTCCCAATGAGGTCCTGAACAGCAACAGAAAAAAAAAAAGGCAGTATCACCCATATTTAGCAGAGTCCAAAACGAATTAAGAGAGCAACAGAATTTAAAGGCTCAAGAGACAGTTTTCTATGGCAGTTAACCTGTGGTATCCTCTAATGCACATTAATGAAGTCTCCTTTATGTACAGTTGGGAAGGTCCCCTGGAGGAGGAAATGGCAACCCACTCCAGTATTTTTGCCTAGAGAATCCCATGGACAGAGGAGCCTGGTGGGCTACAGTCCATGGGGTCGCAAAAAGTCGGACACGACTGAGCAACTAGTAATAATAATAATTCCAATTTATTCACGGGAAAAAAAAATGAAACGTGCTAGTTTACAGCGATTTAGTATCTAATAACTAATAACAACTAGACTTTTTCAAAGGAAAAGAACCTGATTTCAATGTAGCAGTATAACAATACAGGTCTTCCTATTTCTTAATAAAATTTACTATTTTAAAACAACAGGAAAAAACTGCCTTTGAAACACGTCAGGTTAATATTCACGACAGCCCTGCGAAAAGCTACATAGTAAAATCCTCCTCAAAATTCCAGGGGGGAAAAAATCCCAGCTGATACAAGATGGAAACCTGGAGAACCGGTAGGTAGCCCAGGAAGAACGAAAACTACTCAGGAATAATAAGGTTCAGCTGGAAGATTCACGGTGTGGGTACTCACATTTTAAAGCAAAGTTGGGGGGAGGGGGGAAGATCAGAATGCAAGGAAACCTTAAAATAAGTGAGTGAAGTGACGGGAAAGACGGAAAGGGTGGGCAAGAAGCCAGAAACCCAAGACTGAAAGACGGATGGAAAAAAGACCGGAGAAGGGTCTCAGAAAAGAGTCGTCAAGGGAGAAAGGCAGGGAGGAGATGGGGGGGAGGGGACAGAGTTGGGGAAGGGCTGTCCAAAAAATGAATTAAAGGGAAATGAGAGATTAGAGGATGTAGTGGACTGAGGCGTTCTCGACCGCAGATAAAAACACCAGAATACAAAAGGTAAAGCCCGCAGAGTTTTAACCTCCTCTTTCCCAGCCTCTAACCCGCAGAGAGGAAGAAAGAAGAGGTGCCCAGCCTGAGGGAAGGAATTCCGGCGCAGCTTCCCAGTCCCGCAGCCCGCGACGTGGGGCACCGTCCAGCGGGTCCCGGGCTCCTCTTCATCCCCCTCGGGCGCTCGGCGGGCCCCGGTTACCTGGACAGGGAGTCCACGCTGGGCGGCCGTGCTACTGCTGGCTGAGAGCCAAGGCTTTCGCAACTCGAGCTCTTCTCCATGGCGCGGCGCGGGGGCAGCCGGAGGAAAAGCCTGCGGCGACCTCCGCGGCTGCCCGGCGGGAGGAGCGGAGGGCGGGGTGCGACGGGCTGGGTCCGCGCTCAAGCCCGCGCCGGCCCGGCAGGGAGACCGGAAGCGGCCATGTTCCCCCAGCCTGCACCGCGCGCGGGCGCTGCCGGGAGCCGGAGGACCCCGCGGCGCCCCGGGGGCGCCCGCCCTCGCGCGCTTCGCACGCCGCCACCCCGTGCGGCCGCCGGGGGCCGGGGAGCGCGTGACGGCGCCTGAGGGCCGAGGCGCCTCTGAGGCCGGCGGGAGCCGGGGCTGCAGGCGGAGGGGCCGTTTTAAAAATAATGAAGCAGCGAGTACTAGGGACGAGGGTGTGAAGACATGGACCTTAAGGACGGGGACGATTGTGACGGAAATGTGGGGGTCGGGGAAGAGAACAGAATAATAAAGGATGTGGGCAAACCGTAGGATGAGAGGCAGAGGGACGTGGGGGATGAGGAGGGGAGGACCTGAACACAGGTTCGCGTAAAGGATGAGGCTGTGAGAGGTGAGATGGCGAAATACTCATCACGTCAAGAGCTGAAAATGATTAAGTAATTGTTCCTTAAATCATAATTAAAGCCTACTTTAGGAGGCTTCCTTGGTGGCTTAGAGGTTAAAGCGTCTGCCTCCAATGCGGGAGACCTGGGTGTGATCCCTGGGTCGTGAAGATCCCCTGGAGAAGGAAATGGTAACCCACTCCAGTATTCTTGCCTGAAGAATCCCATGGACAGAGAAGCTTGGTAGGCTGCAGTCCACGGGGTCGCAAGGAGTCGGACACGACTGAGCGACTTCACTTAGGAGAAGGAAATGGCAACCCACTCCAGTACTGTTGGCTGGAGAATCCCATGGACAGAGGAGCCTGGTAGGCTGCAGTTCATGGGGTCGCAGAGTCGGACACGACTGAAGCGACTAAGCACGCAAAGCCTACTTTAAAGTTAGTGGATTCACATCCTGCCTCTCTCAGTTATTTGCAGTGTAATCCAAGGCATGGAACATTAATTTTTTTATCTGTAAAACAGGAAAACCAGCTTCACAGATTAGATGAGTTCAGTTCAGCCCCTCAGTCGTGTCCGACTTTTTGCGACCCCATGAATCGCAGCACGCCAGACTTCCCTGTCCATCACCAACTCCCGGAGTTCACTCAGACTCATGTCCATCCAGTCAGTGATGCCATCCAGCCATCTCATCCTCTGTCGTCCCCTTCTCCTCCTGCCCCCAATCCCTCCCAGCATCAGAGTATTTTCCAATGAGTCAACTCTTCGCATGAGGTGGCCAAAGTACTGGAGTTTCAGCTTCAGTATCATTCCCTCCAAAGAAATCCCAGGGCTGATCTCCTTCAGAATGGACTGGTTGGATCTCCCTGCAGTCCAAGGGACTCTCAAGAGTCTTCAACACCGCAGTTCAAAAGCATCAATTCTTCAGCGCTGAGCTTTCTTCACAGTCCGGCTCTCACATCCATACATGACCATTGGAAAAACCATAGCCTTGACTAGACGGACCTTAGTCGGCAAAGTAATGTCTCTGCTTTTGAATAGACTATCTAGGTTGGTCATAACTTTTCTTCCAAGGAGTAAGCATCTTTTAATTTCATGGCTGCAATCACCATCTGCAGTGATTTTAGAGCCCCCAAAAATAAAGTCTGACACTGTTTCCCCATCTATTTCCCATGAAGTGATGGGACCAGATATCATGATCTTCGTTTTCTGAATGTTGAGCTTTAGGCCAACTTTTTCACTCTCCACTTTCACTTTCATCAAGAGGCTTTTTAGTTCCTCTTCACTTTCTGCCATAAGGGTGGTGTCATCTGCATATCTGAGGTTATTGATATTTCTCCCAACAATCTTGATTCCAGCTTGTGTTTCTTCCAGTCCTGCGTTTTTCATGATGTACTCTGCATATAAGTTAAATAAGCAGGGTGACAATATACAGCCTTGACGTACTCCTTTTCCTATTTGGAGCCAGTCTGTTGTTCCATGTCCAGTTCTAACTGTTGCTTCCTGACCTGCATATAGGTTTCTCAAAAGGCAGGTCAGGTGGTCTGGTATTCCCATCTCTTTCAGAATTGTCCACAGTTTATTGTGATCCACACAGTCAAAGGCTTTGGCATAGTCAATAAAGCAGAAATAGATGTTTTTCTGGAACTCTCTTGCTTTTTCCATGATCCAGCAGATGTTGGCAGTTTGATCTCTGGTTCCTCTGCCTTTTCTAAAACCAGCTTGAACATTTGGAAGTTCACAGTTTACGTATTACTGAAGCCTGGCTTGGAGAATTTTAATCATTACTAGCGTGTGAGATGGGTGCAATTGTGCGGTAGTTTGAGCATTCTTTGGCATTGCCTTTCATTGGGATTGGAATAAAAACTGACCTTTTCCAGTCCTGTGGCCACTGCCAAGTTTTCGAAATTTGCTACATGTTAAACACTTACAACAATACTTCATACATAAAAAGCCCTCAAATGTAAGTAGTATTACTACCCTCTCTGTAAGGGTGGTTAGGATGAAATGGACTAGTGTGTATAAGCAGTTTTTAACACAGTTTCAAACATGATAGCTACAAGAGAGCAGGAGGTTGAGAAGGAAGAAATGATTGGTATGGTAACAGTAGTATGGAAAGTATAAACCAGGTAGGGAAAAAAATGACTGCTCATCATTCTGTTTCCCTTGCACCCCTGGCCCAACATTATAGAAAGGGCACTACAAAAAAATAAAAGCTGAAACTATCAGTCCTGCTGTAACTTGGATTAAACTCTGTGTGGTTTTGAATTGTGTGAAGGGGAAAAATCACTTTGGCATTAATCCATTGTCCATCCAAAAAGGTATGAAAGAGGAATTGGTGAGGGAACCGTTAAATGTGCAAAAGATTAGACATGTATGCTATTGGATGCAGTGGATATTGGATAGAAGGCAAAGGTTTAGCAGTCTTTCCCTGCCCTCTCAAATTCCCCAACAAGGCAGGAAGGGAGTGTAAAGGGATAATCTGTGATAAGAGAACAGGAACTGGGTGAAGGGGAAGTGCTTCTGCTGGTAATTTTCTATTACAGAGGACAAAGGAAGGCCATAGAAAAGATATCATACAGGAATTTCTCTGGTTGACACTGAGTCACAGTCACCTCATGTATGTGGTATAAAAATATGCAAAGATTATTTATGTGAAAGAAATCAAGACAATGAGTAGTTTAAAAAAAAAGCTTCCTTGCTAGGATAAATAGAATTATGTTGATTTAAACTGAGTATAATTTACACTGACAGTAACTGATGTCTTTAAGAAAGTCTCAAGGTATAGGAGCAGTGAAATATTAACTTGTAAGTGCATTCCTCAGAAGAGCAGCTAACCTAGTTGTGTTCCGTATAAGCTGTAGTTCATTGTTGTTCAGTCACTAAGTCCTGTCCGACTCCTTGTGACCTCATGGACTGCAGCTTGCCAGGCTTCTCTGTCCATCACTATCTCAAATTCATGTCCAGTGAGTCGGTGATGCTATCTAACCATCTCATCCTCTGCCACTGCCTCCTCTTGCCCTCAATCTTTCCCAGCATCAGGGTCTTTTCTAATGAGTTGTCCCTTCACATCAGGTGGCCAAAGTATCGGAGCTTCAACTTCAGCGACTATCCTTGCAATGAAAATTCAGGGTTGATTTCTTTTAGGATTGACTGGTGTCCTTGCTGTCCAAGGGACTCTCAAGCATCTTCTCCAGCACCACAATTAGAAAACATCAGTTTTTCAGTGCTCAGCCTTGATCCAACTCTCACATCAGTACATGACTACTGGAGAAACCATAGCTTTGACTGTATGGACCTTTGTTGGCAAAGTGATGTCTATGCTTTTTAATACACTGTCTAGGTTTGGCATAGCTTTTCTTCCAAGGAGGGAATGTCTTTTCATTTCATGGCAGTCATCACCATCCACAGTAATTTTGGAGCTCAAGAAAATAAAATTTGCCACTGTTGTACTTATTACAATGAATGAATATGTACTGAAGCAAAAAGACTTGGCCTTTCTGTTCCATTCCCTAGCTTGGCAGGTACTGGATGGCAACTAATGTTTTTTATTTCTATAATCTGTAAAGAGAGCTTAACTGTACTCCTCTGAT
The DNA here is from genome assembly GCF_001704415.2 of Capra hircus. Taxonomy (NCBI): domain Eukaryota; kingdom Metazoa; phylum Chordata; class Mammalia; order Artiodactyla; family Bovidae; genus Capra; species Capra hircus. The sequence goes on from NC_030822.1 coordinate 68,028,513, forward strand.
AGGCAAAGAGAACAGGTATTCAGAAACAGGAATAAACATCTACAGTGATTCATTAGGAAAAAAAAAAAAACTTGCTAACGCTTTTCCATCCCTACCTGTCTTCCAAATTGTTGGCTCACTGTCACCTGGTATCTTAACATGGATTTTCCAGTCTAAGTTTGGTAAAAGCTGATGAATCCTTGGATGGGAGACCCTTGTACTTTCTACTACTCAATTCATTTTTTCATTTCAGTTCAGTCACTCAATTATGTCCGACTCTTTGCCACCCCATGGACTGCAGCGCACCAGGCTTCCCTGTCCATCACCAATTCCCAGAGCTTACTCAAACTCATGTCCATCGAGTCAGTGATGCCATCCACCCATCTCATCCTCTATCGTCCTCTTCACCTCTCGCCTTCAGTCTTTCCCAGCATCAGGGTCTTTTCAAATGAGTCAGTTCTTTGCATAAGGTGGCCAAACTATTGGAGTTTCAGCTTCAGCATCAGTCCTTCCAATGAATATTCAGAACTGATTTCCTTTAGGATAGACTGGTTGGATCTCCTTGCAGTCCAAGGGTCTCTCAAGAGTCTTTTCCAACACCACAGTTCAAAAGCACCAGTTCTTCAGCACTCAGTGTTCTTTATGGTCCAACTCTCACATCCATACTTGACCACTGGAGAAACCAGAGCTTTGACTTGATGGACTCTTGTTGGCAAAGGAATTTTTAGTAAAGTTCATTTTTAGCACTGTGTTAGTAGAGCAGTTGAAACCATCTGTATCATTAGATGTAGCAATTTATATTGTGGTCTATTTAGTGATTAATAAAGAACAGTAATGTTAAGTGTAGAGACTTTGGAACCAGACAAATTTGAATTGGAATTCTGATTCTGTCACTTGGTGGTGGTGGTGGTGGTTTAGTTGCTAAGTTGTGTCCAACCTTGCTACCACATGGACTGTAGCACACCAGGCTCCTCTGTCCTTGGAATTCTCCAGGCAAGAATACTGGAGTGGGTTGCCATTTCCTTCTCCAGGGGATCTTCCCAATCCAGGAATCAAACCCGGGTCTCCTACATTGCAGGCAGATTCTTTACTGACTGAGCTATGAGGGAAGCCCCCAATTCTGTCACTTACTTGCTCTATAATTCTGATTAAGTTGCTTTGCCAAGACTCAGTTTTCTCACTTCTAAAATGGGAATAAAAATACCCATGTAATAGGTTGTTTTCCTGTATGCAGTCGGTTGCACAGCAGGGTCAGTAAATGAGTATATTCCTATTATTTATTGTTCCTCTGAACTTATTGCTTTATTTTTAACTTAAATAGTAATACAGTAACTTCTCAGAGTGAGCAACAAACAAAGAATACTTTCATCTCAGCTGAAAGTTACATTAGCACTGAATTTTTTTCTGACATGTTAATTACTGTGTCATATATCCCCCTCAAAAATCAACTTGATTAGGACTTTCTGCACCTCAGTTTCATCATCTTTAAAAGAACATTTTAGCCTATCCCAGGTTCATTCAGGAACCATCACTATAATCGAATAACAGTCTAGGCTCATCTCTCTTATTAACTGGTTACCTTGAGACCTTCCCAAAAGTTATTTACTTATTTGAAATCTAGTCCAGTGTTCTTCAAATTATCTGTGAGAACTGATTTCCAAGCTATCACTGACAATAAGAAAAATTCATTACTTGTAAAATATGAGAAAAATTATAATAAATATAAATTATATTAATTAAAACATAAGAAAAATCAATTACTAAAAAAGTGAAATTTAAGAATAGCCAAAGGCATGTAAATACAGTCCATTTTTTTATATTTAATTAGCATAAAAATTACTGTATAAAATTTGCATGAAAGGTTCTAAACACATATTCCCAGTTCTGTCCTCATTGTGGACAGGCAGCAAATGCCTTCAAAAACAGGCACTGGTTGGTGGACAACAATCTGAATAGCACTAATTTGGATCCATAGATTTGTGCCATTAGCTTAAATCAGAATAAACTATCTTGACATAGTAAAACTAAAATGGTAGCTTATGACAAGTAGAGAGATACTTCTCCTGAAACATTCACTAAAAAACATAATCCTTGGAAAGATCAAGTATGTATAAACCTTATAATTAGCTATTTCTATCTAAAAACTTAGTTTTTAAATTATTTTGGTTTAGAGAGTTCCACTTCTAGTATGGAGGAATAGTAAGCTCCTAACAGACTGACCTTAAATTAAGTTAAATTAAAAGACACTAATTGGAAGGAAAGTTATGACCAACCTAGATAGTATATTAAAAAGCAAAGACATTACTTTGTCAACAAAGGTCTGTCTAGTCAAGGCTATGGTTTTTCCTGTGGTCACGTGTAGATGTTAAGAGTTGGACTATAAGGAAAGCTAAGCACAGAAGAACTGATGCTTTTGAACTGTGGTGTTGGAGAAGACTCTTGAGAGTCCCGTGGACTGCAAGGAGATCCAACCAGTCCATCCTAAAGGAGATCAGTCCTGGGTGTTCATTGGAAGGACTGATGTTGAAGCTGAAATTCCTATACTTTGGCCACCTGATGCGAAGGGCTGACTCATTTGAAAAGACCCTGGTGCTGGGAAAGATTGAGGGCAGGAGAAGGGGACAACAGAGGATGAGATGGTTGGATGGCATCACTGACTCAATGAACATGGGTTTGGGTGGACTCTGGGAGTTGGTGATGGACAGGGAGGCCTGGCGTGCTGTGATTCATGGGGTCGCAAAGAGTTAGACACGACTGAGTGACTGAACTGAACAGACTGACCTTTCCACAGATAAAATCTATAAACTCTAGACAAAATACAAAAAGAATTAAACAAGCAAAAACTACCCAAGGGGTCAAGAGAGTGAACAGAAACAGGCAAAGTCAAAATATGGAGTAAATTACTTACAGAGTGAATTTCCAATTTTTGATAGCTTTAACCTATGGATAGACCAGAATTGTGGTACAATACAGGGTGGAAAAAACTATCATAAATAGCCCATTATCTTTCTGGCCTGAGAAGCCCAGGGTAGCTAGAGAATGAGACAGGAATTCCAAAACAGAACCAGAGAGGGCAACTCTATACAAATGCAGACATGCAGTTTCACTCCTGGGTGTATAGCCAAAAGAAACAAAATCCATAATTCAAAAAGATATATGCACCTCAGTGTTCATAGTAGCATTACTTATAATTACCAAGATATAGAAGCAACCTAAGAGTCCATAATCAGATATGAATAAAGAATATGGGATATGGAATACTACTCACCTATGAAAAAGATGAGTTTTTTTTTTTTTTTTGCAATTTGCAGCAATATGAGTAGACTTGGAGAGCCTTATGCTAAGTGATATAAGACAGAGAAAGATAAATACTATATATCACTTTTATGTGGAATATAACTAGTGAATAAAACAATAAAAGCAGACTAACAGACTCAGAGAACAAACAGGGCTGGTTATCCGTGAGGAGAGAGAATGGGGTAGGGTCAATATAGTGGTAGGGGAAAAGGGGAAGTTATTATGAGATTATATGAAATTGTGTAAACTTCTGAAAATTGTGAAGCACTATAGAATGTAGAGTCTTTCATTCAATTAAAAAAAAATTTTAACACCAAAAAACTCTATTTTGATTTGAATAACATAAAGGCAGAATGTAAGTAGCTCGATAAAAGAACCAAAGATAGAATATCCTACTATTCTTCCAGGTGAAAGAACTGAAGCAAGACTTGAGTTTGTTACTACAAGCAAAACAAAATTTTCAGTTTGTTTCAAAGTTAATTTTTGCTTTAAAAAAAAAAAAAAGAAGCATGAGTGCTTTGCAGAGAAATAAAACAAGCCAGAGACTCCAAAGCAATGTTCATAAATGCCAAAGACAAATTGGAATTTCTTGCCATTAAACCTATTAAGACAGTGGGACCTAGTCTCAATGGCTTCCCAAGTGGCACAGAGGTAAAGAATCCCCCTGTCAATGCAGAAGATGTGGGTTTGAGCCCTGGGTTGGAAAGATCCCCTGGAGAAGGCATTGGCTGTCCACTCCAATATTCTTGCCTGGAGAATCCCATGGACACAGGAGCCTAGTGGGCTGCAGTCCGTGGGGTTGCAAAGAATAGGACACTAATGACTGACACTTTCACTTTCACAGTTTTGATGGATCAGGAGTCTTGGCAAGATTTCACTGGGTATTCTGCTCAGGATCTCACTAAATTGAAATCAAAATATTAACCAGATTTTCTTCTTATCTGAAGGCTTGACTGGGACAATCTGCTTACAAGCTAATTGAGGTTATTGCAAAATACATGTACTTTTGCCATGTAATGCCATCTTTCACAGGAGTGAAATCTCACCACATTCACAAATCTGGCCATACTCCAGGCGAGAGATTTTATAAGATCTGTACACCAGTGTTAAGAATCTTGTGGTTGATCCTAGAATTCTGTCCATTTTAGTGTCCATTGGACCAAATTTTTTTAAAAAAATTTTAATTGTGCAGGAGGCAGGAAATGGATATTGGGGATAATTAAAATGGTCTGAGAGCAGCCTTAACTTCCACTTTGGTGAGACCATTATCATGGCCCCTGTGAAATTGTTCATCTCTTGAGTTTTAATACCTCTAGGTCACCTAAGCACAAAAAGGAGATGGAAGCAAACACTGTTCAAATAGGTAGTTATAACAGTGAGTGAAATCACTCTCACTTCTGTTCCTTGAGTTACAGACCCATGTATGTCAATGAGGGAAAGTGCACCATATATTGGAAGCTGTCTCAGAGGATGTGCTGTATTCTATACGAAAGAACATCAATCTTATAGTTCCTTGGACAGTGTCATAACTGAGTCTTCACTATATATTCACTATTCTATAATAGTAATACCAGCTTCTTCTGGATGACAGGACATCGTAATACCCATGAATCTGATGGAAATTACACATTGTCCCACTTTAACTGTAAAATGAGTCCATTATTCAAATGCAGTGTTATGTGGGATGGTAGCGAATAAGGCATTTGTTAATTCTGAGGAAGTTGGTTCTGGGCAGAAGCATGACAGACAGAGAAAATAAAATTAAGCATCCAGATTAAACGGACTGGGCTTCCCAGGTGGCACAATGGTAATGAATCCACCTGCCAGTGCAGAAGATGGAGGTTCTATCCCTGGGTTGGGAAGATCCCTTGGAGGAGGAACTGAAAACCCACTCCAGCATCCCTGCCTGGGAAATCCATGGACAGGGGAGCCTGGCAGGCTACAGTTCGTGGAGTCGCAAAAGAGTCCGTGGGATGGCAAAATAGCTGGACTCAACTTAGCAACTAAATAATAACAACAACTAGGCAGACTAAGTATTAATATCTGTTCTTCTGAAGACAAATTGTTGCCACTTCATAATGGCTATGAGTAATGTAGACAATTTATACTAGGTGACCAGTTGCTCCCTTACAGGTATGATACCATATTGAAAACTCAACATTAATCTTTGCTATTGGCTGGTTAGGCACTCAGCAGTAGAGGTCACTAGGTAAGCTTTGTTCAAAAATAAAGTCCGTATTGTTCAGTCCATCTTCAGCTTAGATTACTGCTGTATTTGTTTATAAAGTCATTGAACAAGTACTAGGGTTTGCTAAGAAAAGAAAGCTCTCACTGATAGCCACAAAATAGGTCATCTTGTAGACCTAAACAGACATTTCTCCAAAGAAGTCATACAGATGGCTAATAAACACATGAAAAAGTGCTCAGCATCCCTTATTATTAGAGAAATGCAAATCAAAAATACAATGAGGCATCACCTCATGTGGATCAGAATGGCCATCATCAGAAAATCTACAAACAATAAATGCTGGAAAGGGTGTGGAGAAAAGGGAACCTTGCCCTTTTGGTGGGAATGTAAATTTATACAGCCCCTATGGAGAACAGTATGGAGATTTCTTTAAAAACTAGGAATCCTACCATATGACCCAGCAATCTCATTACTGGGCATATACCCTGAGAAAATCATAGTTGAAAAAGATACATGTACCCCAATGTTCATTGCAGCACTATTTACAATAACCAGGACATGGAAGAAACCTAGATGTCCATCGACAGATGAATGGATAAAGAAGTTGTGGTTCATGTATTGTTGTTTAGTCACTAAGCTGTGTCTGACTCTTTGCAACCCCATGGACTGCAGCATGCCAGGCTTCCCTGTCCTTCACTATATGCAATGGAATATTACACAGCCATAAAAAGGAATGAATTTGAGTCACTTCTAGTGAGGTGGATAAATCTAGAGCCTGTTATACAGAGTGAAGTAAGTCAAAAAGAGAAAAACAAATATCGTATATTAACACGTGTATATGGAATCTATAAAAATGGTACTGATGAACATATCTGTAGGGCAGCGGTGGAGACACCGATATGGAGAACAGACTTGTGGACACGGTGGGGGAAGGAGACAGTGGGACAAATTGAGAGTAGCTTGGAAACATATATTATCATATGCAAAATAGATAGCTGTTGGGAATGTGCTTTGTGATGCATGGAAATCAACCAGGTGCTCTGTGACAACCTAGAGGGGTGCGATGGAAGGTTCAAGAGGGAGAGAGCATATGTATACCTACGGCTGATTCATGTTAATGTGTGGCAGAAACCAACACAACACTGTAAAGCAATTATCCTTCAATTAAAAATGAATGCATTTTAAAAATAGGTCATCTTGTCGTTAGATTATTAGGGTCTCTTCCAGGGTAGGTTCTTCTTGGTGGGCATTTGCATAGAATAAAAATTTTCCCACTCAGGACCCATTCCAAGATGTCAATCTACAATGTCTTCCTAGGTTTCCTCCAATCTGATTTTTACCCCTTACTTGAGTGTTTGGCCAGTTTGACACTAACCATAAATTGACATAGAGCTAAAATTATGACCAGTTCTCCTTGTAAGCTAAGTGCACAACAAAGGAGAGCTCCCTACGATAGAGCAGAAACCACAATAACATCTGAATGTTGTTAAACATTATTTTGAGTAAAGAATAAAAGACAGTCAAATAGATAGCTCAGAAAACACCATAAATGGTATCAACAGAACTGCAGCACAAATGTAGAGTGTAAATCTGTGTCTTTCAAGCCAAGTAGTTCCATATAGCACAGGTTGGTACAGCATGGTGAGTGAACTATACTTCAATTAAAAAATAAAAGCCAAGTGTATCCATAAATGTAAATATGTTGCAAAATCAGTCAAAAAGAATAGCAGAAAGTTGAAATACAATGACAAACGTGGCAGATCATATTTTCCAAATATTGTGGCAGAAATAACCCTATCCCACTCCCCCTTCTTACAATGTGATGTTAATACTTCTCCATCAAGAGAGGAAAGCTAGGTTCTCTCCTTTTAAATCTAGGTGAGATTATGACTACCAAAATAAGTGACGTTTTGCAACTTCTGAGCTAAGTCATGAAAGATATGGTTTCCACCTGACTTTCTCTCTCAAGATACTTGCCCTTGAAATCGAACCAGTTGGGGAAGTCACATGGAGATGTTCCAGCTGTTAGCCAACATTGATGGCTAAAGTTCTAGCCAACATCTTGCATCAACTGCAAGATATGTGAGTGAATAAGCATTGAACTGATTCCAGCCCCCAGCCATTAAGTCTCTGTTAGCCTTTGAATTATTCAGTTATAGTGAAAGAGAAAAAAGTTATGCCGTCTGTGCCCTGTTGAAAATATGGAAAATATGTGATCATAACAAAAGGTCATTATATGTCATTCAATTTGGGGATTATTTTGCTCCATAGCCACAGAGTGCCAGAAAAGGAAATGTCTAAAACTGGACTTTATTGGAATGGCACTCAATTATCCCATAGTCTACAATATGTTGTCTATTATGGTGAGTTAAATAGAAGCATGAAGGAATCAAAGATTGTATGTCACTTTCAAGCTCACAAAACAGATTAAGCTTTTATTATTATTTAAAAAGCAATTATTATATAGCTGTGATATATAATAAACAAGATGCATTCAGAACACTGGGACAGATAACCAGCTTCATATAGGATTATCAGGGCAACTTGCTGCTGCTGCTATTAAGTCGCTTCAGTTGTGTTTGACTCTATGTGACCCCACAGACGGCAGCCCACCAGGCTCCTCCATCCATGGGATTTTCCAGGCAAGAGTACCAGAGTGGGTTGCCATTGCCTTCTCCGCAGGGCACCTTGAGGTAATATTTTACTAAATTATGCAACATTTTTGAGAAGTAACACTCAATACTGAGAAGACTGCAGTGAAATAAGTCAATTCATATATGACTGAGAACACTAAAAACTGAAGAAATCCTGTTAGTAATATGGCAAGACATGGCAAAATCCATAAAGATATTCACACCAATTTATGCAGTAATTCTACTACTAAGGATTTGCCAATTAAATGGGGGCGGGGGGAGGGAGGGAGGGAGAAAGAGTGAAAATGTTCATTGCAGCAATATCTTTAGAAACAAACAATAGAAGTGTCCAAGAACAGGGGAGAAATAAGGTACAGTACATCTAAACAATAGATTATAGCCCCTCAAGTAATAATTAAGAGTGACTTCCCTGGTGGTCCAGTGGCTGAGACTCCACACTCCCAATGCAAAGGGCCCAAGATCGATCCCTGCTCATGGAAGTAGATCCCACATGCCACAGTTAAGACCCAGTGCAGCCAAACAAATATTTAATAATAATAATAATTAAGAAAAACTACTTAGAAACATGAAAGTATATTTATGGTATTAGGAGAAAGAATATTTGTTCAGTTGCTAAGTCACTTCTGACACTTTGACCCCCACGGACTGCAGTATGTGAGGCCTCCCTGGCCTTCACCATCTCCCGAAGTTTGCTCAAACTCATGTCCATTGATTTCTTGATGCCATCCAACCATCATCTCAATCTCTGTCCCCCCTTCTTCTCCTGCCTTCAATCTTTCCCAGCATCAGGGTCTTTTCCAATGAGTTGGCTCTTCACATCAGGTGGCCAAAGTATAAATACCCCTTTTTTACAATTACACAATATACGTGCATTTCATTACCAACGCAATGGACATGAACTTGGGCAAACTCCTGGAGATGGTGGGGGACAGGGAGGCCTGGCATGCTGCAGTCCACAGGGTTGCGAAGAGTCAGACACTACTTGGGAGACTGAATACAAATATACATATATATAGTCTTATGGATTAGAGCTAGACAAGAAGATATTACACGGCAGAATGAAGACTCGAGTGTCATCCAAAACCAAACTTATGTAGGTGTGAGGATTAATTATACAGTAAAAGTGATTTCAAGTCAGTGGAGAATGAATGGCTTTTCAAAAAATGGTGCTAATACAATTGGTTATCTGTTGTGGGAAACATTAAAAAGATAGATGATAGATAGATACATATATATTTAATCAATCAAAACTCTCTTTTTATATATGATTTGAAGTAGAAAATAGGTATATATCTTCTTACAAAGAATAGTAAAAACAGTAGTACTAGAAGAAAATACAAAAGGCTGTTTTTAGAATTTTTGGTAGGAAAGACCTTAAGCGAGATAGAAAAACAGAAACCAAAAATGGAAAGACTAACAGATTTAAATATGTAAACATATGAAACTTCTTTCTGGTGAGTGATACCGTAAACAAAAATAAAAGTGACAACCTGGAATAAGATATTTGCTATGTATAAAATAAAAAGGAGAAATATGGTAATAATATATGGAGTATCTGTAAATCATGGGAAAGGCAACAATTCAGAGGGAAAATGGACAGAGAACAAAAAAGCATATTTCATGAAAAAAGTGTAATTAGCCAATAACGTATCTTGCCTGGAGAATCCTGTGGACGGAGGAGCCTGGTGGGCTGCTGTCCATGGGGTCGCACAGAGTCAGACGCTACTGAAGCGACTTAGCATGCATGCATGCATTGGAGAAGGAAATAGCAACCCACTCCAATATTCTTGTCTGGAGAATCCCAAGGACAGAGGAGCCTGGTGGGTTGCCGTATATGGGGTCTCACAGAGTCAGACACGACTGAAGCGACTTGGCAGCAGCAGCAGAAGCATATACATTGAAATATGCAACACCTCATGGCTAATAGGGTAAATGACAACGAAAGTAGCAATGACTTTTTCACTCATTGAATAGGCAAAAATAAACCTATTGATAATAACTAGTGTTTGCAAATATCCAAAAAAAGATGCTCATATACTATCAGATGCTTGTATACTGTCAGAGAATGTGTAATATGGCACAGCCTTATTGGGAGATTTTTTTGACCATACTATTGAAATTAATATGACCTTTGACCAGACACTCCACTTACAGGAGTTTAACTTAGTTAAATATACTTACTAGTACAGGAAGATATATGTGTGTGTGTTAAAGAGTGCTCATTATAGACACACAAACATGATAATGTCCTCCTACTGGGAAAGATTGAAGGCAGAAGGACATTATAGACACACGAGCATGCAATAAAAATACCTTAATTATCTATTGTAAAACATTACCGCACAACTATCCAAAGATATGTTGTTAACAAAAATAAAAAATTGTCAAGTAAAATATATGTGATTAATATGTGTTTAGAAAAAATGAATGCATTTAAATTCATGAATATAAATGAATATTCAAAGATTTGCCAGAACAAGTATTGCTAGTATCATTATCATTTCTTGGAAAGGAAAATTAGTCAGATTGAGAAAGGTAAGTGTGAAGTGGAATTTTAACTTCCTGCTGTATATATTTGATACATTATAAAATTTTGATATCGAGCATATATTTATGTAAGTTGAAAAGCAATGAAAATCAAGAAGAAAGTGTATTATAAAGGTATCAAAAATGATCTTTAATAATAATCATTGATATAATGCATTACTACAAATAATTTTTAAAGCTCTTTCATATACACAGTGTTATCAACACTTACAACAATCCTCTGAGATAGTTAAGTAGATAGAGATTTTTATCCTCATTTTATTGTTGAGGAAACACTCTTAGAGAAGTTAAGTAATTTGCTATACTTTGTATTTATTGTATCTACTGAAAATGCAGTCTCTTTCCTCGTCATGAGATAGAGGCAAATGTAAAGAGTTTGTCATGTAAATGTAGTTTATGAAAGCTTATAATGAAAAGATAGACAGGTGGCTTTAGTGCATTTTGATAACTGAAGAAAATCAGCTTTAGGATGATCTTAGGATCATGACATATGATCAAAATATGAATGTAATAAATCAATAAGATGCTATGGAAATCTTAATTATTATAAAGGCCCTGCTGAGTAGCATATGGCATAACAGAGCTAGAAATCTTGAGCAGAATCCAGGCTTTAGTATTTCTTAGTGAATTTAGGGCAGTCATCTAACAGCTCTGAGCGCCTATAAAATGTAGCTACTCTTCCCTCTGCTTCCCCTTCTTCCTACATAACCACACACATACACATCGGAATGTGAGAATTAAATGAGATGAAACATGTAAAAGCATCTGGTATGGTGCCTGACACGTTACACATGTTCTCAAAATAGTAATTTTCTATCTAGTTCATTAAAAAATTAAAGGGACATACAGTCTAAGTCAGACCAAAGAAGAACAGAAGACTGAACATGGCTGAAATTTTGTCAGTAATTGAAGACCCCAGCATCTAGTTGACCTTGGAGACGTGTTAAACAACATCAACAACTATCTGAAACACATTTCAAAAAGTCTCTGTGTTTGAATCTGTTAATCTCATACTTTCAGATGATATGATCTCTTTAACTGTGATTTACTTTATCAACTGTCACCTCCCCATTGAGTAAGCTGAATCCTCTCAGCTTGATCACATTTCCTAAACTACACATCTGTGGACATGTTGCCTTCTGTCTTTGATTCATTAAAATGACTTTCACATTCATGGCATTTTCATGACTCTTTGATATATTACTTCAGGCACTGGGAAGCAGATAAAAGACTTCTGGCATCTTGGGAAGGATGAATTTGTCCTGGAGGAGATTGCATCTTGATGTATTGTTATTGAATCTCCTGGAAAGTGTTGTATGAACTGTCAGGCTTTGGTACCTGCTTTGAGCATCTAATGTTGGATATCTAATGTATATCACATTTATGTGGTGTGAGTTGTCTATACGCCCAAGGTCATCTACTACATTTTTGCTCCTGCTCTTAATAACTAAAGGGGGTGTATGAGACAACCACCTCTCCTTGACCTTAAATGAAGGTTGTGTTTGGAGCTGAGCACTAATCAAAAACCTACTTGTCTTCACTTAGGGCTGCCATTACTTTGAATCATTCAGAACTGAAGGTAAAATTGAGTCAGAATGACTTGGAGTTTTTTTTGGTTTTTGCTTTTTTTCTCTCTTGTCATAACATGATGATTTTGACACATCTTTACTAGCAACTTTTCTATCCTAATATTAATGTTCTTACACCTCCTTCAAACCTGTGCCCACGTCTCCGTCTCGAGACGTTTCACATAAATTCTACATACAGCCCTGCACTTCTATCTTCCTTATCCTCTTCTAATTTATTTCATTCCACTTATCATCAGCTGTTGTCATATACTTTACTTATTTATTCCATCTACTGTTATTATCTGTCACCTCTAACTAGGAATCCTTGTTGGTTGTGCCAAATGATGTGTTCCAAGCATCTACAAGAGAGCTTGGCAAAACGTGGGCAATTCGATAATACATATTTTTTCTTTTGAATTTCTTTATTTATTTTTGGTTCCACTGGTTCTTCACTGCTGAGCCTCGGCAGTGAGCAGGGGCTACTCCCTAGGTGCGGTGCACGGGATTCTCACTGTGGCAGCTTCTCTTGTCGCAGAGCACAGCTCTAGGGCACACAGGCTCAGTAGTTTTGGCGAACCGGTTTAATTGCTCCAGGGCATGTGAAATCTTCCTGGACCAGGAATCTAGCCCATGTACCCTGTGCTGGGAGGCAGATTCCCAACCACTGGACCACAAGGGAAGTCCCAATAAACACATATTTGAATGAATGAATATATCTCTCAGGCACTTCCAAGAGAATTCTTTATCTGATTTGATAGTGTTCGTGAGAACACCACCTAATCACAAGGGAAAATGGTATTCACTGCCAACAATATTTTGGGTGAGTGAGGGATGACTTCCTGAAGAATATGTTCTCTTGGCAGAATATATTTGTATTCTTTTCCCTACCAAGCAATCTATCCATCACTAGGTTTAGTTCTAAAATGCATGTTCATTTCTTTGTAATGCTTTCACATTATTCCTCACTTACAGTTGTCTGTATATTTCAAGATAGAACATCTGTGAAGTATGACAAAGATCAAAAACTAACATTTTTTGCAGTACCCCAAAATGGATCTTTGGATCTGTATATAATAGAGATCTTCAGATCTCTGCTTCTAATTTTCAAAGCTTGAATTCTATCATCACACAGCTATGTTGATAAATGTTATTCATACACTCGAAAGGACTTACAGCAAATTACGTACTGATTTTTTTTTTAATTGAGAAGCAAAATAATGGGAAATCACAAAAAATCAGTGACATGCGTAGGAGTAATTTAATGACAGAGCGGAAACACCAACAACTCCCCACCCCGGCCCCCTGCATTTCAGGGATGCAATTGCAAAATATGAAGAATTGATTTATGTTTTTTTGCTGGGAAGGTCAGCAAAAGGAAACTTGCATGTAGCGTTTGAGGGGAAAAAAGAAAGATTAGTGCAAACAACTTGGAAGGAAGATAATCATGAAGTGTTGCTTCCAGAACCGAAATCTATTTAATTAAGCCCTTGGAATACAATTTCAGGTTTAATAAACCCTTTCTGTACTGAAACCAGATTCACTAGGAATATTTAAACAGGTCTAAACTGATGCAGTTGACTTCAAAAAAACAAAGAACCTAAACTAAAAAGAGAAACAAACCAGCTGCTAAGTCACGTCAGTCGTGTCCAACTCTGTGCGACCCCATTGACGGCAGCCCACCAGACTCCTCTGTCCCTGGGATCCTCCAGGCAAGAACACTGGAGTGGGTTGCCATTTCCTTCTCCCGTGCATGAAAGTGAAAAGTGAAAGTGAAGTCGCTCAGTCATATCCGACTGTTCGCGAGCCCATGGACTGTAGCCTACCAGGCACTTCCGTCCATGGGATTTTCCAGGCAAGAGTACTGGAGTGGGGTGCCATTGAAACAAACCAGAGATACTGACTTAATAATTCATCTTTGCTATAGATGAGGGAATTTACTAAAAGGTTTCCTTCTTCATCTACATTGTTTTTTAAATATTTATGAGAATCTCACATTTTCCATACAAAAGAGCTTACATAATCAGTTATATCACCCTCATTATCAGACAGGAGGAATCATGAGTTTACAAAAATTTTATGTAAAGGATATAAAAAGAAAAAAGAAAGTGAAAGCCACTCAGTCCTGTCCAACTCCTTGCAACCTGATGGACTGTAGCCCACCAGGCTCCTCTGTTCATGGAGAAATACTGGAATGGGTTGCCATGCCCTTCTCCAGGGGATCGTCATGACCCAGAGATCTTCCGAAACTGGTGATCAAACCCAGGTCTCCCACAGTGCGGACAGATTCTTTACCATTTGAGCTACTCAGGAAACCTAAAGGATATAAAGTAATGTATAAAATAGCATTCGCAATAGCATTTTTGTGGTAAGTTCAGTACTTTATTTTACGTGGCTCTTTATTGTAAGAATTTTTAAATGAAAATAGGTAACATGATCAGAAATAAGTTTAAGATAGTTTGGAAGCACTGAATAGGGATAACTGGCTCAACCTGAGGTCTAGTGGAGGCTTCCTAGAGAAGAGTTCAGTCACTCAGTCATATCCGATTCTTTGCCACCCCATGGACTGCAGCACGCCAGGCTTCCCTATCCTTCACCAACCCCTGGAGCTTGCTCAACTCATGTCCATCGAGTCGGTGATGCTATTAACCATCTCATTCTCTGTCATCCCCTTCTCATCTTGCCTTCCATCTTTCCCAGCCTCAGGGTCTTTTCCATTGAGTTAGTTCTTTGCATCAGGTGGCCAATGTATTGGAGTTTCAGCTTCAGCATCAGTCCTTCCAATGAATATTCAAGACTGATTTCCTTTAGGATTGACTGGTTTGATCTCCATTCAGTCCAAGGGACTCTCAAGAGTCTTCTCCAACATCACAGTTCAAAAGTATCAATTCTTCGGCACTCAGCTTTCTTTATGATCCAACTCTCACATCCATACATGACTACTGGAAAAACCAAAGCTTTGACTGCTGCTGCTGCTAAGTCGCTTCAGTCATTTCTGACTCTGTGTGACCCCATAGATGGCAGCCCACCAGGCTCCCCCGGCCCTGGGATTCTCCAGGCAAGAACACTGGAGTGGGTTACCATTTCCCCTTCTCCAATGCATGAAAGTGAAAAGTGAAAGTGAAGTCGCTCAGTCATGTCCGACTCTTCGTGACCCCATGGATCGCAGCCTACCATGCTCCTCCTTCCATGGGATTTTCCAGGCAAGAGTACTGGAGTGGGTTGCCATTGCCTTCTCTAGACAGACCTTTGTTGGCAAAGTAATATCTCTGCTTTTTAATTTAAAAACTTTTAATTTTTAATTTAAACTTTTTAATTAAAAAAAAATATGCTGTTAAAGTTGGTCATAGCTTTTCTCCCAAGGAACAAGCATCTTTCATGGCTGCAGTCACCATCTGCAGTGATTTTGCCGCACCCCCAAATAGAGTCTCTCACTGTTTCCACTGTTTCCCCATCTATTTGCCATGAAGTGATGGGAACAGATTCTGTGGTCTTAGTTTTTTTAATGTTGAGTTTTAAGCCAGCTTTTTCACTGTCCTCTTTCACCTCCATCAAGAGGCTCTTTAGTTCCTCTTCACTTTCTGCCATAAGGGTGGTGATATCTGCGTATCTGAGGTTATTGATATTTCTCCCTGCAATTTCTTGCCTGGAAAATCCCATGGATGGAGGAGCCTGGAAGGCTGCAGTCCATGGGGTCGCTGAGGGTCGGACACAACTGAGTGACTTCACTTTGACTTTTCACTTTCATGCATTGGAGAAGGAAATGGCAACCCACTCCAGTATTCTTGGCTGGAGAATCCCAGGGACGGGGAAGCCTGGTGGGCTGCCGTCTATGGGATCGCACAGAGTCGGACACGACTGAAGCAACTTAGCAGCAGCAGCAGCCTGCAATCTTGGTTCCAGATTGTGCTTCATCCAGCCCAGCATTTTGCATGATGTACTCTACATAAAAGTTAAATAAACAGGGTGACAATATACTGCCTTAATGTACTCCTTTCCCAATTTGAGAACAGTCAATTGTTCCATGTCTGGTTCTAGTTGTTGATTCCTGACCTGCATACAGATTTCTCAGGAGGCAGGTTAGGTGGTCTGATATTCCCATCTCTTGAAGAATTTTCCACAGTTTGTGGTGATTCACACAGTCAAAGGCTTTGGTGTAGTCAATAAAGCAGATGTTTTTCTGGAACTCTCTTGCTTTTTCGATGATCCAACAGATGTTTGCAATTTGATCTCTGGTTCCTCTGCCTTTTCTAAATCCATCTTGAACATCTCGAAGTTCTCGGTTCACATACTGTTGAAGCCTGGCTTGGAGAATTTTGAGCATTACTTTGCTAGTGTGTGAGATGAGTGCAATTGTGTGGTAGTTTGAACATTCTTTGGCTATACCTTTCTTTGGGATTGGAATGAAAACTGACCGTTTCCAGTCCTGTGGCCTCTGCTGAGTTTTCCAAATGTGCTGGCATCTTGAGCGCAGCACTTTCACAGCATCATCTTTTAGAATTTGAAATAGCTCAACTGGAATTCTATCACCTCCACTAGCTTTGTTCATAGTTTGTTTGTAGTGATGCTCTTAAGAGGAGATGATGATCTCTTGAAATCGAGATATATGAGTTAGCCAGGTGAAAAAAAGGCAGGAAGGGCATTGCAACAAAGGAAACAGTATGTTGATGACTTGCTCTTAAAATAACCTGATGTTCAAATAGTTATATAGCATAGTTAATGTGTTTGGAATATTTATTTTTTTTATTTTTGGCTTCATCTGCATGGTATGTGGGATCTTAGTTCTTAGTTCCCTGAACCTGTTCCCCCTATAGTGTGAGCTCTGAGTCTTAACCATGAAGCATCAAGGAAGTCCCTGATTTCTTATTTATATGAGTAATTCAGCAAAATTTGCAGCCACTACCATTCTAAAAATCTCAATTGAGTTCTTTCATTGCAAACCAAATTTGACCTGGTTCCCATGAGAAGAGATGGAAATTGGGGGAAAATACTAATAGGTCACATAATACAATGTGCTCACAGTCATCCTTCAAACCCCTGTGACATTCCTAAAATATAAAACACTGTGAGGCGCAGACGGCGGTGCGCCCCTCCGCGTCCTCCAGCGGCGAAGCTCCACGGGTGTCATCGCGAGACGAGCTCGCCGAAATGGCCGCCGCCAGTCAAGGAAACTTTGAGGGAAAGTTTGAGTCACTGGACCTTGCAGAACTTGCTAAAAAGCAGCCATGGTGGCGCACGCTGTTTGGGCAGGAATCTGGGCCTTCAGCTGAAAAGTATAGTGTGGCAACCCAGCTGTTAATTGGAGGTGTCACTGGATGGTGCACAGGTTTCATATTCCAGAAGGTTGGAAAACTGGCTGCAACGGCTGTGGGAGGTGGATTTTTTCTGCTTCAGCTTGCCAACCATACTGCCTACATCAAAGTGGACTGGCAGCGTGTGGAGAAGGACATGAAGAAGGCCAAGGAACAGCTGAAGATCCGCAAGAGCAACCAGATACCTACAGAGGTCAAGAGCAAAGCAGAGGACGTGGTGTCGTTTGTGAAGAAGAACGTTCTAGTGACTGGTGGCTTTTTCGGAGGCTTTCTGCTGGGCATGGCATCCTAGAGGGGATGACTTCACCACCAAGAGTCCTACGTTTGCCAACCAGCAGCCTCTCCCCTCCACCCTAGGACAGAAAACTCCTCCTCTTCCTCCTCCCTGTCATGGCGTATCTGAGTGGCTTTGTAGGCATCTGGTGGTTCAAGTTGAGAACGGCCCCACTGTGAGCTTGACGGCAATGGAAGAGACCATAGATGTTAGCGCTTATCTAGCACACTCCCCTGGGACTAATCTGTAGGTCAGCAAGTATATTCCTTTCTCGCGTAAGATACTTACCAGAACATAGGACAAGATGACACACCGAGTGGATCTTCAAAGGTTGCCCCACACTTGATTTGGAAAAGACATTGCAAGCATATAAGATACCTCGTTAAGTTTTGCATGGAAAGGAACTGAATACAGTGGCCTTTAAGCTTGAAAGATTTGCAATTGTGGTGTCTACTTTCTCTTTTAGTAGATTGAGATTACAGAAAGAGAGCTACTCTTAGTGTGTGACAGTTGAAAAACCCGAATATGGAATGAACTTGTCCTAAAGTGACATACGATGAGCTGAAGCTGTGTTTGGTGGGAAGGCCTTTGGGGAAACCAAGCAGTGGATAACATTTAGGATGGTCAGACTTAGTGAATCATTTAAAGGCATTCAGATATTATCGAGGGATGTTTTCCACCACACAGGGTAATGCATCTCATGGCTGTTTCCAAAGGGTTTATTGATGGTAAAATAAGTGACTTTAGGTGTAAGAGGGAAGAAGCTCTTGGGTTTTTATTTAATAGAAAGGGTTTGAAGCTTTGAAATGTGAACTTTTCTTTACTTCCAGTCAAAACGTCAGGGGTAACCCATAGCTCCTCTGTGTCAATTCTGTTTCTTTATTCAGAGTTTTAAAATGGTGGCATTTCCAAGCATTAAAAATTTAGAACAGTAGCATCAGAGGTATCTACTGTCTCATGATGACCCCAACTCTTCGAATTTATCTTTAGAATTCAAGTTTATACACACACCCATCCTTAGAAACAAGGCATTTTTCTGTAACGACCTTTTACCATCTGGAATATGCAGTGCAGAAAGGCAAGGCTGTGTCTTCACTTGTATACATGGAGTCAAGCACTTAGTAGATACTCAGTCTGTTGAATATATGAATAATGAGGTCATAGAAAAGTAGGTGGAAAATGGGGTGATCAGCAGGATTTTTGAGACTTGATGAGTTCTGAGAATGCTGAAAACTCGGAATTACTTCTTAAACTTGCAGGTGATCCCTTGAAAAATGTATGTTTTCAATGCCTTCCTTTTAAAATATTTGCCTTGTAACTTGAATTTGGAAATTGTAGCTACTAGCGGATGTGTGGAATTTTTTAGAATTCATCCGTTTGCATTTTTCTCCTTATTGTAATATTTTAAGGCAACATTAAGTAGTTTTGCTTGTAACATGTGGATTATATACAAATCATAATGGTATGAGCCACAGTGTCCTATATTTTTGTATAAGAACTCAAAATTTTTCACTTTTTCTTATGCTCAGACATATGTAAACATATAAATGTTCAAATATATATGAAAGTACAGTGACCCCCATGGATAATGATCATCAAAATACAGTTTTATCAGTGGCTTTGAAAAAAAAAAAAAACACTGTGAGATGTGTTTAGGAAAGCATAGAGTCCTTAAAAGAACACAAACTGGGCCCGTCCTTTGGAGTTAGAGATTCTGGTGTACAAAATATGCGGATTATAAATGCAACTGCATCGGATACTCTTTTCTTCATCATCCACCTCATGACTCTGGAGAAGTAACTGCACTTGGAAGTATCTTCTAGGTTGATCATCCCCATCTTTTTTATCCAAGGGTAACCAAGATGATTTCTAGAATAAAGAATGGATGTTTTAGATCGGCTCCATTCTTCATAGGATTGGCTCCAAACCTATGAAGAAGAGAAAAAGATATAGATAGAGCTGACATATTTCTACTCTGGTCCAATAGAAGTTTATGAGATGGTGATTTAAGGCTGATGCTTCAGCTAAAAATAAAGACTATTTGCTTTCCTAGACTGTTGTCTGTGTTTGGAAGCCTTGGTCAACTAGTATAATGGCCAAAGGTGGCAGGATAAAACTTTGAAATTAGGGATCATAAACATATCAGGACTAATACTATACACTTAAATAGTCTTTTTTTTTAAACATTGCTTTGAAAACAAGGCAAATCAGACAGATCTTTGGAAGCAGACTGACAAAAGTATATTTAAAGCTTTGTGTTTTGACATATTGTGCCTTCCTAAATTAAAAATAATTTATTGATGATTTACAACCATCTACTTATTTGCTGAAATTAATCCTGCTGATGAGTTAACCAGCTGTATGACCGTGAGAAATTTATTTACTCTCTCTTTGCTTTAAGTTCTACTTTAGTACCAAAGAAATAATTAAGAAACTTCATAGAATTTTTAAAGATGAAATCAGGACATGCTAAATGTGTGTCTAATATAAAGAAAAAACTTAATAAGTATAAATTGTTAAAGGTATAGTTGTTATTTATTATCAATATGTAGAATGATCTGCAAATAGACCCTCTCAACTCCCCCTTTCACTAGAATAAATATTGATTGGATAAATGAATGTTTAGTTACATATCACCTTATAAAAATAGCACTTTTTTCACTGCTCAATGGATCTTCTATAGGTAAATATTATTGACCAATTTATACATTCAAGGACTTCAACACTAAAAGAAATAGGGTGGGGACTGGAATGTTCTAAGGGAAGTTGGATGGACTAGGCAGAGTACACCAGAGGCAAAACCCATCCAGCTTCCATGACTCAGGGTGTGGACAATCCTTACAGCTTCTTTCCTTATATTAGCTGTTTGGCATTTAATAAGTTTGAAGAGCAGAAAGGAGTAAGAAATAAAGTCTAATACACTCAATGTATTTTAAAATAATCTTTAAAACATTAATTAAACAATATATTGATAAAAGAGAAGTGTAAATACCTTGATCATTGAAAATATTCATCTTTGTTTCATTTAAATAAATATAAATTTTTTTAAAAAGAGAAATGTAAGCAGATGGAATAATACAGTAGAAGCGAATATGAGATATAGGAAATGAAAAGAACAGAGAAGGATTAAGAATTATTGATACATCCAGCAAAATAATTATAACTGGAGGACTAACAGATGAAATAGTTGAAATAATAAAATAGGCTGAAACTGTGTGATTGTATCACCAGTGTGTGATGTTAGGTGGTGGTTTTGTCGCTATGTGACTCTTTTGTGAGCCTATGGATGATAGCCTGTCAGACTCCTCTGTCCATGGGATTTCCCAGGCAAGAATACTGAAGTGGGTTGCCATTTCCTTCTCCAAGGGATCTTCCTGATCCAGGGACTGAACCTGTGTCTTCTGCATTTCAGGTGGATTCTTCACCACTGAGTCATCAGGGAAGCCCGTGATTTTAGGTAGAGCTGATTAAAAAAAAAAACAAAAAACAAAAAACATGGAAGTTAGAAGGGAATATTAGTGAGTTCCCTGGTGGTGCAGCAGCTAAGACTCAGTTCTCCCAACGCAGGGAGCCCAGGTTCGATCCCTAGTCGGTTAACTACATCTCACATGCCACAACTAAAGATCCTGCCTGTTGCCATGAAGACCAAAGATCTGAAATGCAGCAACTGAGACCTGGCTCAGCCAAACAAAAGAATAAACAAATAATATATGTATATTTTTAAAAGCCTGCTTTATAAAAAGAAAAAAAAAAACGGGGGAGGAGGTGATAAGTCAGCACTAACAGTTAAAAAGGTAACAGGAGGGTTCAGTGAAAGTAGATATAATGTCTAGAAGAGATATAATGAAAGTAGATATAATGTCTAGCTGCTTTTGTCTTCCCAAGTTTTCCTCAAAGATGCCTTAGGCTAATAACACAGACCAGTATTCTGTGACTCTGCTCTATGCCTTAAGCCTCAAAAGCAGCTTTTAAACTATAGCTATCTATTCCTCCTCCAAATTCTTTTCTCCAAAATAGCAGGAGTCAGGTGGTTTCCCTTACTCTGACCCTCTCATTTGAAAACTTACGTTTTTGATATCACTATCTGCAAAGTATCTGATATTATGTGAGACAGTGCTCCTGAAATTTCTTTGGTCTCTGTATCACTTTAGTGAGGCCAAGCAAACAAATACAATCTCTGAAAAGACTGGTGCTGGTCTTGAAGAGAAATCAGTAACATGTTAGACTTTTATTATCATATAGAAAGTATTTTTCCATTGCAAATGCAAATATATCAAAGTTTGAATTTTATAGAAATGGATATTCTTTTAAAATCCAGCCAGAATACCCTCTTTGGTTAAATTACACAGGACAGCATTTGTCTAACTATAGCATAGAATGTCAATTGGGATTATGTGAAAAAGCTCAAATAAAATTTTAAGAAATTGTTGTTTTAAAAATAAGTTAAACAGTTTTGTTTGCTAAAGAAAACTTTCAAAACACCAGTGTCCCTTATATGGATATAAGAGTGCATTCCAGTACTTTTCAACCTAATCTGACAATGGAAGCCCTTTGTATGTTGCAAAGCTTGGAACTAGTAGCTCATGAAATATACTTTGGGAAGCGCAGCTTCAAGAACTATACGCAGAGATGGGAATTCTAGTTCTCTAATAAAGGCTATACATTCTTTTAATCCAACTGTGTTATTAAAGGACTAAGAGGAGATATCCATAATGTAGTTTCTGACTTTATATTGCAGTAGGATGAGAAGCATCAGATATTTGGAAAAATGATAGAGTTAAATGAACTTTAAAAAAAATCTGAACTTTCTGAATGGAGCACTACACGTTTTAACTTTAAAACAAAATAGTTTGAACATATTTCTCACAGGTGAAACACATCTTGACTGTTTTGAATTTTTTTTAAAAAAAAGCAAATAAACACACACATGCAGTATTTTATTTGTTTAACAGCTCACAACCAGGGTCGGTGAAATTTCGAGATATAAATTTTTACCCTTTTTTTCCTTTTGAGATGGTCAGCTTTTCTCTCCTTGTCACAAAGAGAGCTCATGTCACGCCCAAGTGCAAATAACTTCTTCAGGAAAGAAAAACTACTGTGAAACGTGCCCAAGTTTGATGTTCTAAGACATCTGTGGGCACAATGGACATTCAGAACTCCCCAATACACATTATTTTATAAGCCTTTGCATATTTAGTTTTCAAGTTCTATTATTGTGTATAAAAGAAGTGAAACTTTTTCTCCCTAATATTATCCACAACCTTTGAAATGCTAACGTGAGAGCCTTTGAAATGAGTTTTGAAAAAATCTTAATAACCAATATCATGATAGATATGTAACACTAAATGAATTCACTCAGTCACTGTCCTTTAACAGCTATTTTTTTTCCTATAACCTTTCATGTTAATATTTATGACTATGTTATAGTGTCTTCTCTATGAATATACTCTCTGGATTAGATAAGTGATGTGGAATTTTTGGCCATAATAAAGTAGTCATCTGGATTGAATTGTCAGAATCCAATCTGCACATCACCACTCTTACTTTGTTTTGTGGAATGAACAAAGACGTCTACTTCGACACACTCAGAGCAGGATTAAGACATCCTTCAAACCTTCTGATTGTTCCAAAGATTAACAAAACTTCCCTGCTAACTTTGACCAAAAGACTAGATGTAATCTTCTATTTTTCCAGTAACTGTTGAAAGGCAGAATTACACAAATGGAGACACATTTATAAATGAGATTTATGTATCTATCTCTCTTTTTATATATTTAACATTTTCTTCAGTGCTTTGTAAAGTGACATGTTGCTTTCAAGTTAGTGTATGAGTGAGTAATGAGTAAAAACTACTTTGAAGATTATTTATGTTGTATCCATTCACATTGGAGATAATCTTCCTTAATATTTAAGCCTTACATCTTCTCAGGAATGAATGTTAAGGATCAAGCTTACTTTTCAAACATATATAACCTCTGTGACATTCTATCCTCACCTCCCAATAGTTCTCAAACAAAGCCTTATGCAAATTATAAAAATTTAGTTTATTCCTTAATGTTTAGTAGGATAGATGTCTTCCTGTATGATGTCAACAGAACTGGTAGTTGGTCAGTTAATTTTAGAAAGAAAATAAAATTGGATTAAAGAGAGAATTATATATATGTGTATACATAGATTATATACATACAAATATACATAAATTAAAAGTTTTAACAAAAAGTAAATTTTAAATACTAAAATATGTAGCTTATAAAGCACCTTTGTACATAAATTTTTGATGTGAGGACCCAGGCCTTTCTTTTCGGTATTGTTTTGCAAATGGGAGGTCTCTGAAGTCTTTCTTGCATAAATCACATATGTAATGCATCTGGTATGATTTCAAGCTCTGATTTCACTAAAATGGGATGAAAAGAAAACACTTGCTAAGCAATCTGAGTGCAAAATCCTTGCACGTAGTGATCAATTGTTTGATTAATTGCCATCTTCCTTCTGTCTTTCACATACCTAATGTGACAACACTTAAAAATTGTTTGTCAGTGTGGAGATTCCTTAAAAAACTGCAAATAGAACTGCCTTATGATCCAGCAATCCCACTGCTGGGCATACACACCAAGAAAACCAGAATTGAAAGAGACATGTGTACCCCAGTGTTCATCGCAGCACTGTTTATAATAGCCAGGACATGAAAGCAACCTAGATGTCCATCAGCAGATGAATGGATAAGAAAGCTGTGGTAGGTACATATACACAATGGAGTATTACTCAGCCATTAAAAAGAATACATTTGAGTCAGTTCTAATGAGGTGGATGAAACTGGAACCGATTATATAGAGTGAAGTAAGCCAGAAAGAAAAACACCAATACAGTATACTAACACATATATATGGAATTTAGAAAGATGGTAATGATAACCCTTTATGTGAGACAGCAAAAGAGACACAGATGTATAAAACAGTCTTTTGGACTCTGTGGGAGAGGGCGAGGGTGGGATGATTTGGGAGAATGGCATTGAAATATGTATAATATCATATAAGAAACGAATCACCAGTCCAGGTTTAATGCATGATGCTGGATGCTCGGGGCTGGTGCACTGAGACGACCCAGAGGGATGGTATGGGGAGGGCGGTGGGAGCGGGGTTCAGGATGGGCAACACGTGTACACCTGTGGCGGATTCATGTTGATGTATGGCAAAACCAATACAATATTGTAAAGTAATTAGCCTCCAATTAAAATAAATAAATTTAAATTTTAAAAAAATTGTTTGTCATGAAGTATATCAAATACAAAGTACAAATAAAATGCATATGTATAATTTAAAGGATAACTGGCATACATACAACCAGGTTAAGAAATAGAATATTGCCAGTACCTTAAATGCCCTTTCCGTTACACACCCCAGAGGCAACTATTAGAATGACTTTTATGATAATCATTCTCCTGCTTTTCTTTTCAGTGTTGCTGTCCTATTTGCATCTTTAAAGTATATCTTTAGTTTGCTTTTTAAATGCAAAACAGAATAGAGCTGTATTTTGGTGACTTGCTTCTTCCCTGTAACATTGTGGTGATGTGTTTAGCTAATTCTCTTCTGCAGCATAGCATTCTTTTTCAGGACAACACCTCAATTTACCCATTCTACTGTTGATGAACAATTTGGGCTTTTAGTTTAATTCTCCCCAAAGTAGATCCTAAGGCAAAGATTTGGGTATAAGCAGCTTTTCTGGGAAGTGATTCTGGGAAGCATTGTAAAATAGGAGGAAGTAAGACTCAGAAAGAAGAAAAGCCGATACAATGTGTGTTCACAAACAAGTGATCACTGTGGTTTTGTTCCTGCTGGCAGCTCTGGAAGAGTAGGAAGAACACAATAGATTTATCCACTAAGGGAGGTGGAACTTAGAATATTTATCCACCAATTCCTGTTCTAAATTGGTTGAATATCACCCTAGGCCATCAACTCCTCTTATGGCTTGTCCCTTGTGTGGGTTGCTAAGGGTGCCCGGAAGCAGAGACACACAGGAAGTAATCATCTCACACAAGAGCTGTCCAGGATAGGCTGAGAGAATAAAGTGGAGTCCTTTTTGGATCTTCTACAAAGCAGCCATTGTACCACTCAGATCCACTCAAGCCCCGCAATATTTTCACTCTGTCCTGTCACTGATTCTTCAAGGTTCAAGATGCAGTTCCCTGAAAAGGAGAAAAACAATAAAGCACTAAGCAATGGGTGAGTTAATGGGCCAAAGTACACTACAGCTGTGGTTGGTCCTAAGACTATTATTAGTATTCATCAACCCCTTTACCACCCATTATAAATTTCTCTTGGTCAGAAATTCTTGAGGAGCTTGCCTTGGTGGGGCGACCCACACCTTCATCTTTGAGGGAACTGAATCCTTGGTTACCTTGTCTTTGTAAAGACTGGACTGTGGAAATTGCCTATGTGCTACTATCATTGACATGGAAGCACCAGGAAGTATCCTTGTAAGTCCCTCTGATAAAGTTGAAGAGACTAAAATATGGAATCTTCCTGTCCAAGAACATGGTATGATTTTTTATTCTATTCTTTCTATTCATTTTTAAGTGATTTTTATTAGAATTTAATCATTTTATACATAGAGAGCTTTTTTTTGTATTCAATACATCCTAAATTTTTGTTTTTGATGTTATCATGAATGATGTTTCTCAAGTTATACTTTTTGATAGTTGGTATTATACAAAATTGCTTCTATGTATCAATTTCATATTAAAAAATACTCCTTGGATTCTTTGGGGGTTTTCTAAATAGATAATCATGTCTATTGGTGATTATCCATTTAATGTTTATTTTGTCCTCCTTATGCAATGTTTATCTGTTTTATTTTTTTCCTCATTGCATTGCATTGAGTAGACTGAGTGAGAGTGATGATAGCTGACATCTTTATCTTGTTTCTATCAATTTTTAAAATATCAAACCAAACATATTCCTGGGAGAGACCCAACTTGGTTATAATGTACTGTGCTTTTTATATATCATACTACTGGGTTGAGTTGACTAAAATTTGGTTTAGGGATTTTCAAATTATGCTCATGAGTGTGGCCAGTCTGTAATTTTCCTATCACGTGCCTTCCATCCATGTCTTGTTTTGGCACCAAGGTTATGCCAGCTTCAAAAAGTGAGTTGGAAAGTATTACTTGTTTTTCAGTTCTCTGGAAAAATTCATGTAAAATTGCACTTAACCATTCTTTGACTGTTTAGTAAAATCTTTCTGTTAAGCTGCTTTGTTCTGCTGTTTTCCTTACAGTAAGATTTTGAACGAGTATCCCAGTTGCTTCCATGTTTCATGTTATCCAGGGTCTCCATTTTTTATTGAATCAGTTTTGATGAGTAGTATTTTCTGGTAGTTCATTCATTATCTCTGTATTTTCTAATGTATTGCCATAAATTGATTCATAGTAGTGCTCTTGCCTGGAGAATCCCAGGGACGGGGGAGCCTGGTGGGCTGCTATCTATGGAGTCGCATAGAGTCGGACACGACTGAAGCGACTTAGCAGCAGCAGCAGCAGCAGCAGCAGTGAATAGTTATATTTATTTTTAATTCTTAATAATTTTTCTCTCTTTTTCCTTTGATGAGTGTCTCCAATAGTTTTTTAATGTTTTTAAAGAGTCAATTTTTGATTTGATTACTCTTTTAATTACAGATTTGCTTTTATTTTTATGAATTAAACTTTTCTATTTTTACTATTTACCTACACTTCCTTTAGATTTATCATCCTACTGCAATGAGGAAAACCTGGGTTCCATCTCTGGCTTGGGAAGATTCTCTGGAAGAGGGCATGGCAACCCATTCCAGTATTCTTGCCTGGAGAATCCCCATGGACACAGGAGCCTGGAGGGCTGCAATCCATGGAGTCGCAAAGAGTTGGACACGACTGAGCAACTAAGCACAGCACACTTCTTCTAACTTTTCAAGTTAGATTTTTAAAATTTATTCTTAGCCTTTTTTTTTTCCAGAGGAAAAACATTTAAGGGAATAAATTTCTCTTCAAGAACTCCTTAACCAACATACATTTTCTATTTTTGTTTAGTTACAAATACTTTGTATATTGTTACAGTTTTTTCATTAACCTATGAGTTGTTTAGATTTTTAAAACCTTTCCAAGTGAATGGAGTTTTCCAAATAATTTTGAAGTTCATTTCTAACTTAAGTGAATTGAGAATGGTGAATGTGGTCAGGAAAATACTGATGCTTTGAAATTTGACAAGACTATTTCATGGTATATAATGTTATTAATATTTATGAACATTTTCTGCATGCTTAAACATTTACTAGGGACAGTATTCAATTTGTGCTGCTATTTCTAAGCTTCTATTTCTTTCTTTCTGTTTATTTCATTTATATGTATTAAATTTAGGGGGGGTTTTTTTGGTGTCTGTTCTTTCCAACATCTAGGTCTTCCTCTACTCTCTGTTGTTTATGCTGGTTCTCACTTATAATGTTTTGTTTACTTCTGTGTTTTGTGATTTTTGATAATGGATGTGATGCTGGTTTTCTCTGGAACTTAGTGAAAAACGATTGAAACTTCCTAAGAGGAACTGGGCTTCCCTGGTGGCTCAGTGGTTAAAAAAAAAAAAAAAAGAAGAAATCTGCCTGCAATGCAGGAGACTCAGGAGATGCAGGTTCGATCCCTGAATTGGGAAGATCTCCTGGAGAAGAGATTGACAACCCACTCCAGTAGTCTCACCAGAAAAATCCCACAGACAGAGGAGCCTGGCAGGCTACAGTCCTTGGGGTCACAGAGTCAGACATGACTGAGTGACTAAGCACAAAGAGGAATTGCATTTGTTGTCTTTTTCCTGAGAGTGCAACCAACCTGAGAATAATTCAAATACACTCATGTTTTTGTTTATTTGTTTTGGAATGTGCAAATTTCTATGAATATAAACCCAAGCTCATTTGAATGCTGACTTTTGATTATATGTTAGGGTTTCTTTGGTGATTCAGTGGTAAAGAATCCGCCTGCCAATGTAGGAGACCTGGGTTCGTTCCCTGGGTCAGAAAGATCCCCCGGAGAAGGAAATGGCAACCCATTCCAGTATTCTTACCTGGACAATACCATGGGCAGAGGTGCCTGGAAAGCTACACTTCATGGGACTGCAAAGAGTTGGTCACGACTGAGTGACTGAGCACTTCCAGGGAAGAATTCATCCCCTTTGTACCAGAGCAAGGTTTATTCTATTTTCACCCTTATGCTGTGGTCATATATTTTTGGATTAGTGGCTTTTTGCAGGGATCTTTTCATTGGACTTCTTATCTTGAACATGCCCTTGCCTCTATATCCTGTTCCCACACCTTGTGAAGTTGCCAAAAACCAAATTCAAGGTCTCCAGATTTTAGCAGGAACTGTTAGGGCCAAAGCTGATATTGACACTTGCTTATGTTCAGGGATTTCTGGTCTTGCTTCATTTCTGGGCATGGCATATTGGTTACTTTGGTGGCAACTCACTGATATCTTTTTCTTTTAAATGCCCCTTTATTTTTTCTTTTAAAAATAGTTTTATTGTGCTATAAATCACAGAACATAAAATTGATTCCTTTGATATGTCCAATTCAGTGTTTTTTTATATACTTATTATATGTATGTGTCTGTATAAACATCCTACTAGTTCTGTGATGCTTTTTCTCTGGAGATCTATCCTGATATTAATATTGTAGCTATCTTTTCATTTCATTGATAGTTGCCTTGGCTCACAAAAGTGTTTTCTTTTGATGAAGTCCAAACCATCTATTTTTGTTGTTGTTGTTGCTTATGTTTTTGGTGTCATATCTAAGAAACTATGGCTCAGATGGTAAAGAATCAGCCTGCCAGTGCAGACAAGGGTTCGATCCCTGGGTCACGAAGATCCCCTGGAGAAGGGAATGGCTACCCTCTCCAGTATTCTTGCCTAGAGAGTCCCACGAACAAAGGAGTCTGGTGAGCTACAGTCCACAGGGCTGCAAAGATCTGGACACAACTGGGAGACTACGCACAAGAAACTGTCTTGCCTAATTCAAGATCATGGAGATCTGTATCTGTTTTTCCCTAAGAACTTTATACAGTTCTTAATTTAGGTCTCATGAACCATTTTAAGTTCACTCTTGTGTATGGTGTGAGGTAGGAGTCCTACACTATTCTTTTGCATGTGAATATCCATTGTACCCACACTATTTTTGAAAAGACCGTTTTCCCCCCTTGTATTGTCTTGGCATTCTAAAAAATAGTTTGACTATAAATGTGAGGGTTTATTTTTGTACTCTCAATAGCTGTGAAAAGAAGAGAAGCAAAAAGCAAAGGAGAAAAGGAAAGATATAAGCATCTGAATGCAGAGTTCCAAAGAATAGCAACAAGAGATAAGAAAGCCTTCTTCAGAGATCAATGCAAAGAAATAGAGGCAAACAACAGAATGGGAAAGACTAGAGATCTCTTCAAGAAAATTAGAGATACCAAGGGAACATTTCATGCAAAAATGGGCTTGATAAAGGACAGAAATGGTATGGACCTAACAGAAGCAGAAGATATTAAGAAGAGGTGGCAAGAATACACAGAAGAACTGTACAAAAAAGATCTTCACGACCCAGATAATCGTGATGATGTGATCACTAATCTAGAGCCAGACATCTTGGAATGTGAAGTCAAGTAGGCCTTAGAAAGCATCACTACGGACAAAGCTAGTGGAGGTGATGGAATTCCAGTGGAGCTGTTTCAAATCCTGAAAGATGATGCTGTGAAAGTGCTGCATTCAATATGCCAGCAAATTTGGAAAACTCAGCAGTGGCCACAGGACTGGAAAAGGTCCGTTTTCATTCCAATTCCAAAGAAAGGCAATGCCAAAGAATGCTCAAACTACCACACAATTGCACTCATCTCACATGCTAGTAAACTAATGCTCAATATTCTCCAAGCCAGGCTTCAGCAATATGTGAACCGTGAACTCCCTGATGTTCAAGCTGGTTTTAGAAAAGGCAGAGGAACCAGAGATCAAATTGCCAACATCCGCTGGATCATTGAAAAAGCAAGAGAGTTCCAGAAAAACATCTATTTCTGCTTTATTGACTATGCCAAAGTCTTTGACTGTGTGGATCACAATAAACTGTGGGAAATTCTAAATGAGATGGGAATACCAGACCACCTAACCTGCCTCTTGAGAAATCTGTATGCAGGTCAGGAGGCAACAGTTAGAACTGGACATGGAACAACAGACTGGTTCCAAATAGGAAAAGGAGTACGTCAAGGCTGTATATTGTCACCCTGCTTATTTAACTCCTATGCAGAGTACATCATGAGAAACGCTGGACTGGAAGAAACACAAGCTGGAATCAAGATTGCCGGGAGAAATGTCAGTAACCTCAGATATGCAGATGACACCACTCTTATGGCAGAAAGTGAAGAGGAGCTAAAAAGCCTCTTGATGAAAGTGAAAGAGGAAAGTGAAAAAGTTGACTTAAAGCTCAACATTCAGAAAACGAAGATCATGATATCTGGTCCCATCACTTCATGGGAAATAGATGGGGACACAGTAGAAACAGTGTCAGACTTTATTTTGGGGGGCTCCAAAATCACTGCAGATGGTGACTGCAGCCATGAAATTAAAAGATGCTTACTCCTTGGAAGAAAAGTTATGACCAACCTAGATAGTATATTCAAGAGCAGAGACATTACTTTGCCAACTAAGGTCCGTCTAGTCAAGGCTATGGTTTTTCCTGTGGTCATGTATGGAAGTGAGAGTTGGACTGTGAAGAAGGCTGAGCACCGAAGAATTGATGGTTTTGAACTGTGGTGTTGGAGAAGACTCTTGAGAGTCCCTTGGACTGCAAGCAGATCCAACCAGTCCATTCTGAAGGAGATCAACCCTGGGATTTCTTTGGAAGGAATGATGCTAAAGCTGAAGCTCCAGTACTTTGGCCACCTCATGTGAAGAGTTGACTCACTGGAAAAGACTCTGATGCTGGGAGGGATTGGGGGCAGGAGGAGAAGGGGACGACCAAGGATGAGATGGCTAGATGGCATCACTGACTCGATGAACGTGAGTCTGGGTGAACTCCGGGAGATGGTGATTGACAGAGAGGCCTGGCGTGCTGCGATTCATGGGGTCGCAAAGAGTCGGACACGACTGAGCGACTGAACTGAACTGAATTCTACTCCATGGATCTTTACGACTATGCTTATGCCAACCACACATAGTTTTTATTTTTGTAGCTTTTCAGTAAGTTTAGAACCTTCCTTTTTTTAAAAAATTTAGTATTTTAGTTAGGAGGGCCTTTGAGTGTATCTCATCTGCATACCACAACAAATCTAAATCAATCAGTTTATATTCATTAATTTTATTCACAACAGAATGTTATTAGTGAAAACTCCAAATAATTTAACTTAGCTTTCATTTCATATCTAGGAATCTATTTCAGATATATAAAAAGTCATCAAAAACAACAGTCATGTAATTTTCCTTGGAAAATAACATAATTTGAGTCTCTTGGGTGTACTTCTCAATCATATTTCTCTATAATCCCTCAAAGATGATTAAAATGTTGAATTTATGTTTTTCATTCCCATGCATGTCTTTATACTTGTATTTACCATCATTTCCAACCTCCTGTTTCCCTTGTTATCCCCTACTCCAATGCCTACAACTCTAAATCCTTAATACCCAGCCTCTCTTAAAGATCTGAAAGGCCATAGACACAGTCATAGCTAATGAGGTATGGTAGAAGTCTCTGACAAGGAGTGACCTTTTCCAAATGAAAAGGTAAAGATTTTCTGAAAGTAACCTTTTTTGTGCTTCATAATTTTTGCCTTTCTTGTTTCCAGCTTGGGACACAGACTTGAGGCTAAGGTAACTATCTTGTCATCACAAGGTGACAAGAATGAGGAAGAGGACTTCTATGCTTCCTTGTGCAATAGGGAAGAAGAAATCTGACTCTATAGTAGCTCTGTTCCTTTTACTTTAAACCTTGTGCTCTGAAGAGAGTGAAAGTGTGAGTCACTCAGTCGTGTCTGACTCTTTGCTCATCTCAGGATGCCCTTATCATCCCATTCAGCTTCTCAGCTCAACCATCACCCATGGAAACAATCCTTAGCACCAATTCCTTGCATGGGAGTTTCTCTGACACTTGAACTATTTAAAGTGTCTCTTATTTCCCTGACTAGAAGGCGGTGATACTTTTTGACAAGTTGAACTGTCAGTTCTAAACTAAAATTACCACACATTCAAACAGATGAGCATTGTAGCAGGAGATATAATTGGGACCTGAGATAAGTCTGATTCCCTGGGCCCCACCCCAGCACCTACTGTAATATACTTCCTGAGGAAAGGGGTGATTATTCCCATTGTAAAATGCAGCTGGCATGCATCCTGAGGAAAGAGGGGAGATCGTAATGCTTCTCCTCCCCAGACCATTGATTTGAAGGCTCCAAGGCAGAACAGTCTTGATTCTTCTTGGTCGGAAGGATGTGATGTTTACATGTCAGCTTCTCTTCCAAATAGAACTCCTTATTACCGCCATTCTATTCTTTCTCCAACTGCATACACTGGGAGGGGATAAACATCTTTTGAGCTTAAACTGCTGGTTCATCTTGACCTGGCAGAAGAGAGTGTATCTTTGGGTGTGTGGGACTAGGAGGTGGATGCAGTAAGTAGGTTTGATTTGGAAGCAGTTGAGTAGGCTTGAGTTAGTGAGATTTTGACACTGACGATGTGAGAAAAACAGTGTGTGGAAATACCACAGTCAATAAATGATACTACGTATTTGGGGTTTTATTTTCAACGTCTTTATCTCACTCCCCTGCCCTCTGCCCTCCTTCCCTCCCTTCTTCCTTCTCTCTTCTTGCCGCAAGAAGAAGTCAATTCTGACTCCATGTTGGAATTATTTATTTGACTTGCTTTCCATTGCTCTTTTATTATAATCTTACCTAAAGGCCTGCTTCAGAGAATTCTGCCCCTCTGCCTGACTGTTAAAGTGCCTTAGTTCAGGACCCTGTCCACCTGTGGATGTCAGGAAGAAAGAAATTAACACATCCCCCTGCCTGAGGCTTGCCATTCTAGGGGGTATTTGCAAGATTAATGCCTTTTTACTTTGTTTCCTCACCTCCCCCCATCTCTGATCTCTGATGCATAAAAGAACCTGGCATCCAGACCCAGGTAAGATAGTTATTTGGAGATATTATTCTGCAATCTTCTTAGTCAGCCAGCCCTCCAAATAAAGTAATTTCTTGCCTCAACACCTCTTGGATTCATTGGCCTGACATGTGGCAAGCAGAGCGAGCTTGACTCAGTAACCCTCTTTTTTCTGACAAGAGCAATCAGATTTTCTTTAGAGAAATTACCTCTGTCCTACCCTTAGTCCATATAGTTTAGTAGTATTAACACTTATTCTGTCTCCGCTGCTGCTGCTGCTGCTAAGTTGCAACAGTCGTGTCCAACTCTGTGCGACCCCGTAGACGGAAGCCCACTAGGCTCCTCTGTCCCTGAGATTCTCCAGGCAAGAATACTGGAGTGGGTTGCCATTTCCTTCTCCAAAGCATGCATGCTAAGTCGCTTCAGTCGTGTCCAACTCTGTGCGACCCTGTAGACGGAAGCCCACCAGGCTCCTCTGTCCCTGGGATTCTCCAGGCAAGAATACTGGAATGGGTTGCCATTTCCTTCTCCATCTTCTGCCTCTAGGGAAAGGCATTTGACTCCGGACTTGCTAATCAGACCTCACCTCTCTGGCCAAAGTGATTGTCCGGGGATGGGCACATGCCCGAATCAAAGCTTGTGAGATGCGAAGTTGGTCATGTGGGACTGAGAGTTACAAGGATTTGTCTAGAGCTTCTAGCAACCATCTTGCCACCATGAAGAGGGGCCTGCCTGAGAATGGGGTCAAGAGAACAGGGCAGCAAAGGTGAGGGACAGAAAAGAAACAATTCTTGATGATGCTGTTACCTGCTGGATTCAGCTTTGCCTAAACCCAGAACTAGCACCTGGCCTTTGTAGTTACGTCTACCAGTAAATTCCTTTCTCTAAGCCTGTTGGAGGTCTTTTTCTCCCTTTTTTCCTTCCTCCTTCTATCCTTTTTGCCTTCCTCCTTCTATCCTTTTTGCTGAAAGAACCCTATAAACACCTCCCATGTATTTACACAGTCTTTTATATACTATTCTCTCATTCTCCTTTCCTCTTTCTGATAGAATTATAAGTATTGTAAAAAAGTTTCTACTTATTTATGCACATCCTGGCACTAATGATGATTCAATTTGGCAAAAAGAAAACTTATAATAACAAAAACCCACTTTAATATTATTGCATGCAGCTCAGAGATGACAGCCTTTAGTTTTAAAAATCTAAGGTCAATACATGTTTTCTTAATCCTCATGGTGTGGTGTTTTAGTAATGTTATTATTGACAATGAAGTTAATAGTAGGGCATTACCTGTACTTCGTCTGTTATAGGAATTTAGGAAGTGTATTTAAAAGATATTATACTGCCATTTAAAACTCACAAAAGTCCATTATTATATATCCAGTGAGGTACACTACTAAAAGTATGGAATTTCTTCTCCCTGGTAGGCAAATATTTTATGAAATTCTATGATCTCACAAGAAAATGGCCAATTACTATCACACCCCAGCTTTTGATTTTTAGGACTTGTATATAGTCAATGGGCACCTACATCTATATTACTTTTTTATTTGTCTATAAACAATTTCTGGCTTATTTTTATGAAATCTCATTCTCATATGATTGAATTTTCAAGGAGAAGGATGCTTTGGTAAATAAAGTTGACTAGAAATCTGAAATTTTTCAAAAGGTTGATTGGACAGTGATTCCTGTATTTTGAAAATGATGCTTTGAGTCTTTTTGGTTAACTTTCCACTTAGCTTTAGAAAAAAATCAATCACAGACTTTTAGAGTTGGGAAGAAATGAGAATCATTTCAGCCCCAAGGCCTCATTTTAGAGTGAGGAAACACAGTCACAGAGATATAAAATGGAAATAGTAGATACACTGTTCAAGTCCGTGTACTACCTTTGGCAAGCACAGAGGAAGCAGCTGAGCTTTTTCTCTCTTTTCACTCACATATGTCTACCCTCTTTCTTCTCAGCTGTCCTTCCATGGGTACATACTAGGATTGATTTGATAATTTTAGAATTATATATTTCATCTTTATTTTTGTTGCCTTTTACTTTTTTTTATTTTGCACTCAAACTGGGTAGATTTTTTGATATATGAATTACATCCCAATGTATCTTTTAAAAGTAAAGTAAGGTTATACATCATTTGCAGATTATATATGTTGAAAATATATTTCTCCATTTGTCTTATTCCAAGAAAAGAATCCACCTGCAATGCAGGAGCTGAAGGACATGCAGGTTCCATTTCCTGGGTCAGGAAGATCTGCTGAAGGAGGGCATAGTAACCCACTCCCGTATTCTTGCCTGAAGAGTCCCATGGACAGACAAGCCTGGCAGGCTACGGTCCATGGGGTTGCAAAGAGTCGGATACAACTAAAGCAATTTAGCAGGTAGGTAGGCAGTCTTTGTTTAGTACAGAAAAATTAAGTATTTGTGTGATGAAATCTGTTAATCTTTTTTTTTTAATTTTTTTATTGAAGGATAATTGCTTTACAGAATTTTGCTGTTTTCTGTCAAACCTCAAAATGAATCAGCCATAGATATACATACATCCCCTCCCTTTTGAATCTCCCTTCTGTCTCCTTCCCCACTCCACCCCTCTAGGTTGATACAGAGCCCCTGTTTGAGTTTCCTGAGCCATACAGCAAATTCCCATTGGTTATCTGTTTTACATATGGTAATGTAAGTTTCCATGTTACTCTTTCCATACATCTCACTCTCTCCTCCCCTCTCCCCATGACCATAAGGCTATTCTCTATGTCTGTTTCTCCACTGTTGCCCTGTGAATAAATTCTTCAGTACCATTTTTCTAGATTCCATATATATGTGTTAGAATACAGTATTTATCTTTCTCTTTGATGCTGATTTTATTTGTTTACAACCTTCCAGAGTCATTGGACAGGCATTGGACATAAAATATCAATTTTATTATTGCTCCATTAATAATGCTAATAAAAAGGATAATGTCACACATCTTTTTTTGGCAGAGGGTGGAGGGACAAAGGAACCCCAACAACATATTTCAACAGTTGAGCAAGAAAATTTGACAGAATGGTTCCCCTTGTCTCCTGCAAAGGCCCATCTTTCTCTCAATCTCCTTGACTCCCAAGAAGGACTGTGTAAATATGCTCAGTGAGGCTGTGTTTACCTTTTTCGGTGTTCAGTGAGCCTGGCTGACCAAATGCCACACGGCCGGCCAGGCAAGGGTTTACCGTGCCTGAGAATTAGGCGATGTTTCTCCAGCATTTGGTAGCTGTTGTGCATGTGGGATCTTAATACAAACTTTCTAAGTGAAATAAAGAATGTTGAAATGAGAGAAGTCAGCACTTCACTAGTAGTAGAAGCTTCCCAAAGAATCAATTTGCCCATCAGAACTGTCTGTGATAGTGCAACGGTATTGTTGGTGACTGAAACATGATTTCATACAAGAGAACCAATGCGGAATTTTTTAAGCTATTTTTTTTAACACATGAAATTATACACGATACAAAATACTTGTCTTACAAGTTGAAAGCTTTACAGTTATGGGTACAGTTACAGTAATGCAAGTAATATTAGTGCATTCACTTAGAACAGTTATCTGTCTTCATTGGGCTTAACACAAAGCCAAGAATGAACTATTTGCTTAAATTACTTTCTAGTCT
This sequence comes from Capra hircus, assembly GCF_001704415.2. Lineage (NCBI taxonomy): Eukaryota > Metazoa > Chordata > Mammalia > Artiodactyla > Bovidae > Capra > Capra hircus. The sequence goes on from NC_030822.1 coordinate 68,066,086, forward strand.
TTGAATTTTAAAAAAAAAAGGAAAAATTACTTCTACTTCATGGATACTGGGTCAGAATGATAAGCAGTGCCAACAATTAAGAAGTCTGGTATTTCTATGAAAGGGAGATTGCATTCCCATAGCTTTTAAGTTGTAAATCCTGAAGTTTTGGCTGCAAATGTCTATCGAATTATCATTATCTCAGCTTACATCATCTTTGGTAATAGGCTGCCAACAAACAGAAACTATAGACTACACCATTTTTTTTTCCAAAGAATCCTGTATTTTAATGAATAGCTGAATAAATAGACATTAATTATGAAATTCACATTAAGATAGAAGAAAATCCAAACATTCTGATTGCTTTATCTCTTAAATTTGATATCTACTACAAAAACATACTATTTATGTTAGGGTAAAAATAAGCTGAATCACAGGAGTGTAACTGGGACGTGCTGGCAGATATATATACAGTAACATGGAGGAGCCATAAAACAAAAGTGTTCATATGTACATAATTCTTCCTTACTTTTTTGCATGGAGAAACACTGTTTTATAAAAATGGGAAAAGACACAGTAGACCACATGCAACAAGGACCAATACACTGTGCGCAGCAGAATAATCAAACAAGACACAAGAACTGTGGGATTAAAAAAGGATTTGGGAGCAGGGAAAAAAAGGAAAGAGTTGAAACCTGGAATGCTTTCTTATTGAGGTTTCAGAATATAAATTTGTCTAACAAGCCTCTTGATAGTTTTCAAAAGTTCCCACTTAACCATCTAGGGTGAAGAGTAAGAGCTAAAAATAAACCATCATATTATACAAAACTTTGTATATTAGCATACAAAAGGTAACAATTTACTTTTTGTATAAAATATAACCTTTTGATAGTATATTTATTTCACATATGTATAAATATAACCCAAAGAATATGCTTTAAGTATTTCTACCAAAATATTCTTTACAAAAGTTTACAAAACAAGTAATTTATTTATATTTACAACCTAGCACAGAAAAGATTCTGGGCCAGTGATGTTGGTATTGTGTAAAAGAAAGAGAGTGCTTCTAGACATTTTAAAGATCACAAGAGGGCTTTGCAGAACTTTCAAAATGTATTCTTTCTAGAACAAGTATCTAAAGAGTTATTAAATGATTTCAGTTAAATATCTTTTGATACTTGAATACGTGAGTGTATAACTAAACAGGCTAAAGATAACCTGTGTTCCTCTGTAATGAGGAAAATGATAGTAATATTTTGCATACATCCCAAATCAGCGTACATCTTCCCCATTTTACAGCTGATCTGTTACAATTCAGCAGGAACTCTTTCTCTGAAACAGTGCTCTGCCCTGAGGGAGAAAACCTGGATATGAAGGGCCCATCTAGCATGTGGCAATGATTCATCACATCAGGGACAACAGAATGAGCAGACTGCTACTGACAGATCACATTCTATTTAGTTGTTCACCCAAATAATGTGTCTAAATAAGGCCAGATTGGTTTTTTTTTTTTTTTTTGTCTCAATTACACTTTCCTTCAGACCCTATGAAATAGATATGTACCCACCATCCCTGGTTCTGACCTTTTGCTTCTTATCTTCAACCAAAACATGACACTTTATAATTTCTGTTTTGGTCTCCAAACTTCCTTTTCTTACAAATCAGTCTCTGACCATCAAAATAAGCAGAGCAGGCCAGGTTCAGTTTCACTCCGCGGGAACACTAACCAGCAGGCATCATCAGCAATAAGCAACACTTCAGGTTATTTGTGGCTAATACATCTCCTTTAAAGCAATGCTTAATGGAGTGTTTTCTCTTTTAAACAGTGAAATCTGATGCAGACTGGTGTGTCCTAATATTTCAGTATGATTAGGACAGACCAGAACTGAAGCTTAAGATTCAGAAACTGGGTTCGGAAATCAGTTGTGGAAAAAAGTTGACCAGCTCTGTCTTCCTGCTCCTCACTAGACACAGCATCTTGCTGAAGTACAGGATAGGTGGGAAAACTGAAAAAGTGAGGGATGAATCTGGGGAAGAAATTCTAGAGTCCACTGGATGTTCTCTGCGTTCTCCACTTTTCCCTTATTTCGGACACTGGTTACTCCAAATAAATCTATAACATTTCAACCTACCCTGGAAGTTTTAAAAAACCTAAATGAAAAGATGGAGTGGCGAGGTTAAACCACACATACATCTGTTGGAGCAGATTAAGGAATTTGTTGCTTGTTGCTTGGAACTAGTACCTCTGCATGACATGGGGTTTAAACAAGCTACAAGTCTATTACTTTTCTTTCAGGGAGAAAAGGAGCTTGGGAAGCCTATTTTACACAACTAATTGTACATCAACATCACCGTTCTGTTTGGATAAACTGGATACTGTCCTGGAGTTTAGACAGGCAAAGGTGATCCCAATGTTTTACCTCCAGGTTTGAAATTTAAAACAAGCATTTGGATCAAAACGTTCACCACTACAGTTAACTTTCTGCTTTCCATTTTCAAGCCAAGGTATCTTCCTAGAGTCCAACTAAAAGTCAACAGTTTGGCCTTTCCAGAGTCTTTGTAAAATACTGCCTTCTAGTGCTTGGAGTTTGTGAACTGTCTCCCTCTTCTCTTCTAGGAGTTGTTCCCCAAGATTTCATCAAGATTGATGTCTTTCATCCAGTCGTCATTACCAGGCTCTGTCTTCAATAAAGAATCGATGAAATCAGCATCACTGTTTAGGGCAGGGCCCATGTTATCAGTCTGCTGGTTGAGAAAGTCAAAAGCTAAGTCGTTGCCATGGTCAGTTCCTTGAAAAGCCCTGGAACTTTGGTTGGGTGAAGGAAAACCGCCGGCTGCCAGGGAGGGTGGCTGGCTGACTGTCCTTGACTGGCTCAGCCCTGTCCCTGCCTGGTTCATAGTCGGCAAAAGCTGTGTGCTTAGCTGATTTGGTCTGAGATTCAGACTTCGGAGCGGACCCATGTTTTGTCCATTTAGTGTCTGGCTCATTTGGTTCATGGGTCTCATTTGCACTGCTGGTGTTAACTGATTAGAAGGAGCCACTGCTCTCTGGGAAAACTGCTGGCTACCTACCGCCTGTTGCAGTGACTGGTTTGGAGGTAGGCTGTAGTCGTGCCCGTGGGGAAGCGCACTCCTGTAGACTTCAGCGCCTCCTGTTTGGCTGTTGCCTCTTGAGAGGCCCAGTTTGGCGCTGCTGTGTTGGATGTGATCATAACATTCGACGTTCTCTGTGCTGGCATGCTGGCCATGCTGTGGGTTAAATTTGGTCTTAATTGTTGCGAATTGCCAACAGATCCAGCTCCAAAAGTGGCCACGTTATTATTATTATTATTACTGGGCCCTAAAGTGGGTGGCCGTGGCATCAGAGGGTTGTTTTGATTTGCTATCAGTTGGTTTGGGTTTCTTGGTTGGGTCAGTTGATTCATTCCTGAACTGACGCTGTATGTGCTGGGTTGACTGCAAGGCAGGTTCCCGTATATCCCTATGTTCTGAACGGCTGTGGGTAAGGACGGCATCCGTGTCCCATGAGAAGTAGACATGAGGCTGGAATTTGGAGTTAAGATGGTGTGCGTTGAAACTGGGTTTGCCAAAGCCTGGTTAGAGTTTAAACTCACTGTTGATGAGCCACCTAAGAAAAAGAAGATAATTATGTTAGTTCATAACAGCAGGTTATCTCCTCTTACAGCAGTTGACAATAGCTTATCAGCTCTGAGACTGCCTCTGGGTGTAAGAACAAAGTAAGTGAAATAATCATCACAGCATATTACATAAAAGGAATAAGACAGCTTTTGGGGGGAAGTATTGAAAGGGTAACAGGCAGGAAGGCCAGGGGTCTCCAAATGGAGGAAATAGCCTATAAGTGTCAGACATTTTCTCTCTCTTAAGCGGCAGGAGGAAACAAACTAGCAATATTTTTTCCCTTCTCTATACAAATTTAAAAGGCGGTTTCTCTTAAAATTCTGTGTTGTCATAATGACACCTGGTTTCACCTGAAGTTAACCATTGCCTTTTTCTTCTGGAAATGTTTATCTTAAGCTATGCTAATGTACTATGCATTTACCCCAAACTCTGTCTTCAAGTTGGTTCCGCCTTTTGGGCTCAGAACCTACTTGATAAACCAGTATGTTATACTCCGATATAGTTCCTCTAAACTATGTAAATGAAACTATTTGTATGGTGATCTGCCCTTCTTCAAGATTCAAGTTAATCATTTTATGGCCCAAGATAAACCATTTGGAGCCAAGATTATCCCAAAATGCGTCTTATGGGTGAGGGGCCTGGTGCCATTCTGAGTTTTGAGACATTCCTTTCCTTCATTAACAGCCTGCTGGTGACTATATAACATCCAGCTAAAGACTAGCAGGGGGGTACTCTTTCCACCCCCTTCTGATGCCTATGTCAGAAGCTTTCTCTATCTCCTTTATACTTTAATAAAACTTTATTACACAAAAGCTCTGAGCAATCAAGCCTCGTCTCTGGCCCCCGATTGAATTCTTCTCTTCCGGGGGCCAAGAATCCCGGCGTCATAATTCAATAACAACCTTTCAGTATCACCCTAAGTTATCCCTTGGTCAAGAGTTTACACATGACAGGAAAAAGACTGAAATAGAAAGGTTCTATTTTTTAGGCTTTACTCTCCTTCTGGAAGCACTGAGGAATGATAGGCAATCTTCCATTTTGAATTACCTTTACTATGTTTCAAGACCAAAGACTACAACTTTGACTTCCCAGCTGTCGTAAAATCCATGCTACTGGTTACCCCAGGGTCCGGATTAGGACATGTGGATGTATCTTACACATGGCTACTAGACCAATGGTCTAAATCAATGGCCTTGAAAATCATGTCCAGTTTTCATCTTTATCATCCCCGCTCAAGAATTTGCCACAAGATGGGTAAATTCCCATCTCTTCAAACTTTTGGAATTCAGTGTAACCCCTGCTCCAGTGTTATTTCCACAGAGAGTATTCTGCTCTAGGAGCTATAGTGTTCATGGCATTGTTATCCACACACCATGAGCTACTTCCACTCATGCCGTTTCCTTCTCACATGATGCCCTTCTTACTTCACCAAGCTCTATCTTTTCTTCTAAGGCTCAGGCCAAGGTCCAGGCTCCTTCATTAAGCTTTCCCTGATATTGCAGCCTCCTCTCTCAAGCAGCGTTTGCTCTTTCAAGTTTTACTTAGCATTTAGCTTCTGTACTGGGAAATCCACGGAGCTGCTGTTGAGGCTACACTGATGCCTGTTAATAAGTGATTGAATGTGGGACTGTTCAATCACAGCCTGCTAAATAGGGAGGCTCCACCTATCAGATAGTGATTGATCAATACACTGAAATCTTCCTGGCTTGAGGAGGTTAAAAGCATCACGAGAAAGACATCTTGAGAGGTAAAAATGGAATGCCAGAAAGGTAAATAAAAGTGCCTGCTAGATGATAAGTTCCATGAGAGAAAGAATTTTTGCCTGTTTTGTTCACTGTCATATTCTCTTAACTGTAGTGGATGGTGCATTCAATTAATAATTATTGAATGAATGAATGAGACAATAAAACAAAGCTATAACTTGGATATCAGAGATACTGAGAAACAGATAATTAGACACATATGAAAATCAGAATGGCAGTGTGTGAAAAGAGAATGGCTGCAATTATAACCCGAGGCCATCCCCTACTGCTTGAGGACAGCTAGCATGGTATACACCTTGAAAGACAGAAGTCCTTGCTGTTTGTTTAAAAATCCCTGCTGCTAGACTACATTCCTCTTAAAGCAGGAGCAGTCTCTTGTGTCTCCTTGTCTCTCCAGGTTTAGCACAGGGCCCTGTGTGTGTTTGCAGGGCAGTGTTTAAGGAAGAGGGATCAGAGTCAGATAGGAGATACTTGGACAATAACTCAGTGTTCACAGGCTGCTAATGACATTAAGCAATATCATCTTGGTATCTGGAGGTTTCATGAAAAGGCAATTTCCATTATAGAAATGCTATGGAAACACTTTAGAGCCTTTAAAAATCACTCCTGTAGATGCCCCCTATTTTAACAATATGCTCTGAAAAGGTTTGTGAGTAGAGCTGTGGTTTTTTTATTTTTTCTTTTTTCCAAAACATTCATTGTTAGGGTCACTTAAGCAGCAAACATCTGCGGTGACATTAGCATAGAATCAAGTTTTCAAAAATTCAACTAAATTCAGCTTTCCAAAGGTGATAGCCTGTAAGAGCAAAGTCTAGGCTGGTGATGGTAATAGAGTGAACATGTTGTATTAAGAGGACATCTTTCAAAAGTTGATATATTTGGTTGGTGTTATTAAGTCGTTTTTTTTTTTCATTTCAAAATCTGTACCCTTTATTTAGGTTACTTTACACTCTTAAAATTATTCATTTATTTATCATTCAAAGTATTTTTTAAACGGGAATATAATTGCTTTACAGTGTGTGCACACACATTATTTATTAAAATTTATTAATTATTTATCATTCAAAGTATCTTTTAAATTGGTGTATAAGTGCTTTACAATGTTGTCTTAGTTTCTGCTGTACAACATGAATCAAGCCTCCCTCCCACTCCCCCATCCTATCCCTCTTGAAAGCTATATTTTTAAACCATCAGAAAAGAGAGAATTTCCATAAAGATCACAAAATATTAATCACAGTTACTATTTAGAAGCTCCTGATATGTGGTAGAAATTGTTCTAGGTGCTTTTCATACAGCATTTCTAAGATTAACATCTGGCCGAAATGACTATTATTGTCCTGAGATTGAAATAAAGAATGTTAAAAGAGTTTGTGTTGTGCTTGATGTTTATTTCATTCTTAGAAGACATGGGAAAGACAGCACTCGAGCACAGTGATTCTTACTCATCTGGGAGTTAGCAGCTAGATGCTAAGGATGCCTCCCTTATCAAATGCCCATATACACTGTGGAAGAGACTTAGGGGTCTAAATAACCAACCTCCATGTCTTCCTTAGAAACACAGCCTTTATTTTGCAGCAATGTGCCCAGCTGAAAAGCCACAATTTGCCAATCTTCTTTGCTGATGGGGTAGGGGTGGGGGGATCCATGTGAATAAATTCTGGCTAAAGGCAGAAGTTACTAGTTGAGTATCCCAAACAACCTACTTTGAAAAGGGAATCTGATTCATTTGGAAGGCCATTTTACCTTTTCCCGTCTTTCATCTTTCTAACTGGAATATGGACACGAAGCTGGGCGATGTGGTGGCCACCAGGCAACCCTTACAATGGAAGCTACACACTCAAGAAGGCGGAATAGAAAACAAAGAATCCTGGACCCCTGACAACACCATAGAGCCACCAGCCAGCCTCTCCCTGCTCTTGCTGGGAATCTCATATGGCTGGGAAAAGAAAAGCCCAAAAATTCACTTCGAATGTGACATAATATTTCAAAGTGCGCTTAGCTTACCCCAAGCCCACTGGTGGGCAAAGAAAGCTGTGGTATAAGAAGCCATGTTCCAAATAAAACCCATCTTGTCATTCAACCTCCTTAAGGACAGACTCAAACAGAGAATCCTGTTTTTCCCCTGAGGCAAAGCAATCTTAGAGAATGGAATACATATATCCCATTCCTAACTTTAGTGGAAGGAGGCAATCTGGTGCATTTGAAGGAGTTTAAATAAAGTAGAACAACATATTCATTACTACACTTAACAGGATCAGAAAATAGTAGTGAACAGAAATATTCACAGCCCCTCCCTCTTCAGAACATCTCCTTTATGGTTTCCTGGACAGATGAAGATAACAGGTAAAGCAGAGAGAATCTGGGACACTCGAGGACAAGCTTAATTTACATGAGAAGGTCCAGAGTTCTGGACAGAAAAGACTGGAATAGATGCTGACTAGGAGAAGGCAGGGGCCGTACAGGCTAGGTTTGAGAGAGGTTTTTTAGAGTTCAGGGAGTGGAAGGAGAGAGATTTCAGGGGTAGTGTCTGTCATCTATGTTATATTGGGAGATCCATTAAGAAGTTTTGCTTTATATATACATCACTTCAGTTCAGTTGCTCAGTAGTATCTGACTCTTTGTGACCCCATGAATCACAGCACGCCAGGCCTCCCTGTCCATCACTAACTCCCGGAGTTCACTCAAACTCATGTCCATTGAGTCAGTGATGCCATCCAGCCATCTCACCCTCTGTCTTCCCCTTCTCCTCCTGCCCCCAATCCCTCCCAGCATGAGAGTCTTTTCCAATGCATCAAATCTTCGCATGAGGTGGCCAAAGTATTGGAGTCTCAGCCTTTAGCATCAGTCCTTCCAATGAACACCCAGGACTGATCTCCTTTAGAATGGACTGGTTGGATCGCCTTGCAGTTCAAGGGACCCTCAAGAGTCTTCTCCAACACCACAGTTCAAAAGAATCAATTCTTCGGTGCTCAGCTTTCTCCACAGTCCAACTCTCACACCCATACATGACCACTGGAAAAACCATAGCCTTGACTAGATGGACCTTAGTTGGCAAAGTAATGTCTCTGCTTTTGAATATGCTATCTAGGTTGGTCATAACTTTCCTTCCAAGGAGTATGTGTCTTTTAATTTCATGGCTGCAGTCACCATCTGCAGTGATTTGGAGCCCCCCAAAATGAAATCTGACACTGTTTCCCATCTATTTCCCATGAAGTGATGGGACCAGGTGCCATGATATTAGTTTTCTGAATGTTATATACATAGCTTTATATATACATATATATATATATATATATATATATATATATTTGGCTGCACTAAATTTTAGTTGCAGCAGGCCAATTCCTCATTGAGACATGTGGGATTTTAATTCCCCTCGTCCAAGGTAAGGAGCAGTGGCTGCACTTTGCTGGAGCAGCCGTGAAGAGATACCCCATGTCCAAAGTAAGAGAAACCCAAGGAAGACGGTAGGTGTTGTAAGAGAGCATCAGAGGGCAGACACACTGAAACCATAATCACAGAAAACTAGTCAATCTAATCATACTAGGACCACAGCCTTGTCTAACTCAACGAAACTAAGCCATGCCCATGGGGCCACCCAAGATGGGTGGGTCATGGTGGAGAGGTCTGACAGAATGTGGTCCACTGGAGAAGGGAATGGCAAACCACTTCAGTATTCTTGCCTTGAGAACCCCATGAACAGTATGAAAAGGCAAAATGATAGGATACTGAGAGAGGAACTCCCCAGGTCAGTAGATGGCCAATATGCTACTGGAGATCAGTGGAGAAATAACTCCAGAAAGAATGAAGGGATGGAGCCAAAGCAAAACCAACACTTAGTTGTGGATGTGACTGGTGATAGAAGCAAGGTCTGATGCTGTAAAGAACAGTATTGCATAGGAATCTGGAATGTCAGGTCCATGAATCAAGGCAAATTGGAAGTGGTCAAACAGGAGATGGCAAGGGTGAACGTCGACATTCTAGGAATCAGCGAACTAAAATGGACTGGAATGGGTGAATTTAACTCAGATGACTATTATATCTACTACTGCGGGCAGGAATCTCTTAGAAAAAATGGAGTTGTCATCATGGTCAACCAGAGTCTGAAATGCAGTGCTTGGATGCAATCTCAAAAACGACAGAATGATCTCTGTTCGTTTCCAAGGCAAACCATTCAATATCACAGTAATCCAAGTCTATGCCCCAATCAATAATGCTGAAGAAGCTTAAGTTGAATGGTTTTATGAAGACCTACAAGACCTTTTAGAACTAACACCCAAAAAAAGATATCCTTTTCATCTTAGGGGACTGGAATGCAAAAGTAGGAAGTCAAGAAACACCAGGAGTAACAGGCAAATTAGGCCTTGGAATACAGAATGAAGCAGGGCAAAGACTAATAGAGTTTTGCCAAGAAAGTGCACTGGTCATAGCAAACACCCTCTTCCAACAACACAAGAGAAGACTCTACACATGAACATCACCAGATGGTCAACAATGAAATCAGATTGATTATATTCTTTGCAGCCAAAGATGGAGAAGCTCTATACTGTCAACAAAAACAAGACCAGGAGCTGACTGTGGCTCAGATCATGAATTCTTTATTGCCAAATTCAGACTTAAATTGAAGAAAGTAGGGAAAACCACTAGACCATTCAGGTATGACCTAAATCAAATCCCTTATGATTATACAGGGGAAATAAGAAATAGATTTAAGGGACTGGATCTGATAGATAGAGTGCCTGATGAACTATGGACGGAGGATCGTGACACTGTACAGGAGACAGGGATCAAGACCATCCCCATGGAAAAGAAATGCAAAAAAGCAAAATGGCTGTCTGAGGAGGCCTTACAAATAGCTGGAAAACAAGAGAAGCAAAAAGCAAAAGAGAAAAGGAAAGATATAAGCATCTGAATGCAGAGTTCCAAAGAATAGCAAGAAGAGATAAGAAATCCTTCCTCAGCGATCAATGGAAAGAAATAGAGGAAAACAATAGAATGGGAAAGACTAGAGATCTCTTCAAGAAAATTAGAGATACCAAGGGAGCACTTCATGCAAAGATGGGCTCGATAAAGGACAGAAATGGTATGGACCTAACAAAAGCAGAAGAGATTAAGAAGAGGTGGCAAGAATACACAGAAGAACTGTACAAAAAAGATCTTCACGACCAAGATAATCACAATGATGTGATCACTCACCTAGAGCCAGACATCCTGGAATGTGAAGTCAAGTGGGCCTTAGAAAGCATCACTACGCACAAAGCTAGTGGAGGTGATGGAATTCCAGTGGAGTTATTTCAAATCCTGAAAGATGATGCTGTGAAAGTGCTGCATTCAATATGCCAGCAAATTTGGAAAACTCAGCAGTGGCCACAGGAACAGAAAAGGTCCGTTTTCATTCCAATCCCAAAGAAAGGCAATGCCAAAGAATGCTCAAACTACCGCACAACTGCACTCATCTTACATGCTGGTAAACTAATGCTCAAAATTCTCCAAGCCAGGCTTCAGCAATTCGTGAACTGTGAACTCCCTGATGTTCAAGCTGGTTTTAGAAAAGGCAGAGGAACCAGAGATCAAATTGCCAACATCCGCTGGATCATTGAAAAAGCAAGAGAGTTCCAGAGAAACATCTATTTCTGCTTTATTGACTATGCCAAAGCCTTTGACTGTGTGGATCACAATAAACTGTGGAAAATTCTGAAAGAGATGGGAATACCAGAGCACCTGACCTGCCTCTTGAGAAACCTATATGCAGGTCAGGAAGCAACAGTTAGAACTGGACATGGAACAACAGACTGGCTCCAAATAGGAAAAGGAGTACGTCAAGGCTGTATATTGTCACCCTGCTTATTTAACTTTTTTAAAAATTTTACTTTATTTTACTTTAGAATACTGTATTGGTTTTGCCATACATCAACACAAATCCACCACGGGTGTACATGTGTTCCCAATCATGAACTCCTCTCCCACCTCCCTCCCCATACCATCTCTCTGGGTCATCCCAGTGCACCAGCCCCAAGCATCCTGTATCCTGCATCGAACCTAGACTGGTGATTCATTTCTTATATGACATTATACATGTTTCAGTGCCATTCTCTCAAATCATCCCACCCTCTCCCTCTCCCTCTGAGTCCAAAAGACTGTTCTATACATCTGTGTCTCTTTTGCTGTCTTGCATACAGGGTTATCGTTACCATCTTTCTAAATTCCATATATATGTGTTAGTATACTGTATTGGTGTTTTTCTTTCTGGCTTACTTCACTCTGTATAATCGGCTCCAGTTTCATCCACCTCATTGGAATGGATTCAAATGTATTCTTTTTAATGGCTGAGTAATACTCCATTGTGTATATGTACCACAGCTTTCTTATTCATTCATCTGCTGACGGACATGTAGGTTGCTTCCATGTCCTGGCCATTATAAACAGTGCTGTGATGAGACCAAGAAACCTTGCTTATTTAACTTATACGCAGAGTACATCATGAAAAACACTGGGCTAGAAGAAGCACAAGCTGGAATCAAGATTGCTGGGAGAGATATCAATAACCTCAGATATGCAAATGACACCACCCTTATGGCAGAAAGCAAAGAGGAACTAAAAAGCCTCTTGATGAAAGTGAAAGAGGAGAGTGAAAAAGTTGGCTTAAAGCTCAACATTCAGAAAACAAAGATCATGGCATCTGGTCCCATCACCTCATGGGAAATAGATGGGGAGACAGTGTCAGACTTTATTTTGGGGGGCTCCAAAATCACTGCACATGGTGATTGCAGCCATGAAATTAAAAGATTATTACTCCTTGGAAGAAAAGTTCTGACCAACCTAGATAGCATGTTGAAAAGCAGAGACATTATTTTGCCAACAAACGTCCGTCTAGTCAAGGCTATGGTTTTTCCAGTGGTCATGTGTGAAGAAAGCTGAGCACAGAAGAATTGATGGTTTTGAACTGTGGTGTTGGAGAAGACTCTTGAGAGTCCCTTGGACTGCAAGGAGATCCAACCAGTCCATTCTGAAGGAGATCAGCCCTGGGATTTTTTTGGAAGGAATGGTGCTAATGCTGAAACTCCAGTACTTTGGCCACCTCTATGTGAAGAGTTGACTCATTGGAAAAGACTCTGATGCTTGGAGGGGTTGGGGGCAGGAGGAGAAGGGGACGACAGAGGATGAGATGGCTGGATGGCATCACTGACTCGATGGACGTGAGTCTGAGTGAACTCCGGGAGTTGGTGAACAGGGAGGCCTGGCGTGCTGTGATTCATGGGGTGGCAAAGAGTCGGACACGACTGAGCAACTGAACTGAAATGACCAGGGATCAAACCTGGGCCGCACACATTGGGAACTAGGGGCCTTAACCACTGCACCACCAGGGAAGTTCCTTGCTTTATATTTTACATGTAATCCACTTTTGGTATTTTTGAGATACTTCCTAAAGACATAATTTGCTTTTCGATTATTTTTTGGTTATAGGGCTATTTGTCTTAGGAAGATGAGCCCAAAGTGGAGACAGAAAGATTGGACTCTATGCAAGTTACAAATGGGACCATGAGGGTGAAACATATGCTTATCTTACACTGTCTGGGTCAAAATACGCTGTTGGGAGAAAAATGGTTGAACCTAGCATTTAGAAAATATTTACGCTTTTCAGACTCTCAGAGGTAATCCCAAGAGCAGAGAAAACAATGAACGAGGAACAAAAATAAGTTGGAAAAACTGATGCTTGAACTAAAAAATAGTCCAATTTGGTCCTGATTGAAAGTTAAATGGGAGCTAGAGAAGGAGTCTAATAAAGATGTTACAATTAAATATGAAACGAGGAAAGGAGGGAATACTAACCACTGAACAGTGTTCTTCTTTTCACAGTTAGGATTTTTATTAATTTTTAAGAGCACTTACCAGAATACTGAGCAGTTGGTTGCATGTTGCCCACATTTCTTCTTTGGTCTTTATAATCTGGGGGTGGCCTTGTCAGATGTCTGTTTATCTGATCTTGTGGAGCAATTTTCTCCTAGAAAACACAAATGAAAATATAATAAACTGCATTGTTAGTTTCTCGCTTATAAAAATGTATAGTTTCTCACTTGTAAAAATGTATAGGTTGTTATTCAAAAGGTAAGAATATTATTATTCGAAACATAACAAATTCTGAATAAACACTGTTATTCAAAAGGTAAGAACAATTTTGCAGTCATAGTTAAGAATCATGGATCTTAGGTTTTTGTTTTTTTTTTTTTCATGTTTTCAAGTCAGTTGCGAATCATGGACCTCATTTAGAGACTGATCTTTTAGATTTCAATTTCCTTCATAAAAGTTTAGTTTCTACCTCTCATCAACATTCAACATGTGTTTTGAGTCTAGTAACTACTCTCATTTTCTTTACTTTGCAATTAGCTTTCAGAGAGGACAGATTTTCTGTGAATTCAGAGATGGGTATTTCTAGTTTTGTTTTGTAGCACACCTGATATACTTTGGTACCTTTATGTACTTCTGGTCCCACCATGTGTGGAAGGTGTAGGAATAAGACTGTCAGATAAAATGCAGAACACTCAGGTATTCTGTGTTTTTATTTGCTAAATTTGGCAACCTGAGAGAGAGGAGGAGATAACCTTAGAAGCTTCCCTGGTGGCTTAGAGGATAAAGCATCTGCCCACAAAACGGTAGACCCCGGTTCGATCCCTGGGTAGGGAAGATTCCCTGGAGAAGGAAACGGCAACGCACTCCAGTACTCTTGCCTGGAAAATCCCATGGACGGAGGAGTCCATGGGGTCGCAAAGAGTCGGACACGACTGAGCGACTTCACTTCAACCTATCAGATAACTGACATAGGCATTCTGTGCATATCTCATTTTCCCCTTCATAAGGTTGATTATTCCTACTTAATCAATAAGGAACGGAAGTGTTAGGTAGGAAGTTAGGCCTGAGGGGTGGCCTGGCGGAAGAGGATGCAAGCTGATTGCTAAACCCCACCCCAGACACGCCCCAATGCGGCACAGGAGAACTCACAGATACGCTACAAAATAATCAGAGAGACGGGTCCAACTCCTGCGCCTGCGCCCTAGGCAGCCAGTAGATACAAACTAACCAGTGGGCTTCTCCAGCTCCTGTGCGTGGCCATTGACGCAAAGTTGGGTCCTCAAGTGACCTTAGGCAGCCGGGAGACTATTCAGTTCAGTTCAGTCGCTCAGTCGTGTTCGACTCTTTGTGACCCCATGAATCGCAGCACGCCAGGCCTCCCTGTCCATCACCAACTCCTGGAGTTCACTCAGACTCACGTCCATCGAGTCAGTGATAACATCCAGCCATCTCATCCTCTGTCGTCCCCTTCTCCTCCTGCCCCCAATCCCTCCCAGCATCAGAGTCTTTTCCAATGAGTCAACTCTTCACATGAGGTGGCCAAAGTACTGGAGTTTCAGCTTTAGCATCATTCCCTTCAAAGAAATCCCAGGGCTAATCTCCTCCAGAATGGACTGGTTGGATCTCCTTGCAGTCCAAGGGACTCTCAAGAGTCTTCTCCAACACCACAGTTCAAAAGCATCAATTCTTCTGCGCTCAGCTTTCTTCACAGTCCAACTCTCACATCCATAACATGACCACTGGAAAAACCATAGCCTTGACTGGATGGACCTTTGTTGGCAAAGTAATGTCTCTGCTTTTCAACATGCTATCTAGGTTGGTCAGAACTTTTCTTCCAAGGAGTAAGCATCTTTTAATTTCATGGCTGCAATCACCATGTGTAGTGATTTTGGAGCCCCCCAAAATAAAGTCTGACACTGTTTCCACTGTTTCCCCATCTATCTGCCATGAAGTGATGGGACCAGATGCCATAATCTTCGTTTTCTGAATGTTGAGCTTTAAGCCAACTTTTTCACTTTCCACTTTCACTTTCATCAAGAGGCTTCCTTTCATCAAGAGGTTCCTGTTCACTTTCTGCCATAAGAGTGGTGTCATCTGCATATCTGAGGTGATTGATATTTCTCCCGGCAATCTTGATTCCAGCTTGTGTTTCTTCCAGCCCAGCGTTTCTCATGATGTACTCTGCATATAAGTTAAATAAGCAGGGTGACAGTATACAGGCCTTGACATACTCCTTTTCCTATTTGGAGCCAGTCTGTTGTTCCATGTCCAGTTCTAACTGTTGCTTCCTGACCTGCATATAGGTTTCTCAAGAGGCAGGCCAGGTGCTCTGGTATTCCCATCTCTCTCCGAATTTTCCACAGTTTATTGTGATCCACATAGTCAAAGGCTTTGGCATAGTCAATAAAGCAGAAATAGATGTTTTTCTGGAACTCTCTTGCTTTTTCAATGATCCAGCGGATGTTGGCAATTTGATCTCTGGTTCCTCTGCCTTTTCTAAAACCAGTTTGAACATCTGGAAGTTCATGGTTCACGAATTGCTGAAGTCTGGCTTGGAGAATTTTGAGCATTACTTTATTAGCGTGTGAGATGAATGCAATTGTGCAGTAGTTTGAGCATTTTTTGACATTGTCTTTCTTTGGGATTGGAATGAAAACTGACCTTTTCCAGTCCTGTTAAGGATTCATAAATAGTCTATATACACATGCATCTGATTATAACAGGCTGAATTATGGGAAAGACAACCTGTTGTTATGTAACTTGCAATTGGCAATCAAAGCTGTCAGCCCACGCCCACTTAAATTAATAGTAAAAGCCAGGTCTTTAACAACCACCCCCACCCCACCCCCACCTCATCACTCTGGTGCCAGTACGTCCTTTGGCTTGGCCCACCTCTCACTCGACATTCTCTTTCTGTTCTTTCTGCTCTTTCTATTCTTTCTTCAGTAAACTTGTTTCAGCAACGGGTAAGATCTCAGTTTCTTCTTTGTGTCTTTACCAAGGCCCACCGAGGGAGGATCCTCTTCGATCTCCCCACATCCATGAACAGAAGCTTCCTTAGGTTGAGTAACTTGTCCAAGATTACACAGTAGCAGAACTGAAACCCGATCCTGAGACAAAAACTTAGGCTTTCTGATCACATGATACAAGGGTCTCTTGCTGCTTCGTTTTTCTGCACCCCATTCTCAGAGTCCAGACATTTCTCAGATTCCCTTCTTGTTTTCTTTCTGGTATGAGATACCTTTAGATCTTTAGAGTAGGTGAGTTTGGAGGTGAACAGAGGAAATAGGGGCATCGTTTTTATATGAGGCCAAGTGTTCGTCGCTCAGTTGTGTCTGAATCTTTGTGACCCCATGAACTGCAGCCCATCAGGCTCCTCTGTCCATGGAATTCTCTAGGCAAGAATACTGGAGGGAGTTGCCATTCCCTTCTCCAGGGGACCTTCCCAACCCATGGATCGAACCTGGGTCTCCCGAGTTGCAGGCACATTCTTTATCATCTGAGCCACCTGGGAAGGCCCATATGAGGCCAAAGAATACCACAAATGTAGCAGGAAAGAACAAATCTAACTCCATGTTAGCTCTGCTCCTTTTTCCTTTAACCTTTGTGCTCTGTTGGCTGTGCTTAGTCATGCTGGCTCTGCACCTTCTGTAAAAGTATGTTGCCTAGAGCCTGAAATATACGAGATATCCCATTCTCAGGGCACTGATCTTTAAGAGTCCATTCATATAGAGATAAAAAATAGCAAAACAGAGAATAACATCTGTCTTGTTAGAGGTTTTCAGGAACATTGTCACCTGACCAACCTGGACAGTTGCAAAAACAAAGAATTCTGACACCAAGAAGTTTGCCATAACTGACCACTCCCTCCCTTACCTTGCTTTGCGGAAACACTCCTGGGGTTTTGGAGTTTGGGGGCATGAGCCACCTGTCTCCTGGGCCCTGCAATAAATGTTTCCCTGCTCCAAGCTCTGACATTTTGTGTTGCTTGGACTCACTGTGTGTCAGGCACATGGATTTGCATTCAGTAACAGGAACACACCTGTTGGGTTTACCATTCATTGGAGGGAGGATGAAAACACATCATAAGGGACAACACAGTGTCTCAGCAGAACTATATTAGAATATTACAGGATTTGGGCTTTGATTGGGTGACTTAGGGAGGGTCTAAGGAAGCGAGGATTTGTTCTAGGTTATAAGCTATCAGAAAGTGAGGTCGATTCTATCACTGAGTAAAGAACTATTTGTCATGTGTTCAGCAAAAGATGGGAAATTTTCCTGTTTTGTGAGTTGCACACTGACCTTGTTCGTGTCGGTTTGTAGACAAAATTATGAAGTGGCCTTCTTTTGCCTCATTTTATCGTGGTCTCAGAGCAATACTGTCTGAGCTTCATATTCTGTAAAATTGTTTAAGTCCAACAGAAAACAAAATAGCCTGGCTGTGAGTTTCATATCAGTTCTGGACATCAGGAAATGCTTTTGTCTTTCTCAGTATGGATCAGGAAGTTTTTGGAATGTTTCACTGCAACTTTACATGAAGCTCAAAAACTCAATTTTTCGAAGATAAAAATAATTGGCATAGGTTCAGTTCAGTTCAGTCGCTCAGCCATGTCTGACTCTTTGCGACCCCATGGACTGCAGCATGCCAGGCCTCCCTGTCCATCACCAATTCCTGGAGTTTACTCAAACTCATGTCCGTCCAGTCGGTGATGCCATCCAGCCATCTCATCCTCTGTCGTCCCCTTCTCCTGCCTTCAATCTTTCCAACCATCAGGATCTTTTCCAATGAGTCCGTTCTTCACATCAGGTGGCCAAAGTATTGGAGTTTCAGCTTCAACATCAATCCTTCCTATGAATATTCAGAATTGATTTCCTTTAGGATTGACTGGTTGGATTTCCTTGCAGTCCAGGGAACTCTCAAGAGTCTTCTCCAACACCACAGTTCAAAAGCATCAATTCTTTGGTGCTCAGCCTTCTTTATGGTCCACTCTCAAATCCATATATGACTACTGGAAAAACACAGCTTTGACTAGATGAACCTTTGTTGGGAAAGTATTGTCTCTGCTTTTTAATATGCTATCTAGTTTGGTCATAGCTTTTCTTCCAAGGAGCAAGTATCTTTTAACTTCATGGCTGCAGTCACCATCTTCAGTGCTTTTGGAGCCAAAGAAAATAAAGTCTGTCACTGTTTCCATTGTTTCCCCATCTGTTTGCCATGAAGTGATGGGACCAAATGCTATGATCTTAGTTTTTTGAATGCTGAGTTTTAAGCCAGCTTTTTCATGCTCCTCTTTCACTTTCATCAAGATGCTCTTTAGTTCATCCTTTCTGCCATAAGGGTGGTGTCATCTGAATATCTGAGGTTATTGATATTTCTCCCTGCAACCTTGATGCCAGCTTGTGCTTCATCCAGCCCAGCATTTCGCATGAGGTACTCTGCATATAGGTTAAATAAGCAGGGTGACAATGTACAGCCTTGATGTACTCCTTTCCCAATTTGGAACCAGTCTGTTGTTCCATGTCCAGTTCTTTTTTTTTTTTTCGCCACGCTGCAGAGCTGCGCGCCCCCCATGTCCAGTTCTAACTGTTGCTTCTTGTCCTGCATACAGATTTCTCAGGCAGGTAAGGTGGTCTGGTATTTAAGAATTTTCCATCTCTTTAAGAATTTCCATAGTTTGTTGTGATCCACAAAGTCAAAGGCTTTGGCGTAATCAATAAAGCAGAAGTAGATGTTTTTCTGGAACTCTTTTGCTTTTTCCATGATTCAACAGATGTTGGCATTTGATGTCTGGTTTCTCCGCCTTTTCTAAATCCACCTTGAACATCTGGAAGTTCTTGGTTCACATATTGTTGAAGCATAGTTTGGAGAATTTTGAGCATTACTTTGCTAGCGTGTGAGATGAATGCAATTGTGTGGTAGTTGGAACATCCTTTGGCATTGCCTTTCTTTGCAATTGAAATGAAAACCTTTTCCAGTCCTGTGCCTACTGCTGAGTTTTCCAAATTTGCTGGCATATTGAATGCAGCACTTTCACAGCATCATCTTTTAGCTCAACTGGAATCCCATCACCTCCATTAGCTCTGTTCGTAGTGATGCTTCTTAAGGTCCCCTTGACTTCACATTCCAGGATATTTGGCTCTAGGTGAGTGATCACACCATCATGGTCATCTGGGTCACGAAGATCTTTTTTGTATAGTTCTTCTGTGTATTCTTGCCACCTTTTCTTAATATCTTCTGCTTCTGTTAGGTCCATACCATTTCTGTCCTTTTTTGTGTCCATCTTTGCATGAAATGTTCCCTTGGAATTTCTGATTTTCTTGAAGAAATCTCTAGTCTTTCCCATTCTATTGTTTTCCTCTATTTTTTGCATTGATCACTGAGGAAGGCTTTCTTATCTCTCCTTGCTATTCTTTGGAACTCTGCATTCAAATGGAGATATCTTTCATTTTCTCCTTTGCCTTTAGCTTCTCTTCTTTTCACAACTATTTGTAAGGCCTCCTCAGACAATCATTTTGCCTTTTTGCATTTCTTTTCCTTGGGGATGGTCTTAATCATTGCCTCCTGTATAATGTCAGGAACCTCCGTCCACAGTTCTTCAGGCACTCTGTCTATCAGATCTAATATCTTGAATCTATTTGTCACTTTCACTGTATAATCGTAAGGGATTTGATTTAGGTCACACCTGAATGGTTTAGTGGTTTTCCCTACTTTCCTTAATTTAAGGCTGAATTTGGCAATAAGAAGTTCATGATTGGAGCCACAGTCAGCTCCAAGTCTTTTTTTTGCTGACTGTATAGAGCTTCTTCATCTTTGGCTGCAAAGAATATAATCAATCTGGTTTCAGTGTTGACCATCTGGTGATGTCCATGTGTAGAGTCATCTCTTTTGTTGTTGGAAGAGGGTGTTTGCTATGACCGGGGCATTCTCTTGGAAAACTCAGTTAGCCTTTGCCCTGTTCATTTTGTACTCCAAGGCCAAATTTGCCTGTTTCTCCAATTATCTCTTGACTTCCCACTTTTGCATTCCAGTCCCCTACGATGAAAAGGACATCTTTTTGGGGTGTTAGTTCTAGAAGGTCTTGTAGGTCTTCATACAACCATTCAACTTCAGCTTTTTTGACATTATTGGTTGGGGCAAAACAGTGGATTATTGTGGTACTGAATGGTTTGCCTTGGAAATGAACAGAGATCATTCTGTTGTTTTTGTGATTACATCCAAGTAGTGCATTTCAGACTCTTGTTGATTATGATGACTACTCCATGTCTTCTAAGGGATTCTTGCTCACAATAGTAGATACAATATAGTTACAGAAAAATCAATGAATAGAAAAGAAAACCTTGTAACAGACGGGTAAATTAGATGGAAGTCAAATGTGGACTACCTAATTTAGAACCCACTTAAACCATGTATTTCTGTTTCCCATCAAATTCCAAACCTTCTAAGTTGAATAAATCAACTATAAAGGGAAAACAAGTGGCTTTAAAACAACAACAAACCAAATTCAAATTCTTGTTTCTAAGGAGAAAGACTTGAAAGGCTCAGAGGGAATTTGGGGCATCAAGTAATTCATATAAAACACAATTTTGATGAGCTAAGTGTAAATGAATCAGAAACATATGGATTACATTTCTTTTAAACATGGGTTTACAAATTAAGGGAAAAAGTGGTTGGTGAAACTCTTTCTGGTTTTGCCCAAACCCTAAATGTTCAAGAAACAGCTTGAGATGTTCCATGAACCCAAATGTGGCAATATTCAACCATTCCTGCTGTAAACTATTGTGCAAGCTGACAGTTTTGATTTTTATGCCAAGCATGGGACTTTTTGAAGTCTTCTCTTTTTCAGAAGCATCCATCCTATTTTCTTATGTAATTAGGGGTTTCTGTTCAAGAAAACAGAAGTAATGCACACACACATGTGAAAATTAGGCCCTTGGTTCTCCATTAAGGACTAGATTTCAAATCTGGGTTTATTTTCGGATATATTCAACCTACTTATTGATATTTTGTTTTCCTGAGGGGTTACTTAGGTTGTTCAAAGAGTCACATATGTATCTCTGGATGTGAGTTTCTTAAAGTACTTGTTCACAAATGGCCTTAAATATGGGCTGTGAAAGAACTGACATCTTGTCACTTCATGGTGCTCCCTTCGTGGTGAAGAGCAGCAAAGGCAAGACTCCAATACTGAATGAAGACAGCTCTGTTTGCAAGAGATTCCCCAGTCTAAGCAAGTGGAAACCCACAGGCCACCCCTGTGAATTATTTTTGTGCAACATGAAATTTAACTTCACAACTAGTGTCTCATATTCTGATATCTTGGACCTGAAAAACTAACATAGAAATCATCTTCTGTGGCCCATATCTGTCTTGCTTCAATTTGGCCATCTCAAGATGTAAAATGTGGATAATTCTAGGACCTCCCTCAAACTCCCCTTGAAAGGATTAATCCTTTTAAGTCTGTAAAAACTCAGCATGGTGCCTGGCACATAGTAGGTACACAAAACACATTGGTGATTCTGATGTCCATTGTTAACAAGTTCTACTCATCTCTCTTCTTTGTGTCTCACTGGTGGGAGAATAATAGAGAATAAGGATAACACACTTTTATGAGAAAAATGTCTCAATTTAGGCGCCTATCTAGCCTTGCCAACTGACTGCAAATGACTACAAAGCATATGCTAATGTAAAGTGACATCAAAGATGGTTTCTTCCTGGATATGCTAAAAAGCACAAGCACCCTCAATGGTGGCCAAACAAAAAGAAATGTGAATGGCTTATAAAAATCACAAAAGCAGCAGCCTCATTCCCATTCATCTCCCATAGCTTATGCCCCTGCCCTTTGCACCTGTCCCAGTGGTGACTCAACCGGGGCTCCATGGGAGCTAGGATGGGGCCAGGACAAAACCCTCAGGGGACATCTCCTTGCCTTTTAATGCGAGCTGAAAATCCAGAAATTCAGCCTCTGCCTGCCATAAGTCAACAGATTAGTAGTGTTGATGGCAATGATGAACGTGTACCCAGTGAGCCAATCTTAGATTATCTGTTTTTCTTATCTACTGCCCTTGTTTCCAAGCTGTATTGTTTATGAAGATCATCAAAAGGGAGAGAGGGGGTAGGAGGAATGGAGTTTTCAAAACTGTGATTTATGGTGGAAATTAGTTGTGTCATTTAGCCATCTGGTCAGTGGTTCCCCTATGTCTTAGGGCAGCAT
The DNA here is from genome assembly GCF_001704415.2 of Capra hircus. Classification (NCBI taxonomy): domain Eukaryota; kingdom Metazoa; phylum Chordata; class Mammalia; order Artiodactyla; family Bovidae; genus Capra; species Capra hircus. Next base: position 68,088,524 of record NC_030822.1, read on the forward strand.
TCAAGTTCACCTGTAAGTTTATTACTCACTATTCCTTATTTGAGTCAAACAAATTTATTTCTCACTATTTCTTCTCACATGCTGTGGACTCTAAAATTAATTCCATTTTGTCATGTCTTAAAAAAAATGATTGTTATATTATGATTTATACTTTTCATTATAAATTAAATATTTCGTAATACAGTCTCAAACTAACCAACGAATACACACATTAGGTTATACCTTTTGGTCTCCAGCCATCCTCCCGACCCAGGGATCAAATCCGTAACTCCTGCATTGTAGGCGGCTTCTTTACAGTCTGAACTACCAGGGAAAGCCCCCCCAAAACCAACTCTTTGGGACCCTATAGACTGTAGCCCACCAGGCTCCTCTGTTCATGGGATTTCCCAGGCAAGAATACTGGAGTGGGTTGCCATTGCCTTCTCCAGGGAATTTTCCCAACCCAGGGATCAAACCTGTGTCTCTCTCGTTGGCAGGCAGAATCTTTACCACTGAACCACCTGGGGAGCCCTTGATACCTTTATTATAATGCAAATAAAATCTGAATCATGTACGTATTTGTTGCTAAGTTACTTCAGTCGTGTCTGATTCTTTGTGACCCTATGGACCGTAGCCTGCCAGGTTCCTCTGTCCCTGGGATTCTCCAGGCTAGAATACTGGAGTGGGTTGCCATGCGCTCCTCCAGGGGATGTTCCTGACCCCAGGGATTGAACCCACATCTCTTATGTCTCCTGAATTGGCAAGCAGGTTCTTTACCACTAGTGCTACTTGGAAAGTGCTTGAAAGTGAAAGTGAAAGTGAAGTCGCTCAGTCGTGTCTGACTCTTTGTGACCCTGTGGACTGTAACCTACCAGGCTCCACCATCCATGGGATTCTCCAGGCAAGAATACTGGAGTGGGTTGCCATTTCCTTCTCCAGGGGATCTTGCCGACCCAGGGATTGAACCCGGGTCTCCCACCTTGCAGGCAGACGCTTTAACCTCTGAGCCACCAGTGCTTAGTATGCTGCAAATCGAGTCTGAATCAAGTACTTGTTTAAAATGCTTTGAAGTCCTCTTCATTGCTTTTCAGACAATGCAAATTCTGATTTGCAAATGCCTCTGGTCTCTGATCCCTGGCCTCCTAACCTCATTCCCTATCTGTGTATACATGACCTCCCTCAGAAAGCCTAATATGTTGTAACATTTATTGTGCCTGAGTCTTTGAATATGCTGGTTCTTCTGGTTCGACACCCCTCTGTTCTTCCTTCCATCTCCTTCTTCACCTTCAGATCTTCAGTAGCTATAACTAACTCTCTGAAACCATTTCTGGTAGTTCCCACATCACAGTGTTTAATCATATATATTACAATTGCCTGTTTGACACCCCCAGAAGGCTCTAAGCTCCTTAAGGACAAAGACAGAGTTGTCCTGTTTATGGCTGTAGCCCCATTGTGAGTTAGTAAATATTTACTGAATGAATTATAGCCCTTATTACACCTGGGTTTCTGCTCATCGCAAAGCTCCTTGAGGATAAATTTGTCATTTTATTTTCTATGTACCTTAGCTCTATCAACCTGGAGATGGTTAATTTTCCTCTTTCTTCTTTAATTTGGCCAAACAGTTTGAAGGGAATGAAGAAAATCTGGAGAAAGGGCTTTGGTCTTAGGAGGCAGGAAGGATTTAGATCAGTTGAAAGTATGAGTTTGAGAATACAGAAGGGATGAGCACATACTTAGGTAATAGGTGGGAGAAAATGACCTTGCCTTTAAGGTAAGGCTACTTAAATGTAATGAAAGTGGGAAATACACTTTGAGTTTCCTAAAAAAAAAAAAAAAAAGAAATCTATTCTGAGATGCTTTATTTTGGAAGCCAAATTTTAAGTTTTGGAACTCCACATTGGCTTTTAAGCTGCTTTGAAAACTCTTTTATCTCTAAAATCAGTTTGGATTTGAGTTGATTAAAGTTTTGTCCCTATTTTCTGCCCCTCGGCACTGTGGAACAACACTAGTTTCTTTTTCCTGATTCCAAGGCCCATGTGGTGGTTCTGAACATTCCTGGGCTGGGCAGGGCTAATCAGCCCAGGTGCTGTGGATTCCAACTGTCCAGCACCTGGTAAATCAAGTTGGTTTTTTTTTTTTTTTTTTGCCCTGTAGCTCTTTATGTATGGAATTAATCTCTCTTACAGTTAAGGCACCCTGGTTGCTGTGCCATAGAGGGACACAGATACAAGGCAGCAAGTAGAAATGGAAACTGATGAATTCCCTCTGTTGGGCCAACAGGTATGCACAGTAGGAATTAGGAGAACATTTTACCGCATCAGCCAGCATCTGCTGCTGGAGGAGAAGCTGCTGTTTCTGCTCCATGATCTGCCTCTGTAGAGTCTGTTTCTTTCCCATCAATTGCTGATTCAACAGTGATTGCTGGGAGTTCATGTAACCACTTCCAGTGTTTGGATTTGAGCAGGGGTTGGGACTTGGACTGGGGCCCGCGTTCTGGCCTACCACAGAGTGTTGATCCTGAAAAAGAGAAAGGGAGGGGGAGCGGAAAGCTACTGTGAATTAAAAGAAAAAAAAGTCACGCCAAGATCATAAGCTTAGATTCCAAACATTTTTCAGCTTGTTAAGATCAAACAAGGTTAATGGGTTGGAGATCAGAGAATCACTTTTTAAATGTAGGAGAAATAATTGCATGTCACAGCAGCCAAAGCAGCTGGGTTAATGACATTAGGGAACTGGAAAAGCTCTCATATGACTCTGATGGTGGAACCTCCACATTCCAGAAGGTGTTTATGGAACCTCAAAGAAAATTATCGTAAAAACATACGGCAAACCTCTCAATTGCTCAGGAACAAACACATCATAAAGTAACAAGTTCTTCCTTTTCCCTAAAGTTAGCCCCTACCATGGCTGATCCTGCAATAAAAATAATTTCAATTCATGTATTTAAATGTTGAATAACCATTTTGGACAGAAGGGGCCTAGCTTTCTGTGATAAGGAGAACCTGTGAGTTTCTATTTCACAAACACTGAAACTTGTTAGGGGTTTCACCTTTCAGGGGTTTGTTTCCCCGGTGGCTCAGATGAGAAAGAACCTGCCTGCAATGCAGGAGACCCAGGTTCACTCCCTGGGTTGGGAAGATCCCCTGGAGGAGAGCATGGCAACCCATTCCAGTATTCTTGCCTGGAGAATTTCATGGGTAGAGGAATCTGGAGGGTTAATGTCCAGATTTGTTAATTTTCCTCCCTGATCAATAAGACAGGAACTGCAGCACATTAAATGAAAAGAACACCACTGACAATTAGAAGTTATTGGTCAAAGACTTACAGTTGTATATTAAATAGTATAGGTGAACTGCCATTCTGATTTGAGGTATCTATCAATCTTTCGGCATTGACAGGTCAGGACATTGCAGGGCACAAAGCTAAACCCAGCCAGAGATTTTACTAATTCCCAAAGGTCTGTGTGTATAGGATTGAGCTGTACACTGTTGGGGTTACCAGAAAACTAGAAAACATAGTCCTCATTTTGGAGAACTTACCAGGAAGAAATGACATGTTCACACATCAAATACAAGAAAATAGAAACTCAAGTTTTAGATAAATGATACAAGTACTAAATCAAAGGATCTGCCTTGCTCCAGAAACTCTGAGGCTGCAGATCAGATACCTACTCAGGGGATTCTAATGCTCATGGGTCCAGGGAATGCTCTTGGAGAAACACTAGATATATGGGAGCAATAAAATTCAACTTTCATTCCCACCTGGACTGTGTGAGGTTACAAGAGATTAAAAAGATAAAGCAGCTCCCATGATGTCTGATGAGTGGTAAGCAATAGGTAATCCGTGTGTGGACTTGCCTTCTCTTTCTTTAGTTATCTGTTGAGCTTAAAAAAAAAAAAAAAAAAAAAGCCACCAGTCCAAAACCTGGGTATGTGGTCTTGCTTTAGTAATCCCTGGGGATACAGAGTTCACCAACTGCCTCAAAGGCAAAGGGATACAAAATAATTCTAAAATGACTATGCACTAAGGTTTGTTACAGGCCAGTCACTGTGCTTATGGAGCTTCCCAAGTGGCTCAGTGGTAAAGAATTTGCCTGCCAATGCAGGAGACCTGGGTTCAATCCCTGGGTTGGAAAGATCCCCTGGAAAAGGAAATGGTAACCCACTCCACTATCCTTGCCTGGGAAATCCCATAGACAGAGGAGCCTGAGGGGCTACAGTCCAAGGGGTCACAAAGAGTCCAACACAACTGAACATGAGCACGTATGCACTGTGCTTAGTGGCTTACGTGTATGGCTTAGCTGGCTTAATGGCTTAGGTGATTTATTTCAATTCATCCTCCTCACAGAACAATGAGCAAAACTAGTATTTTCATCCTAATTTTACATATAAGAAATCTGCCTCTGAGAGATCACTAGCTTTAAGTAGCTGAGGAATATTCAGTCAGGCCTGCCTGACTCCAGAAATCCAGTTCTCAATCACTATACTGTCTTTTAGTTGAGACAGGAAGAGCTAGAGCTTCATACTCTGGGCCAAGCCATCTCTCTGGGCAGCAAACGTGTGTTGAGCATTCCTTTCAGGGGTTACTCTCAATCAGGCACCTGGAAAAGGCATGTTTTGGGGAAAAAGGCGGAGATGGGGGGACTGGAAGCAGGTGGTCCTCCTCACCAGTTCATGAAAAATAATTAGAGTCAGCTCTGAGGTAGGAAAAAGCTATGACAAACCTAGACAGCATATTAAAAAATAGAGACATCACTTTGCCAACAAAGGTCTGTATAGTCAAAGCTATGGTCTTTCCAGTAGTCATGTATGGATGCAAGAGTTGGAACATAAAGAAGGTTGAGTGTCAAAGAACTGGATGCTTTCAAATTGTGTTGCTGGAGAAAACTCTTGAGAGTCCTTTGGACAGCAAGGAGATCAAACCAGTCAATCCTACAGGAAATCACTTTCCTTGAATATTCACTGGAAAGACTGACGCTCAAGCTGAAGCTCCAATACTTTGGCCATGTGATGTGAAGAACCGACTCACTGGAAAAGACCCTGATGCTGGGAAAGATTGAGGGCAGGAGAAGAAGAGGGCAACAAAGGATGATATGGTTGGATGGCATCACTGACTCAATGGACAAGTATTTGAGCAAATTCCAGGAGATGGCGAAGAACAGGGAAGCCTGGGATGCTGCAGTCCATGGGGTCGCAAGGAATCAGACATGACTGAGTGACTAGGCGACAACTGGAGTAGGAACATCCCCTGAGCAGCTTAAAGGAACGGAACTATTCCTAACACATTTGTGCCCAATGTTCAGTCAGAGCTCTCAGCCTTAAATCTATTATGACTTTTGGGAAAGATTGTCCTGCAAGCCACCAAGACTCTCCCTTGGAGTGTGCATCTCTCGTGTAGATTGGGGGTTCAGCTTAGGGTCATACTACTTTGTTCTTTGCTGTGCTGTTTTTATCATCCAATTTAACAGAGCAATCAGTATACATTTACTCTGTACTATGTCTTAATTTCCTTGTATAAAATGAAGGTAATTATATTTATGACCTAAGATTAAGCTGGATGAAATTTAGAACAGTTCTAGGCACTAGACAAATTGTAGCAATTAATATTTTTCTTATTTCCCTATCTCTGTATTTGTGCAGAGCAGAGATATTTTAGAAACTGTTGCTTTTGTGAAGGAGCTTGTGCTGTACGCGCACTTGGACTGCACGTGTGTTATGTTCAGCGCCCATCATTTTAAAAACACTGAGAGGGCTTCGTGCTCTGCAGGTGACCACAGTCTCCGCTATTCCTTATTTTATTACTTGCGCCGTTTCCCCCTCCTTTCTATTAGTTATCCAGCCCATGTGCGCATTTGAAGTTAAAATCTCTGGCTTTATATTTTAAAGAAGACATACAGATGGCCAACAGGCACATGGAAAGATGCTCAACATCCCTCATTAGTCAGTTCAGTTCAGTTCAGTTCAGTCGCTCAGTTGTGTCCGACTCTGCAACCCCATGAATCGCGGCACACCAGGCCTCCCTATCCATCACCAACTCCCGGAGTTCACTCAGACTCATATCCATTGAGTCGGTGATGCCATCCAGCCATCTCATCCTCTGTCGTCCCCTTCTCCTCCTGCCCTCAATCTCTCCCAGCATCAGAGTCTTTTCCAATGAGTCAACTCCTTGCATGAGGTGGCTAAAGTACTGGAGTTTCAGCTTGAGCATCATTCCTTCCAAAGAACACCCAGGGCTGATCTCCAAGTCTATGCCCCAACCAGTAACGCTGAAGAAGCTGACGTTGAACGGTTCTATGAAGACCTACAAGACCTTTTAGAACTAACAGCCCAAAAAGATGTCCTTTTCATTATAGGGGACTAGAATGCAAAAATAGGAAGTCAAGAAACACCTGGAGTAACAGGCAAATTTGGCCTTGGAATGCGGAATGAAGCAGGGCAAAGACTAATAAAGTTTTGCCAAGAAAACACACTGGTCATAGCAAACACCCTCTTCCAACAACACAAGAGAAGACTCTACACATGGACATCACCAGATGGTCAACACCAAAATCAGATTGATTATATTCTTTGTAGCCAAAGATGGAGAAGCTCTATACAGTCAACAAAAACAAGACTGGGAGCTGACTGTGGCTCAGATCATGAACTCCTTATTGCCAAATTCAGACTTAAATTGAAGAAAGTAGGGAAAACCACTAGACCATTCAGGTATGACCTAAATCAAATCCCTCATTATTAGAGAAATCAAAACTATACTGTGGTATCACCTCACACCAGTCAGAAAGACCATCATCAAAAAATCTACTAACAATAAATGGGAGAGGGTGCGGAGGAAAGGGAATCTTCCTACACTGTTGATGGGAATGTACACTGGTGCAGCCCCTGGGGAAAACAGTTCTTAAAAAGCTAAAGATAGAGTTACCATTGATCTGGAAGAGATGAAAATTCTATTTTGATGGGTGATTTTAATAATTTTATTTAGCAAATATGATTAAGTATCTATTATGATTCAGGTACTATGTTAAATGTAAATTGTACAAAGAAGAATGACCTAATTTATTGTGTATTGATTGGAAGTTAATTTTTTTACAAATCCATGAAATTAAAGGGAAATTAATATAATTAAATGACTGTTGGCTGTATTGGTAAGTGGAATGTGAAAGTAAAGAGAACTTATTGTTGTTGATTTCAGCATTATACTCCATGAAAACTGTTTTAGCAGAAACGTTAAATTTTAAAAAATAATTTGAAAAGATACATGCACCCCAATATTCATAGTGGCACTATTTACAATAGCCAAGACATGGAAATAGCCTCCATGTCCATCAATACTTATATGGATAAAGAAGATGTGGTGTACACGTGTGCACGTGTGCTATGTAGCTGCAGTCATGTCCAACTCTTTGCAACACTATGGACTGTAGCCCATCAGATTCCTCTGTCCATGGAATTCTCTAGGCAAGAATACTCAAGTGCCATGCCCTCCTCCGGGGATCTTTCTGACTCAGGGATCAAAGTGGCATCGCCTGTGGCTCCTGCATTGCAAGTGGATTCTTTCCTGCTGAGCCACCTGGGAAACCTATGCATGCATATATGCACACACACACACACACACACACACACACACACACACACACACACACACACTGGAATATTACTTAGCCATAAAAAAGAATAAAATTATGCCATCTAGGCAACATGGATAGACCTAGAGATTATCATACTAAGTGAAGTAAATCAGACACAGACAAATATATGATATACTTATATGTGGAATCTAAAAAATTGATACAAATGAACTTATTTACAAAACAGAAACACATTCTCAGCCATAGAAAAAAAAACTTATAGTTACCAAAGGGGACAGGAGTATGGAGAAAGAGACAAATTAGAAATTCGGGATTAGCAGACACTACTATACATAAAAGAGATAAACAACAAGGTCTTACTATAGTATAGGAAACTATAATCATTGTCTTGTAATGAATTATAATGGTTTCTATAATATTTTGTATATATATACATAAAACTGAATATGTATGTACATAAAACTGAATATATATATATAAATGTGTGTGTGTGTGTGTGTGTGTGTGTGTATGTCTGTGTTAGTTGCTCAGTTGTGCCTAACTCTTTTCGACCACCATGGACTACAGTCTGCCAGACTATTCTGTCCATGGAATTCTCCAGGCAAGAGTACTGGAGTGTGTTGCCATTCCCATCTCCAGGGGATCTTCCTGACCCAGGGACCGAACCTGCAGGCAGATTCTTTACCATCTGAGCACCAGGGAAGCCCATATGTGTACATATGGGTTTATATATATAAATTATGTGTATATAAACTGAATCACTTTGCTGTACACCGGAAACAAACACAACATTGTAAATCAACTATAGTTCAATTAAAAAAAGATCTCTGGGGACTTCCCTGGTGGTCTGGTGGTTAAGATGCCAAAGTCCCAATGCAGGGAGCATTGATGAACTATCTCATGTGCTGCACAGCATGGCCAAAAAAAAAAAAAAAAATCTCTGGCTTACATTTTATCTGGGAATCTATGATACATACATTACAAACACCACATATATACTGAAACTTACTGCAGTAAAAAGTAATGTATAACAATTTGCATGAAGTGATATGATACTACTGTTTTAGGATTAAAGTCCAGATCTCCTCATGCCCAGTCTTGTCACCTGTGCATCCATCCATCCATCCATTAACGAATTTGATGAATTTTACTGAGTCTCTCCTATGTGCTAGGCAGTCTTCTATGTTCTGAAGATTAAGAATGCATTTAGGGGAAAAACAGAGAGAAAGAAAAGTGGTGGACCGAATGCTTGATGTTGGCAGAATTGGTGATCACCATCAAAATAATTTCCAGTGAAATCTGGAAAACCACCCTCTGCTAAGATTTATAAAAGATCTGCATGCCAAGAAAATGTAACTCTGTTTCTTTCTCTCTCTAATCAAACAGATGGACTATGCCAAATTTAGTTTCATTCCTTTACAATACTAAAAGATATAAAAACAAGGATAAGCTCTCTTTTGGAATTTTGTAGATTTTTAAACCTTGTAGTCTCTAGCCCATGGGCCTTACCATGTATTCTACCAGACACATTCTTTCTGCTCATGATGGAAGTAATATTTGGCTGCCGCTACATTTTTTTGCCCTTATGTTAGCTATGAAACACAAAACACCTCCTTACACAGGCTTGCTGTCATTGCCAAGATGTTGTGCAAACTTTAGTACATAAAATATTTTGAAAGAAAAATATGCTCCCATCCGTTGGCTTAGATTTCCATACTCAGTTTCACTCTTTGCCTTACACTCAGCCCATGAAGAACCTGACTTAATAGAAACCACGTGTTTCTCCTTCAACGCTCATTTTCTCCTCAAAAGCTTGAAGACCGTGGTAAAAGGGCACAATCTCAGCCTGTATGTGACAGTGTGTGTGAGTGTGTGTGTGACTGTGAATGAATTAAGCTATTTCTATTAATGTTGTCTTTTATATGCTAGAAAACTTATTTTCTAGAGAGAGACTAGTGCAAACTATGAACTTGAATGATCTTTCATTTTGTGTGTTTTTTTCCTGTTTTTCCAATAAATTATGGTGTTTGATGCTAACTTAGCAAACAGGCTTCTGATCTGACCCTCCTGGGATTTAATATAAATTCACATTTAATATGCACTTCCAGTTTTCCACATCTGATTGTGTGTGTGTATGTGTCTGTGATATGTATTCAAGATTTTGAATTTCTTTTACTTCATTGGCTAAGCAACTGAGTTAGGGTTGTATGCCAAGTACTTAAATATGGTTAAAGATTCTGAATTTTTATTTTAGTCCGCACAGGACTGCTAGACCAATGAAAGCATTTCTGTATCTTTTTGATAAAATTCTGCCCATAATCAAGCTATATTTTTAGAATTGTTCTCTTCCACTACTCTTATTCATTCAACAGATATTTGTTGAACATCTATTGTGCATCATGCATCTTTTAGGCCTTGGGGATCAGAAACCACTCAGCTGGTTGAAAACCCTGAAGTTTGTCTATGCTTCCAAGTTTTCCAGCTGGACTATGGATGGGAGCTTTATCTTCCAGAATGGGCTCAAGGATGTTGGGAGATCAGGTATATGATGACCAAACCTTTCAGCTGAATAGATCAAAACATGCTCACAAGTGAGCGGCAGCGTGTAAGGTTGATTTATGTTTATAGGAAACTGGATACATATTTTAATGTATGGAAAATAGGGCAAATGAATACTTTCCAAATGTGTTTACTTTATTGACTTCAGATCTTATCCATGGATCAGCATGAGAAGCACTAACTCGACAAGATCACAAACTACGTCAATGAAATCTGGCAGAAGATTAAAGAAACACCTGAACTCTTCTAAATGAGACCCTCTTTTCCCTAGAGGACAAATTACCTGTCCTTATTATCACCTAAGGACTTCCCTGGTGGCTCATTGGTAAAGAATCTCCTGCAGTGCAGGAGATGCAGGAGACTTGGGTTCGATCTCTTGGTTGGAAAGACCTTCTCGAGAAGGGCATGGCAACCCACTCCAGTATTTTTACCTGGAGTAAGATCATGGCATCTGGTCCCATCACTTCATGGGAAATAGATGGGGAAACAGTGGAAACAGTGTCAGACTTTATTTTTGCGGGGCACCAAAATCACTGCAGATGGTGATTGCAGCCATGAAATTAAAAGACGCTCATTCCTTGGAAGAAAAGTTATGACCAACCTAGATTGCATATTCAAAAGCAGAGACATCACTTTGCCAACTAAGGTCCGTCTAGTCAAGGCTATGGTTTTTCCCGTGGTCATGTATGGATGTGAGAGTTGGACTGTGAAGAAGGCTGAGCACCGAAGAATTGATGCTTTTGAACAGTGTGTTGGAGAAGACTCTTGAGAGTCCCTTGGACTGCAAGGAGACCCAACCAGTTCATTCTAAAGGAGATCAGTCCTGGCTGTTCTTTGGAAAGAATGATGCTAAAGCTGAAACTCCAGTACTTTGGCCTCATGCGAAGAGTTGAGTCATTGGAAAAGACTCTGATGCTGGGAGGGATTGCGGGCAGGAGGAGAAGGGGACGACAGAGAATGAGATGGCTGGATGGCATCACCAACTCGATGGACATGAGTTTGAGTGAACTCCGGGAGCTGGTGGACAGGGAGGCCTGGGGAGCTGCGATTCATGGGGTCGCAAAGAGTCAGACACGACTGAGCTATTGAACTGAACTGAACTGATGCCATGGAAAGAGGAGCCTGGAGGGTCGCAAAGAGTCAGACACGACTGAAACGATTGAGCACGCATGCACGCCTTATCACCTGTTTCTCTTTGAAATATTTTTAAGTCCTTTTGAAAAAAATGTCCAAATTAAAAATTAGAAGCAAACCCCACTGTTTTAGTCCTAACAGCTAATTCACAGTACCCTCTTCTTTACAATTTTCAGGCATAAAATAATTAAAGGAAGAGTATGTATGCGGGAAACCCCGCAAACCTCAGTAACAGACACGAGAGTATAGACTTGGCCCCAGGTCTGACTTTGATAAAATGGCTCTGTATGTCACGGTCAATATGTGAGAGATCTTTTTAAAGATCTTTAAAAAAAAAATGTTAGCTAATAAAAATGCCAGAATTTCCTCTTTCATTTGAAAGGCATGCAGGGGTTCTGTGAAGCACGATTGACTTCAGCAAAAGGTAGAATGGGGTCCAATTAGACATGTCCTAAAGCAGCAAACAAAAATATCCTTGGTTGTATTGAAGTACATTGAAAAATTAAGACTCATTGAATTCAGTCAGCTTTACTGTTAAAGCAGTTTTGTGGGCTGAACAGTGACATAATTAGTTTCACAAAGCAAGCAGTTATCAGACAATCATTGTTCTCTTAATATTAAAAAAAAAACTAATAATCTGGGCATCTGGGTAAAATGAGCTCTCTGTTTCTCTTAACTTATTTTGGAAGGGGAGTATATAATGGTTTTTTTTCCCCACAAAAATGAAGTAATGTAAGTTACTTAGGATCCATGAGAGTGTTTTGGCGTGGAATGACTGCCCTTTCTTTTTCTTGGCTCCTAGAGCGAAGCATCTGCAATTTGCAAAGCAAATTCAAGATAAAGTACCCAGCTGGGCAAGTTTGTACAGTAGATCTCACAAACTGGTTTGCTGTTTCAATCAATCTCTTTCCCTCCCTTGTCTCTTTCCCTCCCTTGTCTCTTTCCCTCTCCTTGTTTCCCTGTCTCCGTGAACTAACAGCTCAACTGTTCCTCCAGGCTATATTCATCTTCTGAGCTATCTAACTTATGAAGCGATTTATTTATCTCTATGCCTGAGAAACAAGCTGCCTTAACTGTTTCAGATTCCCGACAAGACCTCAGGCCCACTTAAGCTATTTATTTGGGGGCATGGAGGGTGAGGTGGCTGCGAGTGGCTAAAATAAATGAAAAGTTATTGTTTGACACAACAACAACAGTAACAATGATAACAGAACAAAGATCAGGAAGTCATCCAGGAAACAACCTTTAAACAGAAAGACTGAAGGGGTAGAACACTGCTGTCTTTGGGTTTCCAATCATTTATTTCAAGGGTCATTAATCTATGACATGATCAGTCAGATTCAACTCGCTACCTTTTTTGGTAAATAAAATTTTACTGGAACATAGCCATACACATTCAGTTATATATTGTCTGCAGCTGGTTCCACACTGTGACAGAGTTGAATAGTTGTGACAGAGGCCTTATGACCCACAAGCCTAAAATATTTGCTATCTGGCCCTCTATGGAAAAAATGTGCTGACCTTTGCTCTATTTGGCTGTACTATCCAAGTCATGCTAAGTATTTTGGTCTTTTACATTAAACTGATAAAATGCCTTAGAGAAAAGTACCCAGCAATTTTGGTAGGAACAGGCAAGTTGGGAATTAGGAAATATCTATCATGAGGTCACCAACTCATAGCATCACTGACTCAATGGACATGACTTTGAGCAAACTCTGGGAGATGGTGAAGGAGGGGAAGCCTGGTGTGTTTCAGTCCATGGGGTTGCAAAGAGTCGGACACAACTTAGCAACTGAATGAGAAAAACAACAATCACAAGATCTGTTTACAATAGCCCTCCATTCCACCCACCATTATAAACAGTGGAAACTGAAAAGAAACCTACAGATCAACCATCCAACTGCATTTTACAGTTGAAGACACTGTCCAGAAAGGTTAAGGAACTGACTTATAACAAAGTTACAAAACCCAATGAAAAGATGAAAAACCATATCCAAATCCAGGAAAATACATTAAGGAGAAATGAATGGCATAAAGTCTATTTGCTTGAGAGAATGATAGCTTGTCGGATACAACTAGCTCGCTGGGGGTTAGGGGAATGGGTCGGGAGATGTTGAAAGGTAGAATATGGAAACACAGAAGGATTTATTTCAATTAATGTTTTTCTTTATCCTTTGGAACTCTGAACAGTAACTGCTTTTCTCTTCTATTTGATGGGGCATTTTTCTTTGCTTTGCTCAGAACCTTCTTTCCCACCCCTCAGGGAAACCCTGATCACATGTTTACAATCTGTTTGGTTCAAATGATTAGAATGAGTTTGTGGTTACTGTAGAGTTCATTCTTCAGATGTTACCTAATTTTTAAGTCACCCGAACACTGTGTCTATTCTTAGCCTCTGGGGTGGACATTTACTTTGGGTTGGCACAGAAGAACAGTTCCATGAGCGAGGAAGCAGCATTTAGGTGGGAGAGTGGCCAGGAACAAAACGTCAGCAGGTCAGGATGGAGTGGGAAGCGTTTGGTAACTCGGGAAGAAATGAGAACGTTTTCTTAAAAGAGAAACTCTTCAACTTCAGAAGGGCTCTTTGTGGCAGACCTGAAATTTCTTCTCTGTAACTTAGCTTTTCGCTTGCTCCCCCTAGAGCAGTGGTTTCAAACTTCTCTTTGGATAACAGCGTCTGTTGAGGATTTCACAAAGCTGTGGATTCGGTCTCTACTGTCCTCCCCTCAAGTACACACACAGTCAACAATTTTATTTATAATTTCAGGGCACTTACAAATCTTTAAAACATCCACAGACCATCCAGAGACCTCAGGTTGAGCACTCTACCTTCCATCCCTCAAAGGTTGGTATTTAGGAAAGAAGAGAAATGATTTCCCCCTTGGATACATTCTCTACACTGCAAGGCTGGGTTAAAACCATTCATGGATCCTCCCTGCCTTTGGAATCAATCCTAACTCTCCCAAATAGTAGAGAAGTAAGTCCTTCTAAGATCTGGCCTCTGTATCTTTCCTCCCATTTCATCTCTCAACATGCCCTTTATTTACTTTATACCATAATGATATTAAACCACTCGAAATCCTCCAGTATCCCAGACCTCTTTCTCCTCTCCACAATTTTCTACATGCTCACATCCTTTCTGCCTGGGAGGCTCTTTCTGTGTCCTTCGCTACCAAGTAAACACTCACTCATTGCAGGCTCAGCGCAGATGTCTTTTTTCAGGGACTCTTCTCTGACTTCCCAAGGCTGTGCCGTGCCCTCTTCCATGCTCCCCTAACAGCTGGTACTGATCCATTAGGTAGCATTTCTCACCCTGTATCACAATCACTTGTTTGCTTATATCTAGCTCCCATTATAAATGCTTAGAATTATAAATGTCCATCACGACATTCCCAGGGTACAGTGGACTCTGTGCATGTTTTTGTATAAATAAATACTTGAAAAAATGAAGCTGTTGCAAAGTAGCAAATGAGGACAGAACTTGCTGTCAGACAAGTGGGATGAAAATGCTGGCTCTTTTCAAAGGCCACTGGAAAGCCAGTGTAGAAGAGAAGGCAAAGGTGGAGTGAAGTTGTTAAATCCAGTGTTGCTTTAGTGGGTGTGCCGCCTGAGACGGGCCCAGGGCATAAAGGATGTGTGAGGAAGGAAAAGAGCTAGTGGTGAGTGACGATGGAGGTTTTGATGATGGTGATGATGACAATGACAATTACTGCCTCTGTGTTGTTAGGCGGGAGGAAGGCTCACTGATGAAATACGATTTCTACTGACAGTTACCAGTTTTGAAAGCGATATACCAGGGCATGCGTTGCAGGTGTGACATTTATTACCTCTTTACTTTCCACATTAATTCTGTTTTAATTATAATTCCGACTTTAAAGTGGAGGAGACAGGCTAAGAAATTTGATTCTTTTTTTAACACGTATGCCTTGAAAATGCAAAATACTTTGAAGGCTTAATAAAACAAGGTAAAAGGCAAAAATCTAAAAAAAAAACCCCACTGTCCTAAAAGCAATTTGAGTGGATAGGCAGCAATGGTGAAATAGTCGTTCTGGGATCAAACAAAACTAGGTTCAAATCCCAACTCCATTTTTTTCCAAAGTTGTATGTGAGTTCTAATACCTCAAAAGGTGGTGGTTAAGAACAAATGACATAAAGTAAAAAACAAAACAAAACAAAAAGAACAAATGACATAAAGTAAACGAAGGGCTTCATATAGCAGCAGATGTGCAGCAGACTTGGAATAAATATTAATATTTCCTCAAGTCAATTTGATATTTACTGAATATGAGTACAAATATAAACATAGTCACACAACAAGGCATGCTGCTGCTGCTAAGTCGCTTCAGTCGTGCCCGACTCTGTGCGACCCCATGGACGGCAGCCCACCAGGCTCCCCCGTCCCTGGGATTCTTCAGGCAAGAACACGAGTGGGTTGCTATTTCCTTCTTCAGTGCATGAAAGTGAAAAGTGAAAATGAAGTCGCTCAGTCGTGTCCGACCCTCAGCGACTCCATGGACTGCAGCCTTCCAGGCTCCTCCGTCCATGGGATTTTCCAAGCATGAGTACTGGAGTGGGGTGCCATGGCCTCCTCCGACAACAGGCATAGATCTAAATAATATGCAATTCCTGATTGTCAGATAGTGAGGAGAGTGTGATCTTTGTAATAATATCAGCAATAAACCAGCAAGCATTAATCATCCAATGGAAAAGGAAATGGAAACCCATTTCAGTATTCTTGCCTGGGGAATCCCATGGACAGAGTAGCCTGGTGGGTTGCAGTCCATGGGGTTGCAAAGAGTTGGACACAACTTAGTGACTGAACAGCAACAATAATCATCCGGAGATGTGCTCAGTGAGTAGAATTTAGCAACAGCCAAGTATTATCACCACTGCCTCCACCAACTTAAACAAGACTAGGAACTTGTGTTTAAGCATACTTTTATTCTTTGTTGAGTTTATTCTATAAATTGTGTCATATTAATCCCTTTTCTTCTCTCTTTGTATAATGGATAACTACATTAAGCTTATAATGCCTGTTTACAAAAACATTTATTTCAAAGCAACATACGTTAGGAACCAGTTTTATACCCTAAGGTCTTCCCTGGTGACTCAGACAGTAAAGAATCCTCCTGCAATGCAGGAGACTGAGGTTCAATCCCCGGGTCAGGAAGATCCCCTGGAGGAGGGCATGGCAGCATTCTTGCCTGGAGAATCCCATGGACAGAGGGGCCTGGCAGGCTGCAGTCCCTGGGGTTGCAAAGATTTGGAAATGACTGAGCAACTAACACATATATCCTAAACTTGTGCTATTCCTCTAGAAATGTTTTGGAAAGTATTATGGTTTTGAATGGGATAAGTTATCAGCATTTTCTGTTCTTATTAAAAGTTAAGGCAATCCAGTAACAAATAGTAATGGAGAATACAGAAGGGATAACACCACAGTTCAAAAGGAGCCAAAAAATCTCTCTTAAAGGGATGGTTTTTAAATCAAAATGATGTCCAAATTATATATGAAACAAATCTAGAATTTTTAAGATTTCCAAAGGTGGCTTCTATACCTTGAAAAAAATATAAGATTTTTTCCTTTGGAAATAGAACAAAAATCAATATGGAATTTTGGCCCTAGAATTTCAAGTTAATAAAAATTTTATAAACTACTTTTAGCTTTTTATGTCTTTAGATTGGAAAGATGAGAAACCCAAGAAAATTCTCACACATCTCATGTGATATCTCATGACAAAAATACTATAATGAAAAATGCCACTTTTGAAGTCGGAATGCCTGGGTTGAAATGTTTCCTCCATAACTTACTAATTGTTTTTGGGCAAATTGTAAAAGCCTCTATGTCTCAATTCTTAACTATTAAGTGGTAACTAATTAATAACACCTTCCTCATACAATTGCCGTGTTGGCTTAAATTAGATTATGTAGGTAAAACATTGGAGAAGGCAATGGCACCCGACTCCAGTACTCTTTTGCCTAGAAAATCCCATGGATGGAGGAGCCTGGTGGGCTGCAGTCCCTGGGGTCGCTAAGAGTCCAGCACGGCTGAGCGACTTCACTTTCACTTTTCACATTCATGCATTGGAGAAGGAAATGGCAACCCACTCCAGTGATCTTGCCTGGAGAATCCCAGGGACGGGGGAGCCTGGTGGGCTGCCGTCTATGGGGTCACAGAGTCGGACACGACTGAAGCGACTTAGCAGCAGCAGGTAAAACATGTCTCTGGGTCAGAGCAGGTATTCAAGAAAAGTTAGCACCTATTTTACACGATTGTTTTCTTTGACCATTTCTTACACATTATAACATTCTTTCATTGATTCTTGTAGGAATTTGTTTCCTGTGACCTGTGAACCTTGTTAATTTCATAGTCCTCTCTTCTTACCTCTCTGCTGCTGCTGCTAAGTCACTTCAGTCGTGTCCAATTCTGTGCGACCCATAGACGGCAGCCCACCAGGCTCTCCCATCCCTGGGATTCTCCAGGCAACATCACTGGAGTGGGTTGCCATTTCCTTCTCCAATGCATGAAAGTGAAAAGTGAAAGTGAAGTCACTCAGTCGCGTCCGTGTCCGACTCTTAGTGACCCCATGGACTGCAGCCCATCAGGCTCCGTCCACGGGATTTTCCAGGCAAGAGTACTGGAGTGGGGTGCCATTGCCTTCTCCCTCTTACCTCTCTAGGCTTTACTTTCTCCAACTTTAAGAAAAGGAAGTTAGGTTAAAATCTCAAAATTCCATTCTAGTGCTAGAATAGTTGAAATTCCATTTGTATTGAAATCAACCACTGTGATGAAATAATTTGATTCCTTTTTTCCATTGAGTCTGAAATGCAATCTAACAACAGGACATGCAGTGGTTTTGCATATAGTGAACAAATGCCAGACTGATCCAAGTCGGGGTGGGGAGTGGGGAATCAGACAGGTTATCTTCTTAAGTGACTGAGGGAAATGAATTGAGCTTGGAGACAGAAATGTTGAAAGATATATTAAACCGAACAGTGAACCTGTTCATATATATCTGTGTGGAAGATACAATGTAGAACCATATATACACAGCTTTGTTAATAATATCTGTCTTTACTGAACTGATTCTGTAAAGGAATCTGTATTTTTCCTTGATTTTGTAAAATATATCTACAAAATATATTGCTAGAGGTAATTTTTGCAATTTGAATATTCATTCTGCACTAAAATATATGAAGTGTATTGACCTGCAAAGGAGTCTACAAATTCTGATGTATTTCCTCTTATGGAAAATGAGAGAACCTGTTAGTTATTGCAGGTTGTCTGTTGTTATTGTTTAGTCACTAAGTTGTCTCCAACTTTTTTGTGACCCCATGGACTGTAGCCCACCAGGCTCCTCCGTCCATGGGAATTCCCAGGCAGGAATACTGGGATGAGTTGCCATTTCCTTCTCCAGGGGATCTTCCCGACCCAGAGATTGAACTTGTATCTCCTGTATTGGCAGATGGATTCTTTACCACTGTGCCGCCAGGGAAGCCCTGCAGGTTGTCTGACAGACATGGAAATCCAAATGCAATGATGATTATTGCCATTGTTCTCAAATGTGTCCATCTACTCTAATGTGACGTGATTAGCTATTTTTGAATGTATTATTAAAATGACCACAAAGGACATTAAAAAAGGAGCCATCTGCTCTCTGTTAAATGTAGCCCTGAAGTCTCCCTTGGATTAGTGAAGCAAGCCACTAAATACTTCAGTGGGACTTCAAAAAGCTGAGTTCTCCCTAATAATCACTATGGGATGAACTTCAAAAGCTTAGAGGTTTCACTTGGATCAATTCCCAGAAAATCAAGTTATTTACCGAATCTTATTTATGCAAACTATACAAACACATTTTGATCTGCAGAGTACTAAAATAATGTTTTAGGAAAATGATAACCTTAAATGAAAAGTCTACCACATAAGAATGGGAAAGGTCAACTTTCTTTGGTCTGATTATCTTGTCTGTCTACATTGGTCAAATCAGATGTACACCTATTACCAGATCTGCTATTACTTTATGACTATGAATCTAGAAAAACATACCTAAAATTTGATTAATTATGTTGAGTGAACTCCGGGAGATGGTGATGAACAGGGAGGCCTGGCATGCTGCGATTCACGGGGTCGCAAAGAGTCGGACACGACTGAGTGACTGAACTGAATACAAAGGGTATCTAACACACAACACACACACACACACACACACACACACACACACACACATACACACACACACACAGAGTATTTTAGCTTCTCTGTTTCTGTTGTTTGGAATTACAAAGTGGAGTAGACTAAATTATTTTTAGATGTCAACCACTTTTTAAGACATTTTTTCATCTACAAAAATTTCTAGTACAAGTTTGGGCTCACAAGCTGACTCTTCATATTAATTCATTTGAATAGAGAATTCAGACAAAGGTATTAGAGAATTCAGACAGAGTCACATAGGTAACTGGGGTAACTGGTATTGCTTGAGTCTCAAATATATTTTGTGTTTATTTTATAGACTATATAACTTATTTACTTACATGTTTGTTTTATCTTACTACACTATTATTACTTTAAGAATATGGACTGTTTTATTCATCTATGCATCCCCACCAGCATGCATAAGCTTGACATAATATAGATACTCAGTATATATTTGTATAAATAATAATCACTTGAAAATCAAAGTTTATTTATAACATGATTTGTAGTTATCTAGGTTTTATTAGAAAGTAACATGGCTTTCACATACTTTAGTATCAAGTATACAAAATGCTTTGCCCAAAAATATTATTTGTCAGTTCAAGACACTATAAAATCTTATGATTAAAATTGTTTTAATTCAGCATATACAGGGTTATCTGAACTTTTAACCTTTTTTCTGAGCAATCTGGGTATGTTGATTGTGGATTCTGTTATATAACTGGAAACAGATCCTTGATTGGAACATAACTGTCCAATGATTTTTCAACCGGGTAAACATTTGTGGCTTATGTTCCTAACTGCTGATCAGAAGAGAATGCAGGAAGGGAGACTGATACACTGTACAGTTTCCAATGTTTACACTGTTTTGTGTTTTCCAGATCCATGTGGTACTTTCTAAAAAGATATACATCTGGGCCTGCAACAGCTCTTCAACTGCTGGCTGGATCCAAATAACAGTTCATTTAATATCTATCTGGGCATTTCCGAATATTTAAGTCAAACTGTGACTACATTTGAACCAATTGGATTCCCTTTATCATTTGAAAACACTGTTATCTAGTCATCCACATGAGACAAAATAAACACAAAAATAATTTTTAAAATTTCTAGCTTGTCCATAAACTTAACAGAACTTGGGCCAAATATGTGAGCTGCCACAACACTGAATATCATGGAAACTTAAAATCAGTCAACTATTTTTAAAATTTTTTGGCTTATGTATCTCCAAATAATTGTTTTGCAAAAGTTACGGTGGTCCAGATGGTAAAAAACCTGTCTGCAAAGCAGGAAACCTGGGTTTGATCCCTGGGTTGGGAAGATACCTTGGAGAAGGGAATGGCAACACACTCTAGTATTTGTGCCTGAAGAATTCCATGGACAGAGAAGCCCAGCGGGCTACAGTCCCTGGGGTCTCAGAGCTGGACACGACTGAGCCCTACACGTTCATGTTTTTTACCCTTTAGAATCATTCAACTAGTGTTTTTTGGCCTATGTATTACCAAAAAATTGGCTTACAAAAGTTATTTAAATTAACTGAATCAACCAGTTGTTTTGGTATAAGCTGAAGCTTGATTATCTTATCTGAAGACTTAATTTACTGGATAGAGTTTTAGTTGAAATTCATCACATTTATCTAATCCTTGCCAGGTCTTAACTTCAGTTTTCTCCTTGTAGACACAGCTGTGTTGACAGCATTTTAAAAAGTTGATTTTTCTTTTAAAAGATATTGGGCAAGCATTACTATTTCACTTTAGAAAGGTAATTAAATTAATAAATATTTTGAGGGTTAAGTAAGTTTAAAGTATTTTGAGTTCTTTAGAAACAAAGTAATACTATTATTATTATTATTTTGGTCATGCCACATGGCTTGCAAAATCTTAATTCCCGACCAGGGATCAAACCTGGGTCCTGGCATTGAAAACTCTGAGTCCTAACCACTGGACACCCAGGGAATTCCCCGCCAAACACTGTTAAATGTAATATTAATGTAGCTATCCAGATCATGTGAAAGGAGGGACAAGTCAGTTCCTTTAAAATAAATACCTACCACTTCACACTAAGATGATCATTCTCTTGTATCTCAGTCCTTCTGTATCCCAATGCTGCATCTTTTCCTTGGTCTTTCAAAAATCTGAATACGTTTCTCACACATTTTCTTTTCCTTACTCATTTTTTTTTTGGCAGCTGGATTCATGGTTTTGTCCCAGGAAATATGACATTCATTCATATACTGTACTATAGATTTCCATACCAAGAAGGTATTAATCTTTGGATTTCCCTTGGTCCTTGGTCATAAAAGAAAGTGGGATGGTCACTGCTTTTAGAGGAAAAGCAATAAATCTGGATAATACAGCTTATTTTAGTAACTTAATTGTATTTATTACTTGTAAAAGATTAAAGAGAGGCTATTGGTATGTGGTGATTAGCTTTTAGTCAAATTTAACATCAGTGAAACTAACTTGTGTACTTAACTACTACATTGGTCATTAGAGGGTAGAAGAAAACAACATGGGCATTGATTGATATATGGTTCCTTCAGTTCTTAGGGAAGCCATGAAAAGTATGGTAATTTACTTGTAAGTATCTGTTATAGTAAAGGAAGGCAGCAGTGTTTCTATTTAAATGCAAAGAATAATTCACACTGTTGTATACAGAGTGATTTATTTTGATATATACTTTTCCCCCCATTGGATTTTAAGCTAGCTACTAGAAATATTGCCCAAGGACATTTGTTCAAGGATCTGCCTTACAAAATGGTCAAGTATTCCTTACCGTTTATATCTCTGGTCAAGGATGAAAACACAATCAGGCCTACCAAGATTTATAAAGCATGTCTTATTGAAAGATATTCTTTAGTGGGTTGCAGTTCCATGAACTGAATCAGGAACAATTTGTAGCTTTGAGGATAAATCCACTTGCTGCAAATTATAATATGTCTTAAATGAACAAATCAGTTACAATTATCGTTATTATTGTGAACCTCCTGATTTCTGTCTCAGTTTAGGATATTTCCCCATTGTAACTTCAACACATAAATACTGTGGTCAGAGAAAATTTACATTCTATATCTTTAATTACATGTGGATACTTATATAAACATAGAGGCAAGACTATGAAAATTGAAGTGTTTATGGGTTATATATATTGTGACTATTCTGGCAAGCAAGCTGGATTTCTATTTAGAAATTTAAATGAAAAACTGGTTTTCCTGTCTGGGGAGATTTAGAACAAATCAACTGGAAGATACAGGGGCTGATCAACTGGCCTTTCCCGGGTCCCTTCCTATGTAGGGGACACTCGGGAAGAGGCAGGGCATTGGGTGCTACAGGATCCTTGCTGATGTCAATGGAACATCCATAGTTTCCTGTGGACTAGGTAGAGACATAGGATGCCAACAGAGGCCATATTTCAGATTGCTGGAGTTCCAAGCAGTCCCTACTGATCTTCCCTGATTACCCTGCAGATGAGTTAAGGGAAATAGAGAACAAACAGGAGAGAAGGAACTTCCTCGGTGGTCCAGTGGTTGAGAATCTGCCTTTCACTTCAGGAGATGTGGGTTCAATCCCTGGTTGGGGAACTAATATCTCACATGTGTTGGGGCAACTGGGCCCATTTGTCACAACTAGAGAGCATGTGTCTCAACTAAGATCTGGTGCAGCCAAAATTAATCAATCAATTAATTTTTTTTTAAAGGAGAGAAGAATAAGGACATATGATACTCAGAACCAAATAGTTACATATTATAAACACCAGAAGAAAAGTTGCTTCATGTAGCAAGCTTTTCTGTCACAGAGAAGTTGTTCTGGCTAGGGAGTAGTAGTCATCATCTGAGAATGTCACCAATAGTTTTAGTTATTCTATATCTTTTAGTACTTTCACAGAAGTGTATATTTATAAAGTAATTTCATGATAATGATGCAATGATGGTTATAATGATGGTCTTTTAAGGTCACATTAACCTAGAAGAATAACTTTCTACATTAAAAAAATTTTTTTTCATCCTGTAAAATGTTCCATTGATCTTTTATAGCAATAAAATAAAGATTCAAAAATAGTTATGCAAAAGTCTAGAAACTAACTAGACAATGGCAGAGTATGTGCAATTTTTTTTCTTTTCTTAGTCTTTAGAAAAATGCCAATACATCTTTCAGCCTTTCACACGATTTGGGGGTTAAGCATTTGTTTTTCAGGACACAACTGAACATTTGTTGAAGGCAAGAGCAATGGTAACACAACTTAAAATTTGAATTTCCAAACATCTGTGTTGCCAAAAAGATGTGCATGTATGTGGTTGGGGGGGAGTCTTTATGCCATTACTTTCTTAACATCTACTTCTATCTACTTTCCTTATAAAAGTTCTCTGTTCTTTGTTTGCTAAAATCTCATATGCTATAATTCAGCAGAGCTGAACTCTTGGATATCTGCTCTCTCTTTTGGGAATGGAGGAACATTTAGTAAACAGCATGTCCAGAGCCTCTTCTCAAAGCACCACTAGCAGGCACTGTTAGAGCATTTTCATTCAAGTTTATTCTGTTTGGGCAAAAAGGGAACAGCGACTTACATCCACTGAGGATCAGTGAACACAATCTCATAGCAACAGACACCAAAACAGTCCCTCATTACAAGCCTTGTCCAACAATCAAGTCTTTAACAAGAACAAAGGTTGACAGTGATTAATCATTAAGCGGTTCCTTGTTCCTTGATGCACGTGTTCTCAGCAGCCTCCCCGCAGAGGCAGTCTGGCATGTTTCCTGTCTCTGTGCGCCACTGTGCCATGTCTGAAGGGACGCCTAGGCAGCCTTCTCACTATTTTAATTTCAAATGCTCCAAACATCTACAGAGTTTCTATGTGCACATGTCTTGACTTTTATTCCAAGCCTGGCAGACTCTGAATGGATATAGGGAGTGAGAACATAATAAGCCATTAACTCCACATCTGCTTACTAGATCATGTTCAAAGATGGTAGGAGAAATTGATTAAACACTGCTTTCTGGAATAAACCTTTGAAATCTGTTTGTTTCCTTAAGCAACACAATGACAAGTTGATATAATTTAGTTGTGCAGTGAACATAACTTCACTACTGTTTCCACATAAGAATAACTTCTATGTTGACAAAGCACCATGTTTTGAAAAGCAGTAAAAATATTTTCAGAATTCCTCCTTCAAAAGATTCTGTTTTACAAGGCAACGGAGTTGTAATGTTAACTATTACCATTTTATTCAGCTGTGCCTTTTAGTTACTTTTTAGTTGCTTTTTAGGTATTATTTATCTGTCTTAGCTGGTCATGCAATGGTATATTCATCTTAATAGATGACTTGGAGGGTCTATTTTTCTCTTGTTCACCATGTAAATATCACTAACAGTAACCATGTTGTCTATGAACTAGGAGGGCAGATGAAGAGGAAAGAGTAGCTATGAGACAGCTTCTAGGAGGCAAGGGGCAAGGGCTAATGCAAGCAACAACAAAATTACCATGGGAAGTCAGTTATAAAAACAAATATATTTTTTTCCCAATAACAAGCATCACCTCTAACAAAATTCAAAATGAAGTAACCCTGAGGATTCTCTGTACTTATTAACTCCTTTTTTCCAACAGGTCAGAATTAAATAATACCAGGTCTCCTATAGTTCAAGTGGAAGATTTTAACTAGTATATCTACCATATAAAAGCTAAATTATGAAATCCAATCACAAAATATAAAATATGCAATTCTCCTGATGTACTCAGTGTTTTAGAATACCGCTATAATTGCTTTAAGCTGAGTTATACTCACTAAGGAAGATGACAATGACATTCTACAAACAAAAAGGCCATCTTATTATTGGTAATTAAGCTCTTCACACAAATGTATGTGACAGGGATGACATAATGGTCGTTGACTCATGTTAAGATCAAAAGCAGCCTGTTAGGAAACCCCAATCAGAAAATGAACATCTTTTGACTGGAGCCTCCTGGGATCAACATTTAAAACTAACAACAGTGAACTCTGAACTGTGAAGGAAAGCAATGATGAACTATGGAAGGAAAGTTTTCAGGGCTTGAGATGGTCTTAGACTCTATTCTTACAAACCAACCAATCTTGATCATATCGACTCAATTCAATTTACGGTAATCTACTCTAACTGGTTCTACGTATCTCAACAGTTAGGGCAAATTCACCTCACCACACACAAATTACTTTCAAAATACAACATTTGGCTTGAACTTTTTGCTTATCTTCAATCTTTTTCCACTTAGAAACTAAGTTTGTAAGATTTGGGGGCTTATGTCAAAGTGTTTGGGCAAAAACCTATATCAATTACAAGGTAAGGGACTCTCAAACTATGTGTAGATGGCATGGAACACTAAAGCAAGTTATATATCATGGGCATGCAAATCTCAAGGAAACTCCAACACATATTTATTTGAGTCATGATACATAGATAATGACACGGCTCTCATGCATTGGGAGCTATTGGTCAGTCACCATGCTGGCCATTTTATGGACTGACACATTTCATAACTGAATAAAACTTCTACGGTAGGTGCTATTAATATCCCCATTTTACACATGAGAGAACTGACATTTAGAGATATTAAATAAGTCATCTAGATAGTAAGTGATGGAGCTAAAGTTTTAAATCAGGCAGCCTGATTCCAGAACCCTGTTGAAATATCCAGTTCAGTTTAGTTGCTCAGCTGTGGCCAGCTCTTTGCGACCCCATGGACTGCAGCACACCAGGCTTCCCTGTCCATCACCAACTCCCAGAGCTTGCTCAAACTCATGGCCACTGAGTCGGTGATGCCATCCAACCACCTCATCCTCTATTGTCCCGTTCTCTTCCTGCCTTCAACCTTTCCCAGCATCAGGGTCTTTTCCAATGAGTCAGTTCTATAAAATTAGTATGAGAAATAATACAAAGCTAACTCAGCCAGAGGGCTTCCCAGATGGCTCAGTGGTGAAGAATGCACCTGCCAAGCAGGAGACATGGGTTTGATCCCTGGGTTAGGAAGATCCCCTGGAGAAGGAAATGGCAACCCACTCTAGTATTCTTATCTGGGAAATTCCATGGACAGAGGAGCCTGGTGGGCTACAGTCCATGGGGTTGCAAAGAGTCAGTCGTGACTTAGAGACTGACAACAACAACAACAAACTCAGCCAGAGTCTTTGTTATAAAGCAGTGTTATATATATACTTTTGGCACATAAGATGAAAATATAAGCCAGTGTGGTCTAGTGAAACAAACAATTTGAAGATATAGGGCCTGCATTTGCTATAGGAATAACAGCACACTGAATAAGTTGTTTCGTTTTTTTGGACTCTAGTTTCTCATCTGTAAAAGTAGAATGATGCTTAATTCCCAGGGTAGCATATGAGATAATATATGCAAAAATCATTTTGTAAACACTATTCCAGTTGGCTAAAATAAAAGCATGAAACTGCAGACATGTTTCCTGTTGGGCCAATCAAATCTAATAAATGAGGGAGAGCACAGAATAATGAAATGAAAGTGTTAAGGCAATTCATGGAGGCATATTAACTCTGACCCATGGATGTTAAAATGTGTAGAAGATTCTTTGAATCACAGGGAAGACAGAAGCCAAAGTTAATTTTCTACAGGCATTGTGGCACAGTTTGCTAAGAACGTGGACTTTGCACTTGAACTTCAGGTTAAATCCTGGGCAAGTTGTGTGTGCATGTGTGCACGCTCAGTCACTTCAGTCGTGACTGATTCTTTGTGACCCTATGGACTGTAGCTCGCCAGGCTCCTCTGTCCATGGGATTCTCCAGGCAAGCATACTGGAGTGGGCTGCCTTGCCCTCCTCCAGGGTATCTTCCTGAATCAGGTATTGAAACTGTGTCTCCTGCGTCTCCTCATTGAAGGCAGATGCATTACCCACTGAGCTACCTGGGAAGCCTGGGCAAGATACTCAAGTATTAAGATCTCTTTTTCTCAGTAGTGAAATGGAGATGGTGAATGTAGGGACTGCAGCAGATACAGTGTTATATTATAACATACATATAACCAGGGTTTCATATTAACATAGCTCAGTTAATATTGGTGAGTATTATAATTGCTATTTAATTTATCATGTCATTACAGTTTAAAAGAAAGAATAAATTTTAGGAGAGGTATACACCCTGCTTATTTAACTTATATGCAGAGTACATCATGAGAAACTCTGGGCTAGAAGAAGCACAAGCTGGAATCAAGATTGCCGGGAGAAATATCAATCACCTCAGATATGCAGATGACACCACCCTTATAGCAGAAAGTGAAGAGGAACTAAAAAGCCTCTTGATAAAAGTGAAAGAAGAGAGTGAAAAAGTTGGCTTAAAGCTCAACATTCAGAAAACGAAGATCATGGCATCTGGTCCCATTACTTCATGGGAAATAGATGGGGAAACAGTGGAAACAGTGTCAGACTTTATTTTCTGGGGCTCCAAAATCACTGCAGATGGTGTTCATTGGAAGGACTAATGCTGAAGCTGAAACTCCAATACTTTGGCCACCTCATGCGAAGAGTTGACTCATTGGAAAAGACTCTGATGCTGGGAGGGATTAGGGGCAGGAGGAGAAGGGGACGACAGAGGATGAGATGGCTGGATGGCATCACCGACTTGATGGACATGAGTTTGGGTGGACTCCGGAAGTTGGTGATGGACAGGGAGACCTGGCGTGCTGCGATTCATGGGGTTGCAGAGTTGGACACGACTGAGTGACTCTACTGATACATCAGAGACCACATATTTGTGGCTTCCAGAGCCAAAAACAAAGGAAGCTAAGTTCCTGGGAAATATGCATTAAAAATGGCATTGGGCGCTGCCTTTAGGTTTATCATCAGGTTGGCTCTTAAGTCCTTTGGCTCAAAGTTAAATCTTTAGGCAAACTGATTGACCTCAACAGTCAGCTCTTTTCGGTACTTCTGATTGGGTCTCTGTGACGGTGTGGATAGACGTAGATAATTTCATGCAATGAAATGGTATCGATCAACTTATAACCTAGCTCTCTGCCTAGTCATGAGGACGGACACTGCCTGCCTGTATCTGGTGGTGGTTGGGGATGGTTCACGTTGGAAGAGAACTGAGGCGAAGAAATGAAGTAGAGGGGAAGGACTAGA
Organism: Capra hircus; assembly: GCF_001704415.2. Classification (NCBI taxonomy): domain Eukaryota; kingdom Metazoa; phylum Chordata; class Mammalia; order Artiodactyla; family Bovidae; genus Capra; species Capra hircus. The sequence continues at coordinate 68,117,084 of NC_030822.1, forward strand.
AGATGAAAACTAGAGATCAAAGAGTCCCAGAGCTAGAGAGCCTACTCCTGCCTGCAGCACTAAGCTTGAGGTGATCTGTTTATCAAATTACCCCCGCACCAGAGTCTGGAACTTTCATAGACCTGGTCCCCTCCAACATGCCCTCTGCCAATGTTTTGAATCCCTTCCTCCCCAAGTTTGAAGGGAGCATGTCCACCCTCTCTGGCAAAAGAACGTTAATTGTGGGATTCCCTCATAGCTCAGCGCTTCCCTCATAGCTCAGCTGGTAAAGAATCCACCTGCAATGCAGGAGACTCCAGTTCGATTCCTGGGTTGGCAAGATCCCCTGGAGAAGGGATAGGCTACTCACTCCAGTATTCTGGCCTGGAGAATTCTATACAGTCCATGGGGATGCAAAGAGTCAGATATGACGGAGTGACTTTCACTTTCACGATAGCTATAATAATATCTTACAAGGGTTTCTGGAAATAAATAGAGGGCTTCTTAGGTCCATTTGGATATAAAGACTCAGAATGCTCTTCTAGGTTGCATTTGCACTGAATTATGGGCTGCTGCTGCTGCTAAGTCGCTTCAGTCATGTCGTGACTCTATGCGACCCCAGAGATGGCAGCCCACCAGGCTCCCCCGTTCCTGGGATTCTCCAGGCAAGAACACTGGAGTGGGTTGCCATTTCCTTCTCCAATGCATGAAAGTGAAAGTGAAGTCACTCTGTCGTGTCCGACTCCTAGCGACCCCATGGACTGCAGCCTATCAGGCTCCTCTGTCCATGGGATTTGCCAGGCAATAGTACTGGAGTGGGCTGAGGAACATAAAGAAAGGCTTCCCAGGTGGTGCTGGTGGTCAAGAATCTGCCTGCCAATGCAGGAGACTCAGGAGATGTGGGTTTGATCCCTGGATTGGGAAGATCCCCTGGAGAAGGAAATGGCAACTCACTCCAGTTTGCCTCGAAAATTCCATGGACAGAAGAGACTGGCGGGTTACAGTCCATGGAGTCACAAAGAGTCAGACACAGCTGAACACACACACACACACACACACACACACACAATAAGTCATAAAAGATGAGATTTGAGAACTGACCATTGAAATGGACAACTGGGTATCACTGATGGCTTTGACAAGAGCTATTTCACTGGAAATCTAGACACGAGAACCTTACTGGAATGGGTTCAAGATAGAATGAGAGGAGAGGTGAGAGTCAGGGTTTTGAAGAACTTTTTCAGGGAGTACTAATGAAAAGGAGGGCAGGAAAGCAGAGAGGTAGCAGAAGAGAATGTGGAGGTTTTGTTTGCTTGGGTTTATATGCTTATGAAAGTAATTTAAGGGGAAAATGGCAAATGCCTTAGTAATGTAAACACCTTATTTCATCTGCTTCATAATACATGCAGTTTTGCACATTAGTTTTGCTTATATGGAAAACAGTACTACTAATAATTATCACTAGTGAGGTTATAAGAGTACCAACGATAGTTTTTAATTATCTTGATCATAGCCATCATTTTCAATGTAATATCTACAGGGCTTGGTCTCTAATACCTTTGAAATAGGCAGCTACTAGCTTCATCTTGAAGTCTTCTGGTTGGAAATGCTTGCTGCATGTGCTCCAAAAATTATAGACAAGGTTTTGAATAAAGTACACATTATGGGGAAAGTGTTATAGAAAGAATTAGCCATTCCAGTCAGTTCAGACGTAACTCTTGGCATATCAAATTTTATCTGGGCTAACGTAACTCAGCTTTCTGAGTCTCATACAAATACATTTAAATTGCCCGTTACAGCTACATCAGCAGTGAAAGGCTAACAACAACAACAGTAATAATAATGTAGATGTTGAACCAGAGAGCTGGCAGTGAACAGTGGATGGACAGGCTGCTGGAAACAGCGCAGCTTAGGGAACAGGTCAGATTCAGAAGACCCGAATGTTAGAAGGATATGGTAGCACATGGTAGTCCATTTTGGGTGAAACTTCTGTTCAAATAAAAAAATCCAGCTGCTAGTTTATAAATCTCCCACCACAGTCATGACTTAAAAGACATGAGATTTTGATTGTCCTTGTGAATCCCCTGGTTCTGGAGTTTATGCTATTCCATTGTT